>NC_073388.1:3041793-3671793 GCF_028641065.1 Leucoraja erinaceus | reverse complement strand
TACTGCTGACCTCTGGAGTTGACATGCAGTAAAACAACAGCTCCAGCGAGCGTGGGAATACGGTTGGCGTGAGGCCATCGCTGGCAGCCCATACACAGCTTACACTGATTCACGGCGTAACACTTTTCATAGAGTCACAGAGGCACACAGCGTGCAAACAAGCCCCTCAGCCCATCTTACCCGTGCCTACCAACATCACCCATTTGCAGGCTTGTATTTACTGGAGTTTAGAAGGATGAGGGGAGATTTCTTATAGAAACATATACAATTATAAAAGGACTGGACAAGCTAGATGCAGGAAAAATGTTCCCAATGTTGGGCGAGTCCAGAACCAGGGGCCACAGTCTTAGAATGAAGGGGAGGCCATTTAAGACTGAGACGAGAAAAAACTTTTTCACCCAGAGAGTTGTGAATTTGTGGAATTCCCTGCCACAGAGGGCAGTGGAGGCCAAATCACTGGATGGATTTAAGAGAGAGTTAGATAGAGCTCTAGGGGCTGGTGGAATGGTGGAATCAAAGGATATGGGGAGAAGGCAGACACGGGTTATTGATTGGGGACGATCAGCCATGACCACAATGTTCTATTTTCTATGTTTCTATGCACGTCCCACCTGCCTGCCATTATAGATTAGCTAAGTTTATTGTTAAATCCTATCCACGTACCTGTCTGAATGTTTCTTAAACGTTGGGATAGTCCCAGCCTCAACGACCTCCTCTGGCAGCTCGTTCCATGCACCCACCACCCTCTGTGTGAAAAAGTTACCCCTCCGATTCCTATTAAATCTTTCCTCCCCCCTCAATCTATGTCCTCTGGTTCTCGATTCCCCCTACTTTGGGCAAGAGACTTTGTGTGTCTACCAATCTATTTCTCTTAGGATTTTGTACACCTCTATAAGGTCACCCCTCATCCTCCTGCGCTCCAGGCTCCTAAACCTCTCCCTGCAGCTCAGACTCTCGAGGCCTGGCAACATCCTCGTAAATCTTCTCTGCACCCCTTCCATCTCTACGACATCTTTCACGTAACATGGCGCCCAAAACTGAACGCAATACTCTAGATGTGTTCTCACCTACATCCTAATCAACTGCACCATGCCCTGCCAACTTCTGTACCCTGTTGAGGGACATCTAGTGACCAATGTGACCTTCATCACTGAGACCTTGTACATAGCCTCTGTGTCCACAGGGGTCATGGGCTGGAAAGTGCTTGGGTTGTGTTGGGAAGGTTCGGAGGTACAGGAAACTAGAATCCCCCCCTGTGTGTGTTTGTTATTTTATATTGGGGTATCGCTAGATTCCATACTTTCCTTTCTCATTGGAGCGAGGTGGCAGTGGAGGCAGGGGCAAACGCAACGTTTAAGAAACAGTTAGACAGGTACATGGATAGGACAGGTTTGGAGGGATATGGACCAAATGCAGGCAGTGTTGGCCGGTGTGTGGGCAAGTTGGGCCGAAGGGCCTGTTTCCATGCTGTATGACTCTATGACTAAAGGGTGGTAGGTGTATGGAACGAGCTGCCGGAGGAGGTAGTTAAGACTGGGGACAGTCGCAATGTTTAAGAAGCATTTAGGCAGGTACATGGATAGGACAGGTTTGGAGGGATATGGGCCAAACGCAGGCAGGTGGGACAAGTGTAGATGGGACATGTTGGTTGGTGTGGGCAGGTTGGGCTGCAGGGCCTGTTTCCACGTGATATGACTCTAATCAGGTGCCCCAAAGATGAATGATTGTGCGTACAAATTGGCGGCCAGGTCTTTCTTTAGCACGCCATTGCCTGCCGTTTCGGAGTCGGCACTTACCTGTTGCCGGGAGGTGCTGGCAGCTGCTCTGCTGCAGTGAAAATGCCCCATGATTGGAAATTATTTCTTTTCTTTCAAACTGCTCCCCACATGAAAGGGAAAGAAAGTTTGACTCCAAAGGGGGATTCCGTTCATTCCCACTGCAATTAGTCGAGGTGCGTTAACCATACTCTTTCTGAACCTGGTTTCCTATTAGTACTGCCACGGGACTCCAGCAAGTTTGCAGCCTCCCTTATATTGAAATATTTATTTCCCCACCACACACTCAGTCTCACCGTCGGGAGAAACTGCTGCCAATGCTTCTCCGCCACTGATTCCTTTGAAGCTTTGACTTTCACTCTTCTGATTCTAGTTAAAACCTTCCCTCTGGGAAGCACCACCACCCTCCCTCCCCCCAACTCTCCCCCCCCCCCTCCCCCCCCTCCTTCCCCGCACATCCTCCCAATAACACAGCAGCGATTGGCATTTCACAGTCGAGGGCTTGTGGCCGTGGGTTAGTAACACTCATGTGCATTACATCTGTGGCCATGCAATTATTGCATTTCTGCATTTCTTGCAGTTCTTCCCTCTCTCTGCATGGGGGGGGACCTCATTGAACCGTACCGTATAGCGAAAGGCCTGGATGGAGTGGATGCGGAGAGGATGTTTCCACTAGTGGGAAAGTCCAGGACCACAGACCGCAGCCTCAGAATAAAAGGACATTCCTTTAGAAAGGAGACGAGGAGGAATTCCTTTAGCCAGAGGGTGGTGAATCTGCGGGATTCTTTGCCACAGACGACTGCAGAGGCCAAGTCAGTGGATATTTTCAAGGCGGAGATTGACAGATCCGGGTGTCAGGGGTTACGGGGAGAAGGCAGGAGAATAGGGTTGGGAAGGAACGATCGATCAGGCATGATTGAATGGCGGAGTAGACATGATGGGCCGAATGGCCTAATTCTACACCTACAACTTGTGAATGTGGGCTTGGTCCTGGGCCACACTTTCTGTTCAAGTCCACGTCTCCGTTACTTTCTGCGCCTTGAGTTGCCGATGAGACCACCTCCCGTGACTTCAACTCCGACCCTGAGACGGAGCCAGCCTTCCCGATGAGTTTGTGGATCCTACGTTACAAACAGACGTGTGTCGAGAAGGATGAAGCAAAAATATTCTGGGAAATAACTAGCACCGCAATCATAGTTCAGCATCATCAATCATCACGTCCATCTCCTCACAACACTGTCAGTAACAAGACTAGGGCGATGTGGCATCCAGCCCAAAGACTCCCTGAAGATGCAGCAACAAGGAACTGCAGATACTGGCTTATACCAAAGAGAAACACAAAGTGCTGGAGTATCTCAGCGGGTCAGGCAGCATCTCTGGAGAAATTCAGATTCAGATTCAGATTCAATCAGATTCAATTTTAATTGTCATTGTCAGTGTACAGTACAGAGACAACGAAATGCATTTAGCATCTCCCTTGAAGAGCGACATGGCAAACGATTTGATGTGGTGATTGGCAGTCACCGAGGTACGTTGTTGAGTAGAGTGACAGCCGCCGGGAAGAAGCTGTTCCTCGACCTGCTGGTTCGGCAACGGAGAGACCTGTAGTGCCTCCCGGATGGTAGGAGGGTAAACAGTCCATGGTTGGGGTGAGAGCAGTCCTTGGCGATGCTGAGCGCCCTCCGCAGACAACGCTTGCTTTGGACAGACTCAATGGAGGGGAGCGTGGAACCGGTGATGCGTTGGGCAATTTTCACCACCCTCTGCAATGCCTTCCGGTCAGAGACAGAGCAGTTGCCATACCATACTGTGATGCAGTTGGTAAGGATGCTCTCGATGGTGCAGCGGTAGAAGTTCACCAGGATCTGAGGAGACAGATGGACCTTCTTCAGTCTCCTCAGGAAGAAGAGACGCTGATGAGCCTTCTTGGTGGATGGGTGACGTTTCAGGTCAGATCCTTCGTCTTGACCCGAAACGTCACCCACTCCTTCTCTCCAGAGACGCTGCCTGCCCCGCTGAATTACTCCAGCATTTTGTGTCTATCTTTGGTGTAAACCAGCATCTGCAGTTCCTTCCTACACATTCTGTTTTAAGGATTCTGATTCAAATCAGTCAGTGATTGGCCCTGGAAGGAACACAGTCGGGTTCGTGGGGGAACCAACCCATTTACAACGTGCTGAGTGACTTTCCCCTCAAAGACAACAGTGAAAGTGACTTTCCACACAAACAGCAAGCATTCCTGCCTGTGCATCGTTTCGCTGGACACCTCCGCTCAGTCCGCCTGGGCCTAACTGATCTCCCGGTTGCCAAATACTTTGAAGAAGGGTTTCGGCCCGAAACGTTGCCTATTTCCTTCCCTCCATAGATGCTGCTGCACCCGCTGAGTTTCTCCAGCACTTTTGTCTACCTTGAACTCTCCTTCCCATTCCCACACCGACCTTTCTGTCCTGGGCCTCCTCCATTGTCAGAGTGAGGCCCAGCGCAAATTGGAGGAACAGCGCCTCATATTTCTCTCGGGCAACTTACACCCCAGCTACCAATGTCCTCTTTCCTTTATCCTCGTTACTTTTTTGCGTACTGTACCTTTCATTCATTTGCACTGTATATCTCTCTACATCACCATCTAGATCTCTTGTTTCCCTCTCCCCTGACTCTCAGTCTAGAGAAGGGTCTCGACCAGAAACGTCACCCATTCCTTCTCTCCGGAGATGTTGCCTGTCCCGCTGAGTTACTCCAGCGTTTTGTGTCTATCTTCGATGTAAACCAGCATCTGCAGTTCCTTCTTTCCTCCAGCTTTTTTGTGCCTATCGTACGCATCACAAGGTGCACTGATTGAAGGGAAAAGCTTCATCAATTCTGTAAATTAGGCTAGGCTGTTTAAACAGAAATCCTGGCAATGATGAAGCCAGTCTGCAACTTTGTCACTCTGGAACAGACATAGATAATACAAGTTAATTAACAAAGGTATCACAATTTCTTCTCATTTAATTTAGTTTTCATATTAAACCCGTTGATAAGGATACAATTTAGGCAGCGTCGTAAACGTTAAATGCCAAGCACATTCCTCTCACCTCATTCTGCCCTCTTCCTTAACCTGGTAATTAAAGTCACGGAGGGAGGCACTGGATGGAATGTAATTGAGAATGTGATTGTACTTGCCAACTATAGTTGTTTGTGGTAAATAAAGTCAGAAAGTGATACAGCATGGAAACGGGCTCTTCAGCCCAACTTGCCCACCCCAGCCATCATGCCCCATCCACGCTAGCCCCACCTGCCCGCATTTACATAGAAACATAGAAAATAGGTGCAGGAGGAAGGCCATTCGGCCCTTCAAGCCAGCACCGCCATACATTGTGATCATGGCTGATCGTCCCCTATCAATAACCCATAGAAACATAGAAAATAGGTGCAGGAAGAGGCCATTCGGCCCTTCGAGCCAGCACAGCCATTCGTTGTGCTAATTGCTGATTTGGTCCATATCCCTCTAAACCCATCCTATCCATGTACCTGTCCAAATGTCTCTTAAATGCTGCAATAGTTTTTTTTTGTTTTATCACATCACGGAAACAGGCCCCTTTGCTCCCCCCCCCCCCCCCCCCCCCCCCCACCAAACTACGTACAGACAGCACCCGTAGTCAGGATCGAACTCGGGTCTCCGGTGCTGCAAGCGCTGTAAGGAAGCAACTCTACCACTGCGCATCCATGCCTCCCCTAGTACAGCCTCAGCTACCTCCTCCAGCCACCTGTTCCATACACCCACCGCCGGGCCGAAACGTTGCCTATTTCCTTCGCTCCATAGATGTTGCTGCACCCGCTGGGTTTCTCCAGCATTTTTGTGTACCTTCGATTTTCCAGCATCTGCAGTTCCTTCTTAAACTGTGTGTATACTCAATACTTGGACTGATGAAAGCAAATGGGCCAAGAGCCGTTTTGACCACCCTATCTACCCATGACGTGACTTTCCATGAAACATGTCCCTGCACTCCTGTATTCCCTGGAGCCCCACTGTTCAACTTGTAGGTTCTGCCCTTGTTAGATGTTCCAAAATGCAACACCTCACATTCCTCTGCATTCAATTCCATCAACCATTCCTCAGCCCACCTGTCAAGATCCTGCTACAATTTTTGACGACCATCTTCACTATCTGCAAAACCACCCACTTTTGTGTCATCTGCAAACCTCCTAATCATGGTCTATAGACAATAGACAATAGGCAATAGGTGCAGCAGCAGTAGGCCATTCGGCCCTTCGAGCCAGCACCGCCATTCAATGTGATCATGGTCTATAATATCTAACGATTGTACAGGTGCGGTCAGATCAGAAAATCAACACCTCAAAATTCACCCCTGATTAGTAGAGTTGCTGCCTCACACAGCGCCAGGGACCCGGGTTCGATCCTGACCACGGGTGCTGTCTGTACGGGGTTTGTACCCTTCTCCCTGTGACCGCGTGGGTTTTCTCCGGGTGACAACAGGCAATAGACAATATGTGCAGGAGTAGGCCATTCGGCCCTTCGAGCCAGCACCGCCATTCAATGTGATCATGGCTAATCATCCCCAATCAGTACCCCGTTCCTGCCTTCTCCCCATATCCCCTGACTCCGCTATTTTTAAGAGCCTTATCTAGCTCTCTCGTGAAAGCACCCAGAGAACCCAGTGCTCCGGTGTCCTCCCACATCCCAAAGACGGCAGGTTTGTCGGTTGATTGTAAATTGTCCCTAGCGTGTGTGTAGGGTAGTGTTAGAGTGCGGGGATCGCTGGTCGGCACGGACTCAGTGAGGAGACCGAATGTCTCCTCAGATCCTGGTTTCTACCGCTGCGCATCGGATCTCTAAACTAAACTAAACTACCGGAAGGCATTGCTGAGGCCCAAAGCACGTCCTAAAGTCTGTCCAAAGCAACGGAGGGCGCTCAATCGAGACACCCCAACCATGGACTGTTTACCCTCCTAAAGGCGCACAGGTCTCTCCGTTGCCGACCAAGCCAAATTCTTGTCACTCTAAAAGGCGTATCGGGACTGCAAATCACCACCCCCCCCCCGGACATCATATTTATTCAAATCATTTGCTATATTTCGTTGTCTCTGTACTGTACACTGACAATGTAAAATTGAATCTGAATCTGAATGTATCTCTAAACTAAACTAAACACTGAGGGCAAAGCACGTCTAAAGTAACCCAATGAGACATATTTAAAAGCAATATTGAAAGCCAAATTATTGAAAAGGCAATGGCATCGTGTTATCAGTGATATTTGGACATGCTGTAGATGCCAGTGTTGGTGAAAGAGCAGCACATGTTCTGTATAAATCTTCTTGTATCTCATGGAGTTTATTTAATAGTGAACTCACCAGTTCTGTACTACACTCCCCACAGGCCACTTCCCAAACACACTGCAGATGGTGTTGGAAGTGATTATATTCGGAGTGGGGAAGATACTGCAAGTTCGTAAAAGCGCTTTTCACCTGAAATGTGAGGAAATCAGGCGTTAAGTTACCAGACATAGACACAGAGCGCAGGAGAAATCGTGGACGCATTGGTGATCATTCGCCAATGTTCTGTAGATTCAGGATCAGTTCCTGTGGATTGGAGGGTAGCGAATCCCACTTTTTAAAGAAAGGCTGGGGAGAGAGAAAACAGGGAATTATAGACCAGTTAGCCTGACATCGGTGGTGGGGAAGATGCTGGAGTCAATTATAAACGATGAAATAGCGGCACATTTAGATAGCAGTAACAGGATCGGTCCAAGTCAGCATGGATTTACGAAGGGGAAATCATGCTTGACTAATCTCCTGGAATTTTTTGAAGATGTAACTAGGGAAATGGACAAGGGAGAGCCAGTGGATGTAGTGTACCTGGACTATCAGAAAGCATTTGATAAGGTCCCACATAGGAGATTAGTGGGCAAAATTAGGGCACACGGTATTGGGGGTAGAGTGCTGACATGGATAGATAAGTGGTTGGCAGACAGGAAACAAAGAGTAGGGATTAAACGGGTCCCTTTCAGAATGGCAGGCAGTGACTAGTGGGGTGCCGCAAGGCTCGGTGCTGGGAACGCAGCTATTTACAATATACATCAATGATTTGGATGAAGAGATTCAAAGTAACATTAGCAAATTTGCAGATGACACAAAGCTGGGTGACAGTGTGAACTGTGAGGAGGATGCTATGAGAATGCAGGGTGACTTGGACAGTTTGGGAGAGTGGGCAGATGCATGGCAGATGCAGTTTAATGTGGATAAATGTGAGGTTATCCACTTTGATAGCAAAAACAGGAAGGTAGATTACTATCTAAATGGCGTCAAGTTGGGAAAAGGGGAAGTACAACGGGATCTGGGGGTTCTTGTTCATCAGTCTATGAAAGTAAGCATGCAGGTACAGCAGGCAGTGAAGAAAGCGAATGGCATGTTGGCCTTTATAACAAGAGGAATCGAGTATAAGAGCAAAGAGGTCCTTCTGCAGTTGTATGGGGCCCTAGTGAGACCACACCTGGAGTATTGTGTGCAGTTTTGGGCCCCTAATTTGAGGAAGGACATTCTTGCTATTGAGGGAGTGCATCGTAGGTTTACAAGGTTAATTCCCGTGATGGCGGGACTGTCATATGCACGAGGGACAATTTACAATTATACTGAAGCCAATTAACCTACAAACCTGCACGTCTTTGGAGTGCGGCAAGAACCCGGGTCACCTGGAGAAAACCCACTCGGTTAGAGGGAGAAGGTTCAAACTCCGTACAGACAGCACCCGTAGCCAGGATGGAACTCGGGTCTCTGGCGCTGTGAGGACGCAACTCTACCGCTGCGCCAACGTGCCCGCGTTTGGCCCTCATTCCTCTAAACCTTTGCTACCCACATACCTGTCCATTGTGAAGTGCATTCTCAACATGCCATGACGGGAATGCAATGAAGCCGCCTGCAGTCAGACTGACAGCGGTGTGAAGCGGTTGGCAGGTTTGCTAGTTGGGAAGGTGTCAGGTGCAGGCGCTACTGGACCGTGGCTGGGATGACACGTTGCAACTGCTCGTCCGTTCCGATGTTCCACCGACAGATCAAAGTCAGCGGCGGCATCATCACAGCAGCTGCAGCACGACAGCAGGCACCTGAGCCCCTCAAAGTAAGATTGACACGGGCCGTGCGTGAGTACATTACTCATGCCACTCACTGCCTGGTCGATGCAGCATGTGTAACGCCTCTACCTTCAGCATCGCAGCTTACAAAGGCAGTAACACAGGGGCTAAACACAGCAATGGTACATTACACAGCATGGTGGCGCAGCGGTAGAGTTGCTGCCTCACAGGGCCAGAGATCCCAGTTCCAACCTGACTACAGGTGCTATCTGTGCGGAGTCTGCACGTTCACCCTGCGTGGGTTTTCTCCGGGTGCTCTGGTTTCCTCCAACACTCCAAAGACGTGCAGGTTTGTAGGTTAATTGGCTTGGTGTAAGTGTAAATTATCCCTCTTGTGGGGAAATAGACAATAGGTGCAGGAGTAGGCCATTCGGCCCTTCGAGCCTTCACCGACATTCAATATGATCATGGCTGATCATCCAACTCAGTATCCTGTACCTGCCTTCTCTCCATACCCCCTGATCCCTTTAGCCACAAGGGCCACATCTAACTCCCTCTTAAATGTAGCCAATGAACTGTGGCCTCAACTACCTTCTGTGGCAGAGAATTCCAGAGATTCACCACTTGTTGTCATGTGTAGCGAGGTACGTTCTCCCCGTGACCCGTGTGGGTTTTCTCCGGGTGCTCCGGTTTCCTCCCACACTCCAAAGACGTGCAGGTTTGTTGGTTAATTGGCTTGGTGTAAATGTAAATTGTCCCTGGTGTGTGTAGGATAGTGTTAGCGTGCGGGGATCGCTGGTCGGCGCGGACTCGGTGGGCCGAAGGGCCTGTTTCCGCGCTGTATCTCCAAACTGAATGACGGGGATGTTACCTGGAGGGTATTAGTGTAGAAACAGCAGACGTTTGCATGGCCTTGGGCTGAGGGAGAGGAGAATAGGGGAATGCATTGTGATCTTAGCGTCTGGTGAGAAGGGTGAGGTTTCCAGAGAGGCTGCGCTGAGACAGAGACAGGTCCAGGCATCCTGCAAGGAGTAGAGATACAAGTCTTAGTGGTGGCACATTTATGTGGGCACAAACTCATCTTGGGCATCAGATGTGGCATCAGGACTGTGAACAATCTGGCTCTGCTTTAGATAGTTGCCAGGATGAAGGATGAAGTGGCTGGCTGTCGGAGCGGGGTTTGGACAGGCATCTAATACAGAGGCTTAGCTGGAGAAGAGTTCCACTCAGCCCACCATGCCAGGCTGCTGGTCCAATATCCAGCTTGGCATCGGTGGTGAAGGTGGTGGTGAGTTGGAGCTCAGCATTGGCAGAGGCAAGAGAGGGAGCTGGCAACGTGCTTTTGGATGGTCTAGTCGAGGTGGCGATGGGAGAGGAAGGCAGATGGTGAGGGGCCCACGTACTATGCCAGCTGAAGGAGCTCGGTCACAGGTGCCAACTCACTTCTGAATTCACCCCTTTCTTGCAGCGTGGAAACAAAACCTTTCGCCCAACTTGCCCGTGCCGACCAACATGCCCCATCTACACTGGTCCCATATGCCTGCTTTTGGCCCAGATCCCTCCAAACCTGTCCTATCCAAGTCCCTGTCCAAATGTCTTTTGAATGTTATAATCCCAGCCTCAACTACCTCCTCTGGCAGCACGCTCCACACATACTGTGTGGAAAATGTTGTCCCTCAGGTCCCTATTAAATATTTCCCTCTCACCTTAAACCCCTGTGTACTGGTTGTTGATTCCCCTACTCTGGGTACAAGGGATAGTAGAATTAGGCCATTCGCCCCATCAAGTCTACTCCGCCATTCAACCATGGCTGATCTATCTCTCCCGCCCAACCCCATTCTCCTGCCTTCTCCCCATAACCCCTGCCACCCATACTATCAATCTCTGCCATAAAAATTATCCGCTGACTTGGCCTCCACAGCCGTCTGTGACAAAGAATTCCACAGATTCACTACCCTCTGACGAAATAAATGTCTCCTCATCTCCTTCCTAAAAGAATCGGCCGTGGTGAGATCTGGATCCAAAGTACCCTGGTCCTTACTGATGACTAAACGTATCCAAGTAATGCCCCTGTCCCACTTAGGAAACCTGAACGGAAACCTCTGGAGACTTTGCGGCCCACCCAAGGTTTCCGTGTGGTTCCCGGAGGTTGCAGGTGGTTGCCGGAGGTTGCAGGTAGTGGAAGCAGGTGGGGAGACTGACAAAAACCTCCGGGAACTGCATGGAAACCTTGGGTGGGGCGCAAAGTCTCCAGAAGTTTCCGTTCAGGTTTCCTAAGTGGGATGGGGGCATTAGTGTTTTTTTGAAGATGGAGACACAAAATTCTGGAGTAATTCAGCGGGTCAGGCAGCATCCCTGGAGAAAAGGAATGGGTAACGTTTCACGTTTAGACCCTTCTTCAGTCTCCTTCTGCAGAATTAAGTTTCTTTGCGGCAGAATGGCTCACTACTGCCATCTAGAACTCAAACCAAGACTACATTTTATGTTTCAACAATGCAGTGAAAATGAGAACTGAATAATGTACAGGCACTTTTCACAAATCCCAGTTTCAACTAATTACCGCTTTGCATTCCGTGGAAGCCGAGGTCCTTAATGTACCTTAATGAATCTCGTGTCTAAAGGATCTATTTCCTTGAAGACTGAAGCAGTTTCTCAGTAAAAAAAATAATATACTAGATTGGTTTGCTATAAGCGTATTCTTACAGCTTGATCCTGACTACGGGTGCTGCCTGTGTGGAGTTTGCACGTTCTCCCTGTGAGCATGTGGATTTTCACCGGGTTTGCTCCGGTTTCCTTCCACATTCCAAAGACGTGCAGGTTTGTAGGTTAATTGGCTTGTGTAAATTGTCCCTAGTGTGTAGGGTAGAGCCAGTATGCGGGTGATCGCTGGTCGGCACGGACTCGGTGGGCAGAAGGGTCAGTGTCCACGCTGTATCTCTAAACTAAAGGGGTGACAGGATCGGTCAAAGTCAACATGGATTTACGAAGGGGAAATCGTGCTCGACTAATCTTCTGGAGTTTTTTGAGGATGTAACAAATAGAATGGATAAGGGAGAGCCAGTGGATGTGGTGTGTCTGGACGTTCAAAAAGCCTTTGACAAGGTCCCACACGAGAGGTTAGTGGACAAAATTAGAGCACATGGTATTGGGGGTAGGGTATTAACATGGATAGAGAACTGGTTGGCAGACAGGAAGCAAAGAGTAGGAATTAACGGGTTCTTTTCAGAATGGCAGGCAGTGACTAGTGGGGTGCCGCAAGGCTCGGTGCTGGGACCCCAGTTATTTACAATATATATTAATGATTTAGACGGGGGAAATTAACTGTGACATCTTCAAGTTTGTGGATGACACAAAGCTTGGTGACAATGTGAGCTGCGATGAGGATGTTATGAGGCTGCAGGATGACTTGGATAGGTTGGGTGATTGGCAGGTGCATGGCAGATGCAGTATAATGAGGATAAATGTGAGGTTATCCACTTTGGTGGCAAGAACAGGAAGGCAGATTATTATCTGAATTGTGTCAGATTAGGAAAAGGGTAGGTGCAACGAGACCTGGTTGGGCTGGTACATCAGCCACTGAAAGTAAGCATGCAAGCTAATTTAATTTAAGGAGGCCCTACTGCAGTTGTACAGGGCCCTGGTGAGACCGCACCTGGAGTATTGTGTGCAATTTTGGTCTTCTAATTTGAGAAGGACATTCTTGCTATTGAGGGAGTGCAGCGTAGGTTCACCAGGTTAATTCCCGGAATGGTGGGACTGACATATGATGAAAGAATGTTGTCGATTGGGCTTGTATTCACTGGAATTTAGAAGGATGAAAGGGAATCTTATAGAAACATATCAAATTCTTAAAGGATTGGACAGGCTAGAGGCAGGAGAAATGTTCCCAATGATGGGGGAGTCCACAACCAGGGGTCACAGTTTAAGAGTAAGGGGTCGGCCATTTAGGACTGAGATGAGGAAAAATTTCTTCACCCAGAGAGTTGTGAATCTGTGGAATTCTCTACCATAGAAGGCAGTGGAGGCCAATTCTCTGGATGTTTTCAAGTGAGATTTAGTTCTTAGGGCTGAAGGAATCAGGGGAAATGGGAGAAAAGCAGGAACAGGGTATTGATTTGAGATCAGCCATGATGATCATGGCCTACTGCTGCACCTAATTTCTATGTTTAATGGCGGTGCTGGCTCGAGGGGCCGAATGGCCTACTCCTGCACATATTTTTCTATGTTTCTATATGTCTATGACATCATCATATTATTAACTGAAACATGATGACTTCATAGCATTGAAGGTTAATTTTTGAAAATTAAATGTCTAAGACAAAGACCCACAATGGGGTTACTTATTATCATTGTCAATGCCTGTGATCACAGCTAATAATATTCAAGTCTTTCCACCTGGACAGTATCATTTACTTTCTAGTTAGTACACTACCAAATAAAGTGCAAATGTCTGGTACTTTATTGTTTGATACTTTATTGTCACATGTACTTGGTACAGCGGCATTCCTTCTGTTTGCGTACAATACAGGTATGCAAAGAGGCACCACGAATAGGGCACCGACCAAGTTACAAAAAGTATTCATTATACTTCCTTCTTCAGTAGCCTGAAGACTGCAACGTCCAGGTTCAGAAATAGCCACTTCCCCACAGCCATCAAGCTATTAAACTCAACTGAAACAAATCTCTGAACACTAATAGATCAGTATCTGTTTATTTGTACTTTATCTGCATATTTATTGATTTGTGTATATTTATATAATGGTGTATGGACACACTGATCTGTTCTGTATTCATGCCTACTATATTCCGTTGTGCTGAAGCAAAGCAAGAATTTCATTGTCCTATCTGGGAATTATGACAATAATCTCTTGATAAACTCTTCTTCTTGTGTGTGGCGTCCACAGCCTAAAGTTGTAGGTCAACTTGTTCTATTTGATTGTGCACGTTGGGTTAATTGCATTCGTTGAAACAGGGCGGACCATGTGAAGGTTGCAATCCCCCACCCATTATTGTTCCAATTGACCCCAATCCATTTTGTGCCCACCCCCCATCCCCCACCCCCCCCCCCCCCCTCCCCCATCCCGAGCCGCTCTTTGTTCTCGGCAGCCCCCACGCCGGGTTCATCTTTGCAAATCCAAGTCAAGAGTCAAGGGAGTTTTATTATCTTGTGTCCCAGATAGGTCAATGAAATTCTGACTTGCTGCAGCACAGCAGAATATGTAAACATAATACAGAACAGGAGATAAAAGTTCAGTGTGTCTGTAGACCATATATACAACATAAATAAACATATGTAGTGCAATAATAATAATAATAATAATACTGTTATTGTTCAGAGCTTATTTGATGTAGTGTTTAATAGCCTGATGGCTACATATGTGGGGAAGAAGCTGTTCCTGAACCTGGACGTTCCAGATTTCAAGCTCCTGTACCTTCTTCCCGATGGCAACGGAGAGATGAGTGCGTGACCAGGATGGTGTGGGTCTTTGATGATGTTGGCTGCCTTTTTCTTACAGACTAATGTTGTTTGAGAACACAAGTAGCTCCGTGGCCTGTGAAACGTGGTGGCCAGTCAATAACCACCTCTGACGTGCCAGTTCCCCACAGCACTCAATCCCTTGATCTTTCAAAGATGTAGCTGCTTCTTTGAACTCACCTCCGCAAAGCTCCAGGGTGGAAAGTTCAGGAGATTCACCAAACCCATGGGGAGTCCTCACACATCTCATTTTCAAATCGGCAGCTCCCTTACCTTGTAACAGCATCTTCTCATTTGGGATTCCCCCACTGACGGAGATGTGCATCAACATCTACTCTGCCCTGACCTCTTACAGTCTTGTATTTATTAATAAAATCCCCGCTCATTCCTCTAAACTCAGGAAAAGATCGATTGTGCGGCATGGTGGCGCAGCGGTAGAGTTGCTGCCTCCCAGCGCCAGAGACCCGGTTTCAATCCTGACTACGGGGCACTGTCTGTATGGAGTTTGTACGTTCTCCCCGTGACCAGCGTGGGTTTTCTCCGGGCGCTCCGGTTTCCTCCCACACTCCAAAGACGTGCAGGTTTGTAGGTCAATTGGCTCCCGTAAAATTATAAATTATCCTGGTCATGGGAGCAGAATTAGGCCATTCGGCCCATCAAGTCTACTCCGCCATTCAATCGTGGCTGATCTATCCATCTCTCCCTCCTAACCCCATTCTCCTGCCTTCTCCCTATAATCCCTGACACCTGTACTAATCAAGAATCTATCAATCTCCACCTTAAAAATACTCAATGACTTGGCCTCCACAGCCGTCTGTGGCAATGTTTTTATTTCACAATAAAGTTTCCAATAAAGTTTCATTGAGACATTATCAGATAGGTTTAAGGTTAATCACTGTGAATTTTTTTTTTGCTGCCAATACATTTTTAGGAATGACTTTTGTTACTGCTCCAACTACATCTAAATGGCAACGTGGCATTTAATCAACTGTTCTTAATAAGTACTTTGCCTTCATATTTCTGCCGATTAGATGCCGAGCCTTCCTTCAGCTAAAATATCCTTGCAAATTATGCTAATGATCATGACTTTGTTATTACAGTCGAAATAATCATGTCGTGCTTTAAGCCTGCAAGGGGGTTTGTTAAATATTGCATCCTTAAAACGGGAGCATAATTTTCACCAAAAAATTCACATCAAACATCAGCAGAGCGATAACCTACTTGAATAATGAGGTGCTTGGAATTAAATGAATAACACTTAAAAAATGAGAGAGAGAGAGAAAAAAAAACAAGCTTATTTAGAACACACAATTCAAAATGATAATGCATCCCAGATTCTGTGTCGGAATATTCAGAGCCCCAATGTAGACAGGTCCAAAGATCCCAGAGCGGACGGTGGTCTAGGATCTTTGGCCAGACCCACGAAGGAAATAGATGACAAATGCTCCACCTAGTGGCCAAACCCTCCGAACATCCACTGAGGTTTACCTGCATCTCTTCCAACCTCATCTATTGCGTCCGCTGCTCTAGATGTCAGCAGATCTATATCGGTGAGACCAAGCGGAGGTTGGGCGATCGTTTCGCCGAACACCTCCGCTCGGTCCCCAATAACCAAGCTGACCTCCCGGTGGCTCAGCACTTCAACTCCCCCTCCCACTCCGCCTCCGACCTCTCTGTCCTGGGTCTCCCCCATGGACGGCAGCAGCACCGGAAATTGGAGAACAGACCTCATATTTTTTGGGGAGTCTGCACCCCGGGGGCATGAACACGAATTCTCCCAATTTTGTTAGTCCTTGCTGATGACAAATGCTCCCATCCCCCAGCCTTCTGGCTACTCCTCCTTTTCCCTTTCTTGTCCCCACCCACCCCCCCCCCCTATACGTCTGAAGAAGGGTTTCGGCCCGAAACGTTGCCTATTGCCCTCGCTCCATAGATGCTGCTGCACCCGCTGAGTTTCTCCAGCTTTTCTGTGTAACCAACACTTCTCCAGCATCTGCAGTTCCCTCTGAAACACTGCAGAACTTTGTTTTATGAAGGAATTGCAGATGCTGGAAAATCGAAGGTAGACAAAAATGCTGGGGAAACTCAGCGGGTGCAGCAGCATCTATGGAGCGAAGAAAATAGGCAACGTTTCGGGCCGAAACCCTTCTTCAGGCACTGCAGAACTTTATTGTGGACTCTGTTTTACAGAAAGTGACTATTTCGTTTAGTTTTAGTTTTAGAGATACAGCACGGAAACAGGCCCTTCGGCCCGCCGGGTCCGTGCCGACCAGCGATCCCCGCACATTAACACTATCCTACACACACTAGGGACAATGTTTTACATTTATACCAAGCCAATTAACTAGAGAGCATAGGTTTAAGTTAAGGAGAGAAAAGATTTAATAAGAATCTTAGGGGTGAAATTTTCACACGATGGGTGGTATGTGTATGGAACGAGCTGCCAGAGGTAGTTGAGGCTGGGACCGTTGTAAAATTTAAGAAACAATTAGACAGGTACATGGATAGGACAGGTTTAGAGGGATATGGACCAAACGCAGGCAAATGGGACTAGTGTAGATGGGGCATGTTGGTTGGTGTGGGCAAGTTGGGCCGGAAGGCCTGTTTCCACACTGTACCACTCTAAAGGAGGTGATTGAGCTGAAGGAACATGGATACAATAAAAGGGATAGAAAGTGCTGGAGTAACTCAATGGCCCAATGGTAATTGATTTGTCGCATATACTGAGGTACAGTAAAATTCATCTCTGTACACAGTTGTGGCACCCCCTGGTGGTTAGTCACTCGTGGTGCGAACCCTCGGCTCTGGGGGTTGGGTCATGTGACTAGGTTTGGCGGGAAGAGCGGGTCATGGGTCTCCTCTGGGGTATATATATACCACTGGTAATACCTTTGGCCCTTGTTGTGGTTCTGAGAGGTGTTCTGTGTTGACCTAATAAAGATCACTTTGTTTCACCACACGTCTCGCTATATAGTTCAGTATAGATATCACTATACATAAGCACTTAGATACATCTTAGATAAGCATCTCAGATACAGTACAGGTGTAAAGTGGTTCTACGCTGAGATAGTATAGAGTCGCCGGGTGTTGTAAGTGCAGGGTTCATGACCTGACCATGAAGGTCCATTGTCACAGTGGCGTTGTACGGTTGGCCTGGCCAAGCGTAGACGTGGCGTCCTCTACCGCTCCGTGCCGCTGTAAGGCCACTAGAACACAAGAGGTCAGGCAGCATCCCTGGAGAACATAGATAGCTGATCATTTTAGGGTTGGGACCCTATTTTCAGTCTGAAGAAAGGTCCCAACCTGAAACATCACATCCATTATGTTCCGAGATGCATCTCTAAAGTCTAAAGTCACCTATCCATGTTCTCCAGCGATGCTGCCTGACCCGTTGAGTTACTCCAGCACTGTGTCTTTCATTGCTATAACTGCGATTGGATGTATTAAAGCAAGAGGGCAAATGCACAATAGAACCTTCCTAGGTGGACACCTGTAAACTATTGTGAACTCACTGGTGAGATCACAAAGTTCCACTCAGTGTAAGAGTTTTGAATCATGAACTTCATTGTTTATCAAACGTGAAATGCGACTGCATTTCCTTCTTACAGTGTAGTGAAATTTGAGATTAAGGGTGAGATAAGTCTTCAAATGAGCAAATCCTTTGTAATATCCACTTCCTGAAAATTGTACTTTTCACTGGAGCATTGCAGCTGCCTATTTGTGTTCATCCTATATTCATGCATGTTGTTGCATTATAAATCTGAAAATATGATACCTTCAAGATTCGAGTTGCGCAGTGGCACAGCTGTAGAGTTGCTGCCTCGCAGCGGCAGAGACCCGGGTTCGATCCCGGACACGGGTGCTGCGTGTATGGAGTTTGTGCGTTCTCCCCGGGACCGCGTGGGTTTTATCCGGGTGCTCTGGTTTCTTCCCACACTCCAAAGGCATGCAGATTTGTAGATTAATTGGCTTCGGTAAATTGTCCCTCGTATGTAGAACTAGTGTACGGGGATCGCTGGTCAGCGCAGACACGGCGGGCCTGTTTCCACGCTGTGTCTCTAAACTAAACTACAGTATGTTGCTATCTGTGTATTTTCAATGATCTGCCAGAACATCGTACATCAGAGTGAACCAGGAGTTGTTAGAAACCAACCAGGCAGATTAATTCCTGAATGTAATCGTTATAGATGAAGGTGCCAGATGAAAAACTTGCATAATAATATCTCCGGCTTATCTCGGTACTAAATTGAAAGGAAAATCTCTGGTCTATTAATTCCCACTAAATATTTGTTTTCTCTCTCCAGAGGTCATTTATTCCAGCAGGCACAGCGGACAAGAAACCTGAATCCATTTCATCACAGAGATCACTATATACAAATTACCATGGACGATGACCGTGCCAAGGGTTCACTACTCACTCCACACCCAAAGTGCAACGAAGCCGACAGCTATTTGGAACTCTCTTCTGGTCAAACGACAATATTAGGTATGCATAGCAGGTTGTCTTCTAAAGTTTAGTTTAGTTTAGAGACACAGCGCGGAAACAGGCCTTTCTGCCCGACGAGTCCACGCCGACCAGCACTATTCCACACACACACACACCAGGGATAATTTACAATTTTTACCAAAGCCGATTAACCTGCAACCCTGTATGTCTTTGGACTGTGTGAGGAAACCGGAGCACCCGGAGAAAACCCACGCGGTCACTGGGAAAACATACAAATTCCATACATCCATGTAATCATGTATTGTCTTTTTGCTGACTGGCTAGCATGCAAGACAATCTTTTCACTGTACCTCGGTAAACTAAACTGGACTGTCAGGCAGCAACTCTACCGCTGCGCCACCGTGCCACCCAAAGACTTGGGTAAATGTTATACCACTTTATTACAAGTGCTCAGCTCCAGGTCTATAGGGCAGCAGCACGGTGGCACAGCGGTAGAGTTGCTGCCTCCCAACACAGCGACCTGGTTGGGACCCTCCTTGAATATTGCTACTTGAATATACTGTAGATGGCACCCCAAGGAAATTCAGGAAGCACAAATTGACTGTGAAATCACCATTATTTGGGGGGATATTTCACCTCAGTATAAATGTATTAGAAATTCCACTGTAAGTAATAAGAATTTCCACAATTTTGTGTTTTAAATAAAAAGTTAATAAGATTTTTTAAAAGAAACAGAGTTTTTTTGTTTGCAACGCCCGAGTTAGGTTTACCAGGTGAAAAATAATTCTCATTCTCCATGACAGATCTCGATGCTATTTTCAACTCGGAACATTCGCAGCTTCGATCGAAACAATGCTTCGTACGGCCTCGATGCCCAAATAAAAAGCTGCCGTCAAAGCATTCAACACGCCCGCAGGAAATGGAAGTAGGTACCTTCATTACAGGTGTAACTCGTGAGGACACGAGGAACTTACAAAATTCTTAAGGGGTTGGACAGGCTAGATGCAGGAAGATTGTTCCCGATGTTAGGGAAGTCCAGGACAAGGGGTCACAGTTTAAGGATAATTTTTCACACAGAGAGTGGTGAATCTCTGGAACTCTCTGCCACAGAGGGTAGTTGAGGCCAGTTCATTGGCTATATTTAAGAGGGAGTTAGATGTGGCCCTTGTGGCTAAGGGGATCAGGGGGTATGGAGAGAAGGCAGGTACAGGATACTGAGTTGGATGATCAGCCATGATCATATTGAATGGCGGTGCAGGCTCGAAGGGCCGAATGGCCTACTCCTGCACATAATTTCTATGTTTCTATGAACTGCAGCTGCCGCAACCTTGCACAAAGTACAAAGTGCTGGAGTAACTCAGTGGGTCAGGCAGCATCCGTGGAGGGAAGGGGCTAGGCAATGTTTTTGGTTTTACTTACCCTGTCAATGATTAATTTGGGGTATGAGATTGCAACTTTCATGTGCTCCACCCTGTTTTTCGACAAATGCAATCAACTTGGCGTGCACAGACAGAAGATCAAACAGAATAAGTTGTCCTACAACTTTAGGCTGTGCACGCCATACACAAGAAGAACAAATACATTTCCCCGTCAGAATCATCCATTAAGGGCCTGTCCCACTTGGAGCTTTTTTCGACGACTGCCGGCATCATTGACCGACGTATCAGGTCACCGAGAAACCCACGGCGTGGTGATGTAATGACACGCGGTGTTTTTTCACGTGTCGCAACATTTTTCTTGTCACCGCTGGATTTTGAAATGTTCAAATGTTTTGGCGACACTGATATTACACCGGCAGTCGCTGAAAGAAATCACCAAGTGGGCCAGACCTTTTACTCACTTAACCTATTTGGAAACCTTTGAGGAAGTAAGGAACTGCAGATGCTGGTTTACACAAAAGCATATAATGTGCTGGAGTAAGTCAACGGGTCAGGCAGCATCTTTGGAGAACACGTACAGGTGGTGTTTCAGGACCTGACCCTTCAGATATTCCATGCCCTGACCAATGAAGACAGTCATATCTCATGTCTTCTTCACCACTCTATCCAACTAATGTAGAACCAACTTCAGTATTGTACAATATTGTAGAGTTTCCCCAGATCCTTCTTCTTCCCGACAAGAAATGTCATGTTCTCTCCTTGTTCTCCAAAGATGCTGCCTGACCCGCTGAGTTACTCCAGTACTTTGCTTCCCCTTGTGGCCACCTTAGGTCCCGTTCACAACTTTCCTCTCCATGTCATTCATCGTCAGCAAAACAACCATATCTTCAGTCCGAAGAAGGGTGCCAATCCGAATTCCCTCCACAGATGCTGCCTGACCCGCTGAGGTCCAACAGCACTTTTTGCTCCAAAGTTTAAGCTGAACAAGAAATCCCGATGCATTACCGGTGAGAAAATTATTTACCGATATTAGCAGGGAAGATAAATAATATAACGTCCAACAACCCCAGAAAGCATCAGGTTTCGACCCAAAATGCCATCTAACCATGTTCTCCAGGGATGCTGCCTGGCTTGCTGAGTTACACCAGCACTTCATAAGTTATAGGAACAGAATTAGGTCATTCGGACCAGAGGGCACAGCCTCAGAATAAAAGGATGGTCCTTTCGGAAAGAGATTTGGAAGAATTTCTTTAGTCACAGGGTGGTGAATCTGTGGAATTCACTACCACAGAAGGCTGTGGAGGCCAAGTCAATTGGATATTTTTGAGCTGGGGTTTGACAGGTACTTGATTAGTACAGGTGACAAGGGTTATGGGGAGAAGGCAGGAGAATGGGGTTGAGAGGGAAAGATAGATCATCCAAGATTGAATGGTGGAGTGGACTCGATGGGCTGAATGGCCAGTTTCTGCTCCCACGACCTAAGAACTTGAGGGGAAACCCATTGCAGTATATTAAATTATGAGAGGCTTCGGCAGGGAAGACATTCAGAACCTTTTTTTCCCACAACGAGGAAATGTCAAAGGGTGTAGCTTTAAGATGAGAGGGGCAAAGTCTTAAGGAGCAGGTTTTTGTAAAATATACAGAGGGTGGTGGGTGCCTGGAACGCGCTGCCAGTGGTGGGGTGGTGGTGGTGGTGGAGGCAGATATGATACTGGTGTTTGAGGCTTTTGGATAGGCACATGGATCTGTGGGGAATAGAGAAAAAATAAGGGCCTGTACCATATTCTTCTATGTTCCACCGCTTGCAGCAGTGGAAAAAACATGGATCCCGATAAATCTTTGTCAACATTCGAGAGGGTACAAAGATGTGATACAGTCTCGGGCATAATCTTAACCATACATTAATGACGAAAATATGTTTTCTGTTAATAACTGGGCAGCACAGTGGCACTGCTGCTGCCTCACAGCACCAGAGACCTGGGTTCAATCCTGAGCTCGGGTGCGGTCTGTGTGGAGTTTGCATGTTCTCCCTGTGACTGGGCGGGTTTCCTCCGGGTGCTCCAGTTTCCTCCCACGTCACTAATACATGCGAGTTTGTTGGTTAAGTGTTGGTTAAGTGTAAATTGTTCCTAGTGTGTAAGGAGTGGATGTGGAAAAGTGGGATAACACAAAATGCTGGAGTAACTCAACGGGACAGGCAGCGTCTCTGGAGAGAGAGAAGGCAGGAACAGGATACTGAGTTGGATGATCAGCCATGATCGTATTGAATGGCGGTGCAGGCTCGCAGGGCCGAATGGCCTACTCCTGCACCTATTCTCTATGTTTCTATGATGCAGTGGCACAGACAAAATGTGTAGGAAGGAAACGTCACCCATTCCTTCTCTCCAGCGACACTGCCTGTGTTCCGCTAAGTTACTCCAGCATTTTGTGCCTGTCTTAAACTAAACTAATCTTCATTTTGTTTAAATCTGGAGGAAACTTTAACAGAAGAATTAGCACATGATGATGCTGAAAACTTCAAGCCAGAGTGCAGTGAAGTCAACGAGTTCAAATCTGCGGAATCTGGATTTCGATATTTGAAGATTGGTGGGATGAGAGTCTTGCCTGTCCCTGTCTCTGGGCCAATGTTCTGGAGTGACAACAAATAAATTAACTGTGTATAATAACTTGAACAAAGTGGGACTGATTTTCATTATGAAACGGCGGGTGCAAGCAGCGCATGCCAGTCTTTAGTTACTGTAATTATCACGTCCTTCTGCAGTTGTACAGAGCCCTGGTGAGACCACACCTGGAGTATTGTGTGCAGTTTTGGTCCCCTAATTTGAGGAAGGACATTCTTGCTATTGAGGGAGTGCAGCGTAGGTTTACAAGGTTAATTCCCGGGATGGCGGGACTGTCATATGCTGAGAGAATGGAGCCGCTGGGCTTGTATACTCTGGAGTTTCGGATGAGAGGATATCTTATTGAAACATAAGACTATTAAAGGTTTAGAGACGCTAGAGGCAGAAAACATGTTCCCGATGTTGGGGGTGGAAGTCCAGAACCTGGGGCCACAGTTTAAGAATAAGGGGTAAGCCATTTAGAACGGGGACGAGGAAACACTTTTTCTCACAGAGAGTTGTGAGTCTGTGGAATTCTCTGCCTCAGAGGGTGTTGGAGGCCGGTTCTCTGGAAACTTTCAAGAGAGAGCTAGATAGGGCTCTTAAAGATAGCGGAGTCAGGGGATATGGGGAGAAGGCAGGAACGGGGTACTGACGAGTCAGCGGAAAGACAACACATGATTACATTCGAGTCTTTCACAGTGTACAGGTATAAGCTCGTAATCACTTCTCGTAACGTCTCGATCAATACCTTCCAACTCACCTTATCCAACGACCCCATAGCAGAAGCATCCACGTCACGGGACTGGAAACTGGAAGTATCCTGAAGGACCTGTCCCACTTACACAACTTTTTCGGCGACTGCCGGCACCCGTCACAGGTCGCCGAAAATGTTCAACATGTTGAAAATCCAGCGGCGACCAGAAAGACGCCACGACTCTTTGGGTGACTAAGGGACTACTCACGACCATACAGGCGACCCCCTGGCGATATGTCGCGGGGTGAAGCCTGTTTGGCCGTGAGTAGTCGCCCATAGAGTCGTACCTTGTTCTGGTCGCCGCTGGATTTTCAACATGTTGAACATTTTCGGCAACTTGTAACGACCTATGACGGGTGCCGGCAGTCGCCGAAAAAGTCGCATGTGGGACAAGTCCCTTTCATCAACTCATCCAGAATAATCGTCTCTGTTCCTTCACGATGATTCAATCAAATACCCACAACTCCCATCCCGGGAATTAACCGTGTGAACCTACGCTGCACTCCCTCAATAGCAAGAATGTCCTTCCTCAAATTAGGGGACCAAAACTGCACACAATACTCCAAGTGTGGTCTCACTAGGGCCCTATCCAACTGCAAAAGGATCTCATTGCTCCTATACTTAACTCCTCTTGTTATGAAGGCCAACATGCCATTCGCTTTCTTCACTGCCTGCTGTACCCGGATGCTTACTTTCATAGACTTGATGTACAAGGACCCCCCAGATCCCATTGTACTTCTCCTTTTCCCAACTTGACACCATTTAGATGGTAATCGGCCTTCATGTTTTTGCTACCAACGTGGATAACCTCACATTTATCCACCTTAAACTGCATCTGCCATGCATCTGCCCACTCCCCCAACCTGTCCAAGTCACCCTGCATTCTCATAGCATCCTCCTCACAGTTCACACTGACACGCAGCTTTGTGTCGTCTGCAAATTTGCTAATGTTACTTTGAATCCCTTCATCTAACTCGAAATGTCCCAGCATTTAAGAATCAGCATGATAATCGATGATATAAATACTACTGGATTTATAGGGAAAGTTGACTTCTATTTGATAAGCCATGAAATTGATTGTGGTGGTGATGCCCTTAGGTGTTAATCTCATTTTCAAAACTAAAACCAGGAGCATCAGCCTTGATTATCTTTGAATTTGATCACTCTGCCACTGGTTAAAAAAAAAAAAGGTTGGGCAGACAAGGTTCCCACAAAAGGTTTGCAGATGCTGGTTTAAACAAAAGGACACAAAGTGCTGGAGTAACTCAGTGGGTCAGGCAGCATCTCTGGAGAAGTGCATGGGTGATGTTTTGGGTCAGCATTATTCTTCAGACTGATTGTAAAGGGGAGTTGGGGGGGTTGGGAAGCTGGAATAGAGGAGGGGCAGGACAAAGCGTGGCAGGTAATAGACTGATACAGGTGAGGCAGGGGGTTTGATGGGCAGATAGATGGTTGGACAAAAGCGGGAGGTGAAAAGACACACAGTGTGAGGCAAAAGCATTGAAGAGTTGCAAGGTACACAAAAGTGCTGGAGAAACACAGCGGGTGCAGCAGCATCTATGGAGCGAAGGAAATAGGCAACGATTCAGGCCAAAACCCTTCTTCAGACTGATGTAGGGTGGGGAGATGAAAGGAAGAGGGCTGAGGGAGAGCTGAGAAGGGAAGGAGACAGCAAGAGCTACCGGAAATTGGAGAAGTCAATGTTCAAGTCGCTGGGGTGTAGACTGCCCAAGCGGAATATGAGGTGCTGCTCCTCCAATTTCCAATGGTGCTCACTCTGGCAATGGAGGAGGCCCAGGACAGAAAGGTCAGATTCGGAATGGGAGGGGGAGTTGAAGTGCTGAGCCACCGGGAGGTCACGTTGGTTAATTGGTTGAAGAGTTGCAAATTGTGAAGCCAAAGGATCGTTCCGACCCAAAATATCAGCTAACCATGTTCTCGACATATGCTGCCTGACCCGCTGAGTTACTCCAGCACTTTGTGTCTTTTTTTTTTAGAAGCATCTGCATTCCTCATTTCTGCAATTGAAATATCTCATCTTTATTGAAGTTTCCCATTTTGCAAGAACTGAAAGTGCAATCCAGTCAAATACACAGGAGAGCCTCCTTGGACAACTTGCCTCCGCGGCTCTGGAACTCTGTCCTGGTCAGAGCTAGCAGATCCTGACTTTGCGGGCCAGTATCTTGCCTCCCCCTCCCCCTCATGTGACCTCTGTTGGCCCGGCCAAACGGATAGAACGGCAAGGCTCTGGAACCAAAGGTGCTGGAAAGTCAGGGGTGGACCAGTTCCTGATCCAAAAATCCTGGCAATATGAATACGGCAGAGTTGGGGGAGAAGACATGTTGCAGCTGATCCATCATATCAGTTACCCTTCAACTTCATAAAACACACAAAACAGAACCAATTAATGTTCTTGTCGGGCTTATGAAGATGAAGTGTTTGGACACTAAAGCACTGGCTTCCATTTGACCATTTAGAAATGATTTGAAGGACATCAGGTCCCACTGCCTTGGTGCCATTAACGTGTCTCCCGAAATATATTCAAGATGTCATTATAATGTTCCTTCAGCAAAGGCAGCATTATTTACACGTTGGGAAATCTTTACAGAAAATGGAAAACTAAATAAAGAACATTTGTTAAGGAATAATATTTAGGCTGTTGGGACAACTGAATGCAACCCAGAGGACTGTTTGTGCAATATGACATTTTAATGACAATATATAAATTGACCTCAAAATAAAACTTTATCTGAAAGCACTGTATTTCTTGAAAGTGAAAGTAAATAAATAAAATAGAAAGTTTAATTAAACAATATCTTAGAACAAGATCACAAATGCAAAATAGCTCTGAATTTGTGCCACCAGGAACCCTCCATAATCTGCTGAGTTTGTTGTTATCCTGATTAAGATTTTTTTATGCCCTTTTCAAAACTGCATTATTAAAATTCAGCTGCACGGTGCAAACCTGCGTCAATTGAGAATTAAACTCCACAACTCCTTCAGTCGTCGGTATTAGCCGATCATTGCATCGTCTGGTGTCGTTTGATCCCAGTCTTTTCCATCTCCTGCTTTGGTCTCCAATATTTCCCCCATCCTTAATGTAAAAAACAAAAGGAAAAGCAGAAACTCCGGCTTTTGTGAATCTTCCAGCTTGCTCGCTGACATTCAAGTCATTTGAAAAAAAGCCATATATTAATGGTTCCTACATCATTCACAAGTCCGTTGAGGTAAGTTTTTTCATAACTCTGCGCTGAGCTAAACTGGAAGCTGCGACCGGTTCCAACACTGGACGTAGGGTCTTGTGGTTGAGGGCGGAGTATGTAGCAGCCATGGCTCCCTGAGAATCAGCAAACATTTTCATCAGCAAACACAAAACACATTATTTACCTTAGAATAAGTTAAGTCGCAGGAACACAATTTTTCCGCATCCACTCCCCGCACACTAGAGGCAATTTTACAGAGGGCAATTAAACCTACAAACCTGCGCGTCTTTGGGATGTGGGAGGAAACCGGAGCACCAGGAGAAAATGCACTCAGTCACAGGGAGAACGTGCAAACTCCACATGGACAGTACCCGAGGTCAGGATCGAACCTGGGTCTCTGGCGCTGTGAGGCAGCAACCCTGCCACTGTGCCTTTTAACAATTATTGGGGAAAGGTATCGTGGAGACCCTTTGCCTGCTCTTCCCAGCGGAGGATCTACTATCATCTGATCTGATCATCTGATACCATTGCACTCGGTATGACTTGAATGTATTTATGTACAGTATTATCGGATCTGTAGGGAAGAACTGCAGATGCTGGTTTAAATCGAAGATAGACACAAAATGCTGGAGTAACTGCGCGGGACAGGCAGCATGTCTGGAGAGAAGGAATGAGTGACGTTTCGGGTCGAGATCCTTCTTCAGACTGATGTCAGGGGAGTGGGCGGGACAGTTCTCCTACCAGCCTTACTGTCTCAAACTACATTATATCTGTATCAACCACTAGCCCTGATATGCAAAACAAAGCTTTTCTCTGTACCTTTGTACGTGACTATACTAATCCTAAACCGAAACCATCTTCCTTTCAAGCTGGACCTTTGGACTTTAGAGATATAGCGTGGAAAAGGGGGCCTTTGCCCCACCGATCACCCTGTACACTACCACTATCCTACACACCAAACAGAAGCCAATTCACCTACAATCCTGCACGCCATTGGATCATGGGAGGAAACTGGTGAAAACCCACATGGTCACAGGGAGAACGGACAAACTTAGAAACGTAGAAAATAGGTGCAGAAGGCCATTCGGCCCTTCGAGCCAGCACCGCCATTCATTGTGATCATGGCTGATCGTCCCCAATCAATAACCCGTGCCTGCCTTCTCCCCGTATCCCTTGACTCCACTAGCCCTGAGAGCTCTATCTAACTCTCTCTTAAATCCATCCAGTGATTTGGCCTCCACTGCCCTCTGTGGCCGGGAATTCCACAAATTCACAACTCTCTGGGTGAAAATGTTTTTTCTCACCTCAGTCTTAAATGACCTCCCCTTTATTCTGGACAGACAGCACCTGTAGTCAGGATGGAAGATAGATCTCTGGCGCCGTAAGGCAGTCTGCTGCACTGTGTCGTTCAAATGCCCGTTCACTTTGAAAACTCAGACAAATGCATGGCTACACGGGATGTGTGTTTTCACCCTGTGAACAGACTCACCTTCACTAGATGAGGGGCATCCTGGCGGTTTAATTGGAAATGCGGTAGCTGATCCCGGCAAGCGATCCAGGCATGTTTGAGCACCTGCTCGGCTGTGAATCTTTGATGGGGATCGACGTGAAGCATATTGGACAGCAAATCCTGCGTGTTCACATTGAACATTCACATTAGAGTAAAGAATTACAGGTTCACCACCGATTTTCCCGCACCTCCTTTAACCCGGACAAAATCCCCTCTCAAGAAGCCTCCCCCGAAAATGTGGCTCCAAAAAAGCTTCACCAGCTGGTTGCAAAATTAATACACAAATTTAAAAATGATAATAGTCTAATTCATATCGGGAAATAATAAAGTGGGATAAAACTTACTTTTACCTTTTGGGAAACATAGAAACATAGACAATAGGTGCAGGAGTAGGCCATTTGACCCTTCCAGCCTGCACCGCCATTCAATATGATCATGGCTGATCATCCAACTCAGTATCCCATCCCTGCCTTCTTTCCATACCCCCTGATCCCTTTAGCCACAAGGGCCACATCTAACTCCCTCTTAAATATAGCCAATGAACTGGCCTCAGCTACTTTCGGTGGCAGAGAATTCCACTCTCTGTGTAAAAAATGATTTTCTCACCTAAAAGACTTCCCTCTTATCCTTAAACAGTGACCCCTAGTTCTGAACTTCCCCAACATCGGGAACAATCTTCCTGCATCTAGCCTGTCCAACCCCTTAAGAATTTAGTAAGTTTCTATAAGATCCCCCCTCAATCTTCTAAATTCTAGCGAGTACAAGCCGAGTCTATCCAGTCTTTCTTCATATGAACGTCCTGCCATCCCAGGAATCAGTCTGGTGAACCTTCTCTGCACTCCCTCTATGGCAAGAATGTCTTTCCTCAGATTAGGAGACCAAAACTGTACGTAATACTCCAGGTGTAGTCTCACCAAGACCCTGTACAGCTGCAGTAGAACCTCCCTGCTCTTATACTCAAAGGTAGACAAAAATGCTGGAGAAACTCAGCGGGTGAGGCAGCATCTATGGAGCGAAGGAAACAGGCAACGTGTTGGGTCGCGACTGAAGAAGGGTCTTGACCCGGAAGGACATCTATTCCTTCGCTCCATAGATCCTGCCTCACCCGCTGAGTTTCTCCAGCATTTTTACCTTTGGGATATCAGTTTAAACTATGTCCAGGCTGAGAATGACTATTGGTTACTTAATGTATTGCAAGTGAGAACAGAATGGGGGAATGAAGTAGAATTTGTTTTTAAATTGAATATTGTTCTACTATTAAGGCAATTTACCGAAATCTTCCTCATATTTGGTCTATTCAGCACAATGTTCCAAGATCACTGGGAACCCGACCCTCTAGTGCACCAGGCAAAGACATTGTACAGAAAGCCACTGATCCTTTAGATAGTCACAGTGCTGGGGTAACTCAGCAGGTCGGGCAACATCTATGAAGAAAAAGGAGGGGTGATGTTTTGGGTCGGCACCCTTTTTCAAATTGAGTTACTCCAGTACTTGGTGTAAACTAGCATCTACACACAAGCCATGGATCCTTTTACAGGTTAAAACATTTCTTCAGCTGGGGGGGAATCAGATTCAGAATCAATTTTAATTGTCATTGTCAGTGTACAGTACAGAGACAACGAAATGCAATTAGCATCTCCCTGGAAGAGCGACATAGCAAATGATTTGAATAAATAATAATAAGTGTCCGGGGGGGGGGGTGGTGATTGGCAGTCACCGAGGTACGTTGTTGAGTAGAGTGACAGCCGCCGGGAAGAAGCTGTTCCTCGACCTGCTGGTTCGGCAACGGAGAGACCTGTAGCGCCTCCCGGATGGTAGGAGGGTAAACAGTCCATGGTTGGGGTGAGAGCAGTCCTGGGCGATGCTGAGCGCCCTCCGCAGACAACGCTTGCTTTGGACAGACTCAATGGAGGGGAGCGAGGAACCGGTGATGCGTTGGGCAATTTTCACCACCCTCTGCAATGCCTTCCGGTCGGAGACAGAGCAGTTGCCATACCATACTGTGATGCAGTTGGTAAGGATGCTCTCGAATGGGCAACAGTTTTAGTGGAGACGTGCTCACACCAAAATCTTCCTCATAATTTCACAACACCAACGCAAGCATCATTTTAAAAAAGACACAACGTACTGGAACAACTCAGTGGGACTGGTAACATCTCTGGAAAACATGGATAGGTGATTTTTTTGGATCGGCACCCTTCTTCCCGACCTGGAACGTCACCTATCCACGTTCTCCAGAGATGTTGCCTGACCGCTGAGTTACTCCAGCACACTGTGATTATTTTTGTAAGCCAGCCTGTGCAGTTATTTTTGTCCTTGTACTACTATTGTCTATTTATTTGTTTGTTATTTATATATATATACTGATTTTTTTGTATTGTTTATTAAGGGTTTTATAGAGTAATATGTTGACATAACTGTTGTGCTGCTGTGAGTATGAATTTCATTCTAGTTCTAGTTTCAGAACATTTAACAAATCTCTCTTGACAGTTTCTTGTTTCGACAAGAATAATCTAATAACTGGTGACAGATTTGTACCATAAATAATAAGTGTAATTGTGGCTAAAATGATTTATTTCTCCACTTCTATACAATTTTTGTTTCAGAATGTATCCCTGGATGCTGTCTCTTTGGTCATAGTCAGTGCAAGACTTATTCAAGGAGATGGCTGTTGTTGAGATGTGTTCCATTAAGTCATCAGCATCAGGAAGACTATATGTTGCCGAGCCTCACTTTCATTAAAGTTGCCCAATATTGTCCAAACCATGCGTCATAAATGTAAACGCTACCGTCAGCGCATACGTTTATTTTACCTTTGCAGCGTCTGAAACCGTATCCCAGTTGCCTCCAGTCAGTGAGAATTTCCCACTTCCTATTCGCAATAAGATTTCTTCCGCAGTATCATTTGGTCCATTGGCAAAAGGAGTATAACTGGTGCGTAAGATAGACATGAAAAGGTGCATCAGTGTACCGAGTAACATTTTCCGATCATATCATTCCCATTTTCCAATTTCCTCCCCAAGGGCACACAGAGTGCTGGAGTAACTCAGCGGGTCAGGCAGCATCTGTGGAGAACATCGAATGGTGATGTCTAGGGTCGAGACCCTTCGTCACCCACCCTTTTTCTCCAGAGATGCCGCCTGACCCGCTGCGTTATTCCAGCACTCTGTGTCTATCTTTGGTATGGACAACAGACAACAGACAATAGGTGCAGGAGTTGGCCATTCGGCCCTTCGAGCCAGCACCGCCATTCACTGTGATCACGACTGATCGTCCACAATCAGTACTCCCTTTTTCCCATATCCCTTGCCTCCGTTAGCTACATGAGCTCGATCTAACTCTCTCTTGAAAGCATCCAGAGAATTGGCCTCCACTGCCTCCAAGGCAGAGAATTCCACAGACTCACAACATCTCTGGGTGAAAAAGTTTTTCCTCATCCCTGCTCTAAATGGTGTACTCCTTATTTTTAAACTGTGGCCCCTGGTTCTGGACTCCCCCAACATCGGGAACATATTTCCTGCCTTTAGCGTGTCCAAGCCCTTAATAATCTTATATGTTTCAATAAGATTCCCTCTCATCCTTCTAAATTCCAGAGTGTACAAGCCCAGCCGCTCCATTCTATCAACATATGACAGTCCCGCCATCCCGGGAATTAACCTCATGAACCTTAACCTGCACTCCCTCAATAGCAAGAATGTCCTTCCTCAAATTTGGAGACCAAAACTGCACACAATACTCCAGGTGTGGTCTCACTGGGGCCCTGTACAACTGCAGAAGGACCTCTTGGCTCCTATACTCAACTCCTCTTGTCATGAACCTGTACCTGCAGTCCCTTGCTTCTGCTTCCCACCTATGCCTTGTCGATTATAGCACTCAACCAGATACTTGTATGTTGTGAGAGTACCTGGGCAGTGCGTTCCAGATTCCAACTATCTCCTGACTGAAAAAAGCTCCTTCTCAAACCCATCCAAACGTCATATTCCTCACTCATTTTACCAAATGAGCCACAATGACCACCCTCCTCACTATCAACAACACCTCCTGTTTTTGTGTCATCTGCTAACTTACTAATCATACCTCCAATGTGGGAATAAAGCCCGCTACAGACATAAATGCACGTTATGTCTGATATTATTCACTGCGTTAAAATGCAGTTGATTCATCCAAACCACCAAATTTCACGAAAGCTCACACCAGATTTAGAGTTTCATTTATTAAGTTCTTTTTCTGTCAGCCAAAAAATACAGAAGCTTTAAAGCCCGCACCACCAGACTCAGGGGCGGCTTCTTGCCCTCTGTTATCAGGCTTCGGAACAGTCATTCCATGAGCTAGGGTACTGTCCGATTCACCACCACCCAATGCAGAAATTGGACTTTGTCTATGGAACTGATGCACTATAATGCTGAGAACAATATTCTGCACTCTGTATCTTCCCCTTTGCTCTACCTATTGTACTTCAGTTTGGCTTGATTTATGGATTTATGTATAGTATCATCTGAGCTATTTGGATAGCATACAAAACAAAGCCTTTCATAGAAACATAGAAAATAGGTGCAAGAGGAGGCCATTCGGCCCTTCGAGCCATTCATTGTGATCATGGCTGATCGTCCCCAATCAATAACCCGTGCCTGCTTTCTCCCCATACCCCTTGATTCCACTAGCCCCTAGAGCTCTATCTAACTCTCTCTTAAATCCATCCAGTGATTTGGCCTCCACTGTCCTCTGTGGCAGGGAATTCCACAAATTCACAACTCTCTGGGTGAAAAAGTTTTTTCTCACCTCAGTCTTAAATGGCCTCCCCTTTATTCTAAGACTGTGGCCCCTGGTTCTGGACTCGCCCAACATTGGGAACATTTTTTCCTGCATCTAGCTTGTCCAGTCCTTTTATAATTTTAGGTACACAAAAATGCTGGAGAAACTCAGCGAATGCAGCAGCATCTATGGTGCGAAGGAAATAGTCAAGGGTGCCTATTTCCTTCACTCCATAGATGCTGCTGCACCCGCTGAGTTTCGCCAGCATTTTTGTGTACCTTCGATTTTCCAGCATCTGCAGTTCCTTCGTAAACACTTTTATAATTGTATATGTTTCTATACGATCCCCCTCATCCTTCTAAACTCCAGTGAATACAAGCCTAGTCTTTTCAATCTTTCCTCATATGACAGTCCCGCCATCCCAGGGATCAATCTTGTGAACCTACGCTGCACTGCCTTAATCACAAGGATGTCCTTCCTCAAATTAGGAGACCAAAACTGTACGCAATACTCCAGATGTGGTCTTACCAGAGCCCTGTACAACTGCAGAAGAACCTCTTTACTCCTATACTGAAATCCTCTTGTTATGAAGGCCAACATTCCATTAGCTTTCTTCACTGCCTGCTGTACCTGCACGCCAACTTTCAGTGACCGGTGTACAAGGACGCCCAGGTCTCGCTGTACCTCCCCCTTACCTAACCTAACCCCATTGAGATAATAATCTGCCCCCTTGTTTTTGCCACCAAAGTGGATAACCTCTCATTTATCTATATTATACTGCATCTGCCACGCATCTGCCCACTCACTCAACTTGTCCAGGCCAATCTGCAACCTCTTCACAGTTCACACTGCCACCCAGCTTTGTGTCATCCGCAAACTTGCTGGTGTTGCTCCTAATTCCCTCTTACAAATCATTAATATATATGGTAAACAGTTGCGGCCCCAACACCGAGCCTTGCGGCACTCCACTCGCCACTGCCTGCCATTCTGAGATGGACCCGTTCACTCCTACTCTTCACTGCACTTGAACCCAAAGGCGCAAGTTGATCTGTTTTAGCAATAGTGTGAAACAATGCTGCACGTTGTTATACAGAGACACATACCCAGCCAGCATCGTGTACAGGAGGACTCCAAGGCTCCAGATATCACACGCAGCATCATAACCACCCCGCATGAGGACCTGCAAACAAGCGACAAGAGAGGCACGGCTGACGAGTTTCAGTCACAAAGAAATCAGCCTTAGCACAGAAGGTAGACATAAAAGCTGGAGAAACTCAGCGGGTGAGGCAGCATCTATGGAGCGAAGGAATAGGTGACGTTTCGGGTCGAGAGTTCAGTGTTCACAGCGTTGGGCTGTAAGCTGTCCATTAAGTTTGAGTTTGGCCTCTAGCAATGCAGGTGGTCGGCACGGTGGCGCAGCAGTAGAGTTGCTGCCTCGCGGCGCCAGAGACCAGGGTTCGATCCCGACTACGGGTGCTGTCTGTACGTTCTCCCCGTGACTTGCGTGGGTTTTCCCCGGGTGCTCCGGTTTCCTCCCACACTCAAAAGACGTACAGGTGCATGTTAATTGGTTTCGGTAAAAACATTGTAAAGTGTCCCTAGTGTGGGATAGTGTTCGTGTACGGGGATCGCTAGTCGGCGTGGATTCCGGTGGGCTGAAGGGCCTGTTTCTGCGCTGTATCTCTAAAGTCTAAAGTCTTTAAGAATGGGAAGGGGAGTTAAAATATTTAGCAACCAGGAGATCGAGTGGTGTTTCACAAATACTGCCCAGACAAGGGGTTAGCGGGGAGATAGATTAGCGGAGTAGACTTGATGGGTCAAATGGCCTAATCCTGCCATTATGAGACACCATCTAAAGAGACCGAGTGCTTTTAAGATAAATATTTAGTGCCCTTTTCTCTGGTGAAGGACAATAGGCGATTACCTCAGGAGCCACGAAGTTGGCAGTGTAACACGGAGTCATTAGCAGGCCATTCTCACCACGCAGCTGTTTAGCAAACCCAAAGTCACAGATGCGAATAGATTCCGGGTCCCCCGATTCATTCATGTACAGAATGTTACTTGGTTTTAAATCTCTGTGCACGACCTGTGGAAAAACAAGACACAAAGCTTATATTCAAAGATTTCATCCTTCTCATATTTAGTTTAGTTTAGTGACACAGCATGGAAACAGGCCCGACGGCCCACCGATCACAACTGACACAGATTAGAAGGGATTTAGTTTAGACAATAGGTACAGGAGTAGGCCATTCGGCCCTTCGAGCCAGCACCACCATTCACTGTGATCATGGCTGATCATCCACAATCAGTAACCCGTTCCTGCCTTCTCCCCATATCCCCTGACTTCAGTATCTTTAAGAGCCCTATCTAGCTCTCTCTTGAAAGTATCCAGAGAACCCGCCTCCACCGCCCTCTGAGGCAGAGAATTTCACAGACTCACCAAGTGTTTCCTTGTCTCCATTCGAAATGGCTTACCCCTTATTCTTTAACTGTGGCCCCTGGTTCACGACAGTTTAGTTTAGAGATTCAGCATGGAAACAGGCCATTTGGCCCATACGGGCCATTCACGCTAGTTCTATGTTTTCCTACTTTCTCACCCATTTCCTACACATTAGGGGCCAATTTACAGAGGTCAAATTGACTTTTGGATGCGGGAGGAAACTGGAACGGACGAGAACCCACGCGGTCACAAGGAGAACGGGCAAACTCTGTACAGATAGCACCCGAGGTCAGGAATGAACTTAGGTCCCTGGCGAGACGAGGCAGCAACTCTACCACTGTGCCAGCCACAATTTGTACTGACGATGTCGAGAATCCTTTTACCCTCGAGTTCATGCCAGCTCCTGGACCAGCCCCATCCTCTCACATTTTCCTGTAACCCATGCCCACAACACCTCCCTGATGCTCCTGCCCCCCCCTCCCCCCCACTATACAAAGCCCGATCTATCGAGCAGAAATCACGGAAATGCAGGCGCTGGTTTACACAAATGGACACAAAGTACTAAAGTCATTCAGCGGAGAAACTCAGCGGGCGAGGCAGCATCTATAGGCGACAATAGACAATAGGTGCAGGAGTAGGCCATTCGGCCCTTCGAGCCAGCACCGCCATTCAATGTGATCATGGCTGATCAACCCCAATCAGTACCCCATTCCTGCCTTCTCCCCATATCCTCTGACTCTGCTATTTTTAAGAGCCCTATCTAGCTCTCTCTTGAAATTATCCAGAGAACCTGCCTCCACCGCCCTGAGGCAGAGAATTCCACAGACTCACAACTCTCTGTGTGATAAAGTGTTTCCTCGTCTCCGTTCTAAATGGCGTACACCTTGTCCTCAGCCTGAAGAAGGGTCTCGAACCGAAACGTCACCTATTCCTTCGCTCCATAGATGCTGCCTCACCCGCTGAGTTTCTCCAGCATTTTTGTCCACCTTCGATTTTTCCAGCATCTGCAATTCTTTCTTAAACACAGTAATTCAGCGGGTCAGGCAGCATCTCTGGAGAACATGGATCGGTGACATTTTGGGTTGGAACCTTCTTCAGGCACCTATACATCAGTCTGAAGAAGGGTTTTGGGCCATAACGTTGCCTATTTCCTTCACTCCATAGATGTTGCTGCACCCACTGAGTTTCTCCAGCACTTTTGTCTACCCTGTCACCTATACATGTTCTCCAGAGATGTTGCCTGACCCGATGAGTTACTCCAGCGTTTGTTTTAGTAAACCAGCATCTTACACTTCCTTGTGCCTCAATGTTGGTCATATTGAATTAAAACCTGGGATAGATTGAAGAACTTACCCCTTGGCAGTGAAGGTATTCCACGGTTTTTGTTATAGTGAACAACACAGCGCTGGCCTCTCGCTCTGAAAAGAACTTCTGTCGAAGGAGTCTGTCGAGTAGCTCACCTCCTTTCAATAGTTCGGTGACAAGGTATACATATCGGCCGTCATCATATACCTGAATAAGCAAAACAGCCGCCCATCATTTACAGCCACATTTACTGTTTCGTTCAGTTTAGAGATACAGCGCGGAAGCAGGCCCTCCGGCCCAGCACCGACCAGCGATCCCCGCGCACTAAAAGCCCTGTCCCACTGTACGAGTTCATTCAAGAGCTCTCCCGAGTTTAAAAAAAAATCAAACTCGTGGAAGCACGTAGAATGTACGTGGTGGGTACGTCGGAGCTCGGGGACGTCTCTTAGCGGCTCGTAACGCTAACGGCAGGTACTCGGGAAACGCGGTAAGCTCGGGAAGACTCGTGAAGATTTTTCAACATTTTGAAAAATGTCCACGAGAGCCCCGAGTACCTACGAGCGGCTATTACCGTAAATCTCCGAGTTCGAATCAGGGCAAACTCGGGAGAATGAACTCGTACAGTGGGACAGGGCTTTAACGCTACCCTACACACACGGGACAATTTACACTTACACCAAGTCAATTAACCTACAGACCTGTACGTTCTTGGAGTGTGGGAGGAAACCGAAGGTCCCGGAGAAAACCCACGTGGTCACGGGGAGAACGTACAAACTCCGTGCAGACGGCACCCATAGCTGGGATCCAACCCGGGTCTCTGGCGCTGCAAGCAACGTAAGGCAGCAACTCTACCGATGCGCCACCGTGCCTTAACACGGCTAAAATGTCTTAACAACACCCTTACAGTATAAATGTCGAATTTTACAGCAGGTATGTAGTTCTGTTCAAAGCATTTGAAATGCAAGATAATTAAATCAAAGAACATAGTTCAGTACAGCGCAAGAACAAGCCCGTCGACCCACAATGTCCGTGTCGAACATGATGCCGACCATCTCTTATCTATCAGCATTTAATCCAAATCCCTCTATTCCCAGCACATCCATATGCCTATCCAAAAGCCCGCTCAATGCTTAAATCCAGCTTTAGTGGACTCCAGTATCACATGCCACATAAGTTGACATTTATCTTTATCTCTGAAGCTGAGTAACTACAATCTAGTTGCACAGACAGTACAATTGCGCAAATGTTTCAAAGTATACGTGCAAACCAATCACGTATATAGAAAAGGAATTTTTCAACAAACAATATCGCACCTGAAGTGGGGAATCTCATTGAAGCCGACTGGATAATGAAAGGCCAAGATAGAGTGGACTTGGAGAGGATGTTTCCAGGAGTGGGAGAGTCTAGTCAGAGGGCACAGCCTCAGAACTAAAGGAAGAACCTTTTGAATGGAGATGATGAGAAATGTATTCAGCCAGAGGGTGGTGAATCTGTGGAATTCATTGCCACAGATGGCTGTGGAGGCCAAGTCAATGGATATTTTTACAGCAGAGATGAATTGAATCTTGATTAGTACGGGTGTCAGGGGTTATGGGGAGAAGGCAGGAGAATGGGGTTGAGAAGGGAAGATAGATCAGCCAGGATTGAATGGCGGAGTAGACTTGATGGGCCAAATGGCCCAATTCTGCTCCTATCATATATGAACTTATGAGTTCCACAAAGGCAGCAGGAAGGTGACTGGGCAATTCCAGGGCTGTGACAAGGCAAAATCTGAGCTGGAGCATGGTCCAGGTCAGACTGGTATCTATCTCGATCGCGGAGGCTATTCCAATAGTAAGTTCACAGATGATATTGCATGGAACACTAATGCCAGATATCGCTGTGGAAATGTATGGCCGCATGATTCAGACAATGAACGTACATCTTTCAAAGTAATGATGTTTGGGTGCTGTCCATAGCGCATCAGGATCTCAATCTCCTCCGAAGGATCTCGTTTGCTCTTATCAATTATCTGCAAATTTAAAAGAGTAAAATTAACAAAAGGCCATGACTAGAAAGAGGCTTAACTCGAGGCGGTTGGAAGCCAGTTCGACAGAGTCATACAGCATGGAAACTGGCCCTTCCACCCACCATGCCCATGCCGGCCAAGATGCCCCAACTACTCTTGTTCCACCAGTTTCTCCAGCTTTTTTGTGTGCCCCACATTTAGCCCATATCCCTCTAAACCTACCCATCCATGCACCTGTCCAAGTGTCTTTTAAACATGACATTACCTGCCTCAATCAACCACCTGGTACACAAAAATGCTGGAGAAACTCAGCGGGTGCAGCAGCAGCATCTAACAACCACCACCTCTGGCAGCTCATTGCATTTCCCCACCATCCTCTGTATGAAAAAATTGTCCCTCAGGTTCCGACTAAATCTTTCCCCTCTCACCTTAAACCAATGTCCCCTTCTTCTTGATTCCCCTACCCTGAGTAAAAGACTGTGCTTCCCCCCTATCTATCCCCCTCGTGATCTTATATACCTCTATAAGATCACCCTATATCCTCCTGCGCATCCTGGCCCAGCTGAACCTCTCCCTATAGCTCAGGCCCACAAGTCCCAACAACATCCACGTAAATCTTATCTGCCCTGTTGCCAGCTTACAAAACACAAGTACTGTTTAACCACAAGTTCAACCAGCAGTAGTTCAGCAACAGAGTACAAACGTGACCAATACAACTATTTAATTCACTGTGCTGCCGAGGAATTTAAGTTGCTTTCACACATTTTTCATCAAATGTCTCCCGAAAGTTAAAATCTATTCTGCAAGCAGTTTCGATTCAATGATGCAAGCGCTTCTGTACTGCCCTCTTGTGGTTTTATGGACAATTGCAACAACACTAGTGTTTAAGAAGGAACTGCAGATGCTGGAAAATCGAAGGTACACAAAAATGCTGGAGGAACTCAGCGGGTGCAGCAGCATCTATGGAGCGAAGGAAATAGGCAACGTTTCGGGCCGAAACCCTGAAGGGTTTCGGCCCGAAACGTTGCCTATTTCCTTCGCTCCATAGATGCTGCTGCACCCGCTGAGTTTCTCCAGCATTTTTATGTACCTGCAGCAACACAAGGATTGTGTTGAAATGTTGAACAGAACACACAGTGATGGAGTACTTCAGCGGGCCAGGCAGCAGATCTGAAGCAGCATCTATCCAACAATCCTGACCCAAAATGTCCACCACAGATGCTGCCTGACCAGCTGTGTTACTCCAGCAATTTGTTTTCAAAGCCACAACACAAATGTTCAAACACTCTTGGGCTCTTGTCAGGGAAAGTTGCAGGGGAAAAACGCTGGGTATGCGAGTAGAAAAAGGAATAGAGTGATGAGAGCCAAATCAAAGTCAAAGTAGCCTTTATTGTCATTCACACCTTGCGGTCTGAATTAAATTTTGTTGCCTTGCAGTCATACAAATAATAAAAATGACAAAAACACTAAATTTAGCATCCACCACAGTGAGTGCACCAGGCACCTCCTCACTGTGATGGAAGGCAAAAGACTTAAGTCTTTGTCTCTTCCCTCCTTGTTCTCCATCTGCGTCGAGGCGATGCAGATGTTGTGACCCCGCCGGGCGATGGTAAGTAATGTCAGTCCCGCGGCTGAATCCGAGCTCCCCGAACGGGCCGGTTCAACTCCGCGGCCCGGGGTGGTCGAAGCAGCCGAAGCTGCGGCCATCCAGTCCAGCGGACGCAGCTGTTGCCGCGGGAGCTCCAGAGAACAGGTCACCAACCTGCGACGCAGTTCAGTTCAGTTTATCGTCACGTGTACCGAGGTACCGGGAAAAGCTTCTGTTGCGGCCAACCAGTCAGTGGAAAGACAATCCGTGATTACAATCGAGCCGTCCACAGAGTGCAGATACATGATAAAGGGAATAAGGTGAATGATGTTTAGTGCAAGATAAAGCTAGTAAAGCAGTCTGAGGAAATGGGATTAGCGTGGATAGGCATCTCGGGAACATAGATAAATTGTGCTGAAGTGCCCGCTTCCATGCGATAAGACAATGACGACATCTAAAATGCACAGTTGGTTATGATGTTTTGTTAATTTCTTTTGTATTTGCACTTAGACTTTTATTTATACTTTCAGGATTATTAGATTTAGGATTAGATTTAGGATATTAGATCGGGATTATTGAATTTGCTTTGTTTATTCTTTGAATTCCAGCTCACAGAACTATCCAGCAAGGTCGAAAACTGACCGAAGCTTCAAATGCAATCTGGTCACCTTGAAAGCATTGGTTTCCATCGCAAGAGCCCAGCAAAGCTGAGAACACGGTGGTTGAAAACAGAAGCACACAGCATCCCGTATATGCTGAAGTCCTAACCAAAAGACATGGGAGCAGAATTAGGCCATTCAGCCCATCCGGTTTACGCCACCGTTTAATCATGGCTGATCTACCTTTCCCACTCTTTCTCCTGCCTTCTCACCCTAACTTTCGACACCGTTCCTAATCAAGAACCTATCAATCTCTGCCTTAAAAATAACCTGTGTCTTGGCCTCCACTGTCATCTGTGGCAATGAATTCCACGGATTCACCACCCTCTGGCTAAAGAAATTCCTCCTTATCTCCTTTCTAAAGGTACGTTCTTTGATTCTGAGGCTACGGCCTCTGGTCCAAGAACCCCATTACCTGGAGCACCCTTTCCATGTCCACTCTGACCTTACGGCCATCACAACCTTACAGCATACACAGACTTTCACTGAAGATGCAATGCACATTTTACTTATTTACCTTGACAGCAAACTCCATGTTGGTAACTCGATGTATGCAGCGCTTGCAGATTGAGTAGGAGCCAACCCCAATATCTTCTTTCAACTCGTATCCATCATTAAACTGAATACTGTTGCCATGCAGCTGTTTCAACCAGATAGAAAATTGTTTAATCTTCAAATGTTACATTCTCTCTGGAATTCCATTACATAGACATTAACATATACATAAGCATACATATTTATATACACATATATATACACGCACACATATATATGCTTGTACATATGTCTAAATAAATAATATAGGCTGTGTGTGTGTGTTTTTGTATATAACCTACTATGCGCGCGTGTGTGTGTGTGTGTGTGTGTGTATATAACATAGGTTGTGTGTGAGCGTGTATATAATGCAGGCTGCATGTGTGTGTGCGTGTGCATGGGAATATCATAGGTTGTGTACATATAACATAGGTTGTGTCCACATATATATATATAACATGTTGTGTGCAGATAAAACGTAGGTTGTGTGTGTGTGTAAAACGTAGTTTGTATGTGTGTATAACATCGGTTGTATGTGTACATATGTAACATAGGTTGTATCTGTGCATATATAACATCGGTTGTATGTGTGTATAAATAGAGCATAGGTTGTGCGTATATATAATAAAGGGTGGGTGTAGTGGGGTGCGTGTGTACATAATTGTGTGTGTGCGCGCGCGCATGTGTGTATGTACACGTGTATGTATGTGTGTGTAATGGTGTGTGTGTGTGTGTATATATATAATGGTGTGTGTGTGTGTGAGTGTATATATAATGGTGTGTGTGTGTGTGTGTGTGTATATAAAATGGTGTGTGTATGTGTGTATATATAAAATGGTGTGTGTGTACGCGTGTATGTATGTGTGTGTAATGGCGTGTGTACGCGTGTGTATATAATGAAAGGTGCGTGTGATAATTAAACGCACATTTCTCATTGTGCATCATACCTGTACTATAGGGTGGACGACTGTGAGGGATGCGCTTTGCCCGACTTCCAATGAATTGGTTGCCACAAAACTAAACCCTCTGAACAACTGGTGTGCATTAGCACTTGGTGGAATACCCGGTGAATCTAAATCAAGGGAAAACATTTAATTCCTAATTATTTACTTGCAAGATAAAAGTTACCAACATTACAAATCCAGATCTACAGTGCTCATAGACCTACAGTGAATGTACAGTAAATAAATCCAAAATAGACACAAAATGCTGAGTAACCCAGCGGGACAGGCAGCATCTCTGGAGAGAAGGAGTGGTAGGTGATGTTTCAGCCTTCGTCAGACTGACGTCAGTCTGAAGTAAGGTCTCGACCCCGAAACATCACTCATTCAGAGATGCTGTCCGTCCCGCTGAGTTACTCCAACATTTTGCGGCCATCTTCGGTTTAAACCAGCATCTGCAGTTCCTTCTTACACAGAACATAAATCCAGTCTTGCTGAGATGTTCATTGGGAACTTTATAACAGCAATTTCCAGTTAATGCTCCTTAAGTTTAGTTGCAATCAGATATACTTTATACATTTCTGACCACATATTACAAACAACAATCCTGTTCATGTCCTCACATGGTTTCAATCGTAAATATCATTCGAGTCACACATTGCCAGATCCATAAAGGATCATCACAACCAGAACCATTAGAACATTTTAACAACAATAATCTTAACAATGAGCTGATCACCATCATTGACCACTGTTTCTGCCTTTGAGTTAATGTGGAAAAATTAACATGTAACAAATTTAATCTGAATAGATAAAAGGGATTATAAGTGTTTTAATGGAGGAATTAAATAATGAGTGTTTTATTGGTCGCAGCCCAATAGGCAGAACAATGTAATGCAAACATAGCAAGGGTTTGTACACAGGTAACTTTAATGTGGGATCTTTAACTGGTGATCTTGTAGATCTGTAAAGCCAATACCCAGCGTGGGACGTGCCTGCTTTACATGGGTCCTGCTGGATTGTCTTTAATTGGGCAGCATTGTGGCTGGTACAGCTGCTCCAGTGACCAGGTTCTTTGAATAGATTGGGTTCTTTCAACACACAAGGGAGACTCCACTCTTCCCTAAGACCGGTCCACCACTGATTTTCCCGTCAATTGAGGCCCGGCATCTCCTTTAATCCGGTCAAAATAACAAGAGCACCCGGAAAATGTGGCCCCTAGGCCGGGTGAGGAGGCCGATGTCGACCTCATCGAGACTCCGTCTGTCTGTTTGTCTGCCTGTCATGAATGGAAATGAGGGTACCTACCGAATAATGAAAGGCCGGGACAAAGTGGATGTGGAGAGGATGTTTCTAGTTGTGGGAGAGTCTAAGATCAGTGTTCAACAAGCATAAAAGGACGTGCCTTTAAAATGGAGACGAGGGGGAATATCTTTAGCCTGAGGGTGGTGAATCTGTGGAATTCATTGCTATTGAAGTCTGTGGAGGCCAAGTCATTGGATACTTTTAAAACAGAGATTGATAGGTTCTTGATTCAGTTCTGTTTATTGTCACGTGTACTGAGGTACAGTGAAAAGCTTTTGGTGCCTGCTACCCACTCAGCAGAAAGACAATACATGATTTCAAATGAGCAATGATCAGTAAGGGCATCAAAGGTACGGGGAGAAGGCAGGAGAATGGGGTTGAGAGGGAACAATAGATCAGCCATGAACGAATGGCGGTGCAGACTGGATGGGCCGAATGGCCTAATTCTGCTCCTATGTCTTAATGCCATCCCAAATACTGCCGCCCCCTGCAGTTTAAGCATTCCTGGGCTGAGTATTCACATATTTTTAAGGCAATTTTGAAGATATATTTGAATTATTTTTTACCCTGTCCACATAATGGTTCTCAAATAAAACATCTGTTTGAAGCTGCATTTCTGAATGACACGTCTGTCGGAGCTGAACAAATTTAATTCGGGGCTCTGTGCTGGATGTTGAGCTGGGAGTAGACACAGGTATTGATTTGCAATGGATAGGGAGGATTTTGCAGAGCCACCAATGGTAATATCACCCAGTGCTTTGAGATGCCTGCGATTAGTACTCCGGATCTCACATGCATTACTGTAACACAGGCATCACTTCCAACAATATTCATTCATGCCATGAACGGGAAACAAAATGACAAATGACCTTCAATAAGCGGGGAAGTGCAGAGTTACATTTTGACACAATCCACAACGCTGAGGGAAGCAGTCAGCTGTACCTTTTGGTGTTTTAGCTGTAAATTCTGGATCAAAGCAGAAAGTGTCTTCTGGTTTACCAGAAGCAGGTTTAAATGGAGGATGGATTTCCTTTCTGACCAATTTCTAAGAAATAGGGAAAGTTTGGTTTTTATATGCATCAATCATCACATTTTGAATTACAGTATGCACAGTGTTTAAAAATATGCGCTTTGAACTGATTTTTCAGACTAATTAAAACATAATCCAGATTTATTGAATGGCTAGACTATTTTCATAATTTATACATAAAGAAAGGTGCAAAAGGCATAGAAGATTAAACTCTGATTGTATTAAGCGTTACAAACTATAATTCAAATAATTCCAGAACATTGTACTCTCAGCCCAGAATATGTATAATATTAACATAAATGTTTTAATAACAATAGAGGAGGAATTCCTTAAAGTAACGGATTAAAGCCATGAAAATTTAGATTTTAACTTTGTTTTTTCAGGAGTAAAAAACATTACATTTAACAGCTTTGTGACCTTGATCTTGCTTGTTGGAATGGGAAACACCTACATTCCAGTCAATGGTGGCAAAGAATGGATGCCTTTTGATCTCTTCAACTCCATCAGGGCCAGCGCCTACAAGAATTAAGATTGCGGGATGTTTATTTGTAGTCATGGCTGCAAGAGGGCAGAGGCCAAACTCCAGCCCAGCACGATCAACTGTCCTTGAAAGTACTGTGCACTGGAGAATTTGAAAACCATAACCGAGTAACACAACATTACATAAAGAAATACGAGAAGTCAGACCGCACAGCCCTCAAACCTGTGCTGTCAGTGACAGGCATTGTGACAATCTACCCCCACCACTGCTCTACCCCATCCCCTTTGTCTATGGATTCCAACAACTAAAGGGCCTGTCCCACGTGGCGATCTTTTCGGCGACTGCCGGCATTATTGACTGACGTATCAGGTCACCGAAAAATTAGCGGCGTGATGCTGCGTGACGACATATTGGCGCGCGGTGTTTTTTCGAGTGTCGCAACTTTTTTTTTTGTCGCCGCTGGATTTTGAAATGTTCAAAATATTTTGGGCGACACTGGATAAAAATCGCCAAGTGGGACAGGCCCTTAACCAACCCTGACGAACCATTTGCATCTCTCTGGAGGAGAGGTTCATGGCCCCCTAAATGAAGAATTTAAAAAATCCCAGTCCAAAATGTCCCGTACGTGTATTACGAGCACTTAATATACGTACATCTTTTATCGTACTTTCACAAAAGTAAAACCTAATTTTTTTTTACATTTAGCATTGTTCGCGATGTCCTAAAAAAAAACTAAGTTTGTCAAATCATTTCCCTTTGACAGAATCTTGTTAACTTTATCTCATCGTGTCACACTTGATTGTATTGAGACAGAGATGCTGCACTGTAACTGAATGTTGTAAAGGCAGTGTGAGTGAGGCTGTGGGTTGATTTTGTCTTGATCTCTAAACTAAAGCTCGTTATACACAGGAACACCGGAAATTAATTAACTCCCAACAACAGCATTTCAGGTAATTTTATCTTTAAAAATATTCAACAGCGAACATTACTTTTCACCCAACGCACCAAGACTATATCAAAGTGGTAATCCTTGGTAATGGCTGCATAAGTATCGCAGCTTACAAACAGGGAACTTACTGAAAAATAGCTTGTTATTCTCTCTCTACCTTAAAAGGTTCTCCCAAAGCTTTTTGACATTTGGTGAAAAATACTCTTAAGAAAACAAATTATTTTGAAATTGGATTCAAGTCTTTAAAAAATAAAGGAAATTTGACTGTATTAACGAAATGTCAAATGCAAATCACAAAAAAATTCTGTGTGACTATTATACAAATCTACAAGAAGTTCAACATAGCCAGGGTGTACTATAGATTATAGGCATAATATAACTTAGATTTAGATATGGGTTTTAATTTAGTTTTGTTTAGAGATACAAACAACACAGAAACAGGCCCTTCAGCCCACCGAGTCCGTGCCAACCAGCGATCCCATACACTAACACTATCCTACACACTAGGGACAATTACATTTTATTTTACCAAAACCAATTAACCATCTTTGGAGCATGGGAGGAAACTGGGGCACACAGAGAAACCCACGTGGTCATGGGGAGAACATGCAAACTCTGCACCAACAGCCCCCGTAGGCAGGATCAAACCCGAGTCTCTGGTGCTTTAAGGCAGCAACTCTACCGCTGCACCACCACCCATACGAGTCGCTTCATACAGGTCGGTAAATATGTTGTACAAGGTAGAGAATAAGTAACCTGTGGAAGAAGTGGGTGGATATTCAGTGAAGGATGAATGAGGCGCAAAACCAGAAGGATGTTGGGTGGGGCTGCTCGACTAAGGCTGGCTGCCTCTTTTAGTGCTCTCTCTCTCTCTCTCTCTCTCTGTGTGACACATTAAATTGTTTGGAAACTTTGAGGTAAGTAAGGGGGGGGGGGGGGGGGGGGGGGGGGGGGGGGGGGGGGGGGGGGGGGGAGGGGGTTCAAAGATGTGTATTTGTCATAAAGACATCAGAGGTGCCAGAAAACCTTCAACCTACATATTCTCTGAAATGTTTTGAAAATTGAATCTATAAAATAGTTTAAAACTAATAAACGGAACAGCTGCTTTCACCATACAGTACTGACAACTTAAACATGCACACAATTATGTATCGGAATATTTGACTCAAATGTCAACACAACATTAACAGTCATTAAATCTGCAACACTAACTGGAAACAAAGTTTAGCACAAAGAAGGAGAATGAGAAAAGTGGCGAGGTAGTACCTAGTCGGTTCCCAGGGTTGCGCTTGAATAATGTTCTGAGCAGGCCTTGAGCTTCCGGACTAAGAAATTGAGGCATTCCTAATTTAGCTCTTAGAAAAAACAAAATGGACATTATTTATATGAATGAAACACAGTGTTATAGATTTATATTGCTCAATTAATAGCATTTAAGTATTTTTGCTATCACGATCATTCTTATCCGCTTTAATGAAGGACTTGCTAAATTAATAACAGGCTCGGGTATTCTATACCCTGCAAGTGAAAGTTTTGCCATCACTAGATCCACTGCATCATGGATTAATCACCGTAGGAAGTATATTTCATCATTATTTCTATGTGTGTGATTAGTTTTAAGAATATCGTCACAGTGTTAATCATGGTGAATGCATAATACAAATTTGCAGCTGATCTGGAAATGGCTGCAACACTTGACAACCTTCTTTGTCTACAATACCGACAATTTTAATGTCACCTGCAAACCTCCTAATCTCATCCAAATTGTTGATATAGATGACAAAGAACAATAGGCCCAGCACCGACTCCTGACGTTCACCGCTAGTCACAGGCCATGACCATGGAAAAACAACCTTCCCCACCATCATCTACTTCCTTCCATCAAGCCTATTGTGTGTCCAGTTGGTAACCTCTCCCTTGAGCCCATGCAATCTAACCTTCTAGAGCAGGCAACCATGCAACCTTAAAGGCATAACTGAAACCACTACAGATGACATCTCCTGCACTGTCCATCTTAATTACTTTGGCCAAAAAATTGATCAAATTCATGAGACGTTTTTTGTATCTCCCACAAACCTGTACTAACTGTCCAGAACCAATCTGTCTTTCCAAATGTATATCCACTCCCAGAATTCCTTCTAGTATCTTACCTACCACCGGTGTAATAGACAATAGACAATAGGTGCAGGAGGAGACCATTCGGCCCTTCGAGCCAGCACCGCCATTCAATTTGATCATGGCTGATCATCCCCAATCAGTACCCCGTTCCTGCATTCTCCCCATTTCCCCTGACTACGCTATTTTTAAGAGCCCTATCTAGCTCACTCTTGAGAGCATCCAGAGAACCTGCCCTCTGAGGCAGAGAATTCCACAGACACACCACTCTCTGTGAGAAAAAGTGTTTCCTCGTCTCCGTTCTAAATGGCTTACTCGTTATTCTTAAACTGTGGCCCCTGGTTCTGGACTCTCCCAACTTGTTTCCTGCCTCTAGCGTGTCCAAGCCCTTAACAATCTTGTATGTTTCAATGAGATTCCCTCTCATTCTTCTAAACTCCAGAGTGTACAAGCCCAGCTGCTCCATTCTCTCAGCATATGACAGTCCCACCATCCCAGGAATTAACCTTGTAAACCTACGCTGCACTCCCTCAATAGCAAGAATGTCCTTCCTCAAATTAGGGGACCAAAACTGCACACAATACTCCAGGTGTGGTCTCACTAGGGCTCTGTACAACTGCAGAAGGACCTCTTTGCTCCTATACTCGACTCGTCTTGTTATAAATATATGTATGTAAGGCTCACTCATCTAGTTCCCAGGTTTTGAATTGTAACCCTTCTTAAAGAAAGGCACAACATTGGCCAGTCATTAGAGATGTATCCACCTTCATAGACATCCACCACCTAACTTTATCAGGCTTCAGAATGGTCCTTCCATAATCTAGGGTGGTGTCCGATTCCCTCGTTTATTATAATGTTGACCAACCTCAAAACAACCCCATTAGCTTTCCAGAGTTCCCTCATCTTCACCCATTTCTCCACAGGAAAACAGAAGAGACATATTAAATATGAGGACATAATATTCATCGAGGGCATCAAGTGCAAATTCAATCTAAATCAGCAGTGTGGATGTGCATAGAAATTCAAATTGGCAGCTGCTGCCTGAACAATATCGACAAACAAAACTTTATAAAGAGCCGGCTGCAGTGACTGATTTTGAAATTTCATCCACATTGTGTGGTTTGACATAAATATGTAATTTGCTGCTATTTAAGTTTGTTTATAGCACAAGCTGTAATTTTGATCTAGTGTTGCCAGTTTCCCTCCATATGAATTACTCATGACAAATGAACGTGTGAGGCAAAAGGATACAGGGTAAGCGGGGGATGGTGGGGAAATAGCGCAGTCACGATCTGAAACCTCACTGCGTTTCGTTTAGATACAGCGTGGAAACAGGTCCTTCGCCCCACCGAGTCTCCACCAACCAGTGATCACTGGTACACAATTTCCTCCTGATTAAATGTTACTTTGCGTGCTTCGTTGTCACCTTCCCCAGTTAACAACGATCGATTCTACTTCTTCCCCTTTGGCATCTCATTCTCACGCCTTACCCTTCCATATCTGTGTTTCCCTCTCCCCTGATTCAGTCTGAAGCAGGGCCTCGACCCGAAAACGTCGCCCATCCCTTCTCTCCAGAGATGCAGCCTGTCCTGCTGAGTCACTCCAGCATTTTGTGTCTACCTTCGGTGTAAACCAGCATCTGCAGTTCCTTTCTACACAACCTATGAACCTGTACGTCTTTGGAATGTGGGTGGAAACAGGAGGACCCGGAGAGAACCCATGTGGTCACAGGGAGAATGTATAAACTCTGTAGTCGGGATCAAACCCGGGTCTCTGGCGCTGTAAGGCAGCAACTTTACGGCTGCACCACTGTTTTCAAGACTAGAATAAAGGGCCTGTCGCACGTAGCGATTTTTTCAGCGACTGTCGGCATCATTAACTGACGTATCAGGTCACCAGCGCCGTCGCAGGAGCTGCCAGAGCGAGGTTGTAGACAACGACGAACTGCCTTAGGGGCTCCGACACCGGATTTTCTTGCGGTTTACTCCTGGAGTCTTTTCCATGATTGGATATGGCCACAAGGCAGTGGAGGTTTTAAATCAGAGTTTTCCCTCTCCTCCCTCCTCTCCATATCCAGTCTCCGCTGGATTTGGAAAAGTTCAAAATCTTTCGGCGACCCTGACACGTCAGTCAATGACGCTGGCCGTCGCTGAAAACAATCACCAGGTGGGACAGGCCCTTAATGCATTTTGCACAGACCTTCCATTTAGGATTACAAACTTGTAAACTACCAGTAAAACATTCAGAATTGATTAAAGGAATAATTACTCACGGTCAAAGCCAATCTGTACGAACTGCTCATTAAAACCCACATCCTAGACTTGCATTTTAATCTCTCCGTTCTTGTTAAGTGAATTTGGATTGACTTTATTCCGTTACCCAAAACTAGCAAGATCCTGCTCAACGAACTGCAGCACGACAGGCTCCACATTTCCGACAAACTTAATTACCAGCTTTTATTTTAATTGCACCAGGAGCTAATGCCAATATGCCAATACATTATTTCCAAAAAGGTTAGGAAGGGAAGGGAAAATGGTCATTCTATAATTTACTTAATCGAGTTCATAGAGCAACAGAATTAGGCCATTCGGCCCATCGTGTTTGCACCGCCATTCGATCATGGCTGATCTATTTTTCCCTTTCAACCCCATTCTCCTGCCGTCTCCCTGTAATTCTCTATTGTGAAGGACTGAATGAATGGTTATTTAAGGTGGCACGGAGATGCAGTTAATAGAGATGCTGCCTCACAAATCTAGTCGCCTGGCTTCAATCCAGAGATTTCAGTGTGGAGTTTGCACGTTCAGTGTGACCCCATGGGTCTCCTCCATATGCTCTCGATTCCCTCCACATCTCAAGGGCGTGCCGGATGGTCAGTTGTTTGGCTGCTGTAAATTTATGTTAAGTTTTCTTGAGGGGTGGAATGAGGGGAGAATAAAATGGGAATAGTGTCAAAGGATGCTCAGCGGTCAGCATGTATTAAGTGGACTGAATGGCCTGCTTCTGTACCTAATGACTCAAACTACGTACGTCTGCATGCCTGCATGTGTAACATGTTTATGGCATACTTAAAACATATTTCAATGTCATCTTTTACATCTTTTAAATTGCAGGACACAGTCTGCACAGTGGCACAAACGGGTGGAGCTGCTGCCTCACGGCGCCAGAGACCTCAGGCGCTGTCCAAGCGGAGTTTGCACGTGCTGTCTGTGACTGCGTGGGTCTCGTCCAGGTGCAATGATGTAAGTATGCAACTAATGTAAATAGGCGATCGATGCTCAGCGCGGACTCGGTGGGCCGAAGGGCCTGTTTCCATGCTGTATCTCAAAACTAAACAACGCTTAGCAAAGTTAACCGGCATGAAACTCCCGACCCATGAAGCCACTACACACAAAGATAGAACCACCAAACTTACTTGAGTATCATGTTCATAGTTTCATTTCGATCTTTACCTTGGAATGGTAATGTGCCTGTCAGCATCTCAAACTAAAGAGTAAAAGCAAAGTAATTACATTGGCGCCAAAGTTTTACAGGGCTTTGATATTTATAGTGTATATAATTGTTTAATCAGTAATTGTATAATAACCTCTGCTTAAATATTGAATATTGATCACCAGCATGGCATGGATGGATAGATATATACTTATACACATCAATTTGTTAAATTGCAAATACATGGACAAAGAACGGTAGAAACATTAAAAATAAGAAACACTTCATTGGCAGCCTCAAGGTTCTAGCCATATAAAAATGGGATAGAATTCACATCATTTTAATCTCCAAAATTCAGCAAAGCTCTGAAACAGCTTTGACTTTGCCAGAGTGTAACAGTTGGTTTATTAGAGTGTTGCCCAAGCAATCAGGGAAAGCAGGTCATGGGGACCACAGTCAACCAGGAGTTAGTTCTACAGCTGAGGTGCAAACCCTTCACCTCAGCATTAACAATTCCCACGAGTTTAAGTTTATATCCAAAAATTCCACAGAAGTTTAGCCTTCAAAACTTCAGATTCAGATTCAACTTTAATTGTCATTGTCAGTGTACAGTACAGAGACAACGAAATGCAGTTAGCATCTCCCTGGAAGAGCGACATAGAATATGATTTCAATAAATAAATCTATTTACATGTATACAGTCATAGTGTTTTTCCTGTGGGAGGAGTGTCCGGGGGGGGGGGGGGGGGGGGGGTGATTGGCAGTCACCGAGGTACATTGTTGAGTAGTGTGACAGCCGCAGGGAAGAAGCTGTTCCTGGACCTGCTGGTCCGGCAACGGAGAGACCTGTAGCGCCTCCCGGATGGTAGGAGGGTAAACAGTCCATGGTTGGGGTGAGAGCAGTCCTTGGTGATGCTGAGCGCCCTTCGCAGACAACGCTTGCTTTGGACAGACTCAATGGAGGGGAGTGAGGAACCGGTGATGCGTTGGGCAATTTTCACCACCCTCTGCAGTGCTTTCCGGTCGGAGACAGAGCAGTTGCCGTACCATACTGTGATGCAGTTGGTAAGGATGCTCTCGATGGTGCAGCAAAATGTGCGTCAGGACACTTATATAGAACAAACAACATATTATTATTGTTTGTTACACAAAAAAGCTGGAGAAACTCAGCGGGTGCAGCAGCATCTATAGATGCTGCTGCACCCGCTGAGTTTCTCCAGCTTTTTTGTGTAACCTTCGATTCTCCAGCTTCTGCAGTTCCTTCTTAAACACTATTATTATTGTTTGTTTTTTAGCACTATTATGGTTTGTTCACTTTTGAGCTTGCGTGTGTATATAAAGTTCACACACAGAACCTTTTAATCTTGTTTATTATATTGTTTGCAGTGTACTATGTTCACATATTCTGTTGTGCTGCTGCAAGTAAGAATTTCATTGTTCTATCTAGGACATACCGAACATAAAACACTCTTGACATATAAATGGAGTTATTCGGAATACGTATAGTCTTTTTCACTAAGTTCAGCAGCCCCATAGCAGAAGCGTCCAGGTCGCGGGGCTGGAAACTGGAACTATCCTGAGCTAATTCTGCTACCACCATCATCTATGTGATAAGTGATGGCTTCCACTGATTGTCGCTGGAAGCTTGTGTCCTTTTTCAGGACGGACGATGACAGCGATGTCAACATTTGACACATGGAAGATGACATGAAAGAAGACTAAAGGGCCTGTCCCACTTACGCGACTTTTTCGGCAACTGCCGGCACCCGTCATAGGTCGTTGAAGGCCGCCGAACATGTTGAAACATTTTGTCGCGAGCAGAAAGACACCACGGCTCTTTGGGCGACCGAGGAGACGACTCACGGCCATACAGGCGTCACATGTCGCGGGGGATGAAGCCTGTATGGTTGTGAGTGGTCGCCCAAAGAGTCGTTACCTTGTTCTGGTCGCCGCTGGATGTTGAACATGTTGAAAATTTGCGGCGACCTGCTGCGACTATGATGGGTGACGGCAGTCGCCGAAAAAAATGGTGTAAGTGGGACAGGCCCTTAAGTTCAGCAGCAGGCAGAACAATACTAAAGTAAAGCAAAATTGCACACATACCATGAGCACGCCAAATGACCACCAATCTGCACTCTGTGTGTGACCTCTCCTGTTCACTACTTCTGGTGCCATATACTCCACCGTACCACAAAATGAGTATGCCTTCTTTTCTTGGTCAACTGATTCTTTACTTAGCCCAAAATCTATAAACAGAATAATGTCAAAAATGTGAATACGTAAACAATGTTCACCTCTTTAAATGTCACAAATGACTAAACATAAAGTTGTCCACTCTGCATTAGAGAAGTTGATGCTACTTACATTGATTATGATGTGGATGTGGTAATGATGTCTGTCAGGGAAACGCTATACATATTTACTTGTCATTTACTAAAAAAAGACTATATTGCACTTTAACAAGAAAAACATTGCAAGTCACATTGTATCAAGGGTCATTTGGTGAGCAGAAATTAAACAAAAACACAGGAGAACAATACAAAGTACACGGAAGTTTAATTCCATTACATCTTAACCAAAACAATCATTTCTAAATTCAGTTTAGTTTATTGTCACGTGCACCTAGGTACAGTGAAAAGCTTTTGTTAACGTGCTAACCAGTCAGCAGAAAGACAATACATGATTGCAGTTGAGCCATTGAGAGTGTATAGATACATGATAAATGTTGCTGCAGGAGTCGAGATTTGAGAGTGTGGAGTGATTGTAATCTGCTTCCGTTGCCAGCATGGACGCCATCTTGGGAACCATCAGCTCTATTACACGATCACCATTCACCAGGTCTGATTCATGGTGGAGTCTTAGGATTGCTATCCAAGTGTAACACAGCAGGTGTGTTTCACAAGGCAGCACTTCCATTAAGTACTGGTGCAGGGTCTTTGACCTGAGACACTAACTCTGTTTCTAAATTGATTGCTAGTATTATTTCAGATTTTGAGCATCTGCTGTTTTCTGATCAATGCTCATACTTGGATCTGGTTTACGCAGATGCCGTAGTTAGTGCTCGGCTAACACAATGGGCACCAAGGGACAGGTTAATCCTACCACGCTGTTGCAAGCGGGGCATGGTGGTGGCAAGTGTAAGGAACAAAACTGCACATTTGTCCTTTAACGAGGTGGTAGAGAACACTACTCCAACAAGCACAATCAACGACATATCAGTGAATGTCATTCACTCCTGGAAGGAGGTTTCAGGGGATTCAAGAGTGACACTGAAACAAATGTGGATACAAAGTGTTGGAGTAACTCAGCGGGTTAGGCAGCATCTCTGGAGGACATCGACAGATGATGTTATATATGTTATGCTTATCATTCTTTCCTTTCAAATACTGCATCTGCAAACTTCTTGAGTTGAAGGAAAGAGCCTCATTGATTTCACAAGCATGTACATCCATTTTCAGACATCTATTTATACTAGCTTTTGGTATATGGTATCTTTGTAGCCCAGAAAGCGGGACGGGCGAGTTGGCAAGTCTGAGAACGTTCCTAGTTCCTGCTGCTTAACTAGCAATCCAACCAACCAATTTGCAATGCTTAATGTTTAAGCAAGCTAACCTTTTCAAGAACCCATAACAGCCCTAATGATTTAACGTTGATGGTAGTTATACCTCCAGTGTCTATCGGGAGAGCGAGGAAGCCTTGCAGTTCTGAGGAGCAGCAAAATTACTGATATGACAGTAAGCCCCTGTCCCACTTAGGAAACCTGAACGGAAACCTCTGGAGGCTTTGCGCCCCACCCAAGGTTTCCGTGCGGTTCCCGGAGGTTGCAGGTGGTTGCCGGAGGTTGCAGGTAGTGGAAGCAGGTAGGGAGACTGACAAAAACCTCCGGGAACCGCACGGAAACCTTGGGTGGGGCGCAAAGTCTCCAGAGGTTTCCTAAGTGGGACAGGGCAAGCAGTATTATCAAACCAAGGGCGACACAGTGGCACAGAGATAAAGTTGCTGCCTCACAGCACCAGAGACCTCGGTTTGATCCCGACTACAGGTGCTGTCTGTACAGAGTTTGTATGTACTCACTATGACCTGTGTGAGGTTTTCTCCAAGATCTTCGGTTTTCTCCCACACTCCAAACACACACAGGTTTGTACGTTAATTGGCTTGGTATAAATGTAAATTGTCCCGAGTGTGTGTAGGACAGTGGTAACGTGCGGGGATCGCTGGTCGGCGCGGACTCAGTTGGCCCGTTTCCGCACTGTATCTCTAAACTAAACAACAGGACTTCATCAGGGCAATTGGGGCTGGGTCAATGGATGTCACAGCCACTGGGATGGAGCTGGTCACTCGTGGTGTGCAGGGTCTCTCCTTCAAAGGAACTCTGTCGAGACGCAAGAATGGACTCCAAACAGAAATGTTCAGCAGCTCGCTTGTCTTCAACAGCTCTGCTACAACATGCACCCACGATCAGAACTGTTCCCGTCCTAACAAGTGTTTTCCAATAGAAAGAACGCGTTCACGTATCCGCGCTGAATGTATTCAATGTGGACACTGGCCAATTCAAAGGCTGACCACGCTTATTACAGTTGGAGCCAACATCAATTCTGGCAAAGAGCTCGCAGAGACCTCATGATACATATTATTGGCAATTACTTGCCTGGTTATTGTTTCATCAAGCAGATGTTTGAGCACTGTTGCCTCCAAGGCTCGTTAACCATCACGTTTTTTGTCAGCTTATTCTGAGAAATTGATTGCTTTGAGCAATTGCAGGCAGCTGTGGAGGTTTGCCCATTACCACAGGTGCATTGGGTGCAACTGATAAGCTGCATTGGATTTTTATTGCAATAATGTCATATGTTCAAAGTTATACTAGCCAAGCCAGAAATTGTCGGGTAGCATAAACAAAATGCAAGTGGACCAAAAATAAATGGCATGCACAATTTAAAAGATTAACCTAGAACAAGCAACTTGCAAAATATCGTTTTCTGCTTCCTTAAGCCATAACACAATGATTTGACACAGTTTTGACCATCTAATATTCTAATACCCTGATCTTTTCCAAAAATTAATTTAAACTCGGGGGTTCTTCAGTTTTAAAAATCAATATGATCAGGGAGGGAGGGGTTCACTATAAAAAATTGTTGCAACTCTATTCTTTCCTGCTGCTAATTTATGCACTGGAAATTTTAAAAATATTCCTTGCCATCTAAATGGATTGAAAATGAGAGTTTGTCCAATATTTCTTGAGCTGGAGGAAAGCAGTAAAAAAAAAAGGCGATTTTTTAATAATGTATTAAAAAAAAAAAAATCAGATGTTTGGCCTGTTGCCGTCATTTGTTGACAAGTTTGTTAACGGTGTTTCTCCCATTGTTGGCAGATCAATTTCCCTCCTGGGATAAAGAAAGTTCTATTGTGTCGTAACAAATAGAATGCAAATACCTCTAACAATAGGACTAAGCAAAAATCACGGGCGGTTCTTCAACAACATATTTAAAACAACTGGTCACCTTTCAGCTTGTTCATTTAGAGAAACAATTATCTATGTAACTGAAGGTGGACAAAAATACTGGAGAAACTCAGCGGGTCAGGCAGCATCTATTGAGCGAAGGAATAGGCAACGTTTCGGGTCAATCTACGTCGAACGTCAAACAATCTTTGGTATGTCGAACAACCTTTGTTCGAGGCGTACCAGGGCCCTATCCCCAAACTCTACCTCCGCTACACCCAAGTCTGAAGAAGGGTCTCGACCCGAAACGTCGCCTATTTCCTTCGCTCCATAGATGCTGCCTCACCCGCTGAGTTTCTCCAGCATTTTTGTCTACCTTCGATTTTCCAGCATCTGCAGTTCCTTCTTAAACATCTATATAACTGATGCATCGGGTGATGAATGTACCTACCTGTTAACTTGATATGTCCTCCTTCATCAAGTAAAATGCTGAAAGTAAAATTCACAATCTCCAATACATGTACACACATTTGAATAAATATCTAAAACAAATCAGTCTACTCATAATTGTATTTGTAAATAGTTATGAGCTATTGCTCTTAAGGAATATGCAGCAATCTACATTAATATTACTTCAATAAATACAATTAAAATTGCAAACCATAAAATGTTACTATGTAATGGTATGTAATGGTACTATGTAATGGCATTTAATCATGTAATTATTAAAAATGCAGCTTTACTGATTAACTGTGCACAAAGAACATTTATGAAAATGATATTTGCAATATAATTTAAAAAATAATTGGATTTACTTTTCAGGCTTTAGATCTCGGTACACTATTCCCAAGCTGTGTAGGTGATCCAAAGCAAGTGCCAATTCTGCCAGGTAGAATTTGACATCTTCCTCAGTAAACATGACCTAAATGAGAATCTGTATTGTTTTTATCAGTTTCTACCACATTACAACATTAAACTGCACTTCAATTAACACAAGAGCAATAGTTTCAACTAAGAATGGATTTGATTCCCACCCCCCCCCCCCCCCCCACACACACACACACTATATATTTCTGCAAATTCATAATGTGATTGGCGATAGCTACAGCACAAATATTTGCAGCCTCCACAACTAAGGGAGGATGGAAATGAAAGTAGAAATAGGACTTTTACACGGATGTCTAATTTAGTTTTGTGATACAGCATAGAAACAGGCCCTTCGGCCCACTGGGTCCACGCCGACCAGCGATCCCCGCACACTCACACTATCCTACACCCACTAGGGACAATTTGTTACATTTACCAAGCCAATTAACATACAAAGCTGCACGTCTTTGGAGTGTGGGAGCAAACCGAAGATCTCGGGAAAAACCCACGCAGATTACGGGGAGGACCTGCAAACTCCGTACAGGCAGCACCAGTAGTCAGGATCGAACCCGGGATTCCAGCGCTGCATTCGCTGTAATGCAGCAACACTACCGTCGCCCCCACCGTGACCGTCCCGTTGCTGGGACTTGAGGGACTGAGCTGTAGGGAGAGGTTGAAGAGGCGAGGACTTTATTCCTTGGAGTACAGGAGGATGAAAGGGTGACCGTATAGGTATATACGATCATGAGGGGAATAGACAGGGTGAATGCATAGAACCTTTTACCTAGAGTAGTGGAATCAAGAACCAGAGGACAGACGTTTACGGTGAGAGTGAAAGATTTAATAGGAACCCGAGGGGCAGGTTTTTCACACGGAGGACGGTGGGTACATGGAATGTACTGCCAGGGGAAGGAGTTGAGGAAGGTACGATAAGAAACATTTGGAGAGGTAGATGGATATGAAAGGTTTCGAGGGGAATTGTAATATAATGGAACTGCAGGTGCTGGTTTATACCAAAGACAGACACAAAATGCTGGAGTAACTCAGCAGTGTCACCCGTTTTGAGGTGAAACTTTCTTTAGATTCAAGAAGTCTGTAGAAGGATCTCAACCCAAAACATCACCTATCCATGTTCTCCAGAGATGCTGCCCAACCCACTGAGTTACTTCAGTATTTTGTGTCTATGCAAGGTTTGGAGGGATATGGACCAAACGCGAGCAGGTGGGACTAGAGTAGAGAGGGCGTCTACTCTACTAAATTGGCATGGGCAACTTGGGCCAAAGGGCCAGCTTCCATGCTGTAGGACTCTTAAGACAAACGAAAACGTTATATTTTTCACTGGCGCAAAAAGAAAAAAAACATTCTTAGCAGGAAAGAATTCTGAAATCTCACCTCTTTGGACAAACGTGTAAATACATCTCCTCCTCTGAGGAAATCTAAAATCAGATAAAGTTTCCCTTCAGTCTGAAAGGCTGAAATAAAAATGAGTAATTTGAGTGAGATTAAAAAGCCAGGTTTATTTTAGAGATACAGCACGGGAGCCTCTTGTTCACTGTGTGAAAATACTTTTGCATGGCCCACACACCATATTTTGCCACAGTTTTCAAAGAAAGAGTCCAAAATCGGGTCCATATGCTGGAACTACTGTATGCCCCCGATCCAGCTGAGGTACATGGATAGGGCACGATTGGAGGAAGATGGACCAAACACAGATAGGTGGCACTAGTGTAGCTGGGACATGTTGGCTTATACAATTCTTTCAACTGAAAACATTGATTAACGGGTTCTCTGGATACTTTCACGAGAGAGCTAGATATGGCTCTTAAAAATAGCGGAGTCAGGGGATATGGGGAGAAGGCAGGGGGGGGGGGGGGGGGGGGGGGGGGGGTACTGATTGTGGATGATCAGCCATGATCACATTGAATGGTGGTGCTGGCTCAAAGGGCCGAATGGCCTACTCCTGCACCCATCGTGTATTGTCTATTATTGTGTAGGAAGAAACTGCAGATGCTGATTTTCACCAAAGATAGACACAATATGCTGGAGTAACTCAGCGATCAGGCAGTATCTCAGGATAGAAGGAATGGGTGATTTTTCGGGTCGAGGCCCTTCAGACCGGGTCTGAAACGCAAATTATTACTGATGACAGCAAAATCTCAGCCAGGTTGGTGTTATGTCCAAAATACAACAAACACCAACGTAAAATTATTTAACTGAAAGCAAGATATAAAGGTAGAACATTAATTTGATACTTGCCATAGTGTAATTTAACTATAAATGGATGATTTACTTCCACGAGAATATCCCGTTCCATTTTAGTTCTGACACGATCCCGAACTGAAAATGAATAATATAGATTTGATTGTCAATAACTGCACGTATTCATTAAGTAGCAAAAACACTTGACACATAGTGAACATTTGACTTTTTTGAACTGCAGTGCCTTGTGTAAAGGGCTCTGCAACATGCCAAAGTCCCAACTCTATGTTGAACTAAAACTGTCAGAGATGCGTTAGGAGAAAATAGCCAAGTTGTGTTGATTAATTCTTATTATCTTCTCCATGGATTGTCACCTTGTCGTGGTGGGGAAGTTTGTGTGGTCCTGAGATCCTGAGAGCGAAGCCGTCTGGAGCTATGCTCCTGGTAGGGCCACCCATGGCGGTAAGGTCGAGGGGGAGGTCTCTGACAAAGAGCAATCCAACCAAGACCTCAACGGTGGAACAGGCAGAGGACGATGGCTGACCTTAGTGGAGCGTCACAACGGCTGGGAAGGCGGATGAAGGCAGCAGCAGAAAAGGGTCTCCGGTCGTCTTGGACTCCATGCCACTGGATCCTGACCCAGATCTGTCAAGGACCGTGGGGTGGCTGTCTGTGCACCAGTCTCCCCACGTTAAACAAAGTCACGCACAGGCATCCTCCATGAGAGGACAGTCATACTCGTTTCGAGTGACCGCCGATGATGATGAATTCTTATTATTGAATGACTGGTGCCTCACCACCTTGGTTCTACACTTCAAGCTGCCTCAGAAAGTCAACAACTTGTCCCACCCCAGTCATTCTTTCTTCTCCCGCTCCCATCGGGGAAAAGGTACAGAAAACTGAAAACACGCACCACCACCACCAGACTGAGAAACAGCTTCTTCCCCTTTTGTTGGACTTCTGCACAGTCTATCCATAAGCTCGGGTACTGTTTGATTCACCTCTATCCCATTGCAGACACTGGACTTTGTCTGCAGAACTGTTGTGCTCAAATACTGACTACTGCATGTCATAATTTTATGATAAGTAGCTAAACCTAGTGAGGGAGAAAAAGCATCTGGAAATGTTAAACTATTCGCAGCAAGGAATATGTCTGAAATTGGTGTTTTTCACAGAAATAAATTATGCTGCAATAGATAAAAATGTTAATATAATTATCATTATAAATTAAATATCAACTTGAACATTGCAAACATGGTGATCTGCTGCTCTTTGCAATCTTAATCCATCTACAAAATAGGCAAGCAATTAACTGAGAAAAGGAAAGAATGGCGACTTGCCTTTCAGAGTGGCTTTCTTCAGCACTTTCATTGCGTACAGTTGTTCAGCATCAGGACCAACCATCTTTCTAACCAAGAAGACCTCATTATAAAGAAATAGTACAGACAATATGTTAGAAATCTGCTGAAATTAAATATTCAAAACACGACAGGCAAAATGACCAGAAGTGGGTGGATTAGTTAAAATAGGAATTACTGTAATTACTAACACAGTGCACGAGCTAGTCACCAAATTCTTCACCTCAAGAGTCAAGAGTCAAGAGTCAATTTAATTGTCATTTGGACCCCTGGAGGTCCAAACGAAATGCCGTTTCTGCAGCCATACATTACACACAAATAGACCCCAGACACAACATAATTACATTTTACATAAACATCCATCACATAGCTGTGATGGAAGGCCAAAAAAAACTTCTCTCTACACTGCACTCTCCCCCCCCCCGATGTCAGAGTCAAAGTCAAAGCCCCCGGCTGGCGATGGCGATTGTCCCGCGGCCATTGAAGCCACGCCGGGTGGTGCGAGGTCGCACACCGGGTCTTGGTGTTGGAGCCCCCGGTGTGCGCTCGCAAAGTCCCGCGGCCATTCCAGCCGCGCGGGGCGGTGTAGTCAGGCCCCGCTCCAGGAGCTCTTCAACCCCGCAACACGGGCGGGAGAATTCGCCGTTGCAGGAGCCCCGAAAAGCGGTCTCCCTCCAGGGATCCGTGGGCTCCTGGTGCCGCCGTCCGCAGACCCGCAGTAGCAGCCTTCGCATCAGCAGCAGCAGCAAAGGTCGGGTCTCCAGTGCAGGGAGAGATTCAAAAGTTCCCCCCCCCCCCCCCCACCCCACCCCCATCCCCCCCCACACACACACCCCAACATAAAATAACAAAAACTACATAAAAACACAGACAAAAAATAATAAAACGCGGACAGGCTGCAGAGGCCGCTGCTGGCCAGAGCCGCGCCGTCTACCGGATCTGTTTTTAGTTTAGAGAAACAGGTCGGAAATGGGCCCTTTGGCCCACCGAGTCCGCACCGACCAGTGATCACCGCACCGACCAGTGATCACCTCACCGACCAGTGATCACCGCACCGACCAGTGATCACCGCACCGCACCGACCAGTGATCACCGCACCGACCAGTGATCACCGCACCGACCAGTGATCACCGCACCGCACCGACCAGTGATCACCGCACCGACCAGTGATCACCGCACCGCACCGACCAGTGATCACCGCACCGACCAGTGATCAGTGATCACCGCACCGACCAGTGATCACCGCACCGACCAGTGATCACCGCACCGACCAGTGATCACCGCACCGACCAGTGATCACCGCAGTGATCACCGACCACCAGTGATCACCGCACCGACCAGTGATCACCGCACCGCACCGACCAGTGATCACCGCACCGACCAGTGATCACCGCACCGCACCGACCAGTGATCACCGCACCGACCAGTGATCACCGCACCGACCAGTGATCACCGCACCGACCAGTGATCACCGCACCGACCAGTGATCACCGCACCGACCAGTGATCACCGCACCGACCAGTGATCACCGCACCGACCAGTGATCACCGCACCGCACCGACCAGTGATCACCGCACCGACCAGTGATCACCGCACCGACCAGTGATCACCGCACCGACCAGTGATCACCGCACCGCACCGACCAGTGATCACCGCACCGACCAGTGATCACCGCACCGACCAGTGATCACCGCACCGACCAGTGATCACCGCACCGCACCGACCAGTGATCACCGCACCGACCAGTGATCACCGCACCGCACCGACCAGTGATCACCGCACCGACCAGTGATCACCGCACCGACCAGTGATCACCGCACCGACCAGTGATCACCGCACCGACCAGTGATCACCGCACCGACCAGTGATCACCGCACCGCACGCGACCGACCAGTGATCACCGCACCGACCAGTGATCACCGCACCGACCAGTGATCACCGCACCGCACCGACCAGTGATCACCGCACCGACCAGTGATCACCGCACCGACCAGTGATCACCGCACCGACCAGTGATCACCGCACCGACCAGTGATCACCGCACCGCACCGACCAGTGATCACCGCACCGACCAGTGATCACCGCACCGCACCGACCAGTGATCACCGCACCGACCAGTGATCACCGCACCGACCAGTGATCACCGCACCGACCAGTGATCACCGCACCGACCAGTGATCACCGCACCGACCACCGATCACCGCACCGCACCGACCAGTGATCACCGCACCGCACCGACCAGTGATCACCGCACCGACCAGTGATCACCGCACCGACCAGTGATCACCCGCACCGACCAGTGATCACCGCACCGACCAGTGATCACCGCACCGACCAATGCACCGCACCGACCAGTGATCACCGCACCGACCAGTGATCACCGCACCGACCAGTGATCACCGCACCGACCAGTGATCACCGCACCGACCAGTGATCACCGCACCGACCAGTGATCACCGCACCGACCAGTGATCACCGCACCGACCAGTGATCACCGCACCGACCAGTGATCACCGCACCGCACCGACCAGTGTGATCACCGCACCGCACCGACCAGTGATCACCGCACCACCGACCAGTGATCACCGCACCGCACCGACCAGTGATCACCGCACCGACCAGTGATCACCGCACCGACCAGTGATCACCGCACCGCACCGACCAGTGATCACCGCACCGACCAGTGATCACCGCACCGACCAGTGATCACACACCGCACCGACCAATGATCACCGCACCGACCAGTGATCACCGCACCGACCAGTGATCACCGCACCGACCAATGATCACCGCACCGACCAGTGATCACCGCACCGCACCGACCAGTGATCACCGCACCGACCAATGATCACCGCACCGACCAGTGATCACCGCACCGACCAGTGATCACCGCATCACCGCACCGACCAGTGATCACCGCACCGACCAGTGATCACCGCACCGACCAGTGATCACCGCACCGACCAATGATCACCGCACCGACCAATGATCACCGCACCGCACCGACCAGTGATCACCGCACCGACCAGTGATCACCGCACCGACCAATGATCACCGCACCGACCAGTGATCACCGCACCGACCAGTGATCACCGCACCGACCAGTGATCACCGCACCGACCAGTGATCACCGCACCGACCAGTGATCACCGCACCGACCAGTGATCCACCGCACCGACCAGTGATCACCGCACCGACCAGTGATCACCGCACCGCACCGACCAATGATCACCGCACCGACCAGTGACCGCACACCGCACCGACCAGTGATCACCGCACCGACCAATGATCACCGCGCACACCGACCAGTGATCACCGCACCGCACCGACCAGTGATCACCGCACCGACCAGTGATCACCGCACCGACCAATGATCACCGCACCGACCAATGATCACCGCACCGACCAGTGATCACCGCACCGCACCGACCAGTGATCACCGCACCGACCAGTGATCACCGCACCGACCAGTGATCACCGCACCGACCAGTGATCACCGCGCACCGACCAGTGATCACCGCACCGCACCGACCAGTGATCACCGCACCGACCAGTGATCACCGCACCGACCATGATCACCGCACCGACCAATGATCACCGCACCGACCAGTGATCACCGCACCGCACCGACCAGTGATCACCGCACCGACCATGATCACCGCACCGACCAGTGATCACCGCACCGACCAATGATCACCGCACCGACCAATGATCACCGCACCGACCAGTGATCACCGCACCGACCAGTGATCACCGCACCGACCAGTGATCACCGCACCGACCAGTGATCACCGCACCGACCAGTGATCACCGCACCGACCGTGATCACCGCAACCGACCAGTGATCACCGCACCGACCAGTGATCACCGCACCGACCAGTGATCACCGCACCGACCAGTGATCACCGCACCGACCAGTGATCACCGCACCGACCAGTGTGATCACCGCACCGACCAGTGATCACCGCACCGACCAGTGATCACCGCACCGCACCGACCAGTGATCATCACCGCACCGACCAGTGATCACCGCACCGCACCGACCAGTGATCACCGCACCGACCGTGATCACCGCACCGACCAGTGATCACCGCACCGCACCGACCAGTGATCACCGCACCGACCAGTGATCACCGACCGACCAGTGATCACCGCACCGACCAGTGATCACCGCACCGACCAGTGATCACCGCCGCACCGACCAGTGATCACCGCACCGACCAGTGATCACCGCACCGACCGCACCGACCAGTGATCACCGCACCGACCAGTGATCACACCGCACCGACCAGTGATCACCGCACCGACCAGTGATCACCCGCACCGCACCGACCAGTGATCACCGCACCGACCAGTGATCACCGCACCGACCAGTGATCACCACACCGCACCGACCAGTGATCACCGCACCGCACCGACCAGTGATCACCGCACCGACCAGTGATCACCGCACCGACCAGTGATCACCGCACCGACCAGTGATCACCGCACCGCACCGACCAGTGATCACCGCACCGACCAGTGATCACCGCACCGACCAGTGATCACCGCACCGACCAGTGATCACCGCACCGACCAGTGATCACCGCACCGACCAGATCACCGATCACCGCACCGCACCGACCAATGATCACCGCACCGACCAGTGATCACCGCACCGACCAGTGATCACCGCACCGACCAATGATCACCGCACCGACCAGTGATCACCGCACCGCACCGACCAGTGATCACCGCACCGACCAGTGATCACCGCACCGACCAGTGATCACCGCACCGACCAGTGATCACCGCACCGACCAGTGATCACCACCGCACCGACCAGTGATCACCGCACCGACCAATGATCACCGCACCGACCACCGACCAGTGATCACCCGCACCGACCAGTGATCACCGCACCGACCAATGATCACCGCACCGACCAGTGATCACCGCATCACCGACCAGTGATCACCGCACCGACCAATGATCACCGCACCGACCAGTGATCACCGCACCGACCGACCATGATCACCGCACCGCACCGACCATGATCACCGCACCGACGACCAGTGATCACCGCACCGACCATGATCACCGCACCGACCACCAGTGATCACCGCACCGACCAGTGATCACCGCACCGACCAATGATCACCGCACCGCACCGACCAGTGATCACCGCGCACGACCAGTGATCACCGCACCGACCAATGATCACCGCACCCGACCCGACCAATGATCACCGCACCGACCAGTGATCACCGCACCGCACCGACCAGTGATCACCGCACCGACCAGTGATCACCACCGACCAGTGATCACCGCACCGACCAGTGATCACCGCACCGACCAATGATCACCGCACCGACCCGACCAGTGATCACCGCACCGACCAGTGATGATCACCGCACCGACCAGTGATCACCGCACCGACCAGTGATCACCGCACCGACCAGTGATCACCGCACCGACCAGTGATCACCGCACCGACCAATGATCACCGCACCGACCAATGATCACCGCACCGACCAATGATCACCGCACCGACCAATGATCACCGCACCGACCAATGATCACCGCACCGACCAATGATCACCCACCGACCAATGATCACCGCACCGACCAATGATCACCGCACCGACCAGTGATCACCGCACCGACCAGTGATCACCGCACCGCACCGAGTGATCACCGCACCGACCAATGATCACCCGCACCGACCAATGATCACCGCACCTACCAGTGATCACCGCACCGACCAGTGATCACCGCACCGACCAGTGATCACCGCACCGACCAGTGATCACCGCACCGACCAGTGATCACCGCACCGACCAGTGATCACCGCACCGACCAGTGATAACACCATCCAACACTAGGGACAATTTTTACGTTTATTCAATTCAATTCAACTTTATTGTCATTGCACAGATACAAGTATGGGTATAACAAAATGCAGTTTAGCGTCAGTCCGTAGTAATAGTGCAATATAGAAATAAAAAATACAGAATAAGCAAACAATGTGGACGGAGAGACTGGAGAAATCTATCGGCGGGACTCCGAGTTCAGCAGTGTGATAATGTTGTTGTAGAAGCTGTAGAAGCTTAAGTGGGCCAATTAACCTACCTGCACGTCTTTGGAGTGTGGGAGGAAATTAGAAGTTCTCGGAGCAAACCCACGTAGGTCACGGAGAGAACATGCAAACTCCGTACAGATAGCACCCATGGTCAGGATCGAACCCGGGACTGTCACTGTTACCTCTGTAAGACAGCAACTCTACCACTATGCCACCGCGCCGCCCAATGCTTAACTTTCTTGAAGCCTTTTAACCCTTCATTTTCCTTGAATTTTATTTACATATTTCTAGCACACACAGTCTTAAAAGTTTCTACTGAATCGCCAGCATGAATAATTTTCTTGTATGCTTATAGTTTGCAACACAGTAGGGGAGTGGATAGGTTTTGCTTTCTAAGCTTATGAGATGGTACCACATAATACAGCCCCTGACAAAGGTCAATACAGGTGGAGTTTGGGAACAAATAGCACAATAGATTGCAAATAGACACAAAAAGCAGAAGTAACTCAGCCGGTCAGACAGCATCTCTGGAGAAAAGGGAATAGATGGCGTTTCAGGTCGAGACTCCCTCTTCGGATGAGTCTCGCCCCGAAACAACACCTATTATTTTTCTCCAGAGATGCTGTCTAACCTGCTGAGTTACTTCAGCTTTTTGGGTCCATCTTCGGTTTAAACCAGCATCTACAGTTCCTTGTGTTGGAAAGAACTACCAGATTGCGATCCATTGTGTCAGAAGGAACTGTAAATAGACACAAAATGCTGGAGTAACTCAGCAGGACAGGCAGCATCTCTGGAGAGAAGGAATGGGTGACGTTTCGGGTCGAGACTCTTCTGAAGAAGTCTGAAGAAGGGTCAAGTCTGAAGAAGGGTCTCGGCCCGAAACGTCACCCATTCCTTCTCTCCAGAGATGCTGCCTGTCCTGCTGAGTTACTCCAGCATTTTGTGTCTATTTACAGTTCCTTCTGACACAATGGATCGCAATCTGGCGACAAGTTCTTGCTACACATTAGATATATAACAATAAGCATACAATGAACCATCACTTATCCTAAATAAACCAAGTCAAGTCAAGTCAAGTCAAGTCAAGTCACTTACACATAAAGTGCAGTGAAATGAATTTGCCAGCAACGGTACTATAAAAAAAAGAACACACAATACACAATAAAAGATTTAACACAAACATCCACCACAACATTCATCACTGTGGTGGAAGGCACAAAGTTTGGTCAGACCAAACCAGACCATGGCAATGCCAAAGACAAAGTACATAGGACAACCACAGTAGTGTAAAGCCCGCCAGGGCACCATGCAGAAGTAGGTTATGCAGGATGGTTGAAGAAGCCGATGATTGATGGAGAATTGATCCGCAAACTGGAAGTAGCAACAACACAGTACCGATGCAGCAACACTATTAAGGAGCACATTAAAATAGGCTTATACATTTAAAACATTTTAGTATTTCTTTAAGCTTCCTCTCATTTGTTCCACAATCGTAAAGAGTAAACGTTAATAGAAATGACTAAAATGGGCAAGTAATTTAAATTTTTATTTAACAAATGGAGTGGACTTTCTGTTATCGATCCAATGCTCCTAAATCCACACCAACACTAACCTTTCCAAAAGATCCCTGACCAAGGACCTTCAACAATTCAAACTGTGTGGGATCAGCTCTCTCACATCCTTCCTTCACATGGTGTGTGATTGCAATCTCCTTGAATCTTCCTTCCTCCTGAAGAAACAAAGTTTGGAACAACATTGAACCTAGGAAGAGGCAGGAACTATATTTGCACAAAATATCTTGCAAAACCAAGAGATGGAATATGTTATTTGGTTCATGTAAAGAACGCTTTGAAAGGCCAGTACATATTATTCAGGAACAAAACAAGTTTAGTTTAGATATTCAGCCTGGAAATGGGCCCTTCAGCCCACCGAGTCCAGAACCACCCACCCGCACACACCCACCCCCACCTATGCTAGCCCACTCTCTCCTCCACTCCATACACACCAGGAACAATCTACAGAGACCAATCAACCTACAAACCTGCATATCTTTGGGATGTGGGTAGAAACCAGAGCACCCAAAGGGTACCAACATTATCACAGGAGAACGTGCAAACTCCGTACAGACAGCACCCGAGGTCGCCATCAACTCCAGGTCTCTGGTGCTGAGAGGCAGCAACTCTACCCGCTGCGCCATTGTGCTGATAAACAACTAAGCTGGCAAGAACCATATTTTCGCAAAAAAATCCTAACCCTAATGCAAAATCAAGAGATGGAAGGTGCTATTTGTTAGTATCTGTGGACTGTCTCCTTGTCGTGGTGGAGAAGCTTGTGTGCTCCTGAGATCGATGCCGTCTGGAGCTATGCTCCTGGTAGGGCCACCCATGGCGATATGGTCGAGGAGGAGGTCTCTGACAAAGAGCAATCCAACCAAGACCTCAACAGTGGAACAGGCGAAGGACGATGGCTGACCTTAGTGGAGCGTCACGACGGCTGGGAAGACGGATGAAGGCTGCAGCAGAGAAGGGTCTCCGATCGTCTTGGACTCCAAGCCACTGGATCCTGACCCAGATCTGTCAAGGACCGTGGAGTGGCTGTCTGTGCACCAGTCTCCCCACGTTAAACAAAGTCATGCACAGGCGTCCTCCATGAGAGGACAGTCATACTCGTTTCGAGTGACCGCTGACGATGAATACTTAAAGGCAGGAACATTTCAGCAAGTTCATAAGAATGAAATAAAAAATTGCTGCTCTTGATCGGTCTCCATCAGCACCTAATTCCAATGTCCCCACAGTCACTAATTATGAAACTAATTGTTCAAGACCATACGGTAGTTGTTCCCCTCCATAACACGTATACCGTTTTGGATACAGTTAATGGGGGGGATGAGAACAACAGCAGCCATGTACGTGGCACTACAACTGGATCTGATACAGAGCAGGGAAAAGAGCTACTGAGATAAGAGACTCAATAGTTAGAGGGGAAGACGCGAGCTAGAATGGCTGCAAATGAGACACGAGGATAGTGCGTTGCTTCCCAAGATGTCTGTCAGTGAATGAAGGAAATTCTCCAAATGGGAGGGTGAACAGCCAGATGTCATTGTACACATTGGTATTAATGACACCGATAGAAAAAGACCGTGTGAATATAGAGAGTTGGACTGGACATTAAAACGCAGGGCCACCAGGGAAGTAATCGACCCATGATTTCAGGCTTCACATGTTAATCGATTGCTGGAACCTTGAACAAAAAAAAAACAATCTGCTGGAGGACCTCACCGGGTCAGGCAGCATCTGTGGAGGGAGAAGACTACTTTTTTCTTTGGGACTTCTTCAGACCGATGAAGAAAAGATCCAACTTGAAGTGTTGTCGTCTACCCATTCCCTCCACAGATGCTGCTGCTCGAGTTCCTCCAGCAGTTTTGTTTTTTGCTCAGAATGTAAAGACTGTTATCTTTGACACCGAGGTCCCTCTGTGAAGAAGAGTACATTGTGCATAGACAATCAGATGTAACTGTGTGAATAGCCGGGGACTGGCAGTAAGAAATAGAGTGTCATGCACAATTTGTTCTTGTGTTCCTATGGCTCACTTTTGGCAACGCCATTCAATTTTAACCAAAACAATGCTAATGTACCCCACTAAAATTAATCAACTTGACATTGTGAAAGACAGCAAGACCAATGACACTCTAACGATTAATGACATGTGGGAACATATTTTTCTTATCATTTGGATCAATACCCTAACATTAACTAACCCAGATTTAGTTGACATCCACAGCAAGACTTCTACAATATTAGAGATGCATTTATTTGGATGAGGGCCAATCTGTTCGTTTAAGTGGCAGATTTCATGAAGAGAAATAGGACTTATCAATCCTCTGTATCCTGCCCAACATTTATCCTTCAATTCTTTGAGATGTTGTGAAAGGAATACAGAGGCCACTGTTTAACTATAAATCTTTTTTTGCTACAATCAACTCATTTCAAATAAATTTCCTGGAGCAGACTGAAGAGCACCACAGTGGTAGAGCTGCTGCCTCACAGCGCCAGAGACCCGGGTTCCATCCTGACCATGGGTGCTGTCAGTACGGTGTTTGTATGTTCTCCCCGTGACCATGTGGGTTTAATCCGGGTGCTCCGGTTTCCTCCCACACTCCAAAGACATACAGGTTTGTCGGTTAATTAAAACTGTAAATTGTCCCTAGTGTGTAGGGCAGTGCTATTGTACGAGGTGACGGTCTGATTATATATTAACCAATTTAAAACAGTTTGGTGACTTAACTGATGTACCGTTATTTGTAGACACAAGGAATTCCAGATGCTGGTTTACAAACAAAAACACAAAGTGCTGGAGTAACTCAGCGGGTCAGGCAGAATCTCTGGAGGACATGGATGGGTGATGAGTTACTCCAGCACTTTTGGTTATTTGTACTTTTGCCTTTTGTTAGAATAAACTCTACGGTGGGCCCCGGTGCTTTTCCAAGCAAAGTATCAGTTACTCAGAATGTGAATGCAGAACCTAACAGAAACAAATGTGCATGCCAGATCTACAAAGAAAATGTGGTCTCGACCGGAAATATCGCCAATTCCTTTTCTCCATAGATGCTGCCTCACCCGCTGAGTTACTGCAGCATTTTGTGTCTACCTGTGGTTATATAATGGTATACACTATGCACTATGCCGACTACTAAATAAATCAGATGGAACAAATAGAGACGTCCAGAAATGGATTCATGACTCAAGGCTGGAAATAAAAGCACAAATGCCCACATTACAGCCCACTGCAAGATTGAATCATACATGCAGTTAATAACAGACTATTTCTGTCACAAGGAAACAATACTTTCACGATATTTTTCTCATGGATATAATGGAAGCAACCAGAATTTGAAATTTCTTTTTTCTCAATGACCCCAAGGGGTGACTAACGCTACCAAGATAGAATCTCAAATAAATAAAAAACATTCAGCGCAATTGATCTATGTTGGTGCTTGTGTTCCGTTCAAGCTTTCAGCCACCTCACTTAATATAAGCCTATTGGGCTGTGGGCAGAGCATCAAAAATGTGTCTAAAAATAGGATTTTGTGACCCAAGTCCTATATGATGCAACCATTCCAACACCACCGACATCTAGGGACCTAATTAGGTTGATTGTTGTCACGTGTACCAAGGTACAGCGAAAAGCTTTGCTTTGCATGCTATCCAAAACAGATCCGATAATGCTATACATCAAGCCAAACCCATGACAATAGGCAGAGCATTGGGGAAGATGCAGAATATTGTTCCCAGCAATGTAGTACATCAGCAGCCGTTCTGAGTTTGGCAGAGATTCACGTGCCACTCCTCCAACCTCTGCTATATTTGGTGCTCCTGAACTGGCCTCCTCTAGAATAGGAGAGGCCAGGCACAGATGATGCAACCACTTTGCCCAACGCCTGCGCTCTGTCCGTCTTGGCCATCTTCAGCTTGCAAACCATTTTAATACGCCATCCCATTCCCACGCTGATCTATTAGTCCTTGGCTCATCCACTGCCAGGGTGAGGCCACACACAAACCAGAGTAGCAACACCTCGTATTCTATCCGGCTGGTTTATAACCATTTGGCATGAATATTGAATTCTCCAATTTTCAGTAACCTGCTTTAACTAACTAAGGGGGACCTGGCAGGGGGTGGACGTAGAAGGGATGTGTATTTGTTGTTACTTTGTGGCCATGTCCTCTCATACACACCCTTTTTCCCCTTCCCCCCCACACACTCCTCCCATTAGATATCCTATCCCCCTCTATTTCCACCAGCCCTCCCTATATGGTTCCACTCTTCCCGTCTTATCAGATTCCACAATCTGCAGCCCTTTGTGGTCTCCACTTATCACCTCCTGACCTCTGTTGCTTCTAAACTCCAGCGAGTACAGGCCCAGTGCTGTCAAACGCACATCACATGTTAACCCACTCATTCCTAGGATCATTCACATAAACCTCCTCTGGACCCTCTCCAGAGCCGGCACATCCTTCCTCAGATATGGGGACCAAAACTGCTCACAGTATTCCAAATGACCAGTACCGTATAAAGCCTCAGCATTATATTCCCGATTTTGTATTCTAACCCTCTCGAAATAATGCTTTGTGGGAGACTCCTCCTAGCAGGCAAAGCAGATCACTTCCAAAAGACGTGGTCTGCATTTATGGAACTATTACAAGCATAAGGTGCAATAATAAGTTAAAACATAAAGGCTACCAGGACCTGGTAACGGGGGGTATAAAATAATTTTTTAATAAAAACACGGTTGGTATATCTTTTTTTGCGGAGTTTTGTGTTACAATAGAGCGATTGATTTTCCTTTCTTCTATTTTTTCTTTTCTTTCTAGGGTCTTATTTCCTTTCTTTACTTCCTTCCCTAATTCCTTCCCTAAGGGGTTCTCTTCTCCCAACACTTTCCTGCACCTTCACGATTCTTGCTTACTTCCCTTACTTCTTTTATTTCTATCTTTTTTAAAGCACAAAAAATGAAGTGGTACAACATAATGTAATAAGATATATGCGATGTATTAATGTAATTTACTGTACTGCTAATAAAAAATAAAAAATAAAGAAATAAATGCTAGCATTGCATTTGCCTTAATTACCACCGGTTTGACTTGCAAATTGACTTTGTGGGAATCCTGTACCAGTCAACATTTTGCATGTTTTTTCCCCCTTGAGGAAATAACTTGTGCAAAACAGAAGAGATGCTGGGAACTAAAATGCCTCATTTCTTGGTCTTCTTTGTGCATAATTGAAACTGACCACCCAATACCATCCGATTACGCAGCTAACGTCCGATACCATCCAAGTAAAATATGATCAAAGTCCATCCGCCACTAAAGGTGAGAAACTGAAACTGTCCACCTCACAAATGTACGCACAGTGTGTCAGCTTTGATGTTAATGTAAAATGCCAAAACTATTCATCTTCCAGACAAAAGCAGGCAACAATATTGTCACAAAATTGGAACTTGGCCACTTGAATATTATTATCAATATTAGCATTCGACGAAGATATTTGTGCAAACGAACAAGGACCTGCATTGATCCGGTGCTTTGCATGACCTTTGCATATCAAAAAGCTCTTTATTCATCAATGTATTTTCTGAACTATTGTTAATGCTATTATCTAGGGAGACAACTAATTCAAATGCACCAATGTGCCACAAACAGCAATGATAATTAGAGGGTTTTCTCTTGATTTTCTTTTGTCCCTAAGCATATTTTTTGACTGACTGCAGCAGAGAGGCCATTGGAAAAGTGTCAATAATAATGTGTTCTGTAGATTTAAAAAAAAAATGGTTCTGTGTGACACCCACACAATGTCACATTCTAATGCACAGCCATTACCTTGGGCATAAATTATAACAAACTTACATTCATTAGCCTTAACCTTGATTTTATGCCTTGATTTTAAATGCCTCCATTTCACAAAGAACAAGTTGCTACAATTATCACACAGACAATTGTGGCAATCAGCTTTGGGTACTGGTTGAAGAAGCCATGAAAGCTCTTTTCTCCTCAACTAATGTTAATAAATTACTATTCAGTAGCAATTTCAGTGTGCAAATAGAAACCGCAGTGAAGTCTACTTAGAACAGAAAATGGCACTTCTGCGTAATTATTCAATTTTTGTATATTAGAAGGGCTTTCTGGTGTGAAGGAAGCCACGGGTTGTCAATGCTAGCAAACATATTGTTCACTGCCACTGACTGACAAACATTCCCTCATCAATCGCGGTAAAACCATACATAGAATGAAACGTCCTATTTTACCCAAAACACAGAGTGTCGGAGTGACTCAGCAGGTCAGGTAGCATCTCTGGTGAACATGGATAGGTGACATTCCAGGTTGATGTTTCGACAGTAGGGCTGCTGTTTTACTCAATGTACCCGAGAAAAAACTTCTTATGTTCTTTGTCTTTACTCGAGCGATGTGGAGGTTTAGTTAATGCAGTCAAGATGATGGCATAGATATTGAGGACATCACGGAAATGGGGAATGTGGGTGTGAAATAAAAAGATCAGCCTTGACCTTGAGAAACGGTGGAGCCGGCACAAGGGGCCGAGTGACCCGACGCATGTTTCTATTTTTATGTGGCTTTCTAATCTAAATTCAAGGCTGCACAGTGACGCAGCGGTAGAGTTGCTGCCTTACAGCGCCAGAGACTCAGACCCGATCCCTGACCACGGGTGCTGTCGGTACGGAGTTTGTACATTCTCTCCGTGACCACGTGGGTTTCCCCCGGGTGCTCCGGTTTCCCCCCCACACTTCAAAGACGTACAGGTTTGTAGGTCAAGTCGCTTTGATAAAAAATGTAAATGATCCCTAATGCGTGGGATAGGGTTGTGTTAGTGCTCAGGGTAATTGCTGACTCAGCGCCGACTCAGTGGGCCGAAGTGCCTGTTTCCACACTGTATCTCCAAACTAAAATAATCTGTGTGATACTTCCTGTAACTGAGACACCCAAGCATAGATGCTTGAGATCTATCTTGGCAATATCAAACATACCAAGTGCAGCTCTACTATGTCTGAATTCAAAGACTAGGTCGATTCCGACCGATCCACCTGATATCATGCTCATTGTTTGCTTATACTGGCTATAAATTAAAATTAATGACTTCCTGGGTCATTTAAGAAGGAAGTGTCAACCACTTTCCTGTTCATATAAATAGATCACATAAATGTCACAAATAGGCCCAACCTAGGAAGGATGGTGGGTTTCCTCCCACGAGGCACGTTACTGAATCACTAATATGTTTCAATCGGCAAACAGAAATGGATTGCTTTTTATGACAGTCTGTTACTAACAAGGTTCAATCACCAAGACGTTTTTCCCCACAATTTCTGGAAAAGTTTAGTTCAATTAATTTACTTAAAATCCACAAGGACCAAGGTGATTTGAAGGAAGACAAAAATGCTGGAGAAACTCAGCGGGTGAGGCAACATCTATGGAGCGAAGGAATAGTTGACGTTTCGGGTCGAGACCCTACTTCAGACTGACGTAGGGATAGGGGGGCGAGAAGAAGAAAGGAAGCGGAGACGGAGGGGTGTGGGAGAGCTGGGAAGGGGTAAGAGGGAGAAAACAAGGACTGTCTGAAATTAGAAGTCAATGTTCATACCGCTGGGGTGTAAACTACCCAAGCGAAATATGAGGTGCTGCTCCTCTAATTTGCGGTGGGACTCACTCTGGCCATGGAGGAGGCCCAGGACAGAAAGGTCGGATTCGGAATGGGAGGGGGAGTTGAAGTGCTGGGCCACCGGGAGATCAGGTTGGTTATTGCGAACCGAGTGGAGGTGTTGGGCGAAGCGATCGCCAAGCCTACACTTGGTCTCACCGATGTAGAGCAGCTGACACCTAGAGCAGCGGATGCAATAGATGAGGTTGGAGGAGGTGCAGGTAAACCTCTGCCGCACCTGGAACAACTGCTTGGGTCCTTGGATGGAGTCAAGGGGGGAGGTAAAGCGACAAGCGTAGCATTTCCTGCGGTTGCAAGGGAAAGTGCCAGGAGAGGGGTTGGTTTGGGCGGGAAGGGACGAATTGACCAGTGAATTACGGTCTCTGCGGAAAGCCGAAAGGGGAGGAGATGGGAAGGTGTGTGTTCGGTGGTCAAGTCAAGTCAAGTTTATTCGTCACATACAAATACGAGATGTGCAGTGAAATGAAAAGTGGCGATGCTCGCGGACTTTGTGCAAAAAAACAAACAAACAACCAAACAAACTACAAACAGAATCACATATTCTTTCACATATTATGTAAAATATATTGTGATCCCAATGGATCCCGTTGGAGGAGGCGAAAATGACGGAGGATTACTTAATCACTAATATGTTTCAATGGCCTTCCAGAAATGGATTGCCTTTTATGACAGTCTATTACTAACAAGGTTCAAAGTTTAGTTAAATTAATTCTCTTAAAATCCACAAGGACCAAGGTGATTTGAACTGTGTCTTTAGATTGTTCAATCAAGCTTTTGAATTAACTCAACCACTGCACCATTGGTCTGAAGAAGAGTTTGTCAAACGTCACCCATCTTTTTTCTCAAGAGATGCTGCCTGATCCGCTGAGTTACGCCAGCACTCTGTCTACCTTTGGTATAAACCAGCAGCTGCTGTTCCTTCCTACACTGCACCACCATAGTTCAGTTATGATATTAATGCAGGAAAAACAATTGATCATATTTACATCATCATGGAAACGATAGCAAAATAGTTGTGAACCGATATTTTAAATGGATTATATCTAAAAAACATCTAGTCGACCTGCCTAGTACAGCAGACTGGTCAGATAATGGTGGCAAGAAACCAAGTAAAAGTTATGTGGGTTTGCAAAGTTTCCAAGCGCTGATGGCAACAACAAGATGGTTAAGTTAGTTAATTATGACAACAATGCATCTTCAATTTGTACAAATGTACAGAAATATCCGAAAGAGGAAATACGATCAAACTAAATGCGTTTAAATATTCCATATAACCATATAACAATTACAGCACGGAAACAGGCCATCTCGACCCTTCTAGTCCGTGCCGAACACGTATTCTCCCCTAGTCCCATATACCTGCGCTCAGACCATAACCCTCCATTCCTTTCCCGTCCATATAACTATCCAATTTATTTTTAAATGATAAAAACTAACCTGCCTCCACCACCTTCACTGGAAGCTCATTCCACACAGCCACCACACTCTGAGTAAAGAAGTTCCCCCTCATGTTACCCCTAAACGGTGGTTAAGTCCAGCTTCTTTCACCTAAGGAAGCTGGCGAAGGTGAAGCCCATTCTCGAGCGGCAGCATTTTGAGACAGTAATCCATGCCTTTATTACATCTAGGCTGGATTACTGTAACGCGCTCTATTTTGGTGTTGCTCGTTCTTCACTGGCTCGTCTCCAGTTGGTTCAGAATGCTGCTGCTCGCCTTTTAACAGGGACTCGAAAGAGGGAGCACATATCGCCAATTCTGGCCTCCCTACACTGGCTCCCGGTGCACTTTCGGGTTCATTTTAAGTTACTGTTATTTGTTTTTAAATCTCTGAATGGGCTCGCCCCGCCTTACCTCTCTGAGCTGCTCCACCCATACACTCCTGCCCGGTCCCTCAGGTCAGCTGGTCAGCTGCTCCTGGAGGTACCGAGGTCTAGTCGGAGGCTCAGAGGGGATAGAGCCTTCTCTGTTGCTGCTCCGGCACTCTGGAACACCCTGCCGCTGCACATCAGACAGGCCCCCTCACTGTCCATCTTCAAATCCAGTGTTAAAACGCATTTGTACTCCCTGGCTTTTGACCATGCCTGAGGCTTTGCTTCTGTTTGTGGTGTTTTTGATGTTTCTTTATTTTACATGTCTTTTCCTACTATTTCTTTTTGATTGTTATTTTTGGTGTGTATTAACTTTTTTGTCAATGATTAGTGATGTACAGCACTTTGTTGCAGCTATGTTTGTTTTTAAAGTGCTCTATAAATAAAATTATTATTATTATTATTATTATTAAACTTCTGTCCCTTAATTCTCAAGTCATGTCCCCTTGTTTGAATCTTCCCTACTCTCAGTGGGAAAAGCTTATCCACGTCAACTCTGTCTATCCCTCTCATCATTTTAAAGACCTCTATCAAGTCCCCCCTTAACCTTCTGCGCTCCAAAGAATAAAGCCCTAACTTGTTCAACCTTTCTCTGTAACTTAGTTGCTGAAACCCAGGCAACATTCTAGTAAATCGCCTCTGTACTCTCTCTATTTTGTTAACATCCTTCCTATAATTAGGCGACCAAAATTGTACACCATACTCCAGAATTGGCCTCACCAATGCCTTGTACAATTTTAACATTACATCCCAACTTCTATACTCAATGCTCTGATTTATAAAGGCCAGCACACCAAAAGCTTTCTTTACCACCCTATCTACATGAGATTCCACTTTCAGGGAACTGTGCACAGTTATTTCCCAGATCCCTCTGTTCACCTGCATTCTTCAATTCCCTACCATTTACCATGTACGTCCTATTTTGATTTGTCCTGCCAAGATGTAGCACCTCACACTTATCAGCATTAAACTCCATCTGCCATCTTTCAGCCCACTCTTCCAACTGGCATAAATCTCTCTGTAGACTTTGAAAATCTACTTCATTATCCACAACCCCACCTATCTTAGTATCATCTGCATACTTACTAATCCAATTTACCACACCATCATCCAGATCATTGATGTACATGACAAACAACAGTGGACCCAACACAGATCCCTGTGGCACCCCACTAGTCACAAGATTGAGGGGGGATCTTATAGAAACTTACAAACCTGACAAACAACCATCCACCATTACTCTCTGGCATCTCCCATTCAGCCACTGTTGAATCCATCTTGCTACTCCACCATTAATACCCAATCATTGAACCTTCTTAACCAACCTTCCATGAGGAACCTTGTCAAAGGCCTTACTGAAGTCCATATATACAACATCCACTGCTTTACCCTCATCAATTTCCCGAGTAACCTCTTCAAAAATTCAAGAAGATTAGTCAAACATGACCTTCCAGGCACAAATCCATGTTGACTGTTCCTAATCAGATCCTGTTTATTCAGATGCTTATATATATTATCTCTAAGTATCCTTTCCACTAATTTGCCCACCACTGACGTCAAACTAACAGGTCTATAATTGCTAGGTTTACTCTTAGACCCCTTTTTAAACAATGGAACAACATGCGCAGTACACCAATCCTCCGGCACTATTCCCGTTTCTAATGACATTTGAAACATTTCTGTCATAGCCCCTGCTATTTCTACACTAACTTCCCCCAATGTCCTAAGGAATATGCTGTTCGGACCTGGAGACTTATCCACTTTTTTATTTCTCAAAAGTGTCAGTACTTCCTCTTCTTTGAATCTCATAGTTTCCATAGCTAATCTACTTGTTTCCCTTAAGCACATAATTCAATATCCTTACTCCATGCTGCCTATAATTATTGTAGATATCTCTCTTTTTCTGAACCAAGTGTCCAATTTCCCTCGAAAACCATGGCTCTTTCCAATTTTTACTATTTCCTTTCAACCGAACAGGGACATAAAGATTCTGTACTCTTAAAATTTCACATTTAAATGTCCTCCATTTCTCTTCCACATCTTCCCCATAAAACAAACTGTCCCAATTTACTCCTTTTAAATCCTTTCGCATCTCCTCAAAGTTAGCCTTTTTCCAATCAAAAATCTCAACCCTAGGTCCAATTCTGACCTTCTCCATAATTATATTGAAACTAATGGTATTGTGATCACTGGTCCCGAACTGTTCCCCAACGCATGCCTCTGCCACCTGACCCGTCTCATTTCCTAACAGGAGGTCCAGCACCGCCCCTTCTCTAGTAGGTACTTCTATGTATTGCTGCAAAAAATTATCCTGCACATTCAAGGGCACAATAATAGGAATAAGTCCTTCAAATCCGTTCCACCAGGCAATTACACTGTCGCCGCTCAGAACTTCAACTCTGCTTCAGAACAGGACACGTTAACAGAAAATGTTGCTCAGAAACTTGACATATTCAAGGTAGCTTGTACTCGCTAGAATTTAGAAGATTGAGGGGGGATCTTATAGAAACTTACAAAATTCTTAAGGGGTTGTACAGGCTAGATGCAGGAAGATTGTTCCCGATGTTGGGGAGGTCCAGAACAAGGGGCCACAGTTTAAGGATAAAGGGGAAATCTTTTAGGACCGAGATGAGGAAGAACTTTTTTCACACAGAGAGTGGCGAATCTCTGGAATTCTCTGCCACATAAGGTAGTTGAGGCCACAGTTCATTGGCTATATTTAAGAGGGAGTTATATGTGGCCCTTGTGGCTAAAGGGATCAGCGGGTACGGAGAGAAGGCAGGTACAGGATACTGAGTTGGACGATCAGCCATGATCATATTGAATGGCGGTGCAGGCTCGAAGGGCCGAATGGCCTACTCCTGCACCTATTTTCTATAAAGATGAATAGATATAATTGTTATTGTTATTGTCATATAGCATGGAAACAGGCCCTTCAGCCCAACTTGCCCATGCCAACCAACATGCCCCCACTACATTAGTCCCATTGCCCGCATTTGGCTCATCTCCCTCAAAACAAACCTAGATGCAGGAAGATTGCTCCCGATGTTGGGGAAGTCCATGACAAGGGGTCACAGCTTAAGGATAAGGGGGAAATCTTTTAAAACCGAGATGAGAAGAACTTTTTTACACAGAGAGTGGTGAATCTCTGGAACTCTCTGCCACAGAGGGTAGTTGAGGCAGTTCATTGGCTATATTTAAGAGGGAGTTAGATGTGGCCCTTGTGGCTAAGGGGATCAGAGGGTATGGAGAAAAGGCAGGTACGGGATACTGAGTTGGATGATCAGCCGTGATCATATTGAATGGCGGTGCAGGCTCGAAGGGCCGAATGGCCTACTCCTGCACCTAATTTCTATGTTACTAAAACCTTTCCTATCCATGTACCTGTCCAAATGTCTTTGAATGCTATTATAGTACCTGTCTCAACTACCTCCTGTGGCAGCTCATTTGATATACCCACCACCCTCTGCGTGGAAACGTTGCCCCTCAGGTTCTTATTGAATATTTCCCGTCACCTTAACCTATGTCACCCGGCTCTTGTTTCCCCCACTCATAGTAAAAAAATTCCATGCATCTCCCCAATCTATTCCCCTCGTGATCTTATACACCACGATAAGATCACCCTTCACTCTCGTGCGCTCAATCACTCCCTCAAGGTCAGGCCCCCCCAGTCCTGGCAATAGCCTCGTAAATCTTCTCTGCTCCCTCTCCAGCTTAACAACATCCTTCCTAGAACAGGGTGATCAAAACTGAACACAATGCTTCAAAGGTTGACGAAAATGCTGGAGAAACTCAGCGGATGTGGCAGCATCTATGGAGCGAAGGAATAGGTGACATTTCTGACGGGTCGAGACCCTAATCCAAATGTGGCCTCACCAACATCTTGCACAACTAAACCGTTCTTTCGGGTTGGTGGGCTGGGGCGCGTAGAAAAGACAAATTAATTTCAAAAGGAATTAAGAAAGTGAAGTTTCAATACTGCAGCCATTTGCACTACATTGTCTTAAAGACAATACACAATAGGTGCAGGAGTGGGCCATTTGGCCCTTCGAGTCAGCACCGCCATTCAATGTGATCATGGCTGATCATCCCCAATCAATACCCCGTTCCTGCCTTCTCCCCATATGCCCTGACTCTGCTATTTTTAAGAGCCCTATGTAGCTCTCTCTTGAAAGCATCCAGAGAACCGGCCTCCAGCGCCCTCTGAGCCGGAGAATTCCACAGACATTTGCCCAATACACTTCTGAAGCTACATTACGGACAATAGAGCATAATTACAATAAATTATTAAGCATAAACTGCAAAATAGATAACCGTAACTGCACCATACTTACACAATGGGAATAGGTTTCATCTGCTACCATGGGTTCATCCACCATCTGATGGCCATTAACCTGGAAAAGGAGAAAATAACAGGACTTATTTGCAGTGCTCAAAAGGGTACAGTTCTACACCTGCAGTTTCTGCCATTTTCTACACTGCGCATTTCTAAATAATATGACACATGTAAGGTTTAATTTAACTTAAAAATAAACCAGAGGAGAGATGAAAGGCAATTATATTTGCTGCAAACTATCAGGAATGAATGGCCTGTGAGGCATTTAAGAGACTAGTATTAGATAGGCATGCAGATATTCAGGGAATGGAAGGATATGGATTACGTGCAGGCAGATAAGCATTGGTGTTGGCATCATGATTGGAACAGACTCTGCAGGCCGGACGGAGTTCTGTGCAAACCCGTTCTTGTGCTTCACTGCTCCATGTTCTAACGCTGGGAATAGGTCATACACCCCTCGTTACTGCTCTGACACCTTTCAGGTTTGATCATCGACCATTACTCCACATTCCAGCTCAGTGCTCTTGTAGACAAAATCTACCTCGGCCATGAATATACTTCATAATTCAGCATTCGCAGAGCTTCAAAGTGCAGGGTCCCAAAGGTTCAACAGTAACTTGAAAAGAGAATACCATATCTGTTTAGAAAGGAAAAATGGACACAGCTACAGGAAGAGGTAAAAGAAGGTTCTCCAGATTCAGGGATCGCTTGAATAGGGATCGCTTTAACCAACAATGCCCGTACACTAGCACTATCCTACACACTAGGGACAATTTACAACTTTACCAAAGTAAATTAACCGACAGGCCTGTACCGGAGCACCCAGAGAAAACCCACGCGGTCACAGTGAGGACATACACAGTGCGGACTGCACCCGTGGTCAGGATCGAACCCGGGTCTCTGGCCCTCCAAGGCAGCAACTCTACCGCTGTGCCACCCATCCATTCATCAGGTAATTTATTAAAATGCCACCTTTGAAAACTTGTAGACATTAGTTCATACCCAGTTATATTTTGAAGAGTTTCCCTAGAACATAAACGTATGGTGAAGTTTCTGAAAGGCACCTCACCAAGGTTAAAACACTTTAAAGCACGCAGTCACGTGCTCGTCTGAAGTTGCATGTTAAAAGCTGCTTCTGGAGCCCGCTGCTCATCCCCTGCTCTGCTTATGTCTCTCAAAAAGTTGTAACTTCTCAGATCTGACTTTCATTCAATTCTTTAAACATTGAACCTGCAAAGTTGTAAATTATATCTCAATTGTTGTGATTTCCTCAAAAGTTTTCAATGAGCAACTTTGGATTTCAAATTGCTCCACTCATCTTTTCATTAAGGGTTAAGCTGGACGAACATCTAAGATCAGTATCACACTTCAGCTGCTCAATCACGTGAACTTTTAAGTATTGTGAATTCATAGAGCGTAGAAATGTACAGCACAGGAACAGTCCCTACCAACAGTATTGGTTCACTATTGTCAGGCCTGCAAGATACGGGGGGGGGGGGGGGGGGGGGGGGGGGGGTTTGTTTAGTATGTTTTCGAGGAAAATCATACCATAATGTGTTCATCAGGTAGTGTAAAAGAGAAAGGAAACAGAGTGCTGGAAATAGTGTTACAGCAACAGAGAGGAAAAAGTGCAAGGGCAGCAACAAGGTGGATTGGAAGATGGAAGATTCAATCCTACCACACGAGGCGTCCATTCAAGTCTGATAACAGCAGGGAAGCGGATGTTCTTGAATACAGTGGTACATGTCTTCTGCACAATGAGGGAAGGGGTGAGTGACCGGGGCTGAAGGTTGACTTTTTTTATGTTGGCTGCTTTCCAGATTCAAGATCAAGATTCAATTTAATTGTCATTTGGACCCCTTGAGGTCCAAACGAAATGCCGTTTCTGCAGCCATACATTACAAACAAATAGACCCAAGACACAACATAATTTACATAAACATCCATCACATCGCTGTGATGGAAGGCCAAAAAAACACTCATCTCTCCACTGCACTCTCCCCCCCCCCCCCCCCCCCCCCCCCCCCCCCCCCCCCCCCGATGTCAGAGTCAAAGTCAAAGCCCCCGGCTGGCGATGGTGATTGTCCCGCGGCCATTAAACCCACGCCGGGTGGTGCGAGGTCGCACACCGGGTCTTAAACATAGAAACATAGAAATTAGGTGCAGGAGTAGGCCATTCGGCCCTTCGAGCCTGCACCGCCATTTAATATGATCATGGCTGATCATCCAACTCAGTATCCCGTACCTGCCTTCTCTCCATACCCTCTGATCCCCTTGGCCACAAGGGCCACATCTAACTCCCTCTTAAAGGTCTTGGTGTTAGAGCCCCCGGCGTGCGCTCGCAGAGTCCCGCGGCCATTCCAAGCCGCGCAGGGCGGTGATGTCAGGCCCCGCTCCAGGAGCTCTTCGACCCCGCAACTCGGGCGGGAGACGTCGCCGTTGCGAGAGCCCTGAAAAGCGGTGTCCCTCCAGGGACCCGCGGGCTCCCGGTGCCGCCGTCCACCAAACCCGCAGTTGCCGATTGAAGTATAGATGCTGTCAGTGGGTTTGGGCGGGGAGAGGGAAGGTGGTTTGTGTGATGCAATGGACTGCGTTCACAACTCTATACAACTCTATACAATTCTTGCAATCTTGGGCGGAGCAGTTGCCAATCCAAGGTCCAATGCATCTGGATAGGGGGCTTTCTATGGTGCATCTGCAGAAACTGGTATCATTGGACACACGGCAAATTTCCTTAGCCTTCTGAGGATGTAGAGAGGTTAGTGAGCATTCTTGGCTGTAGCATCAATGTGGTTGGTCTAGGGCAAACTGTTGGTGATATTTACGCCTCGAGATGTGAGCTCTTGCCCATGTAGGCTCCAGCACCATTGCTACAGACTGGTACTCCACCCCACCCCACTTCCTGTGGTCACTGACCAACCTCATCCTGCTGCCACTGAGGGTGAGATTATTGTCTTCACACCATGCTACTAAGTTCTCTATTTCCTTTCCAAACTCTGTCTCATCATTGTCAGAGATCTGTCCCACTGCGGTGGCATCTGCAAACCTATAAATAGAGTTTACAACTAATGACGTCTGTGCCGAACATGATGCCACGATAACTTAATCTCATCATGCTGCATATGGTCAATATCCTTCTGTTTTCCACCAGTTCACAAATCCTCTTAAATGTTGCTTCCCGAATCTGCTTTCACCACCTCCACTGGCAGCAGAATCCAGGCATCTACCGCTCCTGCTGTAAATAAAAACTTGTCATGTAATCTCACCTCCAGATGCCACAAAATCCTGCCTTGGACACATACGGCAAAAGATGTCTGACCATATTGATGCGATAGCCAAGAATCGATATCACAACCTGAGGAGACTGAGTAAATTCCACACGTCTCGAATGACTCTTCCAAACTTCCACAGATGCACTGTCGAGTTGCGTCACAACTTGGTTTGGGAACAGTTCTGCCTGAGACCGCAAGAAATGGCAGAGAGCACTAAAGGTAGCCCTGTACATCTCACACTTCATCTACACTTCACGTTACCTCGGTAAAGCAGCCAATTGTCAGAGACCAGCTCATTCCTCCTTCCCCTTGCTCCCGTCCAGTAGAAGAGAGAGAAGCTTGAAAGCGTGCACCACCAGACTCATGAACAGCGTCTTCCCCTCTGTAATCAGGCTTCTGAATGGTCCCTCCATAAGCTAGGGTACTGTCCGATTCACCAGAACCCCATTGCGGACATTGGACTTTGTGTACTGAACTGATATGCCACAATGCTACATTCTGTATGCTATAATCTCCTTTGCTCTACCTATGGTACTTCAGTTTGACTTGATTGCATTTCATGTATAGTATTATGTGATCTTTTTGGATAGCATGCAAAACAAAGCCTTTCATTGTACCTCGGTACACATGACAATAAACAACACCTTTCTGTCACTGGTCAAAATTCTAAACTCCCAATGGCATTGCAATGAATGCCCACACCACAGGAACAGCCACTATCAAGGTCAACTTGCAGATGGCTATTAAACATTGAACTTGCCATTGGTGACCCTTGGACTATCCTTGATCAGACTGGCTTTACCTTGCTGGCTTTACCATGCACCAAATGTTATTCCCATACACTGTAATTGTAATCATGTATTGTCTTTCTGCTGAATGGATAGCATGCAACAAAAGCTTTCAGCTGTGTCTCGGTACACGAACAATAAACTAAACTGAGCTGAAACGGAACTGAAGCCCATAAACGTCAAAAGAAGACTTCAGATGAGTCTGTAATTCGTGAACAAGAACATGCACAATGATCGTTCCTCCACACCCGCGGCTGATTTTTCATTCTTGGATCCAAAATAACTGATGTCATTTTTCTCCACATTGAATCCATTGGATGCAGCCTTGCCCACTCACTACATCCGAGTCCCTTTGCAAATTCCACCCACACGTTATTTTTTTTTCAGGAAACAGTGGGAAGCTGGGAGTCTGAACACATGAATTTGCTGGTATTTGTGACTTCATTATGCAGATTTGAAAATAGAAGCGTTTTGGACAGCCCTATAAATTCCTGAACATGTTTTTATTTGAAACTGAGATTAGTATTGTGAGGTTTTGGTAGCAAAATAAGATTGCAGATATCAAGGAACAATGCATATAACATTCCAGTTCAGGAACTGGCCCTTCAGCCCACAATGTAGGTGCTGAACATGATGCCAAGGTAAACTAATCTGCTCTGCCTGTACATGATCCAGTTCCCTCCGTTTCCTGCATATCCACATGCCTATCTGAAAGCCACTGTGGCATCTGCCACCCTACCCCCCCCCCCCCCCCCCCCCCCCCCCCCCCCCCCCCCCCCCCCACTGCTGGCATCTACTGCTTAATCAGTTGTGATAGCGGGGAAACAGGCCCTTCGGCCCAACTTGCCCATACCGGCCAACATGTCCCAGCTATACTAGTCCCACCCACCTGCGTGTGGTCCATATCCCTCCAAACCTGTCCTATCCATATCCCTGTTTGTTTCTTAAATGTTAGGATAGTCCCAGCCTCAACTACATCCTCTGGCAGCTTGTTCCATACACCCACCACCCTTTGTGTGAAAAAGTTACCCCTCAGATTCCTATTAAATCTTTTCCCCTTCACCTTGAACCTATGTCCTCGGGTCCTCAATTCCCCTATTCAGGCAAGAGATTCTGTGCATCTATCAGATTTATTCCTCTTATCATTTTACACATCTCTATAAGATCACCCCTCATCCTTCTACGCTCCAAGGAATAGAGACCAGGCACGTGCCTTCAGGGTAGGCAAGGTAGGCGGTGCCTACCCTGATTAAAATGGTCATTATTAAATATAAAGAGTAAAGGCACGGTAGAATTATGCTTACCTAAGAGATCGATCTCTTAGGTAGGTATAATTCTCCCGTGCCTTTCATCCACAGTACATTTAACACGCGGAAGTATGTGGAGCTTACGTGCCGTCAACCATGCTTCAAGCCATCGGTGGCAATGGTCTATAAAGGCAGCTGGAATTCTGCCTTTACACCATGGACTGCGTGCATGTGCTGCACAGCGCACGTGCGCCAGCCTACAGCGCATGCGCAGCGCAAGTTACTTGGATTTGCTTTGAGTTTGAAGTCCATCTGGTTGGTGCTGCCTTTGGAATGCGTTTCTGCACTATTTCATCAAGAAATTGCGTTTGTTTTGTCGAATTACTAAAAAATGATGCAAGAGCATCAATGGTCTTGAAAAGGCCTGTACATTCAGGTATGAATTTAGCCGACTGAGACAGAGCAAGATTCAACATGAGCATAGCAGTGGGTAAATAAAGCCGATGGTGCCTTTTCTCTTACTTTAGCTTGAACACCATTTAAGTTCGATGCCATTACCATTGCTCCATTGTATGTCTGTGCTACAAGTTTCTCAGCACAAGTATATTTGTGTAAGTTATTGAATATGCATTCTGTTACATTAGTAGCAGTTCTGTCCTTAAGTTTGTCAAAGCATATGAATGCTTCTTTAATTTCAGAGTCCGTAAAATACCGTAATATTGTAGAGCACTGAGCTGTATTTGAAATATCTGTGGATTCATCCACTTCTATGGCAATGAATGGGGCTTTTGCAATCTCTTCTTTAATATTATTTTCTAGGACTGCGCCTACTGCTTCAATCAAGTCATTTGGTATCTTGTTAGAAATGCCAGAAAAAAAATGTTCAGCAAGTTTTGCTGTATATTTCAGTAACTCAATATAGTTTCCACAATTTAGCGATTCTTTGTTTTCATTATCACCGCGAAAAGCAAGTTCTTGGCTGATCAAAAAGCAAGTAGCACATGAACTTTTTTAGTATCTCTCTGTTCTCCTTAACTTTTTCATTGTGAATATCGATGCTAAGTTGCTTCTGCTTATCTATAAGCAAGTCGATCCGTGTAGACCCGAATGTCTTCAATGCTATTTGGCATTCATAATGCACAGCAGATCCCTCGTGCTTGTTTAAAGCATTAGGCAAATTATTTAAATCATTGTATCCACCTGCTACCCATACAGTTCAACTAGATACAGAAAATAACAGACACAGGAAACAAAACAGTCTATTTGTTGAAATACAACTGCATAGCCACTCTTTCCTGTTGTACCAAGCTGTTTTAAATGGTCTGATTATTTTGATTCCTTTTCGCTGTTGAATTCTTTAAGTTCCAGCGTTGGTCTGCCATTTTTAATTATTTTGGTCTTTTCCTCGTAAGTTTGCTGCAAGAAACTCTTCAGATAATCACTATCCATCCATCCTTGAAAAACCAAGAAGCAAGATACAGTGATTCAAAAATTTACAATTCGTTTCCTTAGTTGATGGAAACAAGTTTCAAAAACTTGCTAGACAAATTGATCAGGAGGCAATAGAAAGTTTACAAAGAAACTACGGTAAAATGTTTGATGCTGTAAGACTGAAAGCGGATCTAGCTGGAATTTATAATGCACAAGTGTTTCGGGATAAATCATTTAAAGATTTACTTGTTTTTATATTTCAAAATCAACTGGAACAAACGTTCCCTGAAGCCGCTACAATCACTTTTAACAATTCCAGCTACAACAGTTTCTGTTGAGAGATCATTTTCAGCTTTGAAGAGAATTAAAAGCTTCACCCGGAATAGAATGTCCAATGAAAGGCTTTCACCATTTGCTTTCATTTCTATCGAAAAGGAAAAATTTACTCAGATGGAGCAACATTCCCCTGCTAATTTCTATGAAAAAGTTACGGATATTCTTGCTGCAAACAAAGAGAGAAGAATGGATTTTGTGTACAAATAATATGGTCAGTAAATTTCTTTGAGCTATATGTTTTTAAATACTTTATTATGAGATAGGACCTATTGAAGACAAATGACTTGATAAAAGTCGAGAGAACAATCTGTGCATGCGCGGTTTCCAAGATTTTTTTAAAAAGCCGACTGACAGCTCACCGGGGGGACAACAATGTGCATGCACGGCTTTCAAGATTTTTAAAAGCCACTGCCTACCCCGACTAATTACTCACGCATGTGCCTAAGAGACGCAGCCTACTCAACCTCTCCCTACAGATCGAACCCTCTAGTCCTGGCAATATCCTTGTAAATCGTTTCTGAACCCTTTCAAACTTGACAATATATTTCCTATAACATGGTGCCCAGAACTGAACACAATATTCTAAATGCGGTCTCACCAACGCAGAGCTGCCAAGTTTTGTCAGAGCATTTCAGTATTCTAGTACCTGAAAATCAGTATTTTGCTGAGGAAATCAGTATTTTTCGCAGTGCCATTTTGCTGAAAAAGGTGTTCTTTTTATGTGCGATCATACCCACGTAAGAGTACAAGAATGCGTAACTTTGCTACCAATTGACATGTCTTCTATGCATCTTACTTGACAGTGCATTCATTGCCATCTCTTTGTATACTTCTGTTTGAACGGCTGCTTCCTGCTTTTAGCATCAGATGATGATGTAGAAGCCATTTTGGAAGCCTCTCTCTCCCCTTCCCTCGGGCTCTCTCCCTCCTTCCTCTTTACCTCCCTCTCCCTCCCACCCCCTCTTTCTCTCTCTCTCTCTCTCTCTCTGTCTCTCTCTCTCGCTCTACCTCCCACTTCCTCCCCCTCCCTCCCTAACTCCTTCTGTTTTTCCACCTTCCCTGCCTTCTCCCTCTCTCCCTCCCCTAACAGTCCGTGACCCATAGCGCTGTGGCCATAGCGCTATGTGTAAAGCCTATAGCGTTATGTGTAAAGGTAATGACGCTCCAGCTGGGAACACTATTTTTAGAACCCATAGTGCTGTTCGTTTCAATTCCCATGCGTTAAACTGACAGCGCTCTGTTTAAATCTGGAGGACAGGCAGATCAAAGCTTACAAAAATAATCATCCAGATCTTGAAATTGAAAATACCAATAGATTTAATCGGCTATAATGTTTTGAGTTACAGTATGACATTTTATATCCTTGTATTTTTTAAGCAGCAAGATGAAACAGGAAGTCGGGCTGATTTTTAAAAAAAATCCGTATTTTACAAAGCAAATCCGTACATCCACATTCTGATCGCATTTCCGTACAAAATACCGAAAATCCGTACTACTTGGCAGCTCTGCCAACATCTTATACAACTGCAACATGACCTTCCAACTTCCATACTCAATACTCTGACTAATGAAGGACAATGTGCCAAAAGCCTTTTTGGCCTGCGACTCGACCTTCTTCAAGGAACCATGCACCTGCACTCATAGATCCCTCTGCACTACAACACTTCCCAGAGGCCTACCATTCACTGTGTAGGTCCTGCCCTTGGTAGACGTCCCAAAATGCAACAACATGCAAGAATAAGGGGTAAGTCATTTAGAACGGAGATGAGGAAAAATATTTTCAAACAGAGAGTTGGAGTCTGTGGAATTCTATGCCTCAGAAGGTGGTGGAGGACGGCTCTCCAGATGCTTTCAAGAGAGCTAGACAGAGCTCTTAAAGATAGCAGAGTCAAGGGATATGGGGAGAAGGCAGGAACGGGGTACTGATTGTGGATGATCAGCCATGATCACGTTGAATGGCGGTGCTGGCTCGAAGGGCCGAATGCTCTATTGTCTATCTCACATTTCTCTGTATTAAATTCCATTAACCATTCCACAGCCCACCTGGCCAATCGATGCAGATCCTGCTGCAATCGTTCACAACCATCTTCACTCTATGCATAACCACCCACTTTTGTATCATCAGCAAACTTGCTAATCTTGCCATGTATGTTCTCATCCAAATCATTGATGTAGATGACAAACAGTAACGGGCCCAGCACCGAATCCTGAGGCACACCACTAGTCACAGGCCTCCAGTCCGAGAAGCAACCTTCCAGCATCACCCTCTGCTTCCTTCCATGTGAAGCCAATTTTCTATCCATTCAGCTATCTCTTCTTGGATCCCATGTGGCCTAACCTTCCAGAGCAGCCTACCATGCGGAATCTTGTCGAATGCCTTACTCAAATCCATGTACACAACATCTACAGCTCTGCCCTCATCACATCTTCAAAATACTCAAGATTTGTGAGACACGACCCCCCCCCCCCCCCCATGTACAAAACCATGCTGACTGTCCCTAATCAGCCCTTGCCCAACCAAATGCCTGTATAACCTATCCATTGCTGGTGATAGGTTTCTGCAAATTTACAGATTTCTAGTCAAATTCAGAGAACATTTATCTGTCCCCTACGAGACAGACACAAATATGGTAGATCAGATAAGGTCAGGTTTCCTGTCCGAAAGTGCACAAGCTAACCATTGAGTTTTTACAGAAATGTAAAAACATGGTCAATTTTATTGGCAGATTCCTGCGGTTAAATAGCCTTTGATTGTTTTGCAGATTCTCAGTTGCCCGCAGTTTCCTGATACATGGAGGCAGGAAGGAGGAAGTTGTAAAGGGCCAGACTGATTAAAGAAAGGGGAAAAGCCGGCAGATGGATTTATACAACAATTACAATGTAATGCTGACCTACCTGCCTGCCAAACAGTTTAAGGATAAGGGGCACGCCATTTAGAACAGAGATGAGGAAATACCTTTTTCACACAGAGAGTTGCGAGTCCGTGGAAGTCTCTGCCTCAGAAGGCGGTGGAGGCCGGTTGTCTGGATACTTTCAAGAGTTCTTAAAGATAGCGGAGTCAAGGGATATGGGGAGAAGGCAGGAATGGGGTACTGATTGTGGATGATCAGCCATGATCACATTGAATGGCGGTGCTGGCTCGAAGGGCCAAATGGCCTACACCTGCACCTATAGTCTAAGACGAAAACAAGAGCCATTATTTACTTCTGAATACATTTCACCGATCATCTCTCCTCGACTATTAAAGCGCAGAACTAGAGGTGCTGCAATACAGCGCCAGAAACCTGGGTTCGATCCTGACTACGGGTGCTGTCTATGTGGAGTTTGTACGTTCTCCCCGTGACCTGCGTGGGTATCCCCCGGGATCTCCAGTTTCTTCCCACACTCCAAAGATGCACAGGTTTGTCGGTTAATTTGTGTGGTATAATCGTAATATGTTTATATTAGCGTTAGTGTGCGGGGATCGCTGATCGGCGGACTTGGTGAGCCGAAAGGCCCTTTTCTGCACTGGATCTCTAAACTAAACTACCTAGTGGCCAAAGGAAAGCTTTCAGTGTGAATTAAGATGAATCCAGAGGCTATTAAAATGGAAATGAAATGTCCAATTTCAGGCAACATGATGAGGGGATCATTATTTGAGTGTGTTCCATTTCCAGCACATTACCATACAACATTAGACAATACATTTTAGAAATATCCCTGCAGTATTCATTGCCAATTTTATCCACATTCCCTGCAAACGCAGGGCGTCCCAACGTGGATTACCAACTCATTCACACAAATAATCTTTATAGGATCGAGATGTGCATAAAATGGAAGCTCTGTTTAATGTAAGAGTGATCCACTGCTCAAAAATGTAATTGTATGTGATGTAATTTGTCTTCTTCCTTCTGACTATCATATGCTCCTTTCATGTGGCATTAGACAAAGCAAAACTTTTATATAATTCCTGCATCGTTGCAATGTTAAAGCCATGTAACGATCCAACATTACTGTGATCACAAGATGCACTTGATTTGCAATCAACCACCAATTAGTTCTCCATCCTAACACAGCATTTTAAAACAAAATGTTCAGCCAGACAGAGACGCTAACAATATAGTTATTCAAACTTCAGCAGGTTGCAACCCAATCTTATTAGCACTTACCAAGCTAAACGTGACCGCACACACACACACTCTCTCACATACAGACACAGACACACACACACACGAGTTGAATGTCAGTCTGAAGAAGGGTCTCGTACCGATATGTCACCTATTCCTTTTCTCCAGAGATGCTGCCCGACCTGCTGAGTTACTCCAGCTTTTTGTGGCTATCTTCGGTCACAAAGTCAATGTTCTTTCACTTCCACAAATAATCTTTATCCATTCTTAATTTAACAACCAATTCCAAAATCCAAGTGTGTACTATCAACTCGAGTCTTGATGCCTCTCACCATTCTCTTAACCAACAGCCCCACATTTAACAAAATACCAACATTTGAGTGTGAAGGAGCATCACCTATCCGTGATCTCCAGAGATGCTGCCCGACCCACTCTAGAATTTTGTGTCTTTCTTTTGCACAAACCAGCAGCTCTTTGTTATCGCATTGCAAGTCCCACCCGATATTGTCACTCATTAAAAGTGCCAGTGTCCACCTGCTTTACTGCATAAGGTGCGGAAGTTGTTCCGGATCTCATACAAGTACAGAAAGCCCCAGATAACCCAAATGGGAATTAAGAAAAATAAAACGTTGTATGCAAATAAAATGCACAAAGTCGCCACACTTCAGTAATCCCTTGTTGCACGCATCCATTCTGTGCTTTGAGACCCTGACCTTCAACCACCTGCGCCACAGCGATCAATGTAGCTTGAACATTCTTTGCATTAACTTCATCTGGTCAAGACCTCATGGAAATGCAAGCTAGTGCTGTTTTCACTGCTTTATCATCTCTCCCATCCTCACAACAGGGTGGTACAGTGGCTCGCCAGGAGTTGTGCCTAACAAAGCCCTGGTTTCCATCCTGACTACGGGTGCTGTCTGGACGAAGTTTGTACGTTCTCCCTGTGACTGCATGGGTTTTCTCTGGGTGCTCTAGTTTCCTATCACACTCCAAAGGGGTATTGGGTGTGTAGGTTAATTGGCTTTGGTCAAAATTATAAATTGTCCCTTGTGTGTAGGATAGTGATCCCTGGTCAGCACGGACCTTGATGGGCTGAAGGGTCGTTTCCATGCTGTTTCTCCAAAGTCTGAAGTCTGAAAAACCCCACATTCCCAAGACAAACATGCCACCATAGAGGAAATAATTGAAACTTTAAACCTTCCCCAACACATGAGATTCACAGCTTTGAAAAGGAACAAAGCGTGCTCTTCTGGGAAGAAGATTTGAACTGAGATTTGTTTAACCATTCTATAAAATCAACATTTTCCAGTGATGCCATCTGCGTGAAAATGCTTTCATTTCTGAAACCAAAGAGCTTAGTCAGAAAACGTTGTCATTGAAATAATATTGATCATGAATGAGAAGAACGGACGTGACTAACACAGTGCTGGAGAAGGATATTAGAGAACAGAAGCCAGGCATTGAGGAAGGTTGCATTCGCTGTGAAATGGCACCAAGGTACTGCAAAATAAATATTATTCTAGATGAACAATCAAAAGTGAAATCAGAGCAAGGTTACAGTGTGACAGAGAGATAGAATAACCGTAACAAAAATAGACACAAAATGCTGGAGTCATTCAGTGGCCCTGCCAGCATCTCTTAAAGAAAAAAGATATGTGACATTTCGGTTCATCAGTTTGACCCCAAACGTCGCCTATATATTTTCGCCAGAGATGCTGCCTAAACTGCTATTACTCCAGCATTTTTGTGTCAATGTTTGATATAGACCAGCATCTGCAGTTCCTTTTTTATCATACCTTAACAGAGACATCTTAAAGAGCAATTATTCCATGGAGTTTTTCCTAGATCTAGATTTCAAAATGGATTTAAAATACTTTGTTGAAAAATTAGAGGTAAGATAATTTCATTGCGAGGAAGGCAGTGGTCTGGGAATCATTGCTTGAAAGGATAGTAGAAGTAACCACTCTCGTCACATTTAAATACTTTTGGGATGAAGAGTAAAAAAGTCTAGAGCTCTGGATCTAGTGTGTGAATGTGGGATTTATCTGGGATCTCTTTTTTGACCCTTTTGTTGCTCGGATGGCCAAGAATCTATTCTGATTGTATTATCCAATGAACATTACCATTGGGTATAATATATTATATTCGGAGTATCTTTGATTGGACGTCACTGGCTTTACCTTGCACTAAACGTTATTCCCATCTGTACACTGTGAATGGCTCAATTGTAATCACGTGTCGTCTTTTCGCTGACTGGGTAGCACGCAACAAAAGCTCGGTACACGTGACAATAAACTAAAAGAACTGAAAGTAGCATCGATGGAGCAAAGGAATAGGTGACGTTTCGGGTCGAGACCCGAAACGTCACCTATTCCTTCGCTCCACAGATGCTGCCTCACCCGCTGAGTTTCTCCAGCATTTTTGTCTACCTTCGATTTTTCCAGCATCTGCAGTTCTTTCTCAAACAAAAAAACTGGAAGTTATCAGTTCTAAGTATTCGCACAAAACTCCACTAAATTAAAGCGATACAAAATGTTTACAGGGTCCAATGTTAACTCTAAACGCAATTTCATTCGAACTGAACTCATAATTAGGTGTTTTGAACATCAACGGTTTAAAATTAAGAGTTGACTACATAATATACACAACAGACACCAAGATAATTTCATGGGTGCAGTCGTTCCCCTGGGTTTGGATACTGATTCAACATTCAAGGAAGGGATAATTATAAAATCATTCAATAAACATAGACAGTGCTTTCTAGTTTTTAATCTTCCAGTTTTCACCGTTGTAACTATTCACTCAGCAGAATATTATGAGGCAGATGCTGACAAACAAAAGACAAATTCTAAATTCCTCTTCCCAGCTCTCCCACAGCCCACTGTCTCTGCCTCTTCCTTTCTTCTTCCCGCCCCATCAGTCTGAAGAAGGTTCTCGACCCGAAACCTTCGAGGCTAGATGCAGGAAGATTGTTCCCGATGTTGGGGAAGTCCAGGACAAGGGGTCACAGCTTAAGGATAAGGGGGAAATCCTTTAAAACCAAGATGAGGAGAACTTTTTTCACACAGAGAGTGGTGAATCTCTGGAACTCTCTGCCACAGAGGGTAGTTGAGGCCAGTTCATTGGCTATATTTAAGAGGGAGTTAGATGTGGCCCTTGTGGCTAAGGGGATCAGAGGGTATGGAGAGAAGGCAGGTACGGGATACCGAGTTGGATGATCAGCCATGATCATATTGAATGGCGGTACAGGCTCGAAGGGCCGAATGGCCTACTCCTGCACCTAATTTCTATGTTTCTATGTTTCTATGAAACGTCGTCTATTCTTTCACTCCATAGATGCTGCCTCGCCCACTGACTTTCTCCAGCATTTTTGTCTACCTCTGACAATTTCTAAAGGAGTCTAAAGGCTATAAATCTGTAGCCAAAAGGTCTGGAAGGATGGCTAATCACGGAATCTGTAAATAAATATTGCGTTTATTAATGACAATCGTGCACTCAGTGCCAGAATGACCCCAAAGCCACATTACCATTCAATAATTCACAACCATGACCACAGAGTCAAAAAAACTGCAATAAAGAAAATTGGTCAAAATGAATCCCAGAGATAATGACGAACAATGCAGAATCAATTTACTTAATCATGGATCGGTTTTTCATTGATTAAGATGCAGTAAATATGATTCCAGCAAAAGAAGGAACCGTCTTATTTATAACGCAGTTTATTTATTCATTTTTTTTTTTTTAATCATATATTTTTAATAAAAGCATATGTACAAATAGTAATAAACGACAAACTGGTTACAGAGTTCTTACATAGCTTCAATTTATTTTTTAAAGAAAAGAAATAAAGAAAGAGATAAGAGAAACTAAAAAAAAATAGAAAGCAAGAAAGATTACAAATATAAAGATTGTGGAGATAGATCCGGGAGATGATGAGTATAGTTGTTCATCCAACCCTAAACGCAAGTTTTGACTCTAATTTTGTGTTAAACCAGTTTACTTTTTTAAAAATTCAATAAATGGAGACCATATTTTAAAAAATAGTTCTGGTTTGTCAATTAAGCCAAATCTTATTTTTTCCAAATGAAGGTCTCAGTCATTTCCGTAATCCACATTTTAATTGTGGGGGTTGCTGTTTTTTTCTAAAATGTAAGAATTAATTTTTTCGCAGTTATTAAACTGTAATCAAGAAAGTGTCTCTGACTGATCGTAAAGTTTGTGGTATGTTCTGATAATCCTAATGTTATTAGTTTTGGATCTGGGTCCAGTTGATTATCGATAACTTTAGAGATAATTTTTAAAATGTCCGTCCACAAATGTTGCGTTTTTATACAAGTTACAAAATTGTGAGTTAAATTGGCTTCTTGAAATTGACATTTATCACAGTTTAGTTTATTGTCATGTGTCAGGCACAGTGAAAATCTTTTTATTGCTTCGGCAGAAAGATTATACGTGATTACAATTGAGCCACCCACAGTGCACAGAAACATGATAAAGGGAATAACGTTTAGAGCAATCTAAAGTCCAGCCAGGTCTGATTAGAGGTAGTCCAAGGGTTAAACTTCTTCTTCACCACCACCTTTGATTGGACTTTACTGGCTTTGTCTTGCACTAAACGTTAGTCCCATATCTATTGTGTTGCCATTTTCAGTAAGTCCTGGACAAACCTCAATGTCCCTCTGTTTTCAACATTCTCACCAAGTTCCAATACCCTTCCCCCATTTAACTTACCAAAATGATCACAGGTACCCAATCAGAAAAGCATCCCTCCATACCAATGTCTGACCGAGCCAATTTTCCTTGGTTCAATTGGCCTTGTGGGACCTTATAAAATGCGTTACTAAACTCCACAAAGACAACGTCTTCCTTCAACAACCTCCCTCGTTCCCTCGTGACAAAACTCATTCAAATTTTAGAGACAGGATTCCCTCCGCACATGCTAACTATCATTGTGTTTAAGAAGGAATTGCAGATGCTGGAAAATCGAAGGTAGACAAAAGTACTGGAGAAACTCAACGGGTGCAGCAGCATCTATGGAGCAAAGGAAATAGGCAACGTTTCGGGCCGAAACCCTTCTTCAGACACTGCAGAACTTTATTTGTGTGTTTACAGAAAGTGACTATTTCGTTTAGTTTTAGTTTAGAGATACAGCACGGAAACAGGCCCTTCGGCCCACCGGGTCCACGCCGACCAGCGATCCCCGCACATTAACACTATCCTACACACACTAGGGGCAATGTTTTACATTTATACCAAGCCAATTAACTAGAGAGCATAGGTTTAAGTTAAGGAGAGAAAGATTTAATAAGAATCTTAGGGGTGAAATTTTCACATTTCCTTCGCTCCATTGATGCTGCTGCACCCACTGAGTTTCTCCAGCACTTTTGTCTACTAACTATCATTGTATTTGCTTTTCCAAATCTACACAAATTCTATCCTTCGGGATTTTCTCCCGATCTTTCCCTACCTTTCATGCAAGGCTCTCTGGCCTGTAATTACCTGATTGCCGTTGTACAGGGTCTTGGTGAGACCACACCTGGAGTATTGCTTACAGTTTTGGTCTCCAAACCTGAGGAAGGACATTATTGCCATAGAGGGAGTGCAGAGACGGTTCACCAGACTGATTCCTGGGATGTCAGCACTGTTTTATGAAGAAAGACTGGATAGACTTGGTTTATACTCTCTAGAATTTAGGAGATTGAGAGGGGATCTTATAGAAACTTACAAAATTCTTAAGGGGTTGGACAGGCTAGATGCAGGAAGATTGTTCCCGATGTTAGGGAAGTCCAGGACAAGGGGTCACAGCTTAAGGATAAGGGGGACATCCTTTAAAACCGAGATGAGAAGAACATTTTTCACACAGAGAGTGGTGAATCTCTGGAACTCTCTGCCACAGAGGGTAGTTGAGGCCAGTTCATTGGCTATATTTAAGAGGGAGTTAGATGTGGCCCTTGTGGCTAAGGGGATCAGGGGGTATGAAGAGAAGGCAGGTACGGGATACTGAGTTGGATGATCAGCCATGATCATATTGAATGGCGGTGCAGGCTCAATGGGCCGAATGGCCTACTCCTGCACCTAATTTCTATGTTTCTATCTCTATGGTCCTTCGACAAAGGAATAACATTAGATCTCCGGCACTTCATCCATGGCTGACAAAGATGCCAAACTTCCAAGCCTAACTACCTCCACCCTTACTTCTCAAAACAACCCCGGATACAAGTCATCCATCTAGCCCTGGGGATTGAAGAACACAGGGCATCCCATAACATTGAACAAATCCTCCTTCCTCGACACCGACTAGCTCCAGATTATCCATGCACCCCTCACCATCTTCCACAACGCTTGGCTCCACACATTTTTGGGCACACTGTTTCGATGGTAAATATCTTGGGAATCTCCTCAATCTTACTTGCCATGGGTATAAAGGGTTTTTAGTCTCCTATTTTCTTTCAGATTCTCTTCCATACACTCTGTAATGCTCCAGCGACTGATCAATCTGTGCCGCCTATACCATAGTATGTTTTTTTTCTCCATGATCCAACCTGTAATATCCTCTGTCATCCAAGACTCCCTATCCCTGAACTCTCTTTTAAACAACATTCACTTATCACTTTAAATTTTACGCACAGCCCATCGTGCATTTGCCAGGACCTCTCTCAGGCTGCTGAAATCAGCTTGCGCTACTAAAATCATGAAATGTTTATATAGATCCGAGATTTATTTGTTGCCCTATCTGTCAAGTGACTGTTAAATATGACAATTGTCAGCCACATTGTGAAATTAAAATAATACATTGCAAATGTATAGCCTGTAGTAACACCTGAAAATCCACTACTTCATAACTGTTTGTGTGCAGGAAGGAACTGCAGATGCTGGTTTAAACCGAAGATAGACACAGAAAGCTGGAGTATCTCAGTGGGACAGGCAGCATCTCTGGATAAAAGGGATAGGTGACGTTTCAGATTGAGACTCTTATTCAGACTGAGACTAAGCTGCCCAAGCGAAATATGAGGTGCTGTTCCAGCATCCAACCCAGCGATATGAATATTGATTTTTCTAACTTCGTTACCCTTGTATCCCCTCCTTCTCCATCCCCCTCCACCCAAGTAGGTGTACTAGTTTCAGTCGGCTTGTTGAGCCTCATTGTCTGTAACTTGTTCTCACCCAGCCCACAGCCAACAATGGTATGTTTTCTTTATCATCGTTACTTTTGTGCACATCTTTCATTCATTTGTTCTGTACCTCTATATCACCGTCTATCTATCTCGTTTCCATTTCCCCCGACTCTCAGTCTGAAAAAAGGTCCCGATCCGAAACGTCACCTATTCCTTCTCTCCAGAGATGCTGACTGATCTGCCGAGTTACTCCAGCCTTTAGTGTCTATCTTCACTTCATAACTGTTTACAAACGCACAGCGAGGCACATACGATTCAACCATTTCCCCCTATTGCCAACTTAAGGGCCTGTCCCACTGTACTAGCCAATTAAAGAGCTCTCCCGAGTTAAAAAAAAAAACCAAACTCGTGGTAAGCACGTAGAATGTATGTAGCGGGTACGTCGGAGCTCGGGGACGTCTCTTAGCGGCTTGTAACGCTAACAGCAGGTACTCGGGAAACGCGGTAAGCTCGTGAAGTTTTTCAACATGTTGAAAAATGTCCACGAGAGCCCCGAGTACCTACGAGCGGCCATTACCGTAATTCCCCGAGTTCGAATCAGGGGAAACCCGGGAGAACTCTTGAATTAGCTCGTACAGTGGGACAGTCCCTTTATTCTGTAAATTCAGAATTCAAGTTGCTGACATTACCAATTCAGCAATATCCGACACCAGATGCGTGCATTCAATGCAGCAGAAGACACTCAAACAGTCCTGAGGTGCCTCATTGAAGACTCTCGGGCTATCTTTGATCAGACTTTACCTTGCACAAAACGTTATTCACATTATTCCCTTTATCAAATGACGGACAAGATGCACAAGTTTTTTGAAAATATAATCATTTTCAAATAGAACCCAAATCTTCCAAGACATTCAAATTTCTAAAGTTTTACCTGACCCACAAATGTAAAATGATCATAAAGCAAGTACGAGAAGCATGTATTTCTTAATACGCTACTTATTTCATTTGATGCTAACCGTCACGACAATAACAATGCTCCAAAACCAAGTTAGTCTACAGCAGTGAAAGACTTAAATCTGCAGGCACAAAAAACAAGTTAGGTTCCTTTTTAATTAACTTCAAGAGATCCTTCTGCGGAATTTGACTTAATTGACTTCAGATCCTTTAATTACAACACCAAGACTCAAACCGAACAGTCAAGGAAACCTGTACACGATGACATCAGAATGATACACAGTCTTTAATTTAGAAAATATCTCCAGATGCAATGAGACAAATCAAAGGTCATACAGTTTGTAAGAGGGCAATTCCAACAAGAGCCAGAGTCAAGAAACAACTCAGAGAGGAGGTGATGGAGGGTGAGGAAGTGGAAGAGGAGGGAGACTGAAACAAAACAAATGGACTGGAGCAAGTAGGGAAGGGAAGGAAGACAGCACATGGAGTGTGTGTGGGGGGGGGGGGGTGTGAAGTGGTGACCACGCGGTGGAGGAGGTGAAGGGAGGCCGACTAAGGACTGGAGGTGGAGACTGATCGAGGGATGGGTGGGAAATCCTAGACCCAACGTCAACAAATGACAGAGGATGCAACTTGTACAGATGCACCTTGGAATGTGTTTTATCGGGACGCATCACAGCATGGGTTGGGAACAGATCCGTCCAAGACTGCACGAAATCGCAGAGATTTGTGGACACAGCCCAGACCATCACGCAAACCAGCCTCCCTTCTATTGTTTAAGACCTCGTCTTTTCCCTTTGATCCGCCTGTGGATTTATCACACTGATCCTTAAGGTGATCTGCCCTCTTCTTGGCTACCTTCTTACTATTAGTATTCTTACAGAATCTTCTGGGACTCTCCGTCAGCTTATCTGCTTGGAGCCTCACCAAAGAGCCTGACAGTTCTCAAAATGATAGACAAAGGTTTGACCAAGGATGTATTCTGTGGCAGAATGACAGTGACTGCACTGGTGACAAAAGGGCCAAGGGAGCAAGGGATCTACCTTGGTCCACTAACTGAACAGTTAGGCCACTAGTAATATACAGCAGCCAATGTACAAGCATTGAGGGAGTGCAGCGTACGTTCACAAGGTTAATTCCCGGGATGGCGGGACTGTCATATGTTGATAGAAAGAAGAGGCTGGGCTTGTACACTCTAGAATGTAGATGGATGAGAGGGAATCTTATTGAAACATATTAGATTATTAAGGAATTGGACACGCTAGAGGCAGGAAACATGTTCCCGATGTTGGGGGAGTCCAGAACCAGGGGCCACAGTTTAAGAATAAGGGGTAAGCCATTTAGAACGGAGATGAGGAAAAACGTTTTCAACCAGAGAGTTGTGAATCTGTAGAATTCTCTGCCTCAGAAGGCGGTGGAGGCCGAGTCTCTGGATGCTTTCAAGAGAGAGTTAGATAGAGCTGTTAAAGATAGCGGAGTCAAGGGATATGGGGAGAAGGCAGGAACGGGGTACTGATTGTGGATGATCACCCATGATCACATTGAATGGCGGTGCTGGCTCGAAGGGCCGAATGGCCTACTGCATCGATTGTCCATGTATCTATGAGTGAGGGATCTACCTTGATCCACTAATTGAACAGTTAGACCACGAGGAATATACAGCAGCCAATGTATAAACAATGATAGATGCTAGTCTGCAAAGTGCTGGATCGGGTAGCTCCTCTGTAGCAATGGTCAAGCACTTTGGCTTTGTGGACTCCATTAAAGCAAACCACCCCCTCCCCGGGTACTTTCCCTTGCAACCGCAGGAAATGCTACACTTGTCGCTTTACCTCCCCCCTCGACTCCATCCAAGGACCCAAGCAGTCGTTCCAGGTCGGCAGAGGTTCACCTGCACCTCCTCCAACCTCATCTATTGCATCCGCTGCTCTAGGTGTCGGCTGCTCTACATCGGTGAGACCAAGCCCAGGCTTGGCGACCGCTTCACCCAACACCTCCGCACGGTTCACAATAACCAACCTGATCTCCCGGTGGCTCAGCACTTCAACTCCCCCTCCCATTCCGAATCTGACCTTTCTGTCTTGGGCCTCCTCCATGGCCAGAGTGAGTCCCCCGCAAACTGGAGGAGCAGCACCTCATATTTCACGGGTAGTTTACATCCCAGCGGTATGAACATTGACTTCTCCAATTTCAGGTAGTCCTTGTTTTCTCCCTCCTTCCCCTCCCCTTCCCAGCTCTCCCACAGCCCACTGTCTCCACCTCTTCCTTTCTTCTTCCCCCCCACACCCCCACATCACTCTGAAGAAGGGTCTCGACCCGAAACATCACCTATTCCTTCGCTCCACAGATGCTGCCTCGCCCGCTGAGTTTCTCCAGCATTTTTGTCTACCTTCAAGTTGCTGACATTACCAATTCACGTCTGCCTTGGCCAGCAACAACGACACTTTCTTATTAGATTTGATTGCCCACTTGATCAAGAATAAAAAAGGGTTCCAAGTGGCCCTTATTTGGAGAACCCAGTACACAAATTGAAACAGAACACCCTTGGCCTCTGTTAGCTGTGTTCATTCAAAAGTGATTGTCTGAATCTTTGGATTATCCAGTAAACGACACTCATGAACTCCCCTAACTTGTATGACACCAAATCGTATGGCTGTACAACCTTGGGGGTAAATAGATTTTAGTGTACAGATATAGGATGGAAACAGGCCCTGCAGCCCACTGAGTCCACACCGCCCATCGATCACCCATGCACAGTAGTTCTTCTTCTTGGTTACTTGGTCCTATGTTAACCTACTTTCTCATCCAATCCCAACATGCCATGGGGCAACTTATAGAGGCCAATTAACCTGCATGTCTTTGGGACCTGGGAGGAAACCTGCGTGGTCACAGGCGGGACATGCAAACTCCACACAGACAGCAGCCGAGGTCTGGATCGACCCCGGGTCTCTGGCGCTGTGAGGCAGCAGCTCAAATATTTGCCTCTTTTGCTAATTAAACTGGCTATTTGCCATTTTCAACTGCGTCAGTGTTATTTGTACGAATGCTATTTGGATTAAAAATCTTAGATGGTCAGACTACCGCGGTGGTTGTCTCCTTAAACGCCCCTCGTCTGCGCGGAAGCTAAAAATCTAATCCTGTGCAACAATCGTTTTATCAGTGAAAAATGGCAAAACTTAATTCCTGATGAGACATGAATGCAGAGGAATATATTCAGACAAGAGTATGGCAAGGAATATAAATTGTACTTCAAGACGTTGACAACCAATGCAAGCAGTTCTTTGTTACTTCACCCACGCATTTCAGCAATCCTGCGTCACAGTTGCTCATCACACTCACCAAGATCAACTGACTGATCTTCTAATACATCGGCCCCGCACACCTCCACAATAACCCAGGACAATAAAACCATTCACTTCTAGCATTGGACAAAATCTGCCATATTCCACAAACAGCACAGTATTTCTTATAAATGAGACTGAAAGCGTGCAGTTAGTGTGTGGAGGTCAATTTAGAGTTGCAAATAGATTAGTTTAGATGCAATAAATTCACAACCATTCATTGCCAATCAGGAATATACTGATTACTTAAGAATAGTGGCAAGAAAAGCACATACCGATCTGGTGACACATTTTGAATGCTTCAAAAATCATAGATTTGCCTAAAAAACAATATCTTTTGAAACCTTTGGAATGAATGCTGCAGAACGATTTGTTTGGTATTTACAAAGGTCCTTAACAAATTATAGTGCTGATGGGAGCTATTTATCTCAATATGTCTGGCAGGCTAATTCAAAATTATAACAATAACAAAATGCTGGAAGCACTCAGCATGCCAGGGAATCTCCGGGAGGAGAGAAACTGTGGATGATTCAAGTCAAAGACTGTGTACAGAGCTGGAAACAGACAGATATACATGAAGTTACAGCAGTGTGCTTCCATTTACTTGTTTTTTTTTCTGTTTCTATCTGTTTATGGAAGTAAGTGATACCTTGGTCTCCACCCTACCACTGACATTCCACCGTCACCAAGCCAAGAGTGTTTTATTGCCACAAAACGGAACAAAATTCTTTCTTGCAGCAGCACAACAGGTTTGCCAGCACAGTGCTCGCTAAATAATATAACAAACAAACAAAAATAAAGTTCAATAAGGAACCCGATATAGTCAAAACAAAGTCCCATCTGCAACCAAGGTATTTTGTAGTTCTGAGTTTGGTCGGTTGATGATGTTCAACAGCCTGAAGGGGTCAAGGAAAGAGCGTTCACGTCACGGCCCTGTTTCCACCACCACACACACAAAGCACAAGAAGCGACAAGGCAGACACAACTTCTAATCTTGTGTGTGGACTCGATGAGAAGAATGGCCAGATGGCTGTTGGGAAGAAGCTGTTCCCGATTCCGTTAGTTTTCAGGCTCCTGTACCTTCCTGCTGGCGGCAGGAGTGAAATGGGAGCGTGGCCAGGATGGTGTGGGTCTCTGATGCAGCGACTCCTGTAGATCCCTTCGATGGTGGGGAGATCAGTACCCGTGACGGACCGGGCAGTGTACACAGCTTTTTGTCATCTCCTTCGTTCCTGGGCGTTTTGAGTTGTTGAACCAGGCCGTGATGTAACCAGCTCTCTACTGCACACTAGTACAAGCTCAAATTAGTAATCATCGACATACCAGTTTTCTAAGGAAGTAGAGGCGTTGATGGGCTTTGTTTATGATTGTATCAATGTGCTGAGCGAGTCCAGGACAGATCTTCATAGATATGTGTGCCCTGGAACTTGACATTCTTGACTCTCTCCACCACCATCCCATCAATGAAGAAAGCTTCGAGGATCCTTGGACTTCCTCTCCCAAAGTCAGCAATCAGTTACCTGGCTTTACAAATGTTGAGAACAAAGTGAAGTGAAGTAAGTGTTTAAAAAGGAACTGCAGACGCTGGAAAATCGAAGGTACACAAAAAAGCTGGAGAAACTCAGCGGGTGCAGCAGCATCTATGGAGCGAAGGAAATAGGCAACGTTTCGGGCCGAAACCCTTCTTTAGACTTCTGAAGTAAGTTTATTGGCCAAGTGTTCACATACAAGGAATTTGCCTTGGTGCTCTGCCCACAAGTAACAAGATGACATACGGTGACCGCTGTTGTTCCAGCACCATGTAATCTGACGATCAACCCCCCCTCCTATACTCTGAGTCATCCAACAAGCTGTTGGCAGCAAATGTAGAGAATTACAACAGACTGGCTGTACATTATGGGGATAGAATGAGGAGAGCAGAGGGGGGTGTGTTTTTATTGTCCGAGTGTCAAGTGCAGAGTGGAGAGAAAGCAAGATCACTTCCTGCAGTGATCTATCGTGGCGGTCGGCACCTTGAAGCGGGTCCAGGTCTCCAGGTGCCATTTGTGGTCTGGGTGCTTTTTCTGTTATGGAGGGTAGTCTGAAGAAGGGTCCTGACCTAAAACATCACCTGTCCAAGCTCGCCAGGGATGCTGTCTGACCCTCTTAGTTACTCCAGCACTTCTTGTCCTTTTCCCTAGTTAAATTGAGGGTGCTAGAAACCAGGGTGAAGAGAGCAAACAGCATTGCCCCAGCGCAGAAAATGCAGTGAGGAAAGCAACCTGGAACACCAGAGGCAAAATATATGTGACGGTTATTTCTGGGATCTATTTTCCCTGGCTTTTATTTACTATGACATATCTTACCAACTTTCCCTAAGTGGATTTCTTTTGGATGAAGTGAGCACATCCCTCCCCAATATTTGCAGACTGTGCCATATTAATATAAAAAATAATTTTCCATGTCCTCAGCACAAGAGCCCAGCCTGGAAACCAAGACAATCTTAATATTTTATCCACACATTGAGCCAAATAACATTAATCCCTTAACAGTCTAAATACAAAGCAAATCCAATTTAATGTAGTAAAACATATATCTGGTCCTAAAATAACACAGAGAAAAGAAAGATCAGATAGGTTTGTTTAAATTAAATGAATATTTCCTACTTGCTTTTCAATTCTCTTCATCTCTTCATGACTTTTCCTTTGCTAAAGCCTTTTGTTGAGATATTTTCACCGCCTGTACCAAGTTTCCCCACCTAAACCGTTCTCACTTGAGAGAAGTGATGGCAAGGTGGCACAGCGGTAGAGTCGCTGCCTCACAGCGCCAGAGACCCGGGTTCCATCCTGACCATGGGTGCTGTCTGTAGAGTTAGTACGTTCTCCCCGTGACCTGCGTGGGGTTCCTCCCATACTCCAAGGGCATACAGATTTGCAGGTTAATTGGCTTGGTAAAATTGTAAATTGCCCCAAGTGTGTGTGGAGTAGTGTTACAGTGTGTGTGTGGGGATCACTGGTCGGCATGGATTCAGTGGGCCGAAGGGCCTGTTTCCGCGCTGTATCTCTAAACTAAACTAAAAAAAAAAACGTCTGACACTTCTCTCAGTAAAGGCTCCAAAACTTCCAGACAAACCCCCAGGTCCATAGTTTGTCTTGTCTCTTCCAATTACTCGCTGAGACGGAAAAATAACCAAGGTTGCGACTGGGAGCTTGGTCCACTGCCTATTGAGCACAAAGCTGCCATCCACTCAGCGCCTGGACATGTGGGCTGAACCAGGGGAGAGCTCCCACAAGCTGCCACCAAGTCTTTGCCAAGAATTAAAAGTTTCCCTTCGCTAAGAAAACTATAATTTTCGTATCTAACTAAAGCGAGACTTTATTGTGAACTAATCAACATAGACCACAAGACAAACATTTCTGGTCTTGACCCAGAAAATGTCCATTCGGCCCATCAAGCCCATGCTGGCTCCCAGGTGAGTAATCCTGTTAATCCTTCCTTTGCTGTACCTCTGTAAGCCATTCCTTCTCCTACACATGGCCTGGGACATTTGCTTCAACAACATACAGAGGCCACATAACCTGCCATGTCTTTTGAGGCGTGGATAAAATCCAACGTGCCTGGAGGAAGACCAAGCAGTCACGGGGAGAATTGCAGATGCTGGTAAAATCAAAGGTAGACACAAAATGCTGGAGAAACTCAGCAGGCGAGGCAGCATCTATGGTTTATACTCTCTAGAATTTAGAAGATTGAGAGGGGATCTTATAGAAACTTACAAAATTCTTAAGGGGTTGGACTGGCTAGATGCAGGAAGATTACTTCCGATGTTGGGGAAGTCCAGGACAAGGGGTCACAGCTTAAGGATAAAGGGGAAATCCCTCGACCTAAAGAACTTTTTTCACGCATTCCTTCTGAATCTCTGGAACTCTCTGCCATAGACGCTAGTTGAGGCCAGTTCATTGGCCAGAGGGAGTTAGATGTGGCCCTTGTGGCTAAGGGGATCTAGGCAGGTACGGGATACTGAGTTGGATGATCAGCCATGATCATATTGAATGGCGGTGCAGGCTCGAAGGGCCGAATGGCCTCTACTCCTGCACCTAATTTCTATGTTTCTATGAGACCCTGAAAGGCCTCGACCTAAAACGTCACCAATTCCTTCTCTCCATAGATGCTGCCTCACCCGCTGAGTTTCTCCAGCATATTGTGTCTACAGTCACGGGGAGAATATTCAGACAGCACTCGGGGTCGGGGCTGAATGAGGCCAGGTGCCTGGCAGTAGTGCCAGCTGCTCCACCACAGTGCCACCTCCAATCGCTGCCAATGTCAGCAGAACATTTCCAACTATGTGGCATTTGTAATATTAAAAAAATTAAATGGCTAAATACATGCATAAGTAATTCCATAACGAGCATGTATTATCTACGAGCTTCCAACTGCCAAGAAAGACTTTGTAAGAGATAGGACAAAAAATCTTCTGACTCTGCTCCTCCATACTACCAAATCAGTTTTTTAACTATATTAAACATTCTCAAGCTCTGAACATTGAATTCTCCAATTTTAGATTATAATATGCCCCCATTTTAAATAATTTAAGTAAATAAGTAAGTGTATTGGCCAAGTATTCACATACAAGGAATTTGCCTTGATGCTCCGCACACAAGTAACAACATGACATACAGTGACAGTTACGAATGACTCGGGAAAACATTAAACATTAATAATAATAAAACATTCATGATAAAACACCACTGATCAAGCATGTGAACCAACAAAATACCAGAGCAAAGGGAGGCTACAGATTTTTGGCTGTTGAGTAGAGCTACTACTCGTGGATAAAAACTGTTTTTATGTCTGGCTGTGGCAGCTTTGACAGTCCGGAGTCGCCTTCTGGAGGGAAGTGATTCAAAGAGTTTGTGGCCAGGGTGTGAGAGGGGTCTTTCCTTTCCTGTGGCCACTCCCAGTGCCTATACATACCTCCCATTAACTCCCCCTGCACCTTTGCATCTATATCCCTCCCTCTGGTTTTACATCTCACTCCCCTTCTCTCCTTATCCGCCACCCTTTTCATCTCCAGCCTTTGTCCGCCCATCTGCCATCTCATCTGTATCCACATTTTATTTGCCAGCAAGAACAAAAAGTCACAAAGTGCTGTTGCAACTCAGCGGGTCAGGCAGCATACCTGGAGAACATAACATGGATAGGTGACATCTTGGACACTTCTTCTGACCGATAGGTGCCGTTTCGGGTTGAGACCTTTCTTCACCTGCTGGCCTTTGTCCTGCACACACACCTAACCCCCCCCCCCCTCTCCCCCCGCTACAATCAATTGGAAGAAGGGTCCTCACCCAAAACATGTTCTCTGGAAATGCCACCTGACCTACTGAGTTACTCCAGCAATTTGTGTTCCATGCAAGATTACAACTTCTGCACTTCCTTATGTCCACAACAAAAAGCTCATAGATGCTCGCAAAACATTGTGGAATAGTGGCCGATTTATACACAACATGTCTTTCACTTCTTCCCCAACTAACTTTCCTGAGAATGTGAACTAAAACGAGGACCTCGTACAGCAGACAAAGAATTTGCACACTGCATCAAAAACTAGATCTAACCATTCTAGAGGTGTCTATTGTCAAGCTTGCCCAACTGCACTGGTCACCACAGGTTACAATTCTTTTTTTTTTCCTTCCAATTTTATATCAAAACCTACATTCTTCCATAAAAACATGTTTTTAGATTATGCCTTCATAAACCTTTTAGCCCATCCCAAGTACTTTACAGCTGATATAACCTTTGAAATTGCAGACACTGCCGGGCTGTAGGCCACAGAACAGCCAATTTGAACAAAGGAGGACTCCCATGTGATCACAACTAGATATCCAACTTTGTGCAGGAAAGAACTGCGGATGCTGGTTTAAATTGAAGATAGACACAAAACGCTGGAATAACTCAGCGGGACCGGCAACATCTCTGGAGAAGGGTCTCGAGCCAAAACGTCACCCATTCCTTCTCAACAGAGATGCTGCCTGTCCTGCTGAGCTACTCCAACATTTATCTATTTTACTTTAAGGAATAATGATCTTATTCTTCTTCAAAAAAAGAAGAGAGGGGTTCGCTTTTTATCCCTCACCCAAACAAAACACCGTTGAGGATGCAGCTCGGTGTTGCATTGCAGACTGAGCCCGGGTTTCTGTGATCAAGCCTTTACTAACGAAACTTAACCCCTCAAGATGCTCCATCATCTCAGTTTCCCTGCCTTGTTCTGCGGCAAGTGTCGGTGGAAGGGCACGTTGATGCGTGCCAGGCATCAGGTTTGTCTCCAGCATCAACACAAAGAGCTACAAAAGCTAGAATACTGAGCAAATGTGACAGTGTCGGAGGAATTCAGCAGGTTCTGTGGAGGGAATGGACGGACAACATTTTGTTTCAACACTGTCAACTTTATTAGCCAGGTTCCTCAAATTATTGATCCGAGTAAATATCAATTTCTCTGATCAATAATCACAAGAATTGACAATTTGATAACAGCCTTTTCTACTAGCTCGTGCTGACTCTGCAAACAGACTTAAGTATAAGCTACCAAAGGTAGACAAAAATACTGGAGAATCTCAGCGGGTGAGGCAGCGTCTATGGAGCGAAGGAATAGGTCTGAAGAAGGGCCTTGACCCGAAACGTCACCTATTCCTTCGCTCCATAGATGCTGCCTCACCCGCTGAGTTTCTCCAGCATTTTTGTCTACCTTCGATTTTTCCAGCATCTGCAGTTCCTTCTTACATAGAAACATAGAAATTAGGTGCAGAGTAGGCCATTCGGCCCTTCGAGCCTGCACCGCCATTCAATATGATCATGGTGATCATCCAACTCAGTATCCCGTACCTGCCTTCTCTCCATACCCCCTGATCCCCTTAGCCACAAGGGCCACATCTAACTCCTCTAAATATAGCCAATGAACTGGCCTCAACTACCTTCTGTGGCAGAGAATTGGATTCACCACTCTCGTCTTCTCATCTCAGTTTTAAAGGATTTCCCCCTTATCCTTAAGCTGTGAACATTAAACATTAAGTGTGAGCTACCAGTTAGTGCAGTTATCTTCTGTCACATCGGCCCCAGGCTGAATTGGCACTCGTCCACTCCCTTTCACAGATGTTGCCAGCCCCACCGAGTGTCTCCAGAACTTTGCCTTTTCTCACCCATGATGAGTAAACGGTTCAGGGCTCAGCTGGGGAAGCCCAGCGTCCTACAGCACCTTGGTGACCAGACTCAAGCTTGTTCCCGCGGTCATCAAACACTGAACGGACCTCTCACATAGCTGTTAGAGCTGCTGCCTCACAGCAGCAGAGACCGAGGTTCAACCCTGACCTCAGGTGTTGTCTCTGCGGTTTGCATCTGCTCCCTGTGACTGACTGAGTGGTTTTCCTCCAGGTTTAGATTAGTTTAGAGATATGGAGCAGTAACAGGCCTGCTGGACGTGCTCTGGATTCCTCCCACAATCCCAAAGATGTGCGGGTTTGTAGGTTAACTGGCCTCTGTAAATTACCCCTAGTGTGTAAGGCGTGGATGAGAAGGTGGGATAACATAGAACTAGTGTATTCAAGAAGGTACTGCAGATGCTGGAAAATCGAAGGTAGACAAAAATGCTGGAGAAACTCAGAAGGGTTTCGGCCTGAAACGTTGCCTATTTCCTTCCCTCCATAGATGCTGCCTCACCCACTGAGTTTCTCCAGCATTTTTGTCTACCATAGAACTAGTGTGAACAGCTACCTTCAGGTAGAAGGTACAGGAGCCTGAAGACTGCAACGTCCAGGTTCAGGAATAGCTGCTTCCCCACAGCTATTGAACTCAACTCAAACAAAACTCTGAACATTAATAGACCATTATCAGTTTATTTGCACTTTATCTGTTTTATTTATTCATGTGTGTGTGTGTGTATATATTTATATAATGGTATATGGACACGCTGATCTGTTCTGTATTCATGCCTACTATATTCTGTTGTGCTGAAGCAAAGCAAGAATGTCATTGTCCTATCTGGGACACATGACAATAAACTCTCTTGACTTGATCAATGACTTGGTCGTCGATGACTCTTTTAAACCACAGAGATACAGCGCGGAAACAGGCCCTTCGGCCCACAAGGTCGACATCGACCAGCGATCCCCGCACACGATTATCCCACACACACTCTGGACAATTTCCAATTTTACCAAACCAATTAACCTGCAAACCTGTACGTCTTTGGAGCGTGGGAGGAAACCGGAGCACCTGGAGAAAGCCCACGCGGGTCACGGGACGAACGTAAAACTCCGTACAGACAGCATTCGTAGTTGGGATTGAACCAGGGACTCTGGCGCTGTGAGGCAGCGACTCTACCGGTCTCCGGCGCTGTTTGATCCATTCCTTCTCCCCAGACGCTGCCCGACCCGCGGAGTTATTCCAGAAGTTCGTGCTTGTCTAAGACAGCGGGTCGGGCGGCGTCTGTGAAGGAGCGAGTGGGTGGGAGACCCTTCCTCACACTGCGGCCGTGCTGTTTGCCTTCTCCATCTGTAGTCGGCAAGGCAGTACTCTGCATATCGTCAACATATTTCAATTACATTCCTGCTCTTCATTTGTTCACAAGTTACAGGAGCTGAATGGGGCCATTCGGCCCATCGTGTGTATTCCGCCATTCAGTCCCGTCTGATCCACGTCCCCCCCACATTACCCGGCCACCCGCACTGATCCTCCAGCCCACCCCGCTGCCGGCCCTGCACTTTCCCAACCCCGCACTTCCCCAGCCCGCGCTCTCACGCCATCATCATCTGCTCTTTGCTGGGCCCCGCCGCGGGCAGGCGGGCGGACATCACCGCGGCCCCGGGCCTGTGGCGGGGACAGACAGACCAGGGACAGGGACAGGCCGCTCCCTCTACCCGGCCCAAACACACCTCACTCACGCTCGACACCTCCATCTCCTGCCACGGTTTGTCCAGCTGCACGAACGGCATCTTAACGCCGCTGCCACCGCCGCCGCCGGGCGCCTCGGCCGCCGCTCATGTTGCAGCCGCAGCTCCAGCAGCAGCAGCGGGCGGGACAGACGGCTCGGCTTCCTCCCCTCACCCCGGCACCGCCCACAGCCTGCCTGCCCCACACAACATGGCCGCCCACAACCTGCCCCACACAACATGGCCGCCCACACAACATGGCCGCCCACAGCCTGCCCCACACAACATGGCCGACCACAATCTGCCCCACACACAACATGGCCGCCCACAGCCTGCCCCACACAACATGGCCGCCCACAGCCTGCCCCACACAACATGGCCGCCCACAGCCTGCCTGCCCCACACAACATGGCCGACCACAGTCTGCCCCACACAACATGGCCGACCACAGGCCGCCCACAGTCTGCCCCACACAACATGGCCGACCACAGTCTGCCCCACACAACATGGCCGACCACAATCTGCCCCACACAACATGGCCGCCCACAGTCCTGCCCCACACAACATGGCCGACCACAGTCTGCCCCACACAACATGGCCGCCCACAGCCTGCCCCACACAACATGGCCGCCCACAGTCTGCCCCACACAACATGGCCGCCCACAGCCTGCCCCACACAACATGGCCGCCCACAGCCTGCCCCACACAACATGTCCGCCCACAGCCTGCCCCACACAACATGGCCGCCCACAGCCTGCCCCACACAACATGGCCGCCCACAGCCTGCCCCACACAACATGGCCGCCCACAGTCTGCCCCACACAACATGGCCGCCCACAGCCTGCCCCACACAACATGGCCGCCCACTGCCTCCCCTTCAAACTTGGCCGCTGACACAAGCGTTCATAGCATGCCTGCCCACACAACATGGCCGCCCACCTATCCCCACACAACAAGGCCCAAGCCTGCCCCACACAATTTGGCCGCAACATAGAAGCCCCACACAACATGGACCACAGTCTGCCCCACACAACAGGGCGACCACAGTCTGGGAAAGTGGCCGCCCACAGCCTGACCCCACACAACATGGCCGACCACAGTCTGCCCCACACAACATGGCCGCCCACAGTCTGCCCCACACAACATGGCCGACCACAGTCTGCCCCACACAACATGGCCGCCCACAGACTGCCCCACACAACATGGCGGCCCACAGTCTGAAGGATCTCGACACGAAACGTCATTTCTCCAGATGCCGCCCGTCCCGCTGACTTACTCCCGCATTTTGTGTCTACCTGCCCCACACAACATGGCCGCCCACTGTCTCCCCTTCAAGGCTTGGCCGCTGACAAGCGTTCATAGCATGGAGCTTCATACCATGGCCGCCACCTATCCGTAGACACAAGGAACTGCAGATATTTGGTTTTCAACATAGAAGATCCAAAGTACTGGAGAGCGGTCGAGGGCGGCGTCTGGAAAGTACTGGAGAAGGTGACGGTCGAGGTCAAGAATCTTCGTTCAGCCGCCTGACCCTCACAACATGGCCGCCTTGAGCCCAGTCCCTCACAACATGGCCGCCGTGAGTCCGGTCCCTCACAACATGGCCGCCGTGAGTCCGGTCCCTCACAACATGGCCGCCGTGAGTCCGGTCCCTCACAACATGGCCGCCGTGAGTCCGGTCCCTCACAACATGGCCGCCGTGAGTCCGGTCCCTCACAACATGGCCGCCGTGAGTCCGGTCCCTCACAACATGGCCGCCGTCGCCGTTCTGTGACGTCAGCACGACGGAGGAGCGCGTCTGCGCGCATGCTCACCTCCTCTGTTCCCACGGTCTGGGCCAGCGTGAAGAACTCTTGTGCTCACTCACTCACTCACTCACCCCCTAGTTTAGTTTATTGCCACGTGTACCGAGAGCAGTGAAAAGTTTTCTCAAGTCTAAACTCAACAACTCGAAAGATGGTGACAGAAACTTTATAAACCTATAATTAGTTGCTCAACTTCTGTTGCAGAATTCATCATTTGTACAGGACAAGTGTTTGTTTGGCTGGTTTGGGCTGATTTGTCTTGAACATTGACTTCTCCAATTTCAGGTAGTCCCTGCTTTCTCCTCCCCTTCCCAGCTCTCCCCAGCCCACTCTCCGCCTCTTCCTTTCTTCTTCCCACCCCCTCCCCCCACATCAGTCTGAAGAAGGGTGTCGACCCAGAACGTCGCCTATTTCCTTCGCTCCATAGATGCTGCCTCACTCACTGAGTTTCTCCAGCATTTTTGTCTACCTTCAATTTTCCAGCATCTGCAGTTCCTTCTTAAACACAATGTCTTGATTTTCTTGTGACAGATGCTCGGCTCAACGTGAGGCGTTGATGGGTTCAATGGCAGTGTAATGATAACAATGTCATCAGAACTTAGACACAAAAAGCTGGAGTAACTCAGCGGGACAGGCAAAATACTGGCGAGAAGCAGTGGGTGACATTTCTGGCCGAGACAGTTCCCAGATCTAACAATGTCATCAAGTTGCAGTAAGTTAAAACTATTTGATAACTTAGCGCCAAATTGGAATATGTGTAGAAAGGAAATGCAGATGTTGGTTTACACCGAAGACAGAGACAAAATGCTGCAGTAACTCAGAGGGACAGACAGCATCTCTGGAGAGAAGGAATGGGTGACATTTCGGGTCAAGGCCCTTCTTCAGACTGCGAGTCTTCATAGCCTAAAGAACGGTCTCGACCCGAAACGTCACCCATTTCTTCTATCCAGAGATGCTGCCTGCTCCACTGGCCAACTTGGAATATGGATTACTATATGAATCCACTAATATGGATTAATAACAGTGTCAGAGGTTATGGGGAGAAGGCAGAATGGGGTTAGGAGAGATGGATCAACAATGATTGAATAGCGGAGTAGTATGATGGGCTGAATGGCCTAATTCTACTCCTATTCCTTATGGCCTTATGATATCTGATCAAGAACCTCAATACTTATATACTAAGACAAAAACTGTGCAATAAATCAGAAGTGTTTTATTCTTAGCTTTATGTGCCAGCCAATGTTTAAATTAACTAATGGATTAAGAAAAAATGGCACGGTGCCACCTGGCTGTACTAAAGGCCTCATGAATTCAGATGTATGGCAATTGAAATCTTTAAAGCTGCTCAACTTTTAGTTTAGGAAGGAACTGCAGATGCTGGTTTACATCTAAGATAGACACAAAATGCTGGAGTAACTCAGCGGGACAGGCAGCATTTCTGGATAGAAGGAATGGGTGACGTTTCGGGTCTCGACCTGAAAACCTTCTGAAGAAGGGTCTCGACCCGAAACGTCACCAATTCCTTAACTCCATAGATGCTGCCTCACCCGCTGAATTTCTCCAGCATTTTTATCTACCTTCTGTTGCAGAATTCATCATTTGTACAGCAGAGGGAAAAAAAAAATCCATGAGCAAGTTTTGCAAAAGATGCTAATTTTACATGCCTGCTTTTATTTGGAGAGCACACATGTCTGGAAAGTACATTTTACAAACCTCTTGCTGCATTTTGGAATCTACTCCGCATATTTCAACACTGTGCTGTTGTGGAACTTATAAACAATCATCTTTCAAACAAGGATGACAAGCCAAATATTGGCTGGCCTACAATTTGGCTTACGGAGAGAAGGCAGGAGAATGGGGTTAGGAGGGAGAGATAGATCAGCCATGTTTGAATGGCATAGTAGACTTGATGGGCCGAATGGCCTAATTCTGCTCCTTATAACTGAGGAATTTATTAATCTCCAGCCGGTTCTCGTTGAGAAATTCCTGTGAGGTTTCTAGTGCTCCACACTAGATTGAAAACACAAACAAGTTTCAACTTTAATCAGCTCCCAACTACAAACCTCTCATAAAGAAAACCCAACAACACTATCTAACAAAATCTGTTTTATTCTACAATTGTTTCATCTTGTGATCACACTGTAGCATAAGCAGTTTTATTTTTAAAGATGCAAAATAGTTAACAATGATACAAATAATTTTAAAACAAGTCTTTACCACTTCCAAAAATGCTCTGGTGCTAAGTATGCTCCTCTGATACAGAGGAAAGCTCATTAGCTCAGTTCCCATTTGCCAGGTGAATCCAAGTTACGTTCAGTGTCAGGAGGCACATTTGTCAGCAGCATCTGTGGAGAGGAAACGTGTGTTGAATAAAGAATAATTCATGTCAGGAGTCATTAAAAAAAAAAATTGAGAAATGACTAATTAACTGTCTGCTTTGTAAACTATTGACAGGCAGGAAGATGCAGGAAGATTGTTCCCGATGTTGGGGAAGTCCAGAACAAGGGGTCACAGTTTAATGATAAGGGGGAAGTCTTTTAGGACTGAGATGAGATCAAATAATTCACACAGAGAGTGGTGAATCTGTGGAATTCTCTGCCACAGAAGGTAGTTGAGGCCACAGTTCATTGGCTATATTTAAGAGGGAATTAGATGTGGCCTTTGTGGCTAAAGGGATCAGGGGGTATGGAGAGAAGGCAGGTACGGGATACTGAGTTGGATGATCAGCCTTAATCATATTGAATGGCGGAGCAGCCTCGAAGGGTCGAATGGCCTACTCCTGCACCTATTGTCTATTGTCCATTGTCTATTGCTAATTAACAAAACAACATGTTTTTAGTGAATTAATGAATGATCTATTGTTACATGTGAGAATACACAGTGAGATTCTTTGTTTTGCATGCCCAAGGTATGCTAAGAGTCGCCATATAAAGGACGCCAACAGAGTTACGAACTGCAGATGCTGATTTACCGCAAAGAGAAATACAAAGTGCTGGAGAAACTCAGCAGGTCAGGCAACGTGTTGGGTATGGACTTTGATATAAGGCAGGGCCCAGACCTGAAACATCACCTATGTATGTTTGAGTAACTCAGCAGGTGAGGCAGCATCTCTGGGAGAGAAGGAATGGGTGACGACGCTCGTTCCAGGATCACATTGAATGGCGGTGCTGGCTCGAAGGGCCAAATGGCCTGTTCCTGCACCTATTGTCTATTGTCCTTCTCCCCAGAGATGCTGCCTCACCCGCTGAGTTATTCCAGCATTTTGTGTCTACCTTCAATTTAAACCAGCATCTGCAGTTCTCTCTTACACACCTATGTATGTTTGATAGACCAGTTGAGTTACTCCAGCAATTTTTATTTTCTTTTTAAAACCTAAACTTGTGTGCTGACAGATCAAAGTCAAAGACAAAGTTAATTTTATTCGTCACATGCACCCGAAGGTGCAGTGAAATGAATTTGCCAGCAACGATACACTTAAAAAGAACACACAATACACAATAAGATTTAACACAAACATCCACCACAGCATTCTTCACCATGGTGGAAGGCAACAAAGTTCAGTCAGTCGTGTTCACCCGTAGTTGGGGCCATGAACCCTCCGTAGTCGCCGCTATGGACGGCCGGATGTACAGGCCCTCTCGTCGGGATGATCTAAACTCCGATGTCTGGACGGTCAAACACACTCCACGGCTTGGAGTGCCACTTTCCTACCGGAGACTACCCACTCATCTCTCCGCTGCAATCAGGTAGACGGTACAGGAGCCTGAAATCTGGTACATCCAGGTTTATGAACAGCTTCTTCCCCACAGCCATCAGGCTATTAAACTTGCCATCAAACAGACTCTGAACTATACCAGCCTATTGCACTTTATCTGTTTATTTATGTGTATATATATATGGTTTATGCTGTATAGACACATGGAACTGTTCTGTATTTAAGTTTACATATTCTATTGTGCTGAAGCAAAGCAAGAATTTCATTGTCCTATCTGGGACACATGACAATAAACTCTCTTGACTTGACTTGACTTCAGAATGTTATAGGCCGCAGACCGGTGGTCGGAGCTCTTCTCCGACAAGGGATCCCAGACTCTGGATGGTAAGTCCACGCCCCTCCCGCGGCTAGAAGCTCCGCAGACCACAGCCCAACGATGCCAAAGTCACCAGGAGAGACATGGTCATGCATAGCCATACAAAGAGGCCCTTTGACCCAATTTGTCCATGCCGACCAAGATATCCCATGTAAGCAAGTCCCATTTGGCCCATAACCCTCTAAGCCTTTCCTATACATACATTTTGTTATTGTACCTGCTCCAACTACCTGCTCTGGCAGCTCAGAAATAGTTGTCCCTTGTCCTCTCACCTTAAACCTATGTCCTCTGGATTCCCTTACTCTGGGTCAAATATACTCCAGTGCATTTAGCCTATCTATTCCTCTCATGATTCTGTACACCTGTGTAAGATCACCCCTCAACCTTCTGCGCCTCAAGGAATAAAGTCCTAGACAGCCCAACCTCTCCCTGTAGCTCAGGGCCTTGAGTCCTGGCAACATTCTGTACATCGTCTCTGCACCATTTACAGTTCAACAAGAAGAGAGAGTTAGATTTAGCTCTTAGAGCTAAGGGAATCATGGGGTATGGGGAGAAAGCAGGAACAGGGTACTGATTTTGGATGATCAATAGACAATAGGAGCAGGCCAGCATCGCCATTCAATGTGATCATGGCTGATCATCCCCAATCAGTACCCCGTTCCTGCCTTCTCCCCATATACCCTGGCTCCGCTATCTTCAAGAGCCCTATCTAGCTCTCTCTTGAAAGCATCCAGAGAACCGGCCTCCACCACCCTCTGAGGCAGAGAATTCCTCAAACTACCAGCTCAGCCATGATCACATTGAATGGCAGTGGCTGGCTCGAAGGGCCGAGTGGATATCTCAGCGAAGGGTTTCCGACTGAACCTTACCCGTTGCTGTTCAGCATCATCTGTTTTCACTGCATGAATCAAATTCGTGGTGAAGTGCCGAAGGCGGAGGTATTTCTGTTTTTGTTTCGCCAACTCGTTTTCAAGGTACTTCATTTCGTCGTTCTAAAGATAAACAAAGAGAGGAAGGGGAAAAATTGGGCGCTTGTGGAAAGTCACGTCATGTAGGAATACAGACGCGTGTCGGAAGCTCTGCGGCGGATCAAAGCGTCTGAGAACTATGGAGAGAGATAATTATCTTGACTTTATTGCAAACACGGTATCGCACTACTCATTAGGTTAGGGCAGCACGGTGGCACAGTGGTAGAGTTGCTATTTTACAGCGCCAGAGACCCGGGTTCCATCCTGACTACGGGTGCTGTCTGTATGGAGTTTATACGTTACCCCTGTGATCGCGTGGGTTTTCTCCAGGTGCTCCAGTTTCCACCCACACTCCAAAGACGTACAGGTTTGTAGGTTAATTGGCTTGGTGTAAATGTAAATTGTTCTTAGTGTGTGTAGGATAGTGTCAGAGTGCGGGGATCGCTGGGTCGGTGCGGACTCGGTGGGCTTGTATCTGCACTGCACCTCTAGTCTAAATTAAATTAAAACCAAATGTATCCTGACTATGGGTGTACGGAGTATGTACGTTCTTCCTGTGACCACGTGGGTTTCCTTCAGTGGCTCCAGTTTCCTCCCACACTCCAAAGATACGCAGGTTTTCAGGTCAATTTTTATCTCTATGGGAAAAGTGTAAATTTCCTCTAGTGTGTGTAGGATGGTGCTAGTGTACGGGGTGATCGCTGGTCAGTGCTGGCTTGCTGGGCTGAAGAGCCTGTTTCTACCCTGCATCTCTAATAAGTAAGTTTATTGGCCAAGTATTCACATACAAGGAATTTGCCTTGGTGCTCCACCCACAAGTAACAACATGACATTCAGTGACAGTTACGAATGACTCAGAAAACATTAAACATTAATAATAATAAAACATTAATAATAAAACACCATTGATCAAGCATGTGAACCAACAAAATACCAGATCAAAGGGAGGCTACAGATTTTTGGCTGTTGAGTAAAGCAACTCGTGGATAAAAACTGTTTTTATGTCTGGCTGTCGCAGCTTTGACAGTCCGGAGTCGCCTTCCAGAGGGAAGTGATTCGAAGAGTTTGTGGCCAGGGTGAGAGGGGTCAGAGATGATCTTGCCCGCTCGCTTCCTGGCCCTTGCAGTGTACAGTTCATCAATGGAGGGAAGGTTGCAGCCAATAATCTTCTCTGCTGATCGGACGATTCGCTGCAGTCTCCAGGTGTCGTGCTTGGTGACTGAGCCAAACCAGACCATGATGGAGAAGGTGAGGACAGACTCTACGATGGGCGTGTAGAATTGGACCATCATTGCCTGTGGCAATGGTCTAATTGTTGCCAGATGAACAACAGCATTCCACCTAGTATCTTGCATGAGTTACCCTGAAACCCTTCACAATTAACTCCCACAAACAAGCTCACATCAGCAGCTATCTGTCAATGATCAGATCATATTTTCTGTGAGCAAAGCACAAAGTGCTGGAGTCATTAATTCAGCGGGTCAGGCAGCATCTCTGGTGGGAATGGATAGGCAACATTTCAGGCCAGTATGTGTTGGAAGGAACTGAAGATGCTGATAGACATAAAATGTTGGAGTAACTTAGTGGGTCAGGCAGCATCTCTGGATCACGTTTCAGCTCAGAACTCTTCCTACCCTTCTTCAAGCTCCCATCTGAAAAAAATCCTTTAAAAAACCTACCTCATCTTAAAATGAGTCTCAGTGAGGCACCTGACCCAAAATGGTGTCTATCCACTTCCCCCCACAGATGTTGCCTGACCCCACTGAGGTACTCCAGCATTTTGTGTTTTATTCAAGATTCCAGCATCTGCACTTCCTTGTGGCAATATTCTCTGTGAGGTTGATTGAGGAATAAATATATCGCTGTATACTGCGGATGACATTCTGCTATTCCTCACATCCGTGTGATGGGAACTTTGACATGCACCGGCATGAAGGAGCAGGCAGTAACGTGGTCTCATGTCGACCTGCGTGAAGAAGAAGCATGGCAGGCAATCTGTCAGCATCTGCACTGAATGCTCACGCCCACGTCTCTGCACTGAGGTGAGACTGCCCTCACAGCCACAAAACTGTAACGTCCAGCCTCACAAACAGCTTCTTCCCCACAGCCAGCAGGTTATTGAACACTACAACCTACAAATAAGCTCTCAACTAAGACTATTATTGCTATTATTGCACTATTATTGTTTGTTTGTTTTTTATGTGTAGGTATGTTTGTGCATGTGTATATATGTGTGCTTGTGTATATGTGTGTGTGTATGTGTTTGAGTATATGTGTGTGTGTATGTGTACATATGTGTGTGTGTATATATATATATGTGTGTGTGTGTGTGTGTGTGTGTGTGTGTGTATATATGTGTGTGTGTGTGTGTGTTTGTGTATGTGTGTGTGTGTGTGTATGTATGTATGTATATGTGTGTGTGTGTATGTATATATGTGTGTGTGGATATGTGTGCATGTGTATATATATATATGTGTGTGTGTGTGTGTGTGTGTGCATGTGTATATATATATATATATATGTGTGTGCGTGTATATGTGTGTGCGCGCATGTATTGTGTGGCTGCGTGTATATATATGATCTGTATATGTATATATACACACACACTGAACTTTGTTTTCTCTCTCATTTATGATATTGTTTATGGTGTACTATGTTTACACATTGTGCGGTGCTGCTGCAAGTAAGAATGTCATTGTCCTGTCTGGGACACACGACAATAAAACACTCTTGACTGTGTGTTAGTTTGCTTCAGGTGACATAGACTGATGCCTCATTTCCAAGGACTCTTTGCTCTTGAAGTAAGTGGAGTGACACATTCTCGAGCGCAGTGTTCTGGGCGATCGAACATGGGAGAGGAGCCAAACATTTATTGGAGGTTCAACAAAAAAGTGAAGGTATCACGGGTAGGTGGAGAGTCAGTGTCCTGTGACTGGAAATAGGCCGCGGTGGCACCATGCGAGGAGGATCAGGTTCAGGTACCAAGGTTATGAAGTGTCTGGATTAACCTCAGATGACTGAGCAAAACACAAAGTGCTGGTGGAACTCAGTGGGTCAGGCAGCATCTGCGGAGGAAACGGACAGGCGACGTGTCGGGACCCTTCGTAGGACTGATTGTAGTGGGGGGGGGGACAAAACAGAAAAGGAGAGGCAAGGGAGAGTTACGCAGCGGTAGAGTTGCTGCCTTGCAGTGCCAGAGACCCGGGTTCCATCCTGACTACAGGTGCTGCGTGTATGGAGTCGGTACGTTCTCCCTATGACCACGTGGGTTTTCTCCGGGTGCTCTGGTTTTTGCCCCAAATTCCAGGAGCCAATCTCCGTCTCAATCTACCCCACGATAGAAGGGGGAGGAGTTGTACAGTCTGATAGCCACAGGGAAGAAGGATCTCCTGTGGCGTTCTGTGCTGCATCTTGGTGGAACCAGTCTGTCGCTGAAGGTGCTCCTCAGGTTGACCAGTGGGTGAGCTGTATTGTCCAGGATGCTCCGCAGTTTGAGGAGCATCCTCCCCTCCAAGACCAACCTCCCATGAATCCAACTCCAACTCCAACTCCACCCCCAGGACGGAGCCGGCCTTCCTGATGAGTTTGTTGATCCTATCGACCTTGTCCGTGGCCTTCGCCCTGTTGCCCCAGCACACGGCAGCGAAGATGATGGCCGATTGGTAGCACATCTACAGCATCTTACTGCAGACTTCGAAGGAGCGGAGCCTCCTCAGACAGTACAGCCGGCTCTGTCCCTTCCTGTACAGGGCCTCAGCATTCCTGGACCAGTCCAGTTTACTGTCCAGGTACACTCCGAGGTATTTGTACTCCCTGGTAAACCGCACATCCACACCACATTGATGGAGAAAGGGACGTTCCTCTCCTCCTAAAGTAAACCAGTGTTGAGCTGTAGGTGAATTCAGCCCACACCACTCAACAAAGTTGTTGACTACAGCTCTGTATTCAGCTTCCCTCCCCTCACTGATGCAGCCCACAATTGCAGAGTCATCCGAAAACACCTGCAGGTGGCAGGATGCGGAATTATATCTGAAGTCCAAGATTAGCATCAGCAGTTCCTTAAATGTCTGAACCTTGGATGACTGCCAGGGAAAGTGGACATAATTTGAGGCAAGGATTGAAGACATTGGCTTTGCATATTTTGGTTGGAGAAAATCTCCACTCATCTATTCCTGGTCATCGGGTACGATACGAGGTCAACGGAGATCCACGAGGGTCGAGTGATGTGGAGAACACTCTTCATCAAGTTGCGACTGTTTTCAAACATTGCTGAGTCAGCACAAAATTGTGAGTCAACAAGGAGCATAGAGTAAACCTTGTGGTGATATAAAGATTCCATCGTTGCATCAACTGGCCAGCCAAGTTCAACTCCAAAGATAGACACCTAGATAGACAATGCGGGACCTCAGCAACATCTCTGGAGAAAATACGCCAGCATTTTGTGTCTATCTTCAGTGTAAACCAGAGTATCTGCAGTTCCTTCCCACACGTGCAATTCCGCACAGCAGCTAATAGAGTAGAAAATATAATGCAGACGCTGACATCTCGAGTGGCCTCCTCCATTGCCAGAGTGAGGCCCAGTGCAAATTGGGGGGAACAACACCTCATATTTCGCTTGGGTAGTTTACACCCCAGTGGTATGAACATTGACTTCTCTAATTTCAGGTAGTCCTTGCTTTCTCCCTCCTACCCCTCCTCCTTCCCAGCTCTCCCACTTAGTCTACTGTCTCCGCCTCTTCCTTTCTTCTTCCCCGCCCCCCCCCTCCGACATCAGTCTGAAGAAGGGTCTCGACCCGAAATGTCACTTATTCCTTTTCTCCATAGATGCTGCCTCACCCACCCGCTGAGTTTCACCAGCATTTTTTGTCTAATGACTGCATCAATGTTTTAATATAAAGGGGTAAGGTCTCATCTTCTTCAAGCTGGGGCTGTTACTTGGATTTCCTCCCCGCACTTATTATTATTCTGTACACACCATCAGTTCATTTTGTTTATTGTTGGAAACAGGACAAAATAGCCCCAAAATAAGCACAGCAAACTTAATGGCCATCGAGTTATAGGACAATGAATTCCACATTTCCTGCTTGGGTGCCGGCCAAATGAAGGTTTACTGCTGAAATGTAGCTGAACAATTCAGCTAAATCATAGCAGTAAAGTACTTCCATTGTAATTTAAAAGTGCATAGAATTCTGTTTTATGACACAGTAAAAATACGTGAAAATGAGAAAGGAATTGAAATGCAGTTGACACGGTTATTATGCCTGGATTTTCTTACACTAGGTATAGTTTTACATTGAGCTAACACAGAGGAACCTCTCTGATGGGTGCTCATAAAGGAGAGGATTGTTGTTAGCAGTTCTATCACAACAGTGGCACAGCTGATAGAGACCCGGGTCCAAACCGGATCTTGGGTGCTGTTTGTGTGGAGTTTGCATGTTCCCACTGCGACTGCGTGGGTTTCCTCCGGGTGCTCCGGTTTCCTCACACGTCCCAAAGGTTTGTGGGTTAATTGGCCTCTAAATTGCCCCCAGGGAGTGGACGAGGAAGTGGGATAACATAGAACTAGTGTGAACGGATGATAGATGGTCGGCATGGACTCGGTGGGCCGAAGGGGCTGTTTAGACTATAGACATACACTGTGGACACAGGCCCTTCAGCCCACCGAGTCTGTGCTGACCAGTGAATGCCGAATTTAGACTTTAGTGACACAGCGTGGAAACAGGCCTGTCAGCGTGCCAACTAGCAATCACCCATTACACAAGCACTATCCTACACACTAGGGATCATTTACAATGTTACCAAAGCCAATTAACCTGCAAACCTGTACGTCTTTGGAATGTGGGAGGAAACCGGAGCACCCATGCAGTCACAGTGAGAACGCACAAACTCCATACAGACAGCAGCCGTGGTCAGGATCGAACCTGCGACTCTGGCGCTGTGAAGCAACAACTCTACCGCTGCGCCACCGTGCTGCCATGCCTCACTTTCCATATTTCCATCTTGTATCTCTAACCTGAAGCAACCTCAATGCAAAAAACAACGGGAAATTGATTTCAAGGTTGCCAATAACAGGAACATAACATTCAGAACAACATTAATCATTGCAGGCAACAATAAAGAAATCGAACAGTCTGTTCATCCTTGATTTTGGTACCTAATTAATGACTGCAAGTAGCAACTAAACATTCATGAAAAATATAATATTGCAGATACAAAGATTGAGCTGGGTTTGGACAGTGAGCCAATTTCCTCAGGCGTTAACAGGTATCAGATCTTACCTTGAGGCTCAGTAGTTTTTGAAGCTGTTCGACTTCCAGTGTTATGTGATCACAACTGTTCATCTCAACTGCATCATCATCAAGTATCTCCATTTTCTGTCAAAAAGACACAGCGCTTTTGTTAGAGCCTGCAGCGAGCTAAAACTGATCAATCCCATTCGCTTGACTTGTCAAACTAAATTACATTTGGGTAGAAGCATAAAGTGCCGGAGTAATTCAGCGGGACAGGCAGCATCTCTGGAGGAAAAGGATGGGTGGAGTTTCGGACCCGAAGCTTCACTCATCCTTTTCTCCAGAGATGCTGCCTGACCCGCCGAGTTACTCCAGCACTTTGTGTCCGTCTGCTGCCAAAAACAGCATCTGCAGTTCCTTTCTCCACAAAGGTAGACACAAGATGCTGGCGTAAACGCAGCAGGACCGGCAGCATCTCTGGATAGAAGGCATGGGTGACATTTCGGGTCGAGACCTTTCTTCAGGCTCGGGGAGGGGGAGTTACAGAGATAAGGAAGTGTAAGGTGTGAAAACCAGACATCAAAAGGGGTGAGGTTCACGGCAAACATACAATAGATCATTTTTAGCCAGAGGAAGGTGACACCAAGCAAACACAGATAAAATGTAATCAGGGACAGTCAGACTGGTCGAAGGACTGGATGGGGGAGGGATGGAGAGAGGGAAAGCAAGGGTTACTTAAAGTTAGAGAAGTCAATGTTCACACCACTGGGGTGGGTGTAAGCTGCCCAAGCGAAATATAAGATGCTGTTCCTCCAATTTGCGCTGGGCCTCACTCTGACAATGGAGGTCAGAAAGGTCAGTGTGGGAATGGGAGGGGAAGTTAAAGTGTTTAGCAACTGGGAGATCAGGTGGGTTTAGGCAGACTAAGTGGAGGTGTTCAGCGAAACAATTGCGTTTGGTCACGCTGATATACAGGAGTCCACACCTGGAACAGTGGATACAGTAGATGAGGTTTGAGGAGGTGCAAGTGAACCTCTGCCTCACCTTTCCATATGGTACATTTGGCAATGTTTGCCTCTTTTGTTCCTCATTGTTCACCTTGTTTTTCATTGATTTGCCCTTCTCAAACGGTAGCTGAGGGGAGACCAATGCTTTGGCAGCATCAGTGAGGTTTTCTGCCAGTCTAGCTGTTGCCTTTTCGCTACTTAAGCCCTGCCAACCCATTACATAGTCTTTGCATTAATCCCAAATTAGTTTTGCCCCTTTATTGAAATCAAATAAGAAGGGTCTCGACCCGAAACGTCACATCATTCCTTTTCTCCAGAGATGCTGTTGACTCGCTGAGTTACTCCAGCTTTTTATGTCTACCCTCGGTTTAAGCCAGCATCTGCAGTTCCTTCCTGCACAAGACATTCTGCGGTATGTCCACAATGTGTCGTACAGCATGGAAATAATTTGCACCATTTTCAGGTTGAATTTGCGGCTACACACAGTTTCAAAATATTAGCAAAAAAAAAATCACTTTCACGCCTCCAATCCATTTCCTGATGATAGTAACAATATAGCCAAAGACATAATGCTGTGACCTATCTGAGTTGTGCCCTTATTTCTAGAAGTGGCCTTTAGGTGAATTAATGGGGCAGACAGCCCTTTCCTTGAATATTTGCAGGTATTTCGAGGTTAATTGGCTTTCCCAAGAAAATTTTAAAATATAGCCGTGGTCACAAATCAATATTTAAATTTAGGGAAAGCCCCGCAGAGTTGTGCAGGGAACTGACATTTTGTCCCAGGTTGCCACCGGGGCGGCACGGTGGCGCAGCGGTAGAGTTGCTGCCTCACAGCGCCAGAGACCTGGGTTCCGTCCATACTTCGAGTGCTGCCTGCATGGAGTTTGTACGTTCTCCATGCAACCATATGGCTTTTCTCTGGGTGCTCCGGTTTCCTCCCACACTCCAAAGATGTACAGGTTTGTTGGTTAATTGGCTTCGGTAAAACTGTAAATTGCCGCTTGTGTGTAGGATAGCGATAATGTGCGGGGATCGCTGGTCGGTGCAGACGTGTCGGGCCAAAGGGCCTGTTTCCATGCTGTATCTCCAAACTAAACTAAACTAAAAGTCTGAAGATGGGTCTCGACCCAAAACATCGCCTTTTCCTTCGCTCCGTAGATGCTGCCTCACCCGCTGAGTTTCTCCAGCCTTTTTATCTACCTTCGATTTTTCCAGCATCTGCACCTCCTTCTTAAACTAAAAGTCTGCATTGCAACTGCTACGGAAACTCAGCGGGTCAGGCGGTATCTCTGGGGAACATGGATGAATGAGGTCCCGACATTCAGAAGGCATTTGGGTAGGCACATGGATACAAAAGGATTAGATGGATACGGGTCAAAGGCCAGCAGGTGGGATCAGTGCAGATAGGGCATCTTGGTCAGCATGGACAAGTTGGGCCGAAGGGCCTGTTTCCATTGCTGTATGACTCCATAACCCTAAATGATGGTTAGGGATTATTTTTAATTGGCTTTGTAAAATCAGATCAAGGAATAGAGCGTTTTAAATGGTGGTTGCATCAACACAAGATGTTGCTTGTTCGTTATTACTTTGTAGGATGCTTCACGGTGGAATGCGCTGGACAAATATATCTTCACCATTCACAGTTTAATATTTAATACAATGTTTGCATTTATGAATGCAGAAAATGTGTTCATTGAAGCAGGCAGCAGAACTATTGATTTTTCTGAGGGTTTTATTAGGTTTCCAAATGGCTCACACTAACTGTAAGAATATACGACCCACTTACAGATCATTTCTAAATTACTCGAATCCTGTTCCTTTGATCGCAAGCCACTATTGTTACTCTTGGTGCTACGAGGAAGCTCAGGTTGTACCACTTCGTTGGGATCTGGGCTTGTCCCACTTAGGCGACTCTTTAGGCGACTGCCCAGGGACTAGTTTTAATGGAACTCACCTACAACACCTGGCGACAATCTACGAAAACACCTACGACAGCAAACATTGTCGCCACTGTCGCCGAAAGATTTTCAACATGTTGAAAATTTTGCGGCAGTCACCTGTAGTCACCCCAAAAAATCGCCCAGGTGGGACAGGCCACTTACACTTATTAAAGAAACTGAAACAGCCATTTGCCACCCAGCTGCACCAGATTCCTCCCGGTAACCATTTCCCACTGGCCTGACTGCAGATGTATTTCGAGGAGCTGCAGACAATAAACTGCAACTTACTACTCAGTACATGAACACTATTTTAGTAAATACCCAATAGTGCCAATAATTCAAAGGTAGACAGAAATGCTGGAGAAACTCAGCAGGTGCAGCAGAATCTATGGAGCGAAGGAAATAGGCTGCGTTTTGGGCCAAAATCAATAATTCACATCTGTGGCATAAACTTCAAAGGCAAAGACATCTATCTTAGTTTAGTTTAGTTTGGAGACGCAGCGTAGAAACAAGCCCTTCAGCCCGCTAAGCCCACGCCGACCAGCGATCGCCCAGACATTAATTCTATCTTACACACTAGGGGACAATTTACAGAAGCCAATTAACCTACAAACCTGCACGTCTTTGGAGTGTGGGAGGAAACCGGAGCACCTGGAGAAAACGCACGTGGTCACAAGGAGAACGTACAAACTCTGCCCGTTGTCAGGATCGAACCCGGGTGTCCGTCGCTGTAATCCAGCAACTCTACCGTTGCGCCACCGCGCCATTTTTTCAGAAATGTAATCAGTCAAATGTAAGTTGAAGAACACACAGTGCAGGAGTGACTCAGCCAGATCAGGCAGCATCTTTGGAGAACATGGATATGCAAGTTTCAGGTCGGAACCATTCTTCAGACTGCGGATGGGTCTCGATCCAAAATGTTGCCTATCTGTCCTCCAGAGATGCTGCCTGGCCCGCTGAGTTACTCCAGCACTTGTGTTGCACACAAGATTTCAGCATCTGCAGTTCCTTGAGTTTACAAATGTAAGTTGTACATCTGTTCAACAAAGGGCAAGAACTGTATTTAGAAAAGCAACTCAAATAGTTCAGTAGATATTCCGTAGATATTCACGATATGTTCTTTCTTGGATAGAACAAAAGGAACAAATCAGCCAACTGTGGGAGTCTTCTATCCATTTCCTCACCTAATTTGAGGCAGGACATTCTTGCTATTGAGTGAGTGCAGCATAGGTTCACAAGGTTAATCCCTGGGATGGCGGGACTGTCATATGCTGAGAGAATGTAGTGGCTGGGCTTGTACACTCTGGAGTTTAGAAGGATGAGAGGCTATCTTATTGAAACATATAAGATTATTAAGGGTTTAGACACGCTAGAGGCAGGAAACATGCTCCCGATGTTGGGGGTGTCCAGAACCAGGGGCCACAGTTTAAGGGATAAGCCAGTTAGAACGGAGACAAGGAAGCACTTTTTCACACAGAGTTGTGAGTCTGTGGAATTATCTGCCTCAGAGGGCGGTGGAGGCCAGTTCTCTGGTTCCTTTCAAGAGAGAGCTAGATAGGGCTCTTAAAGATAGCGGAGTCAGGGGATATGGGGAGAAGGCAGGAACGGGGTTCTGATTGGGGATGATCTGCCATGATCACATTGAATGGCGGTGCTGGCTCGAAGGGCCGAATGGCCTACTCCTGCACATATTGTCTATTGTCTAATTTAAGATATGTATGGAAAAAGTAGTATTTAATGAGATTGGAAACCTTGACTACTATTTCTATTGTACCACCTCTACTTAAGAAAGCTTAAGGAAATAAGAAAGAAAATGTACCACTTTTTCTAATGTTGGAATACTGCAAGATCCGTCGCTAATACTTCCTCCATCTCCATTCTCTTCTATAGCTTCCTCCTCCTCTTCCTCCTCTTCTTCCTCCCTTTGTTCACTTGGAACACCTAGGTAGAAAGATGGTGAATTAGGTTGGGAAGGCAAAGAGCGCATGAGTAGAACAAGAAGACAGTGAGACACGAGGAACTGCCCATGCTGGTTTACACACAGCAACCTCACAGAGTGCTGGAGTAACTCAGCGGGTCAGGCAGCATCTCTGGAGAACACGGTTGGGCAACGTTTCGGGTTGGGTCTAAACATAGAAACATAGAAATTAGGTGCAGGAGTAGGCCATTCGGCCCTTCGAGCCTGCACCGCCATTCAATATGATCATGGCTGATCATCCAACTCAGTATCCCGTACCTGCCTTCTCTCCATACCCCCTGATCCCCTTAGCCACAAGGGCCACATCTAACTCCCTCTTAAATATAGCCAATGAACTGGCCTCAACTACCCTCTGTGGCAGAGAGTTCCGGAGATTCACCACTCTCTGTGTGAAAAAAGTTCTTCTCATCTCGGTTTTAAAGGATTTCCCCCTTATCCTTAAGCTGTGACCCCTTGTCCTGGACTTCCCTAACATCGGGAACAATCTTCCTGCATCTAGCCTGTCCAACCCCTTAAGAATTTTGTAAGTTTCTATAAGATCCCCTCTCAATCTCCTAAATTCTAGAGAGTATAAACCAAGTCTATCCAGTCTTTCTTCATAAGACAGTCCTGACATCCCAGGAATCAGTCTGGTGAACCGTGAAGAAGGATACCGACCCAAAAAGTTGCATATCCGCGTTCTCCAGAGATGTTGCCTGACCCTCTGAGTTAGTCCAACACTCTGTGTCCTTTAATGGTAGAATAATATTGGGTTGGATACAAGAATATCAATGTTTCAAGTTGTATTAGCCTCATGGAGGATAATATGGAAAGCCAGTACAAAATCTATATGAATATGAAAACATGAAATGCTTGCAAGTATTTACGTAAGCACCTTCATCATCAAACGCTACCATTTAGAACCATTTGCCCCATAGATATGATAGTCAGAGATCAGGGGTTATGGGGAGAAGGCAGGAGAATGGGGTTCAGAGGGAGAGATAGATCAGCCATGATTGAATGGCGGAGTAGACTTGATGGGCCAAATGGCCTAGTTCTGCTTCAATTACATATGACCTTTTAGAAAGGCACATGGACAAGCAGGGAATGGAGGGATACAGATGAGATTAGTTTATCCTGGCATTGTTCACACGGATATTGTGGGTCGAAGGGCCTGTTCCTGTGCTGTAGTGTTCTGCGCTCTATGTTCACACTTTGCGGGAAAGCACCAGGAGGTTGTACCTTCAGACAAGCTGGCGTCATCGTTGATCTTGTCGTTGTGTTCGGAGTTTCCAGGAGACTTGGCGGATTCGGCCTTGACTTCAGAGAACGCAGGGGAGCTGGAAGTCGACAGACCGGCGAAGTCGGCTGGTCCACCGCGAGCGGGGGGCAGCTCGATGCCCAGCTGCCGGTACTTCCTTCGACGGTTTCCGATCCAGGTCTTTTGGGAAGAACAAGAGGCGGAAAAAAGTCACCTCTATAGGAGCACGGAAACCATTTTGTACGGCGAAAAGATTGCACAATGAGCAGAATTGCATTCACAACATCAAGAGAAGGGATATTCCTTTGTTTAAGAAGGGCCACAGAAGGCTGTGGAGGCCAAGTGAATGGATATTCTTAAGGCAGAGATAGATAGATTCTTGATTAGTACGTGGTTATGGAGAGAAGGCAGGAGAATGTGGTTAGAAGGGAGAGATAGATCAGCCAAGATTGTATGGCAGAGCAGTCTTGATGGGCCGAATGGCCTAATTCTGCTCCTGTCATTTAACCATAAGGGCATCAGAGAGAAATCTGGAAATGATAGGCCAGTGATCCTTACACCAGTGGTAGGGATATTATTTGAGAATATTCTTAGGGACAGGATTTGCACACATCTGGACAAATATATTAGAGGGGTGAAGATATGGTTGGTTGTCAGTCTTTTTTTGAGGAAATGTCATATCGTAGAGGGCATAGAATTGTTGAGAAGGGGCAAATTAAGGAGATTTGCAAATTTTTAAATTAAATCAAAAATCCACAAAGAGTGGTAGATGCCTGGAATGTGTGGCTGGGAGAGGTGATGGAGGCAGATACAATAATTCCCAAAAAGTCAAATCTGCAAGTCGAATTGGTAGTAAAGAAAGTAAACTCAATGCTAGCATTTATTTCAAGAGGGCTTGTGTACAAAAACAGGGATGTAATACTGAGGCTCTGTAAGGCTGCATTTGGAATATTGTGAGTAATTTTGGGCAGCATATCAGTGGAAGGCTGTGTGGTTCTGCTGGAGGTTTACAAGAATGATCCCAGGAATGAGTAGATTAACCTATGATGAGCGTTTGTCGGCACTGTGGCCTGTACTCGCTGGAGTTTACAAGAATGAGGGGGGGGGGGGGACCTCATTGAAACATGCAGAATAGTGAACGGCTTGGATAGAGTGGATGTGGAGAGGATGTTTCCACAAGTGGGAGAGTCTAGGACCAGAGGTCGTAGACTCCGAATTAAAGGACGTTCTTTTAGGAAGGAGATGAGGTGACACTTCTTTAGTCAGAGGGTGGTGAATCTGTGGAATTCTTTGCCACAGAAAGCTGCAGACGCCAAGTCAGTGGATATATTTAAGGCAGGGATAGATAGATTCTTGATTAATAATGGTGCCAGGGGATATGGGGAGAAGGCAGGACAATGGGGTTGGGAGAGATAGATCAGCCTTGATTGAATGGCAGAGTAGACTTGACGGGCTGAATGGCCTAATTCTTCTCCAATCACTTATGACCTTATAGCAACATTTAGCAGGAATTTAGACAGGCAGGGGATGGGGGAATATAGACCATGTGATGGGGTTAGGCTGAAATGGCATCATGGTTGGCATAGAGACGCTGGGCCAAAGGCTTGTTCCTGTGTTGTATTGTTCTATGTTCTAGGAAGCTACCTTCTGTTTTGGTGTTAATTATATTTCGAGGTTATTCGGTTTGGAACAAACTGTGCACTACTAATCTTCCTGCGGACATAGACAAAAACTGACAACGTATAAAAAAAGGTGGAAAGTGAAGGATTAGCATGTAAAATTCAGCAATGTAGATCCAACACATCAACAGGTTGCATCTAGCTGGAAAGCAGTCACACTGCTCAGTGCTCATTTAATGTTGAAGACGCATGATATCACCCTTGAATCCTTCAGCGGATTTATCAGTTCAATTTAGTTTAGTTTAGTTTAGTTTAGCGGAAACAGGCCATTCGGCCCACCGAGTCCGCGCCAACCAGCGATCCCCGCACTCTTCAAAATCTTTGATAGATTGAGGTTATACTTTCATGTTTCAAAAATGATTTAGCCGGAACTGTCCATTTTATATGGAGGCACAAAGAACTGCAGATGCAGACTTACAAACAAGTGCTGGAATAACATGCCAGAAGGGTCCTAACCCGAAACATCATCTATCTATGTTCTCCAGAGGTGTTGTCTGATCTGCTGAGTTTCTCCAGCACTTTGTGTTCCTTTTTTGCCGGAATAAATCAGTGGTTAAAGCAGCATCTCTAAAAGACATGGATGGGACTGAGTCTAAAGAAGGGTCTTGACCCTAAACGTCACCTATCCATGTCCTCCAAAGATGCGCTGCCTGATCCCCTGAGTTTTTCCAGTGCTTCGTGTTTTATTTTGTCCAATTTGTGTGCTTTTCCAAGCTTCGTGTTAAGCGCAACGCAACTGCGGAGCATCCTGGACAATCCATGACACACTGGTCAACCCGAGGAGCACCTTCAGCAACAGACTGGTTCCACCAAGATCCAGCACAGAGCACCACAGGAGATCCTGTACAACTCCTCCCCCTTCTGTCGTGGGGTAGACTGACTCCCCTCCACCCCCCCCACCCCCCTCCCAATCTTTGCACATCCCCAATCCTTTCCACTCGTCACTTTAGTTTCAAATATAACAAATATTATGGGAACATCATTGCCACTTGGACTGAAGGGACTTGAGACAGATGCCTGCGTATCATTGAGGAAAAATCTGAATGCTGGTCACAGTAGAATACAAACTAGGAGCAAGCAGCAGATGCAGAGACGGATCTGTGCTGAGCTACGCAAACACGCTGATGGGCAAGAGGAAGGAATCCGCAATGCTATTTAAAGCAAGAATGTTTAAATCATTCACTTTGGCAGGAGTGGGAGGGAAGGGAGAAGTCCGAGTTTCTCGGGTGGGCTGGAAGGATGTGACGCAGTAGAGAAGCCTCATCTCTCACTGAAAGCGGCTGAGTCACTGAAGTGTGCTGCAAAACCGTAGCAACCCTGAATACCTCGCACACACACACACACAAACATGAAGCCTCATTGTAAAGACATCTGTGGTTAAATCATTCACCAGTACTTCAGATTTATAGATAAACAAAAGCCAATATTATAACATTTAACAAGACTTCAACCTTTTGAAAGCAAGCATTACTCAATTCAAAGTATGTAGAGAGGAATTAAGGTGGCTAAGATCAAGCATATATTGGTTGGTAATTTACTGCGTACAGATTGAACAAGGTATTACAAACTGCCTTACTTATGTGTTTATTATGCTTACAGTACAAACTCTTGCACACACAAACATGAAGCATTGTTGTAAAGGCAGGGGGGTGGGGGGCGCCGACAACAAAGAGGGGCCATTGGGGACCACAGTGAACACTTTGTGATTTTGTCGCCACCCGAGACGTGGCGACTCCTTGCACACTTTGTGTGTGTGTTACGACAAAGAAAGAATTTCACTGTGGCATGTCACATGTGATAATAGTCAATCAATCAATCACCGGTTGAACTCTGATAATCAGGCATCAATCTACTCTCAATTCTGATGCTGTGGCATCACCTGTTAGTCCAGAATGTCAAGGTAGACAAAAAGTGCTGGAGAAACTCAGCGGGTGCAGCAGCATCTATGGAGCGAAGGAAATAGGCAACGTATCGGGCCAAAACCCTTCTTCAGACTGATGTGGGGGGGGGGGGGGGGAACGGGGAGAAGAAAGGAAAAGGGAAGAGGAGGAGCCCGAGGGCTGAGGGAGTGCTGAGAAGGGGAGGAGACAGCAAGGGCTACCGGAAATTGGTGAATTCAATGTTTATGCTGCTAGGGTGCAGACTGCCCAAGCGGAATACATCCTAGTCCAGAATGTCAATGTGGGCCAAGAGTGCAAGTGGGTGTGTGGCAGAACTGGGGTCCCATGGTGCATGGGGTGTGTGTGTGCCAAGCTAGGGGTCCAGGATGTATGGAGTGTGGGTGAGGCAGAGCCAGGGGCCCAGGGTGCATGCGGTGTGTGTGTGTGTCCTGAACTGAAGAATACAAGGGGAGTGTGCGTTCCGAGCTAGGATCCAGAGTGCATGTGGTGGCGTGTACCATATTGCCGATCCAGAATACAAGGAGAGTGTGTGTGCCAAATCGGTGGTTCTTGGTGTGGCTGGAGCCGTTTGTGGTCCAAACTACCAGGGGTCAGGAATGTGGGCTGCTCTGTGGCCAGAGCCAGGGTCCAGAGTGCAATATTGTTCCCTGTTAACTCGCCGTGTTCAATGAATACACCGTGAAAAGATTAATACATTACTGTGTCGTTTGGAAAAACAATGACATCAAATAGGTGTAAGAAGGAACTGCAGATGCTGGTTTAAATCGAAGGTAGACACAAAATGCTGGAGTAACTCAGCGGGTGAGGCAGCATTTCTGGATAGAAGGAATGGGCGACGTTTCGGGTTGAGACCCTTCTTCACTCGACCCGAAACGTCTTCAATATAAAAATAGGCTTGGCAATTAACACGTTATATCCAATAGTCAAAAAAATCTGATGAGTCTCCACCACCAGATCCTAAGGGGCCTGTCCCACTGTACGAGGTAATTCAAGAGTTTTCCTGAGTTTCCCCTGATTCGAACTCGGAGAATTACAGTAATAGCCGCTCGTAGGTACTCGGAGCTCTCGTGGACACTCTCCGCACTGTTGAAAAAACTTCACGAGCTTACAGCGTTTCACGAGTACCTGCCGTTAGCGCTACAAGCCGCTACGTGACATCCACGAGCTCCGACGTACCCGCTACGTACATTACACGAGCTCAAATCAGGGGAAAACTCGGGAGAACTCTTGAATTATGTCGTACAGTGGGACAGGCCCTTAAGGTTGCTGAAATATCAGAGTCTCACTGGGTTGTCTTTTGAGTATTTCCCCGTCTTTAAACAGCTTCGGAGCAGATCGGTTTCTGTACACTGTATTCAGTGATTTCAAAACGAAATCAACTCACAATAAGCTTGGAATTCTAAGCACGAGTCGACATGACAAATGTAAGATCAACAGTATGAGAAATACGAGGAGAAATGGAACATGTACCACTCCCTGTGGGCGCGCCCCACCACTGAATAAAATCACGCTTAATCCGTCTCTATGTCCCACCCAGTCCTGATAATCCCAGATTCCCATAGTCCATACATCTCCCACTGCTTTGAACATTTTCAAAGATTCAGCCACTGCAGTTTTCTGCGGAAGAGGATTCCAAAGATCGATGGTCCTGAGAGAACAATTCCCTTTGATTTCAATCAGATTGACGTCTCCTCTATATATCCACGCCATTATATTCCGTTCTTATTTCGTGCATGCTGTCTTTCACATGGCAACTTATTGAATTACTTTTTTAAATCCAAAAAGATCACCTCAACGAGTTCGTCTTTGCCCACTCTGCACAGAACTGCACTAAATTTGTCATTCACAATTTCCCTTTCATGTTGCCTCTGCGCCACAGTATTTTTTTTAATATCCTGCTACCATTTCCCTTAATAAAAGCTTAGCTAGAAAGCGAGAGAAAGAGAAAGACGGCAGTGGAGACTGACCTTAAATTGAAGTTGCGACATTAAACTGATATATTGGTTTTTGTCTGTGGTCGAGAATCGGAACACAATCACTGCACAAGGAGTGCAAGGGACATGTTGGTCGGTGTGGGCAGGTTGGGCCTGTTTTCATGCTGTGACTCTATGACTCTAAGTGCTGGTAAATGAGATTTGCATAGATGGGTACTTGATGGGTCAGAATGGACATGGTGGGATGGAGGGCCCGTCACCGTGCAGTGTGACTCTATCATTCCATCCCTTTGTGGAGGTCTGTCGGCCTCTGCAGATATATGCAGACTCACAAGTAGATGACCCTATGGAGAGGACAGTCATACTCATTTTGAGTGGCCGCCGATGACAATAGACAATAGGTGCAGGAGTAGGCCATTCGGCCCTTCAAGCCAACAACGCCATTCAATGTGATCATGGCTGATCAACCACAGTCTGTACCCCGTACAATAGAAATAGTAGTCAAGGTTTCCAATCTCATTAAATACTACTTTTTCCATACATATCTTAAATTAGGCAATAGACAATAGGTGCAGGAGTAGGCCATTCGGCCCTTCGAGCCAGCACCGCCATTCAATGTGATCATGGCAGATCATCCCCAATCAGTACCCCGTTCCTGCCTTCTCCCCATATCCCCTGACTACGCTATCTTTAAGAGCCCTATCTTGCTCTCTCTTGAAAGCATCCAGAGAACCGGCCTCCTTAGGCAGAGATAGATGATGATGATGATGATGGAGGTTCGGGGGAGCATACACGTTTCTGCTGGAAATGAGGAACAAGGTCTGGACAATGACAAACACGATCTAATTGAGATAGTAAACTTTGTGGACACACAATGCTGGAGAAACTCAGCGGGTCAGGCAGCATCTCTGGAGAGAAGGAATGGTTGACGTTTCGAGACCCTGCTTCAGTCAACCTTTAGTAGTGTGGGATGAGATGAAGGATTAAAACAATGACAAAATCTCTCATCGTGTTGCATTCCTCTATCGAAACATCCTCTTTTGCTTCTCATCTTCCTCATTTAACATTCAGTCAATTAATTTGAGGACAGTGCAATCATAGCACATTTTAGACTTGATTGGAATAGCGTTAAACACACTCCATTCAATAATGGCAGCACCACAAATACTCAGGGGGAAAGCATGCAAAGAATTTTCATCTAATTTTCAGATCAAATGTATTTATATCAGACCTTCCACCATCCCACTCACACGCCCACTCACTCTGCACAGGCTAACATTTTGAACAGATATAGGTACATGACTTGGTTCTCATATCAAGATAAACCATCAGTGTGATTAAGATGCTGCCAGACATTGACTTTGGGGACTCAAGTCACGAATACATGACTATTTTTGGTGCAGATTACATGCTGGGGTCAGGTTATGATTAAAAGAGTAGCTGATAATGCTTTTCTCTATTTTAAGAAACACAAAAAAAAAAGGCACACTTGCATTTGGCCTTCTGCAAGCCGAGATTGATTTCATCAACATTACTTAACCTTGCCCAAGATAAATCCCACTGATGGTAAGAATAATTGCAAACCCGCCAGAGTGACATTCTTACCTTGACAATCTCACAGTCCACATTTGACTCCATTGCGACTGCTTCTATTTTCTCTCTGCATATTGACCCCAGGCTGGTCATACCCACATCCCAATATTTTTTCAGAACAGCCACATCACTCTCACTAAACTGTGTGCGATCCTGCAGCTTAAATAAAAAGAGAAAACTTTGTGTGGGCAAAACAAAAATATAAATTATGCATTGAATTCCTGTTGTAAAATGTTTCAAAAAAAGCTAACTGTTCCAATCTATGGAGGCTCAGCCAGTATTTGTGCACCCCACTGGCTTTCCTCAGCCACTTTTACACTGACTGTCTCAACTTGGTACTTATAGTGCCCTCCATAACGTTTGGGAAAGAGACCCAACTTTTAATTTATTTGCCTCTGTACTTCACAATTTGAGATTTGCAATAGAAAAAAAAAAAATCACATTTGGTTAAAGTGTACATTGTCAGATAAAGGATATATTTATACATTTTGGTTTCACCATGTAGATATTACATCAGAGTTTATACATGGTCCCCCCATTTCAGGGCACCATAATGTTTGAAACACAGCAAATGTCATGTAAATGAAAGTAGTCATGTTTAGTATTTTGTTGCATATCCTTTGCATGCAATGACTAATGACTGCTTGAAGTCTGCGATTCATGGACATCACCAGTTGCTGGGTGTGTTCTCTGGTGATGCTCTGCCAGGCCTGTATTGCAGCCATCTTTAGCTTAAGCTTGTTTTGGAGGCTAATCCCCTTCAGTTTTCTCTTCAGCATATAAAAGGCATGCTCAATTGGATTCAGATCGGGTGATTAACTTGGCCACTCAAGAGTTGACCATTTTTTAGATTTGAAAAACTCCTTTGTTGCTTTTGCAGTATGTTTGGGATCATTGGATTGCTGTAGAATTAACTGCTGGCCAATGAGTTTTGAAGCATTTGTTTGAACTGGAGCAGATAGGATTTGGCTATAAACTTCAGAATTCATTATGCTACCACCATCAGCAGCCATATCATCAATGAAGATAAGTGAGGCAGTTCCTTCAGCAGCCATACATGCCCAGGCCATAACACCCCCACCACCGTGTTTCACAGATGAGGTGGTGTGCTTTGGATCTTGGGCAGTTCCTTCTCTCCTCCATACTTTGCTCTTGCCATCACTCTAATATGTTAATCTTCGTCTCATCTGTCCACAAGACCTTTTTCCAGAGCTGTGGTTGCTCTTTTAGGTACTTCTTGGCAAACTGTGACCTGGCCATCCTATTTGTGTGACTAACCAGTGGTTTGCATCTTGCAGTGTAGCCTCTATAATTATGTTCATGAAGTCTTCTGCGGACAGTGGTCGTTGACAAATCCACACCTGACTCCTGAAGAGTGTTTCTGATTTGTCGGACAGGCGTTTGCGGATTTATCTTTATTATAGAGAGAATTGCTCTGTCATCAGCTGTGGGGGTCTTCCTTGGCCTGCCAGTCCCTTTGCGATCAGTAAGCTCACCAGTGCTCTTTCTTCTTAATGATGTTCCAAACAGTTGATTTTGGTAAGCCTGAGGTTTGGCTGATGTCTCTAACAGTTTTATTCTTGTTTCTCAGTCTCATAATGACTTCTTGGACTTTCACTGACACAACTTTGGTCCTCATGTTGATAAACACCAATAAAAGTTTCCAAAGGTGATGGAAAGACTGGAGGAAAGACTAGGTACGGAGAACTCTCTTATACCTGCATTAAGGAGGCAATTAAACATACCTGAGCAACTACAAACACCTGTGAAGCCATGTGTCCCAAACATTATGGTGCCCTGAAATGAGGGGACTATGTATAAACACAGCTGTAATTTCTACACGGTGAGACCAAAATGTATAAAAATGGCCTTTAATAAAATCTGACAATGTGCACTTTAACCACATATGAATTTTTTCTATTACAAATCTCAAATTTTGGAGAACAGAGGAAAATAAATAAATGATGGGCCTTTGTCCCAAGAATTATGGAGGGCACTGTAGTTTAGTTTTGTGTTGAAATTATTACTGTCACGTGTACCGAGGTACAGTGAAAAGCTTTTTGTTGTGTGTTATCCAGTCAAAGAAAAGACTGCATGATTACAATCAAGTAATCGACAGTGTACAGATCATGGATAATAGGTACGACATTTAGTGCAAGATGAAATCCGATTAAAGATAGTTCAGAGTCTGCAATGAGGTCGACGGGAGGTCAGGACCGCTCTCTAGTTGGCAAGAGGACCGTTCAGTTGCCTGATAACAGCCGGAAAGAAACTGTCCCTGCAACTGGAGGCAAGTGCTTTCAAATCTCTGTACCTCTTGCCTGATGGGAGAGAGTAGAGGAGGGAGTGACCAGGGTGAGACTGGCCCTTGATTATGCTGCTGGCTTTACACTACCTCTCACATGCTACCCCATAACATTTAGTTTCATTTATTGTCACGTGTACAATGAAAATGTTTATTGCGTGCGAACCAGTCAGCAGAAAGTCTACACGTGATTACACATCTAAGGTTGATTTGTGCATAGGTATTATTCCCCAATTTTAAATTGCTCGACACATAGCTCAGAATGTTATCAAACTGTGAGAAAACAATGAAAATATTTTTATACTCTCTAGGGATTTTAAATTTCCATTGAGAAACGTCACGCACCTTGAAGCTTGTCTAATTACCATTCAAACTATCAATACAATGTTTTTTAACTATTGTAAAATATCAGCTGGTTTTAAGCTTATAACATGAGGAATGCGCATTTAAATTTGGTTTCTGGAGTTAAATGTTCTACCTGTATCCTGCAAGCCTATCCATGTTCTCCAGAGATGCTGCCTGACCCTCTGAGTTATTCCAGCACACTGTAGCTTCAAAATAAAAGTGCGTTTGGTTATTAATAATGCTGGGGTTATGTCCGCTATGTCCTCTTGCATTGAGACTGTGGCCACTTGTTCTAGACACCCAAGCCAGGAGACATCGTCATCCTTATATCAATCCTGTCAAACTTCCACCATCATACGTTCATCTATCCTTCAGTAGGGAGATCAAATCTGTGCACAATTTTCCAGATGTGGTCTCACCAGACGTAAAATCTCTCTCTCTCTCTCTCTAGCCTTGTACTCGAATCTTTGTGCAATAAAAACCAGCGCATGGCACATTATCCTAAAAGGTATAAAGTCGTAGAGAATCATGAGGTCATACAGCACGGAAGCAGGTCTTCCGGCCTAACTTGCCCATGCCGACCAAGATGCCCACCTATACTAGTCCCACCTGCTCACATTTTGCCAATACCCCTCTAAAACATTCCTGTGCAAGTATATCTGTTCAAATGTTTTTTAAATATTGTTAAGGCCCCCCCCCCCCACCACATTCTTAGTCACGTGTGTGACCAAACATGTAGAATGCATCTCTTCCAGCTAGATGCAGGAAGATTGTTCCCGATGTTGGGGAAATCCAGAACAAGGGGTCACAGTTTAAGGATAAGGGGGGAAATCTTTTAGGGCCGAGATGAGAAAAACATTTTTCACACAGAGAGTGGTGAATCTGTGGAATTCCCCGTCACAGAAGGCCAGTTCATTGGCCATATTTAAGAGGGAGTTAGATGTGGCCCTTGTGGCTAAAGGGATCAGGGGGTATGGAGAGAAGGCAGGTACAGGATACTGAGTTGGATGATCAGCCATGATCATATTGAATGGCGGTGCAGGCTCGAAGGGCCGAATGGCCTACACCTGCACCTATTTTCTATGTTTCTATGTTTCTAATTCTAAAAGTATTACAGGTACATTGTTTTGTCTTGTACGTATGATTCATATATTTTTTTCGATGTTTACCAAGTGAAATATTTATGTTATGCTGACTGTGTTTATTTTGGGTCAGAGGTCAAACATGACTGGTCACGCGTGTGACCTCACACGGATGCAATTTTTTTTGATAACCCAGTTTTATCTTACAAACTCTTGCCAATTTAAAAAAAGCTAGAGTGCTCATATCTTTGGCAGACATGCATTATAGTTCTGTCGGTGGGAAAGTAGCAATGAATAAGATTAATCTCTTGCAATAATTTTTTAATGGATTACTTTATGTGAAGGCGTCTGGTCACGTGTGTGAATCTTCGGTTCCCTTTCCGAAGAATACGCCCTTAAAGTACCTGCCGAAACGACCTCCTCTGGCAACTCGTTCCATATATCCAGCGCCCTCTTTGTGAAAAAGTTACCCCTCAGGTTTCTGTGAACTTTTTCTCCTTTCATATTAAACCTATGTCATCTGGTTCTTGATTCTTGTACTCTGGGAAAGAGACTGAGCATTTATCCTATTGGGTACAATTGCGGGTCATCTTTCGGCGATTTGTGTACAAGATCCCTTCAAATACCAACACCTTTCAATCTCGCAACATTTAAAAAAATATTCAATTTTCTCCTTTTTCTATTATAGTAAATGACCTCATCTTTTTCCACATTCTATTCCATACGAGTCCTGGCCCTTTCATTCTGTGTCTCTTTGCAGCCTCATCACAGCACACGTTGTCACCTAATCTGTGTAAGAAAGAACTGCAGATGCTGGAACAAACCGAAGGTAAACACAAAATGCTGGAGTAACTCAGCGGGTGAGGCAGCATCGCTGGAGTGAAGGAATGGGCGACGTTTCGGGTCGAGAACATCTGAAGAAAGGTCTCGACCCGAAACGTGGCCCATTCCTTCTCTCCAGAGATGCTGCCTCACCCGCTGAGTTACTCCAGCTTTTTGTCACCTAATCTCGTATCATCAGCAGACCTGGTGGGGGTCAAGGAAAGAGCGTTCACGTCACGGCCCTGTCTCCACCAATCTTTTCCACCACCACGTACAAGAAGCACAAGAAGGGACAAGACAGACACCATTGTGTGCAGATGCCGAGAGGTGTGTTCAGCTCTGGCTGAACAACGTCCAATCTTGTGTGTGGACTCGATAAGAAGAAGCAGAACTGGATATGTTACACTCACACCAGTCACACTTTTCCAAACTGAAAATTACCTTTGCCCTGCACTCCGTTTTCTGCCAGTTAACTAATCTTCAATCATTTTTTTCCCTGCAGCGTGAATACCACTAACAAACCTAACCCAGCCCCTTCACATTGATGCAGTGATCAAGGAAGCACTCGGCAGATTTACGCTTTCAGGTGTCTGAGAAGATTTGCCATGCCCAGGAGGATTTCCCCCAAGTATTCTGGTGGGGTGCATCTTAGCCCTGATCTGGCAACGGCTCTGCCCTTGACTGCCTGTACCCACAAATAGCGGTGAGCAGAGTGCAGTCCACCACCTGCTCCTCACGTCCTTCCATACAGTCCTTCTTTATGGACACAAAATGCTGGAGTAACTCAGCGGGACAGGCAGCATCTCAGATGCTGCCTGTCCCACTGAGTTACTCCACCATTTTGAGTCCATCTTCGATGTAAACCAGCATCTGCAGTTCCTTCCTGCATAGTCCATCTTTATAGTGTGTGACTTCAGGAAGGTGTGGAGTATAATCAAGAATGCCTGCCACCCTGGCCATTCTCTTTTCTCTCCTCTACTTTCTTGGAGAATATTTGGGATGTTCAAAGTCGGACATTCACACTCAAGAACAGCTTCTTCCTCATTGCTATCAGACTTCTGAACAAATCCCTTATTTTACACCCCAGCGGTATGAACATTGACTTATCTAATTTTAGATAGCACTTGCTTTCTCCCTTCATCCCCTCCCCCTCCCCAGTTCTCCCACAGTCCTACATTCTCCACCTACTTACTTCCTTTCTTTCCCTCCCCACCCCCCAGACATCAGTCTGAAGAAGGGTCTCGACCTAAAACGTTGCCTATTCCTTCTCTCTATAGATACTGCCTCACCCGCTGAGTTTTTCCAGCATTTTTTGTCTACCTTCACTTAGTTTACGTCCGCTTTCCGGAGATGCTGCTTCATACTCTAAACTCAACCTCATTCAGTTATTCGAGAGTCGAGAGAGTTGCATTGCCACATGCACCAGGACGCAACAATGGAATTCTTACTTGCTGCAGCTTTTCACGGACATTAAGCCAACAACACAGCAAATATACAAAACAAATATACTAAATGCAGTAATTCAATGAATTATACTGGGTAACCAGACTATTATAGTGCAAGCTGAAGCATGTGTTCAGCCTTCTCCAAAGTCCATAGTAAATTGGTACTGGGGTAGAGTTGTGATCAAAGTTGTGCAGAGCAATTCCAGAACTGGATGGTAGATTAAAATGCCGCATTCATAATGCCTCAGCCCGGCTTTTAACAAGTACCAAGTATCACCCCAGTATTATACGCCCTTCATTGGATCTGTGGGAGATCCAGGATAGACTATAAAGTCCTCCATCTTGTCTATAAAGCCCTGAATGGCTTAGGAGCAGCGTATTTTACAGTGTCCCTCCTTCCCGATGCCCCTACTCCAGCGCTCAGGTCTTCTGACGCCGGCTTGTTAGCCTCTCAATGCCGCAGCAATATTGGTGAAGCAGCCTTTTTCAATGACGCCCCCAAGCTGTGGATTATCCGAGCCAGGGCTACGAGAGACGCACACTTTGTTGACACTTTTAAATGGCAGCTAAAAACCCATCTTTTTAATCAAGCTTTTTACTCTGTATTTGACCTCAGTGTTTTTGTTTTTTGTCCTTTTACATTCTCAATATTATATTTTAAATATGTATATAAATCAATGCTTTTTATGCTATTAACTGCGTATGTCCTCACTGTTTTAAATTGTATTTTTGTTTAGACGTGCTTTTGTGGAAAGCACTTCTGAGTTGCATTCAATTGTATGAAAAGTGCTATAGAAATATGTATTATTATTATTATTATTATTATGATTAAAAGAAGCTGTTCTTGAAACTGGAGGTAACAGCTCGCAGGCTCCTGTAGCTAAAAGGTGTGAGGGGCCAAGTTTAATGGGGAGGTGCAGGGCAAGTTCTTGTTTTCTGCTGCCGGAGGTGGTGGTAGATATGTCAGCAGCATTCAAAACATTTTTGGAAATGGAGGGGTGAGGGTTTGGAGCAGGTAGATAAGTGATGGTTGGCACAAAGTGCCACCAGTGCCAGACTAACTCAGCAGGTCAGGCAGCATCTCTGGAGAAAAGAAATAGGTGACGTTTCTGCTTGGAACCCTTCTTCAGCCTGAAGACAGATAAATGATGGCATCGTGTTCAGTGCAGACATTGTGGGCCAGAGGCTATACTGTTTTATGTTCTATCAAGTGAGCAATGGTGTTTAGATATACTTTAAGGTTTATTGTTTTTAAAGTCCAAGGAAGGGGAACTCCAGGGGCTGAAGACTCAGCGCAGCACTCACCCGTCCAGTAACTAACACCAGGAGACAAAATATTTACGAATCGGGCCAACAATGGATCCAAGCTGCCAAGAATATCAAACGCACTGTTTGCAATTGTGAGACACTTCATAACAACAGGAAGAAGCTTGTTTAAATCTGTCACATGGCAGCATACATTCGGGCAAAATTCAATCTAGTTTAGTTTAAATTGCAGATACAGCGCAGAAACAGGCCATTTCGGCCCACTGGGTCCACGCCGACCAGCGATCCCCACACATTAACACCATCCTACACCCACTAGGGACATTGTTTTTTTACATTTACCAAGCCAATTAACCTACAAACCTGGATGTCTTTGGAGTGGGGGAGGAAACCGAAGATCTTGGAGAAAACCCACGCAGGTCACGGGGAGAACGTACAAACTCCGTACAGACAGCGCCCGTAGTCGGGATGGAACCCGGGTCTCCGGCATTGCATTCGCTGTCAGGCAGCAACTCTACCGCTGCGCCACCGTGCTGCCCTTTATAAATATCCATGGTACAGAATCTAAGATTACAACTTTCAATGACCTTGATTAAGGGACATCAGATCCAGCAAAAGACATAACCTCCACACGCAAGGTAACTTGAGCTTGAATGATACAAACTAAACATTGCTTCCACTCATCCGAGACAAGGAGAATTTTGTTGATACAACTTTTTTACCCACTTCCCTCTTTCATTGATAATAGAAGATCACATTGATTGTGACATAAGTAATCTATTCCAAGAGAAACGTCTGCTAAAAGAAGCACAGCCAAGTATCATTGACTTTATATCCTGATTTGTAAAGAAAACACACCAACAGATCATGTGGTTGTGAGTCACCTTACTCACCCTGCAATGGAAACCCATGGTCTTGCTTCCTGCAGCAGAGTCTCCCTCATGAATGAATCACAAAACTGAATGTTATAGGACATAACTGGAAAACCATTTCAGGTTTCTGTCTTCTGTTGTGGTCAGTACTTCTTGCAATCAGTCTCAGTACACCATATGGTAATTTTTACACATTTAGACAATAAGCAACAGAAAATAGGTGCATGAGTAGGCCATTTGGCCCTTCGAGCCAGCACTGCCATTAAATGTGATCATGGCTGGTCATCCCCAATCAGTACCCCGTTCCTGCCTTCTCCCCATATCCCCTGACCGCTATTTTTAAGATCCTTATCTAGCTCTCTCTTGAAAGCATCCAGAGAGCCCGCCTCTGCCACCCTCTGAGGAAGAGAATTCCACATTCGCCACTCTCTGTGAGAAAAAGTGTTTCCTCGTCTCTGTTCTAAATGGCTTACCCCTTATTCTTAAACTGTGGGCCCTGGTTCTGGACTCCCCCAACATCGGGAACATGTTTCCTGCCTCCAGCGTGTCCAAACCCTTAACAATCTTATATGTTTCAATAAGATTCCCTCTCATCCTTCTAAACTCCAGAGTGTACAAGCCCAGCTGCTCCATTCTCTCAGCATGTGACAGTCCCGCCATCCAGGGAATTAACCTTGTAAACCTTAAGAGCCCTATCCAGCTCTCTCTTGAAAGTATCTAGAGACCGGCCTCCACCACCCTCTGAGGCAGAGAATTCCACAGACTCACAACTCTCTGTGAGAAAAATGTCTTCTTCTAGCCTCATGATTAAAGTGCGGTAATTCTCCGGTTACACGTGCTCTTTTTCCCCCAATCGGTAGCGCACACTCTGATTCGATGTGACTTCCTTTCACTAACCTTTTCCAGGTTTCTCTCAAATAGAATGAACTGATTTCAAAGACAGTTACAGCATCCATTTTATGGCCTTTATAGCCTCTGTAAATGCTAATGACAACATAAAACTGTGAATCTCAGCTATGTTGAGATTGAGAACCTCGTCACCGGGTGCCAAGAAAACAACCTTTCCCTCAATGTCAGCAAGACAAAGAGGATTGTGATCGACTTCAGGAAGTTGAGCAGTACACTGATAGCGCCAAAGCAGAGATAGTTGAAAGCTTCAAATTCTTAAGTGTAAATATCACCAGCAACTTGTCCTGGACTAGCCAGATCGAAGCAACATCCACGAAAGCTTACCAGTGCCTCTATTTCCTGAGAAGGCTTAGGAACTTTGGCATGTCCCAATAACTCTCACCAACTTCTACAGATGCACCATAGAAACCGGGGCACCCAGAGGAAATCCATGTGGTCACATGGTGGGGGAGGGGGGGCTGTGGAGGAGGGTGTGTGTGGGGGAGGGGGAACCTTAAAAACCTTCATAACTTTTGTACTATTTCACCGATCTGAACAAAACTTTATTTGACTTGCATCAGAGGAGAATGGTGAGTAAGGTGGCGAAAAATCGTGGCGCTATGGGGATCGGTTTTTTGCGCAAATTTAATTACAATGCAGACAGGAAGTGGTCAAAATGAGAGTTTTAGTAATATACTAGAACAAGTGGGACCCGTTGGGTCCCGTTCCCTGAACGGAGAGGGGGGAGGGGGGGGGATGGAGGGGGGGGGGGGGGGGGCGGGGGAGGGGGGGGGGAAAGGGGGGGGGGAGAGGGAGAAGAGGGGGATGCTGGGGGAGGGAAGAGAAAGGGGGGGGAGAGAGGGGAGGCTGGGGGGGAGAGGAGGGGGGGGAAGAGGAGAGGAGGGGGAGAGAGGAGGGGAGAGGGGGGGAGGGAGAGGGAGGGGAGGGAGAGAGAGGGGGGGGACGAGAGAGAGGATGGGACGAGAGAGAGGATGGGACGAGAGAGAGGAAGGGGGAGAGAGAGGGGGGGAGAGAGAGAGGGGGAGAGAGAGTAGGGGTGAGAGAAGTCTCAATCCTGCCTCATTTACCATTTCCCCATCAACCACCACCCCCTTCTCCGAAGAAACGTCAACGTTTCCCGTCTAGGTTTAAATTACATTTTAGAAAAATTACATTTAGTTATACGAAGATGAAAGTTGGAAATACTGATAAATGGAAAATCATAATGGTAGGGAGAAGCTGGTTTAAACCGAAGATAGACACAAAAACCTGGAGTAACTCAGCGGTGAGAGGCAGCATCGCTGGAGAGATGGAATGGGTGATGTTTTGGGTCGAGACCCTTCGTCAGGCCCCATAGCAGAAGCGTCCAGGTCGCGGGGCTGGAAACTGGAAGTATCCTGAGCTAATTCTGCTACCACCATCATCTATTGCAACAAGTGATGGCTTCCACTGATTGTCGCCAGAAGCTTGCGTCCTTTTCCAGACGGACGATGACAGCGATGTCAACATTTGTAGCAAGATGGACATGAAAGAAGACGACTTTATCATAATAGTAAATGTGCATGGGCCAAGACTAAATTTGTCAGGACACCTGCAACGCATGGGTTTTAATCATTCTTGAATTTGTACTCTACCTGGGAAGAAGACGAACTTTAACTAATGAAAGGCATTGACATGAAACATCAAGATTTTCTTTCCCCACAATTGCTCTGTGTCCTACTGAGTATTTCCAGCATTTCCTGTTTTTATTTTATATGTTATTAATTTGTCAAAAACTATTAAAGACATAAACATCTATTTTTTGGATGAGGTAAGCCCTGTGCAAACAGCTATTAGGTTTTTATGTTTAGTTTTAGTTTTAGAGATACAGCGCGGAAACGGGCCCTTCGGCCCACCGGGTCTGTGCTGACCAGCGATCCCCGTATATATATTACTGGGGACAGTTTTTACATTAATACCAAGCTAATTAATCTACAAACTTGTACGTCTTTGGTGTGTGGGAGGGAACCAAAGCTCTCGGAGAAAACACACGCAGGCCACGGGGAGAACGTACAAACTCCGTACAGACAGCTCCCGTAGTAAGGATTGAACCCAGGTCTCCGGTGCTGCATTCGCTGTAAGGCAGCAACTCTACCGCTGCGCTATGGTGATCGCCCGATTAAAGATTTTTCGATACCGGTGTTGCATTAAGATTCAGTCATGAGAGACGTGTGGTGATGTACCTGCGAATGATGCACTGAAACTCTGCTTGGCTACATACTGTACCAGTCTCTTACCTTTCACAAATCTTGCACAAATGAGATGTTAAATCACTGAGTTCACATTGACCATCGATTACCCATTCACACTAGTTCCCACGTTATCCCACTTTCTCATCTACTCCCTACACACTAGGGGCAATTTATAGAAGCCAATTAACTTACAAACCCACACGTTTTTGGAAACTGGAGCACTCAGAGGAAAACTACGTGTTCACAGGGAGAAGGTGCAACCTCCACGGACAGCACCCAAAGTCAGGATTCAAACCGGGTCTCTGGCACTGAGGCAGCAGCTCTGCCAGCTGCACCACTCTACCACCCTTTTTGATTAAAAACTCGCCAAGTGTAACACAACAGACCACATGCGTACATGAAAAGTTAAAATTGCTGGAAATATCTGTTGAGAGACAAATAATCCAGGGATGCTGTCTGATCCGCTGTGTTTTTATTTTACCTTCCCCACATCATGATTTACATTTCCAGACCATAATTTAAATTTACTGAGACACAAGGAAATCTACGAACTGCGTACTGGTTACTTTCGAGCCTGAAGGTTACAGATCATAATCCAATGCACAATCCAGAAGATTATGATAGACTGGTCTGCGGAGGGAGTGAGCAGAAAATAAAGCTCCAGAGCTGAGAGTAGAAAGGGTTCAGTGCATCGTCCAGGATTCCAAATGCAACGTCACCTGTCCAGTGGCAGGTTTAAGTATAACTGGGACTTCAACAACAAGATGTGACAGCAATCGATGAGAGGGAGGGAAGGGATGGTGAGGGATTTAGAGGTGAAGGGTTTTGAGTTCATGCAAAAATTCAAGGATAAAGCAAAATAGCAAGTTGTAAATCATGAAGGGACAGAATTGAATGAAAACACACAAGGTCAGGCACTGGGGAACTATCCATCTTTACATGCCTCAGCACAACCTCTTTAATGTTCGTATGTTTCAGGACATTTCTCCTCCTTGAATTTCCTAGCTTCTGTGACTTTTCCCGTGGTAAATACTGATGAAGATATGCATTGAAGACCTTGTTCATCTCCTGTGGGTCCACACAAAGATGACCACCTTTTCACTGAATCTGGTTATTACAAATCAGGAGCAAAGTACATCCAACACAGGAAAGCTGGGGATGTACTCTGGAGCGGGAAAGAGCGTTAATGTTTCAGGTCGACAGCTTTTCATCAGGTGAAAGGAGGCATATTTCCGACATTTCTCATTTTAATCACAATTCTGTACACAGACATCTCCTTCACACAATGGCCACAAGATGGAGCTTGGCTACCAGGTTTTAAATGGTGTATCTGACAACTAGGGTTGCCAACTGTCCGATCGATATTGGGCTAAATTGGTTTGTCCTGTACGGGACCGCACTTGTCCCGTATTTGACCGCTACTACTCGGGTCGAGGGGACTGTCGGGTCAGAGCGCCGCGTCCGGCCCCGCCTCACCCGTCCCGAAGTAGTGCAGCCCATGGAGTGCAGCAGCAGCAGCGCCTCGCCCGTGGCCCCGTCGGTCGGCAGCCCGGCCAGCTGTCCGACCTTCGGACCTTCGCTTACCGCCGACACCACCACCACCACCACCACCGCTCCTTCTCATGGTCGATCATCGGTTCATGAGTTGGAAGGGGCGGCGGACTTTGCGTGCAGCAGAACACAAAGCCCAGCCGGCGGGCCAGCTGAGGAGTTTTGGCCTAGGCCGCGCAATGTCGCGTGGAAAGTCCGGTGCCCGGGCCAAAACTCCTCAGCTGGCCAGCCGGCTTGGCTTTGCGTGCAGTCCAGCACCCGGGCCAACTCATCATTCATCCATCCACGGCAGAGTCGGTCAACAAATTGCCGTTGGGAATTTGCCCCTTAATTTGACCTTTTGTCCCTCATTTGGGAGTGAGAAAGTTGGCAACCCTACTGAGAATTCATTCTTAAAAATGTTGTAGGCCTCTACTTGATGAGAGTACAGGCTTGTTTCAGCTGCTATTTTTCCAAAACCTAGCACCTGTTCAAGTTTAAAATCAAACGGATACAAAGATTTAAAGAGCCTTCATATTCCAGCTGCCCTTTTCATGCCATTAGTAGTTAACCGAGGTTCAAGGTCCAGGCACTTGGACACAGAGGAATTTTCATAAGAATTATTTGCTGAGCTTGTGTAATGGCATGTAAGTACAATGTGGCTATTGTAGTCCAAATATTCTTGCCATAAATGTTGAGCTAAACCGACCAACATGTCCCATCTACACTAGTGCCCACACCAACCAACATGTCCTATCTACACTAGTGCCCACACCGACCAACATGTCCCATCAACACTAGTGCCCACACCAACCAACATGTCCTATCTACACTAGTGCCCACATTGACCAACATGTCCCATCTACATTAGTGCTCACATCAACGAACATGTCCCATCTACACTAGCGCCCACACCGACCAACATGTCCCATCTACACTAGTGCCCACATCAACCAACATGTCCCATCTACACTAGTGCCCCCACCAACCAACATGTCCCATCAACACTAGTGCCCACACCAACCAACATGTCCTATCTACTTGCCAAATATTCTTGCCATAAATGTTGAGCTAAACCGACCAACATGTCCCATCTACACTAGTGCCCACACCAACCAACATGTCCCATCTACACTAGTGCCCACACCGACCAACATGTCCCATCAACACTAGTGCCCACACCAACCAACATGTCCTATCTACACTAGTGCCCACATTGACCAACATGTCCCATCTACATTAGTGCTCACATCAACGAACATGTCCCATCTACACTAGCGCCCACACCGACCAACATGTCCCATCTACACTAGTGCCCACATCAACCAACATGTCCCATCTACACTAGCGCCCACATTGACCAACATGTCCCACTGTTCTTCTGACTAATTTTACTAATTGTATGCCTCCATGTCACCTTCCCCTCGGCTAACAATAAACCATTCTACATTTCCTTATCACCGTCTACTTTGATATGCTGTTTTCACCTTACATTTTCATACATTTTAATATCTCTCCCTCTCCCCTAACTGTCAATCTGAGGGGCCTCGACCCGAAACGTCACCGATTCCTTTTCTCCAGGGATGCTGTCTGCCCGGCTGAGTCACTCCAGCTTATTATGTCTATCTCCCATTTACACTAGATATGCCAATTCATTTAATTATTCTCTTTTGCTTTTACATATTTTAAAATATATATATTTTTTGTGTAGAGGTTGCCACTGAATATACTTAACTATCCATCAAACAATGCATCCAGGAGCTGGACTACACTGGGAAGGATTTTATCCATGCTGTTCACAGCTGAAAGTCAATGGGTTCACAAATATGCAGACAGATGAAGGTATCAAAAATAGCTCAAACTTGAACTGTTCTTGAATATTATAAATAAAATGCCTTTTACACATATGAAAATATCAAACTGTTTATAGAAACATATAAAATTATAAAAGGACTGGACAAGCTAGATGCAGGAAAAATGTTCCCAATGTTGGGCTAGTCCAGAACCAGGGGCCACAGTCTTAGAATAAAGGGGAGGCCATTTAACTGAGGTGAGAAAAAATGTTTTCACCCAGAGAGTTGTGAATTTGTGGAATTCGCTGCTACAGAGGGCAGTGGAGGCCAAACCACTGGATGGATTTAAGAGAGGATTAGATAGAGCTCTAGGGGCTGGTGAAATCAAGGGATATGGGGAGAAGGCAGGCACGGGTTATTGATTGGGGACAATCAGCCATGATCACAATGAATGGCGGTGCTGGCTTGAAGGGCCGAATGGCCTCCTCCTATACCTATTTTCTATGTTTCTATGTTTATCCCCGCCCACAACTGTGCGTTGGTCTAGTTACCCATAACATGCTTTTTACGCCTATGCAAATATCAAACTGTTTTCCTAACTTTATCTTCTTGACTCGATGGTTCCCAGTTGATCGATTACTTCCTAACCCATAAAACAAACTATTCCAATGCAACAACATCGTGTCAAGGTGAGAAGATTATTCCGCCTGTTCCCACTATTATTCAAATCCAAATTACACCCGAACGTCATTAATCGTAGCTCTGCATTGCTTGATGTAAAACAAAGTTTAAATTTGATGGGATTTCAAATATAGAGGATGTGAGGCCTCGCTGAAGAACATGGAATATGGGACAAGCAAATCCAGATCATTGCCTTCAGTGTGAGGCAGAGGATACACATGGAACGCAGCAAGAATGTAAAGTTAATCAACAAAAGGAAAAAAGGAATGAAATAATTTGTTAATCAAAGGAAGATTGAGACAGATGCACTTGGACTGAATAAAGCACGGCTGGGCAAAGTGATGGGAGAATTGGAAGAGTTTCAAGAGCTCATGTGGGATCTTCTTTGGTTTAGTTTAGAGATACAGTGCGGAGACAGGCCATTCGGCCCACCGTGTCCATGCCGACCAACGATCCCCGCACACTAACACTATCCTACACACTAGGGACAATTTACAATTATACAAAGCCAATTTACCTGTACGTCTTTGGAGTGTGGGAGGAAACCGGAGATCCCAGAGAGAACCCACGCAGGTCACGGGGAGAACGTGCAAACTCCGTACAGACAGCACCCATAGTCAGGATGGAACCCGGGTCTCTAACGCTGTGAGGCAGCAACTCTACCGCTGCACCACCGTGTCGCCGTTCTCTTCCCTCAAGTTTCTTATACAATTTTATTTCAGTGGATTTATTTACAGGGAGTTATCAACCAGTAAGCCACCCTGATTGAATATACCTCGTGGTGGGGGGGGGGTCATATAAAATAGAGGGAAGGTGTTAGTACTTTGAACTTTTATCAGCCATCATGCTTTGAAAATTAGTGGCAGGATCCACAGAAAATACTTACTGTTCTTTTCCTTGAGTTTCCAGTTAGACAAGGTAATAGAAGAGTTCCCGACACCTAGAGCAAGAAATATTAACGGATAAATTAACAACAGCACGCAAGGAGAAGACCATCAACGAGAGCCTCCTCCCAACCATCCAACACTTTGAGTATATCAACCAATGATGAAAGTATAATGAGATGTTTACTATGAAGGTTATATTAACTAAAATCTAAATTACTGTATCTCTGAAAATTATCTTCTGGATGTTAGTCCATAACAGATTTGGGATCCATTTCTGAATACCTATTTCCGTTCATTTATGGTTCATTTAAATGTACAAAATAAATGGTGTTATTAAACACTATGGCGCAACAATACTCTCTGCTCATTTCCAATTTTGTCCGGAAGTATGAATAACCATCAGTTATTTTTGATGTTTATTCAAGTGGAGATAAGACAGGTGTACGGAACAGGTCCTCCAGCCAATATACATTTCAGTGGTGTCTTCCCCAATATATTTTTCTTCCTTAAAATGAGAGAGAGGTATTTTAGTCCAAGTATATAGACAAGGTTTGTAAGTAGGAACTGCAGATGCTGGTTTACACTGAAGATAGACACAAAATGCTGGAGTAACACAGCGGGGCGGGCAGCATCTCTGGAGAAAAGGTATAGGTAATGTTTCGGGTCGAGACCCTTCATCAGCCCTCCAATGAAGGGTCTTGTCACAAAACTATCTAAATGGCGTCAAGTTGGGAAAAGGTGAAGTACAACGGGATCTGGGGGTCCTTGTTCATCAGTCTATGAAAGTAAGCATGCGGGTTACAGCAGGCAGTAAAGAAAGCAAATGGCATGTTGGCCTTTATAACAAGAGGAATCGAATATAGGAGCAAAGAATTCCTTCTACAGTTGTACAGAGCCCTAGTGAGACCACACCTGGAGTATTGTGTGCAGTTTTGGTCCCCTAATTTGACGAAGGACATTCCTGCTATTGAGGGAGTGCAGCGTGGGTTTACAAGGTTAATTCCCGGGATGGCGGGACAGTCATATGCTGAGAGAACGGAGCAGCTGGGCTTGTACACTCTGGAGTTTAGAAGGATGAGAGGATATCTCATTGAAACATATATGACTGTTAAGAGTTAGGACACGCTAGAGGCAGGAAACATGTTCCCGATGTTGGGGGAGTCCAGAACCAGGGGCCACAGTTTAAGAATAAGGAGTAAGCTATTTAGAACGGAGACGAGGAAACATTTTTTCTCACAGACAGTTGTGAGTCTGTGGAATTCTCTGCCTCAGAGGGCGGTGGAGGCAGGTTCTCTGGATGCTTTCAAGAGAGAGCTAGATAGGGCTCTTAAAGATAGCGGAGTCAGGGGATATGGGGAGAAGGCAGGAACGGGTACTGATTGGGGATGATCAGCCATGATCACATTGAATGGCGGTGCTGGCTCAAAGGGCCAAATGGCCTACTCCTGCCCCTATTGTCTATTGTCGATTGAAACATCACCTACGCCTTTTATAAATCAGATCTGTTTTTCAGACGATACGTTTGGCTTTGCCCTGATCCCCAAATGTGCATGAGGATCACAAGTGCTAATTAAATGGAACTTCAATGCAGCCACGGAACACCCACAAACCTCTGCTCAGCTTCTGGGGGTTTCAAACTACAAACATCTGGATGAACAGCCATTCAACAGAAGAGGGGAAACAGCGGTTAAGAGAACTAAGACGTTTCCCAAACCAGCTGTTCTTGCTGAGAAGATAACTAAAACGAGTTTTAAATATCCATGGTAAAAAATAATTTATATTGTGAAAGGGTGTGGACCAAACAGAATTGCACTTTCAAAGAACAAGCACAGGCACCGTAGGACAACGGAGGAGGCAGCCAAGAATTAAGGGGGACGTGGACAACGGGGGGGGGGGGGGGGGGGGGGGGGGCTGGGGGAGGAGGAGCGATGAGCACTTTTTGTAACATTTGTGTACTTTGCATGCAAAAGCAAAGATTTTGATTGTGCTTAGCTAGGTACAGGTGACAATAAATCATCATCATCATCATCACAAAGGTCTCAGCTCCACTCTTTAAGGTTCTCTATACGTACTACCATAATTATGCTGCATACTTTGCCTGCATTCGACTGTTGAATATACACATCTGAGGCCAACTTGCACATCTGCACAGTCATCAACCTCCAACAATAATGCAGCCTCCCTTCCCACAGATGTGGCCTCACCTGCAGAGAATCTGCAGCATTTTATACTTTTACTTCTGAACTTCGTAACTATTCATCCCAGAAGTAGTGTCACATAAATATTATTTTGCAAAATAAAAGCGTAGTTCACGAGTCATAAAGACCACTGGTCAATCGCACAAACTAAATCCAACCTCAGCAACACAACGGCCCACCTCTAGAATTACAATAGCATTTATCCAATTGCGTTTTGCACAAATTGCTTGTTTTTTGCAGTCTTTTTCATTTCACTGACTTGCAGTACTTTATATACAGGGCGGCATGGGCGCGCAGCGGTACAGTTGCTGCATCACAGCGCTCACAGCGCCATTCGATCCTGACTACGGGTGCTGTCTGTACAGAGACAGTTCTCTCCGTGGCCTGCGTGGATTTTCTCCAAGAGCTTATTTTCCTCCCACACTCCAAATACGTACAGGTTCAGAAGTTAATTGGCTCGGTATAAATGTTTAAAAAAATTGTTCCTAGTGTAGGATAGTGTTAATGGCGGGGATCGCTGGTTGGTGTGGAATCGGTGGGCCCATGGGACTGTTTCCACGCTGTATCTCTAAACTAAACTAAACTAAACCTTAGTATGTTTGTATGTTGTGTCAGTGATGCTGCTGCAAGCAGATTTTCATTACACCTGCACCTCACTGCACTTGTGCATATGACAATAAACTCACCTCGACTGGACTTGATAATTGTGCAATGTCGGACATATGGAACTTGTCACAGTACCACCATTTACACAACTTGAATAATTTCCAAACAGAACTAAACAGGAGAAAAAAAAGACACAGCGTGCTGGAGTAACTCAGCCGGTCAGGCAGCATCTCTGGAGAACATGGATAGGTAACGTTTCGGGTTGGGATCGTTCTTCTGAAAAAGACAAACAGCTACCTGATAGTTTCCTTGACTGGGAGTTGGTCTTTGGTTTCTAGTTGATGGAAGGCGGTGATTCAACGAGTCCTCTGATGAATTGGAATTGTTGTACAAGGTCAATGCCGTCCCCGGCGCCCTGAATTCTCCACCGGTGTAGTAGACACTTCCAGACGCATCCCTTGCACTGGCCTGTAACGAGCCGGAGCCAACATGCCTCGCAGGCGTCACCACAGGTGTGCTCGAGCACTCCATTTCTTTTGACGTATTGAGTTCAGAAAGCCGTGCATTCTTCATCTCTGAGCTCATCGACGCAAGCTCCTCCTCCCTGGCGTACTCATCAACATCTCCAGTTTCCATGGCGATGGAAAAGCACCCACTCTCCATTTGGCAGGAGTTCCGAAATACATTGTTGTTTCTGGTCTTCGGCGAGTGCTCGCTCCCCGCCAGAGAGTAGACATCGCGAATCTGCAGAGAGCTGACACCAGGGTCTCCTGTATTCCTTGTAACCTTTGCATCGGAAACACAGGTGGACATACTACTTCTCGAGAAAGGAGGCTCAGAACTGAGTTTGCGAGGACACTCCCCAATGGTCGAACTGAACTGCTTTGGCCATCCTCCGACTGACCTGGACGTTGCTGTCTGTACTCTGTTCACTTCAGACTGAACGTAAACAGGACTGTAATTTTTTGCGCTGGTCGTGTACATGGCGTTGGTGGGACTGTGGAGGTTTAAAGGTCTCGACCCAGGAGTTGGAGGGTTCTTAGCGACAGGTTGTCTTTGACCGGAGACGTGCTGGGATTCCATTTCTGCAATGTTTCGCCCAGTCGTCCTGGGTGTGAGGTTGGAAGCGTCACACCTGTGGCCATCCTTCTGGTGAGGCAACCCTTGTCTACTTACAGAATGATTGGACGTAAACACACCAGTCACCATGACGTTTCTGCACGGTGGCGTTAGAATAGTTTGCTGGCACTGGGATGGAGAGACAAGGCCGGTATTTTTCACAGGGGTCTCAGATTTTCCCAGTATGCCATTACTCGCCGGGCCCTGTGTGGGTTGTGCATCATCCAAGCTGTACTTTGTCGAGTTCAATTTCCTTCTTTTATTCCCAATCCAAGTCTGCAAAACAGATGTAATTCGGCAAAGTGATTAAGTATTAAGCAAAAAGTGAATAAATTAACAACAAACTTAAATGAAAAACTTCAAATTCCATGTTCATAAATGATAAGAGCAGAATTAGGCCATTCGGCCCTTCGTCCACTCCGCCATTCAATCATGGTTGACATATCTCTCCCTAACCCTATTCTCCAGCCTTCACCCCATAAACTTGACACCCATACAAATGAAGAATCCTGCATCTATCTCTGCCTTAAAAATATCCATTGACTGGGCTCTGTGTCTGTGTCTGTGGCAAGAATTCCACAGATTCGCCACGATCTTGATCAAAAAAAAATCTGTGGAACCTGCTGAAAATAACGGAACAAATGGGACAAAATAAACACATTACATTATTAATCTTGTTACTTTTTTAACAATCAATATCAGTTTATTTTACAAAAATCCCATTATTTATACAATTAACCTCAATTGCTTTAAATGTTTACCCGAGTCAAAAGCTCACAATGTAAGATAAAGATTTTAGCAATATACGTGCAGATTTGCAACAAGCTGGGTTGACTCATAACAGATTTTAAAAGAAAAAACTGGTGAATTAAACATATTGGTTAAATTATCCAAGCGACCCAGAAAATATAAAATTGTAACACAATTTGGCAAATCAGTGGTCGGTGCACCTCAAGTCACCGACTTGAAATGCATGAAGCCACTGACTGCACCTCAAATTTTACATCTTGAATTTTGTGTGCAATGCCTGGAGCTGCGATTGAGTTGGGGGAAAGATCAGGTCATAAGGTCATAAGTGATAGGAGCAGAATTAGGCAATTCGGCCCATCAAGTCTACGCTGCCATTCAATCATGGCTGATCTATCTCTCCCTCCGAACCCTATTCTCCTGCCTTCTCCCCATAACCCCTGACTCCCGTACTAATCGAGAATCTATCTATCCTTGCCTTAAATAAATCCATTGACTTGGCCTCTGTGGCAAAGAATTCCACAGATTCACCACCCTCCGATTAAAGAAATTCCTCCTCATCTTCCTAAATGAACGTCCTTTAACAATGAGGCTATGACCTCTAGTCCTCGACTCTCACACTAGTGGAAACATCCTCTTTACATCCAATCTATCCAAGCCTTTCACTATCCTGTATGTTTCAATGAGGTCCCTCCTCATTCTTCTAAACGCCAGCGAGTACAGGCCCAGTGCCAATAACGCCCATCATAGGTTAACCCACTCATTCCTGGGATCATTCCTGTAAACCTGCTCTGGACCCTCTACATAGCCAACGCATCCTTCCTCAGAAATGATGCCCAAAATTGCTCACGATACTCCAAACGTGGCCTGACCAGTGCCTTATGGATTATGAATTTGAATTTTAAAAGAGAAGGTCCTCAGGTTGCCACACAGGCAGGGGACGGTTCAGGTCCTGGCTAAAAGTGTCCTGAAGTGATTAAGCCACAACAGGACACATGCAAAATTAAGCAAGCTCCATCTTAATTCAACCATTTAAACCTTTGAACTATTTTTAACCGGATCTTATCTTGCACTAAGCTTTATAATCTTTATCCTGTATCAGTACACTGCGGACGGACGGCTTGATTGTAATTGTGTCTTTTCACTGATTGGATAACACGCAAAAAAAAGCTTGGTATGCGTGACGATAATAGACTAAACTAAACTAATAAAGAACCGAGTGTGTAGGAAGGAACTGCAGATGATGGTTTAAACCGAAGATAGACACAAAAAGCTGGAGTAACTCAGCGGGACTGGCAGCATCTCTGGAGAGAAGGAATGGGTGATGTTTTTGGGTCGAGGCCTGTCTTCTGAAGAAGACCCGAAACATCATCCATTCCTTCTCTCCAGAGATGCTGCCTGTCCCGCTTTTTGTGTCGAAGGCAGGTGGGACTAAGGGAAAAAAAGTTGTTTGGCACGGACTTGTAGGGCCGAGATGGCCTATTTCCGTGCTGTAATTGTTATATGGTTATATGGAATAAAGAACCGAGATGTTTTAAATAATGCCATCAAATCGTACGACAAATGCCAACGATCACGTTACGTCAGAGCAAACAGTTCTACTGTTGGAAAATCTGAAATAAAAAGCGTTAACATGATGGTATGAACGGTTCATTGAATTAAAATGTTGACATTGCTCTTTTCTTCGAGATGTGTGATCGGCAGCAGAGTTCCCTGAATATGTCTGTTCGGCACTCGCTTTGCTGCACAGGAGTGATAGCACATTGAAACTAAAATTGTACAATAGCAGAACAACCATTTCCTCACAAATAGTAGCTCCTCTGCCTTTTCCTTTGCAAAAATTATTTAAAAAAAACATCACATTTTCCTTTCGCAAAGTGCAGACGCCACAATTTAAAATTAAATACAAAGTGCTGGAGATGTACAGATGAATAGGGGAACTAGAGAAAGACACCATTTGTTCTGCATTTCCCAATATTACATTTGACTTCAAACATGCTTATTTATTAATTTCCCTCCAGCCCCCCTCCCCCCCACCACCACCACCGACAAAGCATAAATGATAAACGCCTTAGATAGGAACATTTTTCCCACCAGTGGATGAGTCAGTTACTCATGGACATGGACTTAAGATTATCATCCATGGAACTAGTGATGGAGAGGAAAACAAATTGTTTGAAATGAAGTGAGCATTTGAAAGGAAGGTGGAAGCAGATTCCAAAATAACTTCAACATTAAACTGGATGTATACTTGGAATAAATATTTGCAAGGGGATTTAGACAGAGCAGAAAGTAGGGCCAATTGGATTGGTCTTTCAAAGAGCTGGCATGGGCAAGGTGAGTCAGGAAAGGATGAGCAAGGATTCATTTGTTTTCTTTGACACAAATTGATTTGTACAGTCAACACCAAATGTTCTCCGATTCTTTCCATTTATGATTTTTGGGTTTTTTTGCTTGACCCATGAGCCCACATTGGTCATCGTTAGCACAGCCACGATCTCTTCGAACAGTCTAGCTTGTGACCCGTCTTTTTAATTTTGTTTAATTTAATTTAATTTTAATTTAGAGATACAACAAGGAGCCAGGACCTTCTGCCCACTGACTGCACGCTGACCACCGATCACCCAATCACACTAGTTCTATGTTATCTCACTCTCCCACACAGGGAGTAATTTACAGAGGCCAATTAACCGACAAACCTGCACATTTTTGGGATGTGGCGGGAAACCAGAGCACCCAGAGAAAACCCCACACAGTCCCAGGGAGAATGTGAGAACTCCACAGAGACAGCACCCGAGGTCAGGATTGAACCCCAGTCTCTGGTGCTATGAGGCAGCAGCTCTACCAGCTGTGCCACTGTGCTAGACTATACTACAGTCTTCAATTCTACCTATGCGCTGAAATGAAATTCTAACCTGTAGCCTGCGTTAGACTAGATCTGTGAATAATTTAATCAAAGAGCAACCCAGAAATAGTAGGGGACCAAAGATCTTGTGGGAGAGAGGAACTGAAGGGAATCCACATTAGTCAGGAAATTGTGTTAGGTAAACTGTTGGGACTGAAGGCAGATAAATCCCCAGGGCCTGATGGTCTGCATCCCAGAGTACTCAAGGAGGTGGCCCTAGAAATCGTGGATGCATTGGTGATCATTTTCCAACGTTCTCTCGACTCTGGATCAGTTCCTGTGAACTGCAAGGTAGCCAATGTAACTCCACTTTTTAAAGAAAGGAGGGAGAGAGAAAACAAGGAATTATAGACCAGTTAGCCTTGCATAGGTAGTGGGGAAGATGCTGGAGTCGATTATTAAAGATGCTATAGCGGTGCATTTGGAAAGCAGTGACAGGATCGGTCAAAATCAGCATGGATTTATGAAGGGGAAATCATGCTTGACTAATCTTCTGGAATTTTTTGAGGCTGTAACAGGTAGAATGGATAAGCGAGAGCCAGTGGGTGTGATGTATCTGTGGAAGGGGGAGTCCAGAACCAGCAGTCATTTTAAGAATAAAGGGGTAGGCCTTTTAGGACTGAGATGAGGAAAAACGTTTTCACCCCAAGAGTTGTGAATCTGTGGAATTCTCTGCCACAGAAGGCAGTGGGGGCCAATTCAGTGGATGTTTTCAAGAGAGAGTTAGATTTAGCTCTTACGGCTGAAGGAATCAAGGGATATGGGGAGAAGGCAGGAACGGGGTACTGATTTTAGATGAACAGCCATGATCATATTGAATGGTGATGCTGGCTCGAAGGGCCAAATGACCCACTCCTGCACCGATTTTTCAGTGTTTAACATTAATATCCTAAAATGATACATTTTTGTTTTAACTCATTCATTCTGAATCTTTCAGATTCAATACTCATCATGTAAACTTTACAACTTCCCTTCTGAGAATACATTTGTGCTTTTAATTTTCCTTTTTTCTAGATGTCAAGCAGATTCATGGGATATTGTTGCTATCAGAGGCATGATTGAATGCAGGGCAAGATGGGGAACATTCCAGGCTATAGTATCGTCAGGCATGGTGGGGCGGGGTTTGGTAAAAACTGTAGGTGACAAGAAACTTTGCTATATAGCTTAAGGAGCCTATTACTGTAGTAACGAGGGAAGCTATCCTCAAAGGCTCTTCACGAAGTCATATTGGTAGAACTCAACAAAAAGAAGACAATTACAAAAAATAAGGCAGTTGCAAACAATAACGCTGAGGTATGAACTTGGAGAGATGTATAAGATCATTAGAGAAATAGATGGGATGAATGCACCGTCTTGTTCTGAGAAAGGGATCATAGTGTCACAGAAAGGGATAAAGGTGGTCTGGAAATTCAGCTCCTTGATTGGGAGAAGGCAGGACCTGACTAGACTGGGAAGTTTCTTGCAGGTAGGTCTATGAATGACAATTGGGAAGAGCTTAGATGTGAAATAGAGAGAGCTTGCGGTTATGTACAACTCTTGTACACTGGCTCAGTGTGGTCTACTGGCAAAAAAAAATAATATTCACTATACTCAGGAACAAGTGACAATAAAGTACTATTGAACCATTTTGTTTCACTAACTGGATGAATGAAATCTGGAATGGACTGCCTGAGTGGATGTTAGAAACGGGTAGAATTATTACGTATCTAAAGGAGCATCTGAACTGCCAAAGCATAAAAGGTCACAGACTAAGCGGTGGTAATTGGGATACATGTGGATGGGTAAATGATAGTCAGCATTTTCATAGCAGTCCAAGCTCTGTGCTGGTCGATTCTACGAGAGCGCCAAATCTGTTGAACTTTCTGCATATGTCGACACTCGACAAGTTTGACTTTGTGTTCGTACTGATCTTATCCACAATAAGGATCCGACAAAAAGTTTTGCAATGGGCACTATTGGAACATTTTATATTGAAGGCATCCAATATAAATGCAAGAGTTTCAATTTGGCTGGAAATACTGCGCAGGTGTGTGGTGGGAGAAAACAGGATTAACAGTTCATGTCCATGAAATTTCATCAGAATTTTAACTGTTTCCCTCTCCACAGATGCTGCCTGACTGATGAGTATTTCTAGCAAGTTGCGTTTATTTCAATTTCCAGCAAACGCAGTTCTTTTTATTTCAATATTATCGTGGAAAAAATTTATTCTACTTACCCTGACTACATTAAAATCTAAACCTGTTTCACGAGCACACTGTATAATTAATCCAAAGCAATTTTTACTCTGATTTCTCATTCCACTGTCATAATAACGCTGCAATACTCGTTGTTGATCCTCTGTGAATATAGAACGTAGATTCATCTAAAAAAAGAAAGTACAGTAACGATGTTACCACAATTTGAAAAGTGTCAAAAGAGCTGAAAAACCATTTTAAAACAGATTCACGACACACAGAAAATACAATATTTCCTTCAATGCTGGTGGGTGGGGCATCTGCGATAAGATTAGTTCTGGACAAGAACAGGTTTTGCAAAACAGTTCAAATTCGCAGAGAAAGTGTTTTCTGTCCGGTTTTCTTTAGTCAGAGGGTGGTGAATCTGTGGAATTCTTTGCCACAAAAGGCTGCAGTGGCCAAGTCAGTGGATTTATTTAAGGCAGAGATAGATAGATTTTTGATTAGTGCAGGTGTCCGAGGTTATGAGGGGGGAAGGCAGGAGAATGGGGTTAGGAGGTAGATATAGATCAGACATGGTTGAATGGCAGAGTAGACTTGATGGGCCAAATGGCCCAATTCTACTCCTGTCGAATGACTTTATGACCTTACTCGCCACAGGAGGGAAATGTTGATATCCTTTCCAAGGAAACTAATGATTGACAAGTGGCACAAGCTGTACTGTGCAGACCTCATAAGGAAAGATGCTATACAGAAGTCGGAATCTGCCAATAAACTGCTGAACTTGTGCAGCCAAAAACCATTAAGATTTTTTTTTAAGTAATAAAGATATTTAAGAATATCGTGAGGAGGACATTACGAAACAACTTTTGATTTCAGGCAGGTTAAGAGAAGGTGCATGCAAAGGAGAAAATGGGACTTTTCCAAGAAATGGAAAGGAAACAAAATCAACTCACTTTCGGAGGTTTTATTTACCACTTGTTCTATTAATAAAGGAGGGTGCTCGACTATTTGCCATGCAATAGTTTATTCACAACAAGATGAAAATTATTTCAAACAAACAGATAAAAGAAACTGCCTACTTCAGAAATCTGAAATTAAAACTAGGGAAATTAAAATGTCGCAGCTGCCTTCTCGACAGATTTCACTGACTCCAGTTATTATTTCTAACTTGAAGTGTTGTTATAAATGTTTCTCAATGGTTGCTGACTAGCACACTGGGTGTTTTTAATTTTACTTTGTCTGAAAAAAATGCAAATATTCATTCGCAGTGCACCAAATACTGCAGATGACTTTGTCAATGCTGAGAGCAATCAAACATTTCACCATTTATGTAACTTTAAACCATTAAATTAACTTTTTTTGTATTTGAATAGGGGAATTTTTTCAAGGTGGAAGTGGTGGGAATTACAAAGGGGGTTGTATCTTCCCAAACACCCTGTTTCGGATTGTTCACAGTGCACAGTAATTCCTTTAGCAGCTTGAGCTCCCGTGGACTTACTGAAGCCAAGGCCCCGATTCACCTCCAGCTGAACAGTCAATAATCTAGCAACTCAACACCGTTTTCAATGCTCCAAATTGGACATTCAAGACATTCTTGGACATTCAAGACATTCTTGGACTCAGGACATTCTTGCTATTGAGGGAGTGTAGCGTAGGTTTACAAGGTTAATTTCCGGGATGGCGGGACTGTCATATGCTGAGAGAATGGAGCGGCTGGGCTTGTATACTATGGAGTTTAGAAGGATGAGAGGGAATCTTATTGAAACATATAAGATTATTAAGGGTTTGGACACACTAGAGGCAGGAAACATGTTCCTGATGTTGGGGGAGTCCAGAACCAGGGGCCACAGTTTAAGAATATTTAGAATGGAGCCATTTAGAATGGAGATGGGGAAACACTTTTTCCACACAGAGAGTGGTGAGTCTGTGAAATTCTCTGCCTCAGAGGGCGGTGGAGGCCAGTTCTCTGGATACTGGATCAGAGAGAGCTAGATAGGGCTCTTAAAGATAGGGGATATGGGGAGAAGGCAGGGTCGGGGTACTGATTGTGGATGATCAGCCATGATCACATTGAATGGCGGTGCTGGCTCGAAGGGCCGAATGGCCTCCTCCTGCACCTATTGTCTAGTGTTCTCCCTCACCACGAGTAAATTTAATAACACATGGAAATTACGTTCTATAAAATGTGAAACTGTCAGCCAATGTGTGGGAATGAACTCTTTTGTAGAGCTGCAGCTGGTAAAAATCATCTGTGGAATTATCCCCTGGGACAGATGACTAATTAGCGTTGGAGGAAGAGAAGGATTGTAGCTGTGGATGAGATACACTGGCTGTATGGAGTCTGTATGTTATGTGGCCACCTGAGTTTTCTCCGGGTGCTCCGGTTTCCTCCCACACTCCAAAGACATACAGGTTTGCAGGTAAATTAGTTTTGATTAAAATTGTAAACTGTCCCCAGTGTGTAGGATGGTGCTGGTGTACGGGGATCAACGGTCGGCGGTGACTCGGTGAGCCGTAGGGCCTGCTTCCGCACCGTATCTCTAAACTAAACTAAATCACAGTTACTGAGACAAAAGAAAAAAAAAAGGTAGGACCAATAGTTTGTGGATAAAACATGAACAGAGCTTGGCAGTGGTTGCAACTGAAAGCTTTCAAGGAGCCCTGAGACTGATCAAGTGGAGGTACTCAAAAGATGCTGAGAAATAAGATGTACAACTTGCTAACCTGATGATGCGAAAGGCCAGACTGAGGAAAGCAATGAGGGATGAGTTCATTTATGTCACTGAAGGTTTTAAATGTACAAATCTGTCAGGGGTTATGGGGAGAAGGCAGGAGAATGGGGTTAAGAGGGAAAGTTAGATCAGCCATGATTGAATTGTGGAGTAGACTTGATGGGCTGAATAGCCTAATTCTGCTCCGATCACTTATGAACATGAAATCTGTACGTGTCCTCATCATATTCATCTGCTGAATGTGTCTACGAGTCTTTCATGAACCAAATGTTTCTTATGATGGCAAGAACATTCCCGTGTTAAGTTCTATTCTTCACTTATGAATGTCTGTCTGTTGTTGCCCAACCACAGTGTATTCCTGCATTACACAGGGGCTGCAAACTCCCCTGGCTTCTCCAAATCTCACGTTGTAAGTGGAGATGATTTTCTATAGGAGGTTTTTCTTTCAACAGTAATGCACCCTCATGGTCTAGGAGGCAAGGGAATTGTGATTTTACCTTAATTGTTGTTTTAATGAACAGATAATGGACATTATGTTGTTCAGAGTATTGACCTGCAAGAAGCAACAGAAGAAATTGCCACGTCACTTTCCAAAGTAAATGCCTTACGTTGTCTCCCATTGTGAACCGGCAGCCAGCAATTGTTGTCCTTGTTAAATTGTTTCACTTCTCTGCATACATTTTGTATTTATTACTTTTCACACAAATTCTGTAAGACAGAATTTTTATTCCATAACTGAATTTTTTTTAGCAGTGACTTGTGAATCGCATACGGTTGCATTTCTGTTACCCGAACTGCAGTAATGCTGGCGTGCTGTATTTAATTTATCAATTATCTTGCAGAATCATACACTGTTATGCGTTATGATGAGTACATTCAGACTCAAGAGTAATGCGGGTGTGATTATGCACAAACACTTGAACGCATGGACATCTAAAGAACCTTGAAAAGGAAAATCAATTAGAAGGCATGAATATGAAGAACAAGGCATGATGAACACACAAGGGAAGGGTACTCACTTAATCAATGCACACATTACGTTTGTCAATCCACTGTTCAAAAAATTATTGGTCGCACTTAGCTTATACTATATCTGGAGTGATAGATGAGATTTCATCTAGTCTATGTTGGAGATCTTGACCACATCAGCTTGATTAAAACAATTTGACTCATTGTCCTCAAAACATGGTGAAAGCTTCAGCTATTAACCTCCTTTGTACTGACACCAACTTCAAATAGTGAAGAGTCCCGACCCGAAATGTCACCCTTTCCTTCTCTCCAGAGACGCTGTCTGTCCCGCTGAGTTACTCCAGCTTTTTGTGTCTATCTTCAGTTTAAACCAGCATCTACAGTTCCTTCCTAAACAAATAGTATAGCAGCCAAACAGTTAAGTCTTCTAGATCTTGGATGACTTGTGCAATAACATTTAATACTCTACACTGAAACTCATAAGCCTAATCAATACCCCAGATGCAAATAAATTTGGTTTATTTCACATTAATAGCCTGACTACTGAACAAACAGAAATAAATGACATGAAAGAATTTTAGTGGATTGTTTGGAGTCTCTCCATGCAACAGGTCAAATGTTGAAATGACAACTGATCTTGCTGGTTACTCTTCTTATCAAACCGACAGCATGCACAAACAGGTGAAAAGGCTTGTTGACAATTTGTCAGCACAACTGATCTTGCTGGTTACCTCTTTCATCAACCACACGTAATCAAACCACCGACAGCTAATGCACAAATCAGTCACCGCATCTTTCAGAAAAAGCGGGAGTATGCTGCTTGTGATTCACATTCTTTTTTTTTTTTATTATTTATTTTTTTTTTATTTCGGTAAATTCATTCTACACAAACACATAGATCTTGATACATTTTTTGTGCTGCATTTTTTTGATTTTTTTTAGAGCTTTAAGAAAAATAGGTTTAAAGAAATTGGGCAGTGCAAGAGTTCGAGGAAAAAATACTTTGAAGTTAGTTCACCCAAAACTTCACTCATATAAATTAAACTCCGCATCTACCACCACTGTTTTTGTAATCACCTCCCGTTACCAGGTCCTGAACTTATTTATAGATTTCTTTTTGGGGCTACCTCAACAATCTTCAATAGGTCCAGAAACCGCATCTTTTAAAGTCTTTACCTGCTAGGAAATCTCATCTCTTCCAGATGTAAGTTTCAAACATATTTGATCCACATCACTTTCACATTTTTCCAGAATTTAAGTAGAGTATTCCCTGAACTTCTTCTGATTCACATTCTAATCGATATTCACAAATCATCCAAATCACCTGGGAGAGTTCACACACACCAATTAAACTCATGGAGGAAATCGTCTCCAGGGGAGACAGATCATCTTAAAACCAGGGTCAAATGGAAAGAAAACTTCCTAATTAATCCTTAATGTCCACCCTCCAAATAAGTACTCTAAACAATACATCCCTTGAATTTATTTTTCCTGGGCACGGATGTGACAAAACAAAATGCACATTCACCTACGCCATCTATTAAAAGTTAAATGGAGCAATGTCAAAGATTTGAGTTCTCCACAACACCTTTCAGATTACATCCAAAAACTCACACAAAAAACAAATTCATACTTCATCGCTTTGTACTAGACATAAGCTGTAAACAGTAGTTAGAAGGGTATTCACCTACAAGGTATCTGGCTGTAATGTAGCTGAATACCTTTGTATCCTACAAATAATTAATTAGAAGGCAAAAAAATCCAATGATTTTTACTCTCAAGAAAGTAGGGTGGTTCGGCCTATGTATTAATGAGAGTTCTCCAGTTCAGTTCCACACAACAACATGAACAAACAGTAGCTAGATTCCACTATCTAAAGTACTATGCCATCCTTCCCCACAATTTCATTTTTGTTAGCTTATATACAATTATGAATGAATGAATGAATGAATGAATGATATCTTTATTTCGAACGATTAAAAAAAAAAAGATGAAAATGAATAAATAAAAGGAAAATTATATATATACATATATATATACATAAATACATACACACATACATACATATACATGTACATATATACATACATACATATACACATATACACACATACACATAACATATATGTACATACATAAATTAAAAATTCAAAAGCCAATTTCAACATAATACACATTAGACTCGTTCAAAAAGAATCAAATTTCAAAAAAAATCGAATTAATACATTGATTGAAAGTCACAGCATGGATACAGACCTTGTTGCTCACTAATTCCATGTCGGCTAGCGATCACCCATTCACAATAGAAATAAAAATCTGCAGATGCTGGTTAAGACACAAAAGGACACAAAGGTCCAACTCAGCAGGTCCAAACGTCACCTATCCTTGTTGTCAGAGATGCTGCATGACCTGCCGAGTTACTCCAGCACTTTTTGTCCTTTTACCCATTCACACTAGTCTATATTATCCCACTTCCCAACCCCTACACGCTGGGGCAGTTTACAGATGCCAATTAGCCTACAAACCCAGGCCTCTTTGAGAATGTCCACACAGACATTCCCCAAGGTAAGGATCTAACCCGAGTCTCATGGCACGGTGAGACAGCAGCTCTACCAACTGCACCACTCTGCCGCTCCAAGGACAAAATAAAGAATATTTGGAAGGAGTGAGATTACATTGGGTTTATAACTCCCATAGTTTTCCATCACTGGAGGGTTTTTTTGTTTATTGCTTATATGCTGTCAAAAATCTAAGGGACTGATTGCATTTATATGATCAGTAACCAACACTCTGATTAAATATCAAAGTTTCCAAAATGCTGAGGTGTACCTTACTCTTTTCTTCATCGTGTTTTATTCTTTATTCACGAGACAGTCCTCTGCTAGGACTGAAAAGATTTAAAGTGATTTAGGATTTTCAATCGATGCACAGATTATTTATCCTCGCCGACTGTCACCCACCCAATGATAGCAAAGTATTCTAAGAATCCAATTCACTTCACCAGATGAAACCGAACACCCAACTTTGTAGAGAGATAGGGGGCGGCATGGTGGCAGCCGTAGCGTTGCTGCTTTAAGGGTCTGTCCCACTTACGTGTCCTTGGCATGCAAATTACACGACCTCGTGGTCGCGTTCAAGCGCGATGGTCCCGCGAAGGTCGGGTGCGATTGCATGCGTGCGCGCAGCCGTCTGGAGTGCGTGACACCATTTGAAGATAGACACAAAGCTGGAGTAACTCAGCGGGACCGGCAGCATCTCTGGAGAGAAGCAATGGGTGATGTTTCGTGTCGAGACTCTTCTTCAGTCTGAAAAGGAGGGTCTTGAACCGAAACGTCACCCATAGCTTCTCTCCAGAGATGCTGCCGTTCCCGCTGAGTTACTCCTGCATTTTGTGTCTATCTTCAATCTTCTTGGCCCCGCTCTGGGAGTAGAAGTGGGGGCGGATCCGGATCCGCAACGGCCGTGAGCCCCAGGCCGAGCTCGGCGATCATTTGCCTGCTTCTGCTGCTGTTGGAGATGAGACGTTGCGTCGCGCCAAGGTCTTGTGCCTGTCCCACTTTGGCCGTCAGTTGCGCCACAGGCTGTTGGCGCGCAAAGATTTTGTTTACTACAAAAATTTCGGAGCCCCGCGCGATGTCGCGCACAACTGCATACCCCTCCGCGCTTCTAAGCGGGACCGGCCCCGCGCAGCCAGACGATGCCCGTGCGCCTCAACGTGACCACGCGGTCGCATAATTTGCATGCCAAGGACACGTAAGTGGGACAGGACGTGAGTGCCCGGGTTTGAACTGTACGGAGAACGGGGACCGAGAGCTTGGGGTCCAAAAACTGAGGTTTGTGGTTAATGGATCATTTGTCCCATGAATGGCGGTCGCTGGGCATGGGCCAAAGGGCCGAATGGCCTACTAAATGCTAACCTATTGTCTAAATCAACTTAATAATTAAAAAGTAACTAGGATCATTTTTGTGCAGTTGATGGCTTTTTGAAAACATATCTTTTGTCTTTAAATGTTGAGGAAGGCATGGAGATACTGTATGCAGACTGAAAACCAAATCCTTTTTATGCTTGCTGATGAGCATTTTTGGGCATATTTTAATCTCAAAAGGGTTCCAAGTCATGAATATTGTTGTTTACATCCATCAGAATATTAATGGTTTTATATTATTAGCAATTTCATTCAGAATTTATGACAGTTATTATGGAAGGTGAACGTTGCAATTCAGGTATGCTACTATTCTTCCACTGCTGAATAATATTTTAGGAAATGATGTATTTGAGGGTTATATTGGCATCATATTCATATTCTGCTCTTATTTGCAGGAAGTACCACAGTCAAAAGGCCAGAGGAATATTAGGAATAAAACAGTTCACACAATATTCATGCTCTGATCCAAGAACTGTGTGGCATATTTAACCTTTCCTTCATTCTGGGAAAAAATCATTTTGGTTGGTGAACAAACTTCAACAAACAAATACTTGAACAATGAGCTTGAGATAAGATGATCTTTGATGCTTCATGCAGTGAATACAGACGAGTATTGCAACTCCATAACAATCTGGAAGCACTATGGCACAATGAGTGGAACCACCGCCTCGCAGTGTTGGTGAACTGGATTCAATCCTGACCTCTGCTGCTGTATTTTTTAAGTTTAGTTTAGAGATACAGTGCAGAAACAGGCCCTTTCGGCCCACCCGGTCTGCGCCGACCAGCGATCCCCGTACTGTAACACTATCCTATACCCACTAGGGATAATTTTTACATTTACCAAGCCAATTAGCCTACAAACCTGTACGTCTTTTGGAGTGTGGGAGGAAACCGAAGATTTCGGAGAAAACTCACGCAGGTCACGGGGAGACCGTACAAGCTCCGTACAGACAGCACCAGTAGTCGGGATCGAACCCGGGTCTCCGGCACTGCATTCGCTGTAAGGCAGAGACTCTACCGCTGCGCCACCATGACCGTCTAACTGTCTATTTGCAGTTTGCACATTCTCCGTGACCGCGTGGGTTTTTTACAGGTGCTCCAGTTTTCTTCCCCATCCCGAAGATGCAGATTAATTGCTATTTCTAAATTCCCCCTCATGTCCAGATGAGTAGTGGAATCCGGAGGGGAAATATAAAATGGGATTAATGAAATATTAATGTCAATGGATAGGTTATGAGAGATAGGACTGTTTGTTGCAGAAATAGGAGTGTTCGGTGAACTTCTGTAACAGTTTCGGCGACAAAACATGGCGACATTTGTGTACTGCCTAGGTGAGGTCTGTTACATTATTTTATCGGGTTGCATGTAAAACAAAGTATTTCACTGTACCTTGGTACATGTGACAATAAAGCATCAATGAATCATTGATGTTACAGACTTAGTGGACTGATTGTCGGCGGAAGCTTGCGGCCTTTTCAGGACGGACGATGACAGAGAGGTCAACATTTGTGACAAGATGAACACGAGAAGAAGAGTGGGCTGAAGAGCCTGTTTATATCGATGTGCTGTATATATTTATAGAAACATAGAAACATAGAAAATAGGTGCAGGAGTAGGCCATTCGGCCCTTCGAGCCAGCACCGCCATTCAATATGATCATGGCTGATTAGCCAACTCAGTATCCCGTACCTGCCTTCTCTCCATACCCCCTGATCCCTTTAGCCACAAGGGCCACATCTAACTCCCTCTTAAATATAGCATTAAATATTATGAATCTGTGCATACATTTTAAAGGGGGATAATATTTTACTGTCCATTCCATATCTTCAACAGCGAACGTTGAAAGCTTCATCATATATTTGCAACTGAAAAGAGCACAGACAAAGACCATGACTGCAAAACTAGTATATTTTACAATTATATTAACTACTTTAAAATCCCATTAATAGCAACATTAAAATTCAAGCCGAGTAGATTTATGAGCAGTGAAGTTAGACAGAAGCAGGAACTACTGAATACCAGATGCATTTGACTTTAATGATCAGACCTATCTACTTCTATTTGTTCAGCCCATCACTTAACTCACCTAACCATCTTCCTGCATGCACTGCTGATCTTAACCACTTGGCCCCTTATGTTCTTTATTTTCCTTTATCTCGTTAAATATCTTCATGTTTCACAGCATCGATGTACGGTTAAGATCTGACATTATGAATCAAGTTTCTACAACTTGGCTAGGGAGCTGGAATTAAGAAAGCATAAATTGAATTTATTGATGTCTCTTCTACTATGGTTAATGAAAATTAGCTTCCTGGCTGCTATTACACAGCATTTATTATCAGAATGGAACAAGGCAATGCTAGCTCGCAAATGAAATATAAGATGCTAATGGCCTTTTATTAGTATAATACACCAGTATTATTTCAGGAATAATGGTTGGAACCAGACTGTATTGTGAAGTAGCAATTGCTGCTTAAAACAATTTCAGCAATTACTTACTTCCAGCAGATTTAAGCCCTTTAAGACCTGAAGAAGGGTCTTGACATGAAACATCACCCATTCCTTCCATCCAGAGATGCTGCCTATCCTGCTGAGTTACTCCAGCATTTAGTGTCTATCTTTGGTGTAAACCAGCATCTGCAATTCCTTCCTACATATTAAACCCTTAAAACATGCTCTGCCATACAGTATGCTAACAAACACAAACAGCTTGGGGATAGAATTCCATTTGTTTGGGCAATGTCATGTAAAAGGAAAAATAATTAGGAATGATTATGGCATTTAGTTCAAAATGATTTGTGGAGTCATCCACCATGGGAAGTGGAGGAAGCCAAATTGCCGGATATTTAAGGAGGTAGGTTGCTTTCTCCCCCAAAAGGCATGAAAGGATCAGAAATATGGTATTGAGGGACGATGAGCCATGATCTTATTGAATGCTGGAGCAGGCATGAAGGACCAAACAGCCTACACTGCCATCACTATGTATGTTTCTTTGACTGGCGCTACATGCAAGGAAATTATATGGAAAGTAAGATTTTAAAACTGTGTCACAAATACATTATTTTTCAGCTCAGTTTTCACTGAATAATGCATGAGTGGCTCTCCTGCATTCTAAAAGGGCATCAGATTCAGTACAATCTCCAATGTCAATATTTTTTTCAATAAAGATGTTTGTCAGGTACATGTGCTAGAGTAACCTTGTTAGCTTTCACTGTGCGTTATACTAGCATTCACCAACTGTTAAGATTAATTACTTTTAACTGGAAAAGTTGCTTGGGGTAAGTATGAACAAAAGGCAAGACTTGTTTTTCTTGCAGAGCACATACACAATTATCTAACACAAATGAAGAATGCTCTATTGATTTGAAGTCTGAACCAGATGATGCAATGCATGAATTATTCCTGATCCAAAGCATTAGCGACAGCTCAGAAGGCGCAGCACATCTGACTTAGTAATTACAAACAAAGTAAAATATCATCGTCGGGCATGAAGAAACAACCTTCCTGCTGGTTACCTACACTTACATCACAATATGTCCAGAAACAGACCATTTAGCCCTACCAGTCCTCTCCGCTAGTTATACAACAATCATGACTCCTCTAGTCGATCCAAACTAAATCTATTAGTCATTAGCCATTACCCAGCCAAATCTATTAGCCATTTAATTGCATTTCCTCCATGTGCTTGACCAGCCTTCCCTTCAATGCATTTACAACATTCACACCAATCATTCACTTAAGGACACAAGGAGTAACAGCGGATCAGGCAGTATTTCTGGACAACGTGGATAGGTGACATTTTGGATCGTGACTGATTGTGGGGTGGATGAGGAGAGGGGAGGGGGGAGAAAGCTGGGAGAGCGGAGAGAGCAGCACAAAGTGTGGCAGGCAATAGATGGACATGGGCGAAGGGGTTTTCACTCACTGTTCACTTGACAAGCCTTCCCTTAAATGCATTCACACTATTCACTTCAACCATAGCCCTGTTAGTTCTCACAGAACTCAGTTTATTGTCACATGTATCGAGGTACAGTGAAAAGCTTTTGTTGCTTGCTATCCAGTCGACAGAAAGACAATACATCATTAATCTCTCTCTCCACACGAACACTCTCACCACTCTTTAGTCAAAGATATCTCTTCTGCATTATCCATTTGATTTTTTGGGTGACTACTTGATATTGATGGTTTCTTGTTATACTCTTCTGCACAATGGAAATTACCTGTCTCCATTCACTTCATCAAAAAAAAAATCATAATTTAAAAATCTATCTGATCACCCTCAATGTTTTGTTCTCACTTCTGAGCATCTTTTCCTGATAATGGTATCAAGCTGTCTTCATGCCCCTCTAGTATCTTTGTACAACAAGGCAGTATTCTAAGTTATTTAATCATGATTGAGGACTGTTTGAGCAGAATTTTCTTTTTACCAGCTTGCTAACCAGTGACATTTCTTTTACTGATCGGTGCATCTGTACTTTGAGATCTCTTTGTTTCATCACCCTTGGTTTTATCTCTCACCTTGCCATGTATAAATCATCTTAGTCTTCATATTCAAATACATTATCTGTGGAGCATTTCTTTTGAAAATTATCTGCCCATTCTTCAAGTTTATTTCTTGCTGTTCTTAATATTGGCAGGTCCTCTCTATCTCACCCCCCCCCCCCCCCCCACCAAACTAATTAGCATTATCTGTAAATTTAGAACGCTTTTTTGATTACAGAGTCCCAAGTTGTTACAGTAAACTCCACCAGCAATGCTCCCTATCCTCTTCCACTGTGAATAACAATCCTGTGATCCCAGCCAGTTATCCATTCTTCTACATTTTCCTTGCCTCAACATTCCGACCTTGCTCATCAGTATATTATGTGCTACCTTAATAAAGGTCCTTTAAATATCTCCATAAATCCCATCTACTCCATGAACAGAGCCTATTCTCCTCTTCAACTTCTGAAAAGAAAGAGTAAAGTTGTTCAAGTGATACGACAGTTTTGAAAGTAGACAAAAATTTTGGAGAAACTCAGCGGGTGAGGCAGCATCTATGGAGCGAAGGAAATAGGCGACGTTTCGGGCCGAGACCCTTCTTGAGTCTGATATGGGGATGGAGGGGGCGGGAAGAAGAATGGAAGAGGCGGAGACAGTGGGCTGTGGGAGAGCTGGGAAGGGGAGGGGAAAGAAGCAGAAAGCTGGAACTACCTAAAATTCAAAGTCAATGTTCATACCGCTAGGGTGTAAACTATCCAAGCGAAATATAAGGTGTTGCTCCAATTTACGGTGGGACTCACTCTGGCCATGGAGGAGGCCCAGGACAGAAAGGTCGGATTCGGAATGGGAGGGGGAGTTGAAGTGCTGAGCCACCGGGAGATCAGGTTGGTTATTGCGAACTGTGCGGAGGTGTTGGGCGAAGCGATCGCCAAGCCTATACTTGGTCTCACCGATGTAGAGCAGTTGACACCTAGAGCAGCGGATGCAATAGATGAGGTTGGAGGAGGTGCAGGTGAATCTCTGCCGCACCTGGAATGACTGCTTGGATGGAGTCAAGGGGGGAGGTAAAGCTACAAGTGTAGCATTTCCTGCGGTTGCAAAGGACAGTGCCAGGAGGGGAGGTGGTTTGGGTGGGAAGGGACAAATTGACCAGGGAGTTACGGAGGGAGCGGTCTCTGCGGAAAGCCAAAAGGGGAGGAGATGGGAAGTTGCGGCCAGTGGTGGGATCCCGTTGGAGGTGGTGAAAATGTCGGAGGATTATTTGTTGTATGTGATGGCTGGTAGGGTAGAAGGTGAGGACAAGGGGGACTCTGCCCTTGTTACGAGTGGGGAGATGGGGAATGAGAGCAGAGTCACGGGGTATAGAAAAGACCATGGTGAGAACCACATCTATAGTAGAAGAGGGGAACCCCCGTTCCCTAAAGAATGAAGACATCTCCGATGCCCTGGTTTGGAACACGTCATCCTTGGTGCAGATGCGGCGTAGACGGAGGAATTGGGAGTAGGGGACAGTTTTGAAGTCACTGTTGACTGTTATATTTGTTCAACTTGTTCCTCTCTGGTAGAGACGACACTATTTTAGCTATTGTCAATGACAACCTGGCTAATCTCTAGCCCTGGGATATTTCTCTGCCTCCTCCTAGATATGAGTATTAGATTTCATTTGATCATGTGAAGTACTGCCTCTGCGATTTCTTTTATTGGATTCCTATCTGGTGCACGATTTTATCCTCTAGGCTGTACTGGTTTATTTAATATATCCCCTTCTTCTATTTTAAGTGTGCCTGTCTCACGACAACTCACCATCTGATATCATGCTCATCACTTATCTCTCATTAGTAAATAGCAAAGCAACATAATGATTGGATGTTTCTACCATTTCTCTATTAAAGTCATAGAGTCAGATAGCACAGAAACAGACCATTCTGCTCAACTTGCCATGTCGATCAACCTAAGCCATCTACACTTGTACCACCTTCCCGCATTTGGCCCATATCCTTCCAAATCTTCCTATCCATGTACCGGTGTTAAATGTTGTTAAATGTTATTATCGTATCTGCCTCAACTACCTCCTCTGGCAGCTCGTTCTCTAAACTTACTGTCCTCTCTGTGAAAAAGTTGTCCCTCTTGTTTCTGTTCATTCTTTCCCCTCACACCTCAATCCTATGTCCGCTGGTTCTCGATTCCCCTACTCCGGCCAAAAGACTCCATGCATTTACTCTATCTATTCCCCTCATGATCTTATAGACCTCTATAAGATCGCCCCTCATCCTTCTGGGCTCCAAGGAAACATAGAAATTAGGTGCAGGAGTAGGCCATTCGGCCCTTCGAGCCTGCACCGCCATTCAATATGATCATGGCTGATCATCCAACTCAGTATCCCGTACCTGCCCTCTCTCCATACCCCCTGATCCAATTAGCCACAAGGGCCACATATAACTCCCTCTTATATATAGCCTATGAACTGGCCTCCACTACCCTCTGTGGCAGAGAGTTCCAGAGATTCACCACTCGCTGTGTGAAAAAAAGTTCTTCTCATCTCGGTTTTAAAGGATTTCCCCCTTATCCTTAAGCTGTGACCCCTTGTCCTGGACTTCCCTAACATCGGGAACAATCTTCCTGCATCTAGCCTGTCCAACCCCTTAAGAATTTTGTAAGTTTCTATAAGATCCCCTCTCCTTCTAAATTCTAGAGAGTATAAACCAAGTCTATCCAGTCTTTCTTCATAAGACAGTCCTGACATCCCAGGAATCAGTCTGGTTCCCGTCTCTGCACTCTCCCTCTATGGCAATAATGTCCTTCCTCAGATTTGGAGACCAAAACTGTACGCAATACTCCAGGTGTGGTCTCAAAGACCCTGTACAACTGCAGTAGAACCTCCCTGCTCCTATACTCAAATCCTTTTGCAATGAAAGCTAACATACCATTCGCTTTCTTTACTGCCTGCTGCACCTGCATGCCTACCTTCAATGACTGGTGTACCATGACACCCAGGTCTCGCTTCTCCCCCTTTCCCAATCGGCCACCATTTAGATAATAAAGTCCTCGTCTGCCCAAACCCTCCCCATAGCTCAGCCCCACATGTCCTGGTAACATAAATCTTCTTTGCACTCTTTCCAGCTTAACGACATATTTCGTATAGCAGGATGACCAAAACTGAACACAATACTCCAAATGCCTCTCCAACGCCTTGTACCTATGTTTTTAACAATCTTTTTCTTAATGGCCCCATTCTCATTCTTTTTATTGGTCTCCAAAAAAAATTGCTATTTTGTTTTTTTAATTTACGTTCCTTGATTTCACAGCTCCTCTTTTTTAAATATGGCAAACAAGCGTCACATCAACTATGTAAGGTAGCAGTTGTAAATAAGAATTCCATGTACACCACACATAGAAAGCCCACATCGATTTAAAATGTTATAAAATTGCCTTTCCATACTCCTTAACTTAAAAAAAAAACAAAGGAATAAACCTTCATACAATAATGACTACAGTACCAGTTTAAAACATTAAAGTACAAGAGAATAACTGGGAATCAATAAGAAACAAGAAATAAGTCAGAGGGTAGTTAATCTGTGGAATTCATTGCCACAGAAGGCTGTGGAGGCCAAGTCAGTGGATATTTGAGATCGACAAATTCTTGATTAGAACGGGTGTCAAGGGTTATGGGGAGAAGGCAGGAAAATGGGATTAGGAGGCAAAGATCAGCCATGATTGAATGCCGGAGTGGACTCGATGGGCCGAATTATCTAATTCTACTCCTATAACTTGTGAACTTGTGAAGAAACAGATTTAAGAATAAGAAGCAATGGACACCTCGTGAAGTGACATCTGATGTACTATAAGTGGTTGTTGTGAATCATACGTTTTTTATTTCTTATCAATGATTCACATCTAGAGATCAATACTGTCCACTGGGAGTGCAGGAAACTTTCATTTTGTTTGCCAAAGGAATGGAAAATGTTCTCAGAGCAATCAATTGAGGAGAAATGAGGTGAATCTGATTATGCCATTAATCTCAAAATTATCAGAAAATCTGAATAAATGACTCCCAATTACTCCAAAGATTACAGCAAAACAGCTTCAATCAGCTGGCTTCATTCTAATTCTGGGTTAAGTGCACAAGGTGCAAAAATAATTTTGATCAATAAACAGGATGATGGAATCAAGATCAGTGGTGTTAAATGAGATGCACCTGCAGTGCATTGAGCTACACTAACAGCATGTTTCAGCAGATAGACAAAAATGCTGGAGAAACTCAGCGGGTGAGGCTGCATCTATGGAGCGAAGGAATAGGTGACGTTTCGGGTCGAGGCCCTTCTTCAGACTGACGGTCTTCAGCAGGTGGTCTCTTTGCAGCTCCAATGTCTGCAGAGGTAATGAGTTACCAAACGGAAAAATAATTACTGTAGATGCCGAGATTCAAAAATAAAGTTAACTCTTAGTTGACTCTTCTTCAGAGTTCCAATGTGGGTAAATGGCGTGAAATGTTAACTTTATTTCTCTCTTCACAGATGCTACCTGACGTGCTGAGTGTTTCCATCATTTATTTCAGAAGAGAAAGAACACTTGGGCCGCCTGCATGGGCTCGGTTGTTGCTCTGACATCATGACATAAGGTCAGATTCAGATTCAGATTCAGATTCAATTTTAATTGTCATTGTCAGTGTACAGTACAGAGACAACGAAATGCATTTAGCATCTCCCTTGAAGAGCGACATAGCAAACGATTTGAATAAAAAAATAATAAGTGTCCGGAGGGGGGGGGTGGTGATTGGCAGTCACCGAGGTACGTTGTTGAGTAGAGTGACAGCCGCCGGAAAGAAGCTGTTCCTTGACCTGCTGGTTCGGCAACGGAGAGACCTGTAGCGCCTCCCGGATGGTAGGAGGGTAAACAGTCCATGGTTGGGGTGAGAGCAGTCTTTGGCGATGCTGAGCGCCCTCCGCAGATAGTGCTTGCTTTGGACAGACTCAATGGAGGGCAGCGTGGAACCGGTGATGCGTTGGGCAATTTTCACCACCCTCTGCAATGCCTTCCGGTTGGAGACAGAGCAGTTGCCATACCATACTGTGATGCAGTTGGTAAGGATGCTCTCGATGGTGCAGCGGTAGAAGTTCACCAGGATCTGAGGAGACAGATGGACCAGATCCCCCATCTCTTTCCGTACTTCATCTCATCGTTGTTGTTAATCCGACCAACAGCAGAGATATCATCGGCAAATGTAAAAGATGGAGTTGGTGTCTGAAGGGTCCCGGCCCGAGGCATCGCCTATCCATGTTCTCCAGGGTTGCTGACTGACCTGCTGAGTTACTCCAGCAGTTTGTGAATCTTTTTTTGCAAACCAGCAACTGCGGATCCCGGTTTCATCGAGTAGGCATTGTACTTGGCCACACAATCTTGGGTGTACAGGGAACTGAGCAAGGGACTGAACGCACAACTCTGAGGTGCACCAGTACTGAGGATCAGGGTAGAATAATTCTTATAGACCAATTCCAACCAACTGTGGCTGCCGGTCAGGAAGTCCAGTAACAAGTTGCAGATGGAGACCAAGGTTCAGAAGTTTACTGATGATCTTATCTGCTATTGTGGTGTTGATGGCCGAGCTGTAATCAATGAATAGCATCCCAACATCGGTGTTCTTTATGTCAAGGTGATTCAGGACTAAATGTAGCACAAGAGTGATAAAGTTTTTCATTGATCTGTTTTCCCTGTACACAAGTTGTAGGGGATCCAGATTCTCCGGAAGACTGATGCAAATGAGGGCTATTACCAATGTTTCCACACATCGCCCTTGACTTCCAAAATTTGCCAATGAGAGTAAGATTTGTTCACTTCAGTAAGAGGAAGAAATCTTGACATTTTATTATAAAACCAAGACGAAGTTCAGTTGGAGCTCGTAGTGTTCAATAGGCTGATGGTTGTTGGGTGAAAGCTGTTCCTGAACCTGGACGTTACCGTTTTCAGTTCAGTTTAGTTTATTGTCACGTGTACCGAGGTAACCAGTTGTGTGCTAACCAGTCAGCAGAAAGACAATACATTACACTTGCTCCATTTACAGTGTACAGATACATGATAAGGGAATAACATTTAGTGCAAGGTCAAGCCAGCAAAGTTTGATCAAGGATATTCCGAAGATCACCAAAGAGGTAGATAGTACTTCAGTGTTAAAGAGGGAACTGCAGAATCGAAGGTTACACAGAAAAGCTGGAGAAACTCAGCGGGTGCAGCAGCATCTATGGAGCGAAGGAAATAGGTAACGTTTCGGGCCGAAACCCTTCTTCAGACTGATCAGGGGTGGGGGTGGGTGGGGACAAGAAAGGGAAAAGGAGGAGTAGCCGGAAGGCTGGAGGGTGGGAGGAGACAGCAGGGGAGCTGAGGAAGGGGAGGAGACAGCAAGGACTAACAGAATTGGGAGAAGTCGATGTTCATGCCCCCCGGGGTGCAGACTCCCCAAACGGAATATGAGGTGCTGTTCCTCCAATTTCCGGTGCTGCTCGCTGTGGCCATGGAGGAGACCCAGGACAGAGAGGTCGGAGACGGAGTGGGAGAGGGAGTTGAAGTGCTGAGCCACCGGGAGGTCAGCTAGGTTATTGCGGACCGAGCGGAGGTGTACTTCAGCACTGGTCTCTGGTTGTGGTAGGGTGTTTCAGTTTCCTGATAACAGCTGAAAAGAAACTGAGCCTGAATCTGGAGGCGTGCGTTTTCACACCTTTTGCCAGATAGGAGAGGGAAGAAGAGGCAGTGGTCATGGTGCAACTCATCCTTGATTATGCTGCTGGCCTTGCCGAGGCAGATGAGTATAAATGTTGTCAATAGCAGGGAGGTTGGTTTGTGTGATGGTCTGGGCTGTGTCCACAATTCGCTGCAATTTCTTGCGGTCTTGGATGGAGCTGTTCCCAAATCAAGCTGTGATGCAACCTAAGAAAATGCTTTCTATGGCGCATCTGTAGAAGTTGGTGAGAGTTGTAGGGGACATGCCAAACATCCTAAGCCTTCTAAGGAAGTAGAGGCGTAGGTGTGCTTTCTTGGTTGTTGCTTCAATATGGGTGGTCCAGGAGAAGTTGTTGGTGATATTGACTCCTCGGCATTTGAAGTTTTCAAGTTTTCAAACTCCTGTAACTCGTTCCCAACGGCGGAAGTGAAATAAGATCGTGCACAGGGTGGTGTGGGTCCTTGATGATGCCTGCAGCCTATTTGAGCCCATATCACAGTGATCTAATTATCCGATAGATTAGGTTTCAGGGGCTGGATGTCCTACAACTGTTCCTATATTGTCTTGGCATTCAATACTACCATTCAAGTTCAAGTTTCTATACATCACAATGGGATACACGTACACGGAAAATCCATCACAGGCACATGGACAGACAAACAAAAACAAATTACATATCATTTATACAAAAATGACACATAAAATCCTAAAAGAAAATTGTACAAAACAAGACATCAGTGAAAAAACAGAATTAGGAAAACAAAAAGAAGTCCACAGTAGAGCAAGAGGACATGTTCTATTGTCGAGGTAGGATTAGGGTGATGTAGCTTGGTGCAAGAATCTGATAGTTGCAGGTAAGTAGCTGTTCCTGAACCAGCTATTTGGGACATCAGGCTTCTGTGCCTCCAGCCCAATGGTAGCAGTAAAAACAGGGCATGGTCCGGATAGTGGGCTTCCTTAATGGTAGATGCTGCCTTGATGATGCAGCGCCTCATGTCGATGTTCTCAATGGAGTGGAAGACTGTGCCTGTGGTAGAGCAGCCCAAGTCCACGACCCCTACAGAAACTGCCATACCATGCATGATGCAAGCAGTCAGAATACTTTCTTCTTACATCATTTGTTCGAGTATTCAAAGACATACCGAATCTCTTTAAACTTCTAAATGAAAGTGGAAGTGCTGGTGCACCTTGTTTGTGAGTGCATCTTTGTGCTGGACTCAGGACTGATCATCTGTGATGTTAACGTTTAAGAATTTGACGCTGTTAACTCTCCACACCCGACCCACCAATAAACACTAGCGCGTGGTCTCCGGACTTCCTCTTTCGGAAGTCAATGGTCAGTTACTCGGTCTTGTTGACTCTGAGCGAGAGGTTGTTGCTGCAGGGACCACTCAACCAGATGTTCTACCTCTCTCCTGTACGCTGACTCATCACTACCCACGATTCGGCCGATCACGGTGCTGTCGCCGGTAAAGTTATGGATGCTGTAGTCCAGGAACTGCAGATGCTGGTTTACACCGTAGACTCAAAATGCTGGAGTCTTCTTCTTGCATATGGCGTGCACAGCCTAAAGTTGTAGGACAGCTTGTTCTATTTGATCTTATTTGATTGTGCACGCCAGGTTGATTGCATTCGTCGAAACAGGGCGGACCACATGAAGGTTGCAATCTCCCACCCCAATGCTGGAGCAACTCGACGGAACAAGCAGCCTCTCTGGATAGAAGGAATGGGTGATGTTTCAGGTCGAGGCCCGTCTTCACACTGACAGCCATGGGAGGGGAGTCTAGAGATATAGAAGGATAAGGTGTGAAAACAACAGATCAAATGTAGAATGATTCATTGTTAGGTGAGGGGAAGGTGGCAACATGGTATACGATCAGAAGATGGGGAGAGAGCTGTGCTTCATCTCACAGTCATGGGTGTAAAGAGAGGAGACTAAGCCGACAGCCTTGAGATGCGGTGTTGATAATCAGTGAGGAGATGTTGTTACTGATCCTACTGATCAGTGAGGAGATGTTGTTACTGATGAAAGCTTTGCCGATGAGGACCTAAAGGGTCCAGTTGCAAAGGAAGGCAGGGAAGTCCAGTGAGCAGATCTTGAGGAGTTTGTAGGGAATAGTTGTTAATAATAATGCCACGCTGCATTATATCGACAACAGCAGCCTGATATATGTGTTCTTGTTATCGAGATGGTCCAGGACAGAGTGAGATAGCATTTGCTGTTGACCTGCTGTGGCGATGGGCAGGTCATTTCTGAGAGGGCTGTTGAACTGTGCCATATTCAACCTGTCAAAGCACTTTATTACGACTACCAGACAGTAGTAATTGATGCAGATCGCCATGCTCTTCTTGGGCACAGTTGCCCCTTTGAAGCAGGTGGGAACTTCAGGATGCAGAAGGAAGAGGATGAAAATGTCCTTGAATACTCCAGCTAGTTGGTCTACACAGGTCTTTAGTGCTTGGCCAGCCAACATTCGTGGATTCAACCTCTGGCCTTGGCGTCAGAGACTGAGATCACAGGGTGGTCAGTGACTGTGGAGGCTTGTGTAGACATTGGTATTACTGTATACTGCTAGCTCTTGCAGTACACTCATAGCTCCACAAAGGCAGAAATGTATAACTGCTCCCTGTCGGTACGGCTACAAAAGTACTGGAGCGCGATGGTGAAAGTTGATTCACAACCAATTGTGGGAGGATCTCCAAAGACACTAAAATTAAAATGCCAACTGAATGGCATTCCTGCTGTACTGTCATCACTGAGACCTTCCATCAGTGGGATCAGATGAGGGGTGAATTTCAGAAAAATGACACGGGGGGTATTAGTTCCAAGGCCTTATCACCCTATAATCAGAATTTTCTCAGATCCCCACAAATAATAAATGTGGTGTTTTGGGACATCTATTTGAAAACAAATCCTATCAATCTCTGCTTTTCTCTTTTGACAACTTCTATACTGAACCAGCAAACTCCAGCAATTCAAGGCTCTGGAAACTTTGCCATAAATGGCAGATCTCTCAAACTCGTGGACAGGCTGAAGGCTTTTAGGCCAGAGCACCAAAATAATGCAACCTTTCAGTTCAGTTTAGATTATTGTCACGTGTACCGAGGGACAGTGAAAAGCCTTTGCTGCGCGCTATCCAGTCAGCAGAGAGACAACACATGATTACAATCGAGCCATTTACAGTGTGTAGATACATGATAAGGGAATGACATTTAGTGCAAGGTAAAGCCAGCAAAGTCCGATCAAGGATAGTCCGAAGGTCACCAATGAGGTAGATAGTAGATCAACACTGCTCTCTGGTTGTGGTAGGATGATTCAGTTGCCTGATAACAGCTGGGAAGAAACTGTCCCTGAATCTGGAGGTGTGTGTTGACACACTTTGGTACCTTTTGCCTGATGGGAGAAGAGGGAGTGGCCAGGGTGCGACTCGTCCTTGATTATGCTGCTGGCCTTGCCGAGGCAGCGTGAGGTATAAATGGAGTCAACGGGGGGGGGAAGTTGGTTTGTGTGTTGGTCTGGGCTGTGTCCACGACTCTCTGCAATTTCTTGCAGTATTGGATGGAGCTGTTCCAAACCAGGATGGGATGCATCCTGATAAAATGCTTTCCATGGTGCATCTGTAGCAGCAAGCAACCTTCCCTCTCTACTCACGCACATTGGGGAGGCTGTGTCAGTGCCAAGTGAAGGCTGGGGCTGGGAACCTCTCGATCTCAGTTGCTGGAAACAAACTGCACCAATTCTGTCAGCAAAAACACGAGTAATATTAAAAGGCACTGTGTTTTCTGGGAAAGCAAATGTGTACATTTTAAATAAGCAGTTGTTTTGTTGTCTTAAAAAAAATCAATATTTATAGCATCACTAGGACGGGATGGTAGGTGCACAACATTTACATGACAACGCAGCTGCAATTAAGGTTAGAGATAAGGTGGCAAATTTCCATTATCTAGCAACATTATGTCCCCAGACCCACAAAAGAAAAAGCACAGGAACAAGCCATTTGGTTCAAACAGTCCTCCCCAGCATCAGGGTTTCACACAAGCCTTTGCCAAACTCTCCTGAGACAAGTCAGCATTGTCTTCTCTTCCCTTCTCTGTCAATCTGCTTTTAAATGTACTTACACAATTAATTTTAACCACTTTGTGCACAAGTGTGGCCATAGTCTAACCATTCTCCACAGAAATAAGTTTCTTCTGAATGCCCTATTGGATCTATTGTTGACTGTTTTGTGTTGATGACCTCAATTTCATGGGGTCTTTCCCGACAAATAGAAATATTCCTTTACGTTTAACTTTTCAAAACTTATGTTTTAAAGATCTCCATTCAGTGAGCCTTAGCCTTCTTTCTCCAAGAGAAAAAAAATACACTGTTCACCCTTCTTTTAATATAGTGTCACCTTTGTGATCTCCTCGGCACCCATTCAAATGACTTGATATTCTTACAATATGGGAAACAGAACTGCATGCAGTATTTCAAATGTGGTCCAAACATGATTCATGGTAGGTGAGCAAAGCTTTGCCAGGGGTTACGGGGAGAAGGCATGAGAATGGGGTTAAGAGGGAGAGAGCCATGATTGAAGGGCAGAGTAGACTACATGGACCGAATAGCCTAATTCTGCTCCTACACCTATGACCTTTGCTGATGTTCTACCTTATCCTTCTGGAAAACAATCCAAGTGCGTGGATTTTAATTTGATGGCCTTGGCATAACTTGTTAATGTTGGGTGCATTTGTACGCAATCTCTCCGACTACAAATGCTGGATGCCGATAGTTCTTGCACTACGCACCCTCCCCATTCCTGTCAAAATTGTTTTACCTCACCTTTTTTCACTTCCGTTGCCAATCATTTAACATTCTACAAGCTCATTCATGTCTTGTTAAAAAAAAATGTTTCCTGTCCCCTTACATTGCAATATGGCTCTCCCCCAATCCACATCTACTGCAAATTTAGATGTGTTCTTGATTGCAGAGACTAAATCTTCAATGTAAATTGTGAGCAGCAGCAGCAGACCTCAGCACCGATGCTTGTGGATCAGCAGTATGCACCATCTTCCTCTGCAAATACCGACCATAACTCCCACTTTAGTCTGCTTGTCCTGCAGCCAGTAATCTCTTGCACAACACATCCACTGAATCCACATTCCCTAACTTTATTTATTAGTTAACCGTATCAAGGCTCTTTCGAAAACCTGAGTAAAGTTACAGTGTCCTCCATAATGTTTGGGACAAAGACCCTTCGTTTATTTACTTGCCTCTGTACTCCACAATTTAAGATTTGTAATAGGAAAAAAAATCACATGTGCACATTGTCAGATTTCATTAAAGGCCATTTTTATACATTTTGGTTTCACCATATAGAAATTACAGCTGTGTTTATACATAGACCCCCCCATTTCAGGGCACCATAATGTTTGGGCCACATGGCGTCACAGGTGTTTGTAATTGCTCAGGTGTGTTTAATTGCCTCCTTAATCAATCAATCAATCAATCAATCAATCAATCAATCAATCAATCACTTATATTTGTACAGCACATTTAAAAATAACTCGCGTTGACCAAAGTGCTGTACATCAGTTCAGGTACTAATGTGCTACATACAATGGTACACAGGCCTAACAAGACATACTGCATAGACTGTTTACAGCACCCCCTCAGAGGGACTCAAAAAACACTAGGGAGTAGAAATAGGTTTTGAGCCTCGATGGTGGGGGCAGTTCTGATGAGGAGAGGGTTGCTATTCCACAGTCTAGGTGCTGCAACCGCAAAAGCGCGGTCACCCCTGAGCTTAAACCTAGACCGTATAAAATGTATAAAAATTGGGGATAGTCAGTAGGCCGACCTGAGGAACCTGGAGGTAGAATGGCGGGTTAGATGATTTTTGCTTTAGGGGGGGTGCAAGCCCGTTAAAGGCTTTGTAAACGAATAAGAGGAGCTTATTAATGCAGGTATAAAATAGCTTATTAATGCAGGTGTAAGAGATCTCTCAGCACCTAGTCTTTCCTCCAGTCTTTCCATCACCTTGGGAAACTTGTATTGCTGTTTATCAACATGAGCACCAAAGTTGTGCCAATGAAAGTCAAAGAAGCCATTATGAGACTGAGAAACAAGAATAAAACTGTTAGAGACGTCAGCCAAAACTTAGGCTTACCAAAATCAAGTTTTGAAACATCATTAAGAAGAAAGAGAGCACTGGTGAGCTTACTAATTGCAAAGGGACTGGCAGGCCAAGGAAGACAGCAAGACAATAGTCCCAAACATACTGCTGAACCAACAAAGGAGTTTTTCAAAGTTAAAAAATGGTCAATTCTTGAGTGGCCAAGTCAATTACCCGATCTGAACCCAATTGAGCATGCCTTTTATATGCTGAAGAGAAAGCTGAAGAAGACTAGCCCCCAAAAACAAGCATCAGCTAAAGATGACAGAGCATCACCAGAGAAGACACCCAGCAACTGGTGATGTCCATAAATCGCAGACTTCAAGCAGTCATTGCATGCAAAGGATATGCAACAAAATATTAAACATGACTACTTTCATTTACATGACATTGCTGTGTCTCAAACATTACGGTGCCCTGAAATGGGGGGGGGGACTATGTATAAATACTTCTACATGGTGAAACCAAAATGTATAAAAATGGCCTTTATTAAAATCTGACAATGTGCACTTTAATCACATGTGATTGTTTTTCTAGTACAAATCTCAAATTGTGGAGTCCAGAGGCAGGTAAATAAATGATGGGTCTATGCCCCAAACATTATGGAGGACACTGTACATCTACTATATTGTTGTCTTATGAATGATTGAATGCTGGCACAGGTTACCTGACCAGAAAGTTTTCCAGCAGTCATTGAGCATAAAACAAACTGCATCCCTTCCAACTATTGTATATTCAAGGCTCGTTTGCATGGCCTCATGGTGTCAGTGTGAATCAAATTACACTCTAGCTTTCCAATTAAAGTCTGTGTATTCAAAACAGAATCTCTCCACCTTCCAACTGTGGGTGACATGTGAATGTTACTTGTAAAAGTATCTCATCTGTTACTCTAAATGGAGCACAGCAGATTTTAAGTTTTTTAACAACCAACTGAATTACGTTTCCAACTTTCTACCTATCTTGGTTCTTGGTTGGTTACTTGGTCCTCCAAAATATTCCAACTGGAATTTAAACTGGTATCATCTATACTTTTCAGTCTCATCTATGGTATTTCAGTATCATCTATACTTCCAGTCTTGCACAACAAGCGGGTCAAGGTGGCGCAGTGGTAGAGTTGCTGCCTCACAGTGCCAGAGACCCGGGTTCGATCCCGACTACGGGTGTTGTCTGTACGGAGTTTGTACGTTCTTCCCATGACCTGCGTGGGTTTCTCCACACGATCTCCCGTTTCCTCCCACACTCCAAAGACGAACAGCTTAGGAGTTTAATTGGCTAGGTGTAAGTGTAAATTGTCCCGTGTGTGTGTGTGTGTGTGTTGACTAGGGTTAATGTGTGGAGATTGCTGGTTGGCGCAGACACAGTGGGCCGAAGGGCCTGTTTCCATACTGTATCTCTAAACTAAACTAAACTCAGCCACAACTGGAGTAATTATAAGAAATGCTTTGGTTGCCTTGGTACAGGTTATGCAAGCCCAGATTCCCTTGCATCTACCCTTCCAAAACAGCAAGTTCCTTATGAATTCATCTGATCACATTTTGCATCAATTCAATCATACCTGTGGACAATCCCCCATTCTGTTTGGCTCCTGACCCTGCTGTCACATTCGATCGAGGATAACTTTGCAAGTCAAGACTGCTGCTCCACCTTGCACTTCGCGATTCCTCAGCTGGAGGTGAAACCAGTGATTTATAAAAATACAACAAATACAACTGGCTTCTTCAAAAGGAGTAACGTCAACATTTGGGAAAGGTATGATTGAGCAACAAGAACATAATGACACCTAAAGGTCACAGAGTGCTGGAGTAACTCTGCGGGGCAGGCAGCATCTCTGGAGGACATGGACAGGTGACATTTCGGGTCGGGACCATGTTCTCCAGTGATGCTGCCTGACCCGCAGAGTTACTCCTCAACTTTGTGTCCTCTTTTGTAAACCAGCATCTGCAGTTCCTTGTTTCTGCATAATTACACCTATCGTGATTGGAGGCGAGCCATTTAATGCAATGAATGAACAGTCTATATTCCATTACCTGACAAAACACACAAATGTGTTTACAATGGCTCAAATACTGTGCATGTACAGTGCTCTTTTAGTTTACTGTTGATTGTTGAAAGTTCACTTTGTCAACTCGAACATAATCCCACAGGTGGCTGTTGCAATTAAAATAATTATTGAAAAATGATTGTCAAGATGCAAACCACAACAAAATGGCTTCCAAAGAAGTCATAAATCACATGATTGCAGACTTGTTTCCCTGCAGCACATAATTTGCAAGTAATACTTCAAAAACAAATCATTCTGGTAAATTGATTAATCTTATCCAAATAGCAATAGTAACACACACACATGCACAAACTGATATTTACATTTTAAGTGCAGATGCTATAATAAATGCACATCTTGCTATGAAGTTATTTGATTTAAGTTATAATATTTGTACTTGCTGTGTACATTAGCTTTGCTCAGTTTAAATAAGTCGGCAATTCAAATGAATTGTAATTAATGGGCAGTTTAGATAAACTAAGGCTACCGTTTATATCTGAAAACTATTTTCTGACTACAAGTAGCATGACCAATATATTCTTCGTGGATAAATATTACACTGTAATTATAAGTCACATCTTCCCATCCACACATCACCTCTAAACTCGCGTATCAGTATTGGCTTCCAGACTTGCAGTGGCTGATTTTAAATCTCAGCCTTGATTTCAAATCCCTCTTTTACCAAGAAGCATTCTGCCGTTGCAGCATTCAGTAAGATCACGGCTGATCGGATCCTGGTCTTCACACCTCTCCCAAGTGGTCCCCATACATGGATGTGCCGCTAATGTCAATAACGTCTCTCAAAATCCTCTGCAAATTCCAAATCAACATAACCAATTCGGGTCTCTGATCATCACTGATTTTAATTACTCAACCAATGGTAACTGTGTCTTCAACGACACAATCTTGGTTCTTGGTTCTCCAAAATATTCCAAATGGAATTTAAACTGGAGGTGGTACCTCATGGTGGCACCCCATCTCCCCCCCTTCCCCACACCTCTCTCCCCCTCCCCTCTCTCCTCCCCTCCCCCACTCCTCTCCCTCTCCCACTCCTCCTCTCTCCTCCCCCTCTCCCCACTCCTCTCTCCTCCCCCTCTCCTCACTCCTCTCTCCTCCCCAATCTCCTCACCCCTCTCCCTCTCCTCCTCCTCCCACCCCCATCCCTCTCTCCCCATCCCCTTCCCTCTCTACCCCACCCCCTTCCCTCTCTCCCTCCGCCCCCTTCCCCCTACCCCTCTGTCCCTCTTCCACCTCTCCCCCTCCCTCCCCACTCTTCCACTTCTCCCTCCCACTTAACCCACCCCTCTCCCTCCCCCACCCCTTTCTCTCCCCCCCCCTTCCCTCTCATCTCACCCCCCACCCCTTCCCCTACCCTCTGTCCCTCTTCCACCACTCCCCCTACCCCTCCCTACCCCTCCCTCCCTACCCACTCTTCCACTTCTCTTCCCCCCCCCCCCTCCCCACTCTCCCTCCCCCCTCTCTCCCCCCCCCCCCCCCCCCCCCTCCACACTCTTCCCCTTCCCTCCCCTACCCCATCTCCCTCCCCCCCCCCCCTCTCCTCCCCCCTTGCAATCAACCCAGACCTAGTATTTCCTTTCAGATTTTCTCCAAATCTTTACCCTCTTCACTGTTTTAATAATAATAGCATTTATCGGGAACCTTTGATGTATCAAACATCCAAACATCCTAAGCCCCAACAAAAAAAACCCATATTAAGATGAATTATTTGACAAATAAGTAGCTCTTAAAGCAGTGACTCAGAGAGAAGATGTGTCAAGATATTTCAGGAGGGACTTTCAGAGTGTATGACTTTGGTAATTGAATATACAGCCATGAATTCTTTGAGCAATTAAACTTAGGGATTGCTGAGCAGCCGGAACTAGTGGAACCCAAATAATTCAAAGATGTTTCCAAGGCTGGAAGAGGCAGGGAGTGATGACAACATATAGAGATTTGAAAGGCAGTTTCAAAATTCCCACTTCCAAGTTGTTGCTTCAATGGGAATCACATTTTGAGATTCCAGTACAGGAAAGAATTTGATGCAAGTTAAATAATGGGTTTACAGAGAGTATAAAAAGGGATATCAGTCCCAAACCAAATTGGAATCACCAAGTCTAGAGGTAATACATGTGTGACTGAATGTTTCAGCAGGAATGTAATGAGATCATGAAGACAATGAGCTTTCTGCAGGTGGTTCAGATCCCTGGGGTCAAATATGACACTGAGAATGCAAGAATCTATGTATCCGAAGGAAATGCAGATGCTGGTTTATACCAAAGATAGATACCAGATGCTGGAGTAACTCAGCGGGTCAGGCAGCATCTATGGAGAAAAAGAATAGGTGATGTTTCAGGTCAAAACCCCTTTTCAGATGGATGAAGGGTTCAATTTTCAGAAGTTTCAATTTTACCATGATTAGTTTCTGTTCACCCACTGAATGTTAGAGGAACATTCTAAAAGTGTTGGGACAATGGAGACATTGAGAAAGAGAGAGAGACACACACACACAGTTGCAGCAGGAAACAAAGTGTTTAAGAAGGAACTGCAGATGCTGGAAAATCGAAGGTAGACAAAAGTGCTGGAGAAACTCAGCGGGTGCAGCAGCATCTATGGAGCGAGGGGATAGGAATATTTCAGGCCCTTGGGTTTCGGCCCGAAATGTTGCCTATTTCCTTCGCTCCATAGATGCTGCTGCACCCGCTGAGTTTCTCCAGCACTTTTGTCTACCTGCAGCAGGAAACATTTGAGAGAAGGCAGAGAATAGATTTGGCTCCAAATGGAAGGCAAGAGAGTTATCCTACAAGTGGTTCCACCCACACAGGCGACAGTGGTAAAGTATACACAAGAAGATGCATCAAAATAGACAAAGATGTGTTGACCTTCGATTTAAACCAGCATCTGCAGTTCTTTCCCACACAAGATGCGTCAAAAGTTACATTTGGTCAACAAATCATAAATGCATACAATGTCATCAGTGACTTTAATGACAGCCAGCTCAATACAATGATAGGGTTAGGAACAAGGGCTCCTTGGTACAAATCTAAGAAGCTTTGGTGGAAGAAAAAGAATGATGGAGATACTTCCTGAGAAGATTACGGAGAGTTGGTTTGTCAAGGAGGACTCCCTCTAACTTCTACAGGTGCACAGTAGAGAGCATGCTGACTGGTTGCATCGTGGCTTGGTAGGGCAACTTGAGGGCCCTGGAGACAAAAATACTACAAAAAGTAATAAACATTGCCCAGTCCATCATCGGCTCTGACCTTCCTTCCATCGAGGGGATCTATCGCAGTCGCTGCCTCATAAAGGCTGGAAGTATCATCAAAGACCACACCATCGTGGCTTCATTCGGCAACTTCAGGTAGAAGGCCCAGGAGCCTGAAAAGACTACTACAACCAGTTCAGGATAAACACTGCCCAGTCCATCTATCGGCTCTGATTATTAATAACAATTTCTGTTATTTCCATCGATTTTATTTATTCATGGGATCTATCGACCCGTTGGGTCTGTCCCCCAACGCAGCTGCCTACCCGTAGCTGTTCTCTACCCGCAGCCCCCTCGGGGAAGTATCATCGAACTGAAGACCTTGACAGGCCAGTCTCTTGAGGTTGAAATGCCACAGCAGCCTCATGGTCTGGCCAGCAGGAGGCGACCTTCAGGGGGGGGGGGGGGGGGGGGGGGGGGGGGGGGTACAGGAGCCTGTACTTAAAGGCGACGAAATGTAATGAGGAGCGGATACTTAGAAAGAAAAGCTAAATCTCCACCGAAATGGAAAAGGCCTGGGAGATTGAGCATCTGGATTCGGCGTGGCAGTGAATCAAAGGAAGAAAGTAAAAGGATCCATTCCGATTGGACACCTGCGAGCATCGGCCATTCCGATTGGACATCTGCGAGCATCGGCCGTTCCGATTGGACATCTGCGAGTATTGGGCACGAATCAAAAGGCAGAAAGGCAGCCAGTCGTCAGGCACAGAGTTTTATAGATATATAGAAGATAGATAGATAGATGGACACATTGATCTGTTTTGTAGTAAATGCCTACTATGTTCTGCGTGCTGAAGCAAAGCAAGAATTTCATTGTCCTATCAGGGACACATGACAATAAACTCACTTGAACTTGAACTTGGTCGTTGTGAAGGACAGAAAACATAAATAACCTCGTCCAACACGGGAAGGTGGGTGGAGAACAGCTCAATGGAAGTAAGGTTGGTTGAGTAAGCTCGGTATAGGGAAAACAAAATGTCTTCCAAGAGATCATCAAAGGAGGAAAGGGAAACCAGTGAGAGAAGAGCATATTGACTGGCTGTCACGTGGCATACTGTAGTTCAGCAACTTGAATGCTCAGGAACAAAGGAGATTACAAAAAGTGATGAACATTGCCCAGTCTATCCTGGGTACAGACCTCCCCACCAAAGAAGGGATCTATAGGAGGCGCTGCCTCAAAATTGCAGCTAGTATAATCAAAGACCCACAACACCTTGACCATGCACTCATTTCACTCCTACCATTTGAGAAGAAGGTATAAGGGTCTGAAATCAGTGACTACAAGAATAGCTTCTTCCCAACAACCATCAGACTCTTGAACACTACACAACACTAACCCTCAACTGTGATCTATGGACTGTTTGGGGCACAAAGGTGAAAAGTGAAAGGCCTGGATAGAGTGGATGTGGAGAGGATGCTTCCACATGTGGGAGAGTCTCGGACCTGAGGGAATAGCCTCAGAATTAAAAGGCGTATCTTTAGAAAGGAGATGAGGAGGAATTTATTTAGTCAGTGGGTGGTGAATCTGTGGAATTCATTGCCACAGGAGGCCTTCAATGGATATTTGTAAATGCAGAGATTGACAGATTCTTGATTAATATGGGTGTCAGGAGTTATGGCTAGAAGGCAGGAGAATGGGGTTGAGTAGGAAAGCGAGATCAGCCATGATTGAATGGCGGATTAAACTTAATGGGCCAAATAAATAATTCTGTTCCTAGAACTTACCAACTTTTAGGACTCTGGGTTTCTTTTTTGCACTATTATTGGAGATATTAATTTCATGAATGTTGTTCATTATATATTATCTATTTGTATTGTGTTTGCAGGCCTGTAATGCTGCTGCAAGTAAGAATTTAATCGTTCCATTGTCGATACACATGGCAATGAAACGCTCTTGACTTGACTGTTGAGTTCAGAGCTGCTGCTGCTGCAGGGAACATCAAATGTTTGGTCTGGTGTGTAGGGAAAAGAAGAGGAAGAGAAGTAGCAGAGGCAAACAGACGGAGAAAGACAACCATGAAAAACATCACGTCATTATTACAAGCAACCACAAAGGAGACACTGGTGAGGTCAGTTTGAAATGGAGAAATAATTTTGCAGGCCAATTCCCTGGATGTATTCAAGAGAGAGCTAATTTAGCTCTTAGGGCTAACTGAATCAAGGGATATGGGGAAAAAAACAGAGAAAAACAAAACTGATTTTGATGATCAGTCATGATCATATTGAATGGCGGTGCTAGCCTCGAAGGGCTGAATGGCCTTTTCCTGCATCTATTTTCTATGTTGAAAAACTCAACCCAGAAAAGGCATTTTATCATCTGCATTAATATCTATTCATTTAGCTTGGTGTCAAATTTGCTTTATATAATAACCAGTTCAGCAGCAAAACACTTTTATTGATTAGGTGAAGCTTGACTAACGTTATAATGAGGCAAGTGAATTAAAGTCACTACCCCTTGGAAGGAGCAATAAAAGTGGTGCTGTTCCAGGCATACATTGGCCCTATCCCCGAACTCTAGCTTTGTTACATTGATGACTGCATTGGTGCTACCTCATGCACCCATGCAGAACTCATGGACTTCATTAACTTCACCGATGTCCATCATGTACTCAAATTTACTTGGACCATCTCCGACACCTTCCCTCCCCTTTCTTGATCTCACAGTCTCCATCACTGGAAATAGACTATCGACTGATGTCTATTACAAACCTACTGGCTCCCACAACTATCTCGACTACGCTTCTTCCCACCCTGCTTCCTGCAAAGACTCTATCCCCTACTCCCAATTCCTCCGTCTATGCCGCATCTGCACCCAAGATGAGGTGTTCCATAGGGGAACATCAGAGAGGCCCTCATTCTTTAGGGAACGGGGGTTCCCCTCTCCCAGCATAGATGAGGCCCTCACTCGTGTACCCTCAGTACCCCGCAGCTCCGCCCTTGCTCCCCCTCCCCCTAGTCCTTGCCTTCCACCCCATCAGCCGTCGCATATAACACATAATCCTCCAAATTTTCCGCCACCTCCAACGGAATCCCACCACGAGCCACATTTTCCCATTTCCACACCTTTCCGCCTTCTGCAGAGACCGTTCCCTCCGCAACTCCCTGGTTAACTCATCCCTTCCCACCCAAACCACTCCTTCCCCCGGTATCTTCCCCTGCAACCTGCAGAAGGTGCAACACCTGTCCCTATAACTCCTCCCTCGACTCTGTCCAGCTACCCCTACAATCCTTTCAGGTTAGGCAGCGGTTCACTTGCACCTCCTCCAACCTCATCTACTGTATCCGTTGTTCAAGATGTGGACTCTTATACATTGGCGAGATCAAACGCACACCAGGCGATCGTTTTGCGGAACACCTTCGCTCAGCCCGCCTGAACCAACCTGATCTCCCAGTTGCTGGACACTTCAATTCTCCTTCCCATTGCGACACTGACCTTTCTGTCCTCGGTCTCCTACATTGTCAGAGTGAGGCTAAATGCAAATTGGAGGAACAGCATCTTATATTTGGGCAACTTACAGCCCAGTGTTACGAATATTGATTTCCCTCACTTCAGGTAGCTCCGGCGTTCCCTCTCTCTCTATCCCTCCACCACCCAAGTCGCAGCAGCTTCTCAGTTTCACCCTACAGTACAATGGCCTGTTTCCTTTATCATCGTTACTTGTTTGCATATCTTTCATTCATTGTTCTTTATCTCTCTACATCACCGTCTATATCTCTCATTTCCCTTATCCCTAACCAGTCTGAAGAAGGGTCTCGACCCGAAACGTCACCCATTCCTTCCCTCCAGAGATGGTGCCCGGCTTGCCGAGTTGCTCCAGCTTTTTGTGTCTATCTTCGTGCTATAAGATAATTTGTGTTGCCTTCGCTATAGCTCCATTAATTGGGTCGGGGTGAGGTGGAGTGGGTGACCGATGGAAAGCAGCCGTGACGTGTGTGACATGGGATGAATTTTAAATACGTTACTTTATATGTAAAACAGCCTTTGGCATCCATACAGTTCACCACAATGTCTTTGTAAATTATCCGAGGTTTTACCAGAGGCATGTAAGAAATACAATGGGTTGAGAAAGGTTCAAGCGGGAAATGAGAACATGGCAAGAACAAGTTGTCCTTAAGTTACTGAGAAGTGTTAGCCTGCTGGCTCCAGCATCAAACAGGTAATAAAAAATGCAATGAATTAAGACGTAACATTTTCTTGAGTTTAAGGAAACAATTAGAAAAAAGGTGAAATCAAATTGCACTAATGTCATTAGGAAACTCAACCTCTAATTACGATCACATTCCCTTCCTAAAGTGTAGTTATTATATCAATTTACCCTCGCTATTTACAGCTTCTCCACAATAAGAGAACGGGCTAGCAATTCTCAGCAGGGCTTTCTCACCCTAATGACTGCCAATGCTACATTTGCTCATTGCAATAGAAGCAACTATTTGTCAGAAAGGGTTAATTGATTTGGAATGTTAACTGCAGTGCTCAAGTGACATTGAGCTGGCACTGGAGAAACGGCCACATTTGGAAGAATCAAAATCACCAGAGTACCACTTAGAATTAGCTTGTGTTGCACATTAAATTATATGATGTGCCTTAAACTAGATCAAGCTGTGCAAAATTGTATTCTGTTAAATTACATTTTTAAGCAGTAAATGAACGCTGTATTATATTGCACTAAATTACATTTTATTGAAGACTGTTACATTATGCCAAGTTAATTTGTACTAAATTCTAACAGATTACGTTGCTTTTTATATTAGAATGCATGAGATTAGGTTCGGCAAGTTTTAGAATGTTGTCTAAAATCATTTTATATTGTTTGGATGATAATATCTGTCATAATTGATTAAGCGGTAAAATTATAATTTTTGTTACAGTGCATGATGTATTCAAATAAATTAGCCCCAGTGTGTGGTTGCTGTGTGCAACAATGCACTGTGTTTGTGCTTCATTAAATGTGTGTGTGTGTGTACGTTGTGCTGTTCTATGTTTACGTTCCTCAGAGAACATCTTAAATATTGTGATATTAATCCTGACCGTGTTTTGATCATTGCTGCATCATTCCAAAACTATATGACTCTGCTGTACATTAATTGGATAACTCCATTGCCACATCCAAGACACTGTGCATTTTTGTTACACTGCTTGCCATTGTGAAGTAAATTACTCTCAGCGACCAGTTGCTCTACGCAACAATGCAGTGTGTCTGTGCTTCACTAAATTTGTGTGTGCGTGCTGTTCTGTGTGTATATAAAACATAGTGAACATCTTGCATATTCATATTGTGGCATTAAAACAGACTGGGTTTATTTTGGTAATTCCCAATTCACTCTGAAATATATAACTTTCCTGAACGTCGATTAACTCCGTTGCCTCATCAAAGATCCCATTTGGGTCTGCAATTTTTGTTACACTGCAAAGTAAATCAGTCCCAGTGGACAGTTGCTCTGTACAACAATGAACTGTGTTTGTGCTTCACTGAATCTGTGTGTGCCGTTACACATTTATGTTCCACATCTTAAATTCTCTGATCATTCTAAAACTAGATTACTCTTCTGCACATTGATTGCCACATCAAAACACTGTTCGGCAGCACTGTATTTTTGTGACACTGCATGGTATATTAAAGAACATTAATCCCAGGGTGCAGTCGCTCTGCATACCAGCACACTGTGTGTGTGTGTGTGTGTGTGTGTGTGTGTGTGTGTGTGTGTGTGTGTGTGTGTGTGTGTGTGTGTGTGTGTGTGTGTGTGTGATACACCAGAAGGTAATCTGTTAGAATTTAGTTAAAAAAAAAATCAGTGGACAGTTGTGCGTTTATGTTACGTACAGAGAACATGTTGCATAGTATGGCATGACTAACCAGGCCGTGTGTTGGTAATTCTCAGCTCGTTCATTACTCTGCTGCAAATTAATTCACGCCACTGTCCTGTTTGGCTGCGTAGCATGATATATTAAAGTGAATTAATTCCAGCATACAATTGGTCTGCACACTAACGCACTGTGTTTGTGCTTCACTAAAAATCAGTGTGCATTGTTCCACATAGCCAACATGTTGCACATTATAGCACTAAACCAGATTGAATGATAACAATTTTTGGATCATTCCCAAATATCTTACTTTGCTACACATTAATTAAATTAAAGGGCCTGTCCCACTTGGTGATTTTTTCGGCGACTGCCGGCATCATTGACTGACGTGTCAGGTCACCGAAAAATTTGTGGCGTGATGCAGCGTGATGTCGTATGACAAGCAGTGTTTTTTCAAGTGTCGCAACATTTCTTTTGTCGCCGATTGGTTTTTGAAATGTTCAAAATCTTCCGGCGACACTGATATGATGCCGGCAGTGGCCGAAATAAAATCGCCAAGTGGGACAGGCCCTTTACTCCATTGCCACATGCAGGACCCTGTTTGGCTGCACTGTATTTTTGGTTACACTGCACGATATATTATGGTAAGTTAGTCCCAGAGTAGTTTCACTGCACAACAATGCACTTTGTGTTTGTGTTTCACTAAATGTTTTTGTGTGCTGGTCCACATTTACACCCCTCACAGAGAACATATTGCACATTGTAATATTAGACCAGATAGTGTTTTAGTCATTATCATCAAATCATTCTCAAACTCTACGACTCTGCTGCAGAAGTGCCACATCCAACACCTTGTTTGTCACATTGCATGATATATTAAAGTAAATCCCAGCATTCAGTTGCTTGGTACAATGCTTCCCTAAATTTGTGTTTGTGCCCAACGTAACCTAATACATTCTAATTTAAAAAGTATCAGAACATAATCTGTTAGAATTCAATAAAACTTCAGTGTGATGTTGTGGGTTTATGTTCCACATAGAAAACACGTTGCATAGTATATGGCAATAAACCAGGCTGTGTTTTATTCATTCTCGGCTCATTCATCACTCTGCCACACGTTAATCTACTGCCCTGCATTTTTTAAACACTGCATTATATATTAAAGTAAATTAGTCCCAGAGTAGTTGCTCTGCACAACAATGCACTATGTTTATCCTTCACATGTGTGCTTCTGCGTGCACATGCCACAGAGACAAGATGTTGCACACACTGTGGCATTAAACCAGATTGTAATCTTGTTATAATTCAGTACAAATTCAGTGTGCTGTTCTGCAATTATGTTGCACGTAGAAAACACATTGCATGGTGTGGCATTACAGCAGACTGTGTTTTGGTAATTCTCGGTTCATTCATTACCCTTGTTGCACGTTCATTAACTCTACTGCCCTGTTTGGCTGCACTGTATTTTTGTAACACTGCATGAAGGAAATTATTCCCAGTTGCTCTGCTCACCAATGCACTGCGTTTGTGCTTCACAAAATATGTGTGTGTGTGTGAGTGCTGTTTGCGTGTATATGCCACAGAGACAAGATATTGCATGTTGTGACATTAAACCAGTTAGTGATCTTGTTATAATTCAGTACTAATTCGCTGTGCAGTCTGCATTTACGTTGCACAATGAGAACATGTTGCATGGTGTAACATTACATCACAGAAACATAGAGAATAAGTGCAGTAGGCCATTCGGCCCTTCAATATGATCATGGCTGGATCATCCAAAATCAATACCCCGTTCCTGCTTCCCCCATAATCCCTAGATTCCCTTAGCCCTGAGAGCTAACTCTAACCCTCTCTTGAAGAGTGTGTTTAAGTAATTCTCGGCTCATTCATTTACTCTTGCTGCACGTTAATTAACAATGCAATATCAAAAAGACATAATTTTGCACAGGATCTTGCACCACCACCCCCACCTTGCGTGCTTGCAATCAGTGGAGATCCCAGTCATGCTATGCTATGCGCATGAGTGGAGTCAGACGGCCGGGGCCGCTCTCATGTGAAATCTCCCTCCCTCCTCCCACCCTCCCTGTCTGTGTCTGTGTGTGTCTGTGTCTCCCCCGCATCAGGGCAGGGGGAGAGGGTAGGGGCTGGTGGTGCTGAGGAGGGGGTGAGGGAGGGGTAAAGTTTGCGCCAGGGGGCTCTGTGAATTGGGCAGGAGATGTGAACTGGAATATCCAAGGGGATTTGGGATGACCTACCAGGCCACGCTCAGCCGCCAACTTTACCCACTGTCCGCCATCGCCATCGCCCGCGGGCAGGGCCGGCGGCCCGAGAGAGAGGAAAAGACTCCTCAAATCCGGTTGAATTCATGGTAAAATCAGCGGCGCGTACCTTTTTTGCGACGAAATCAGACGGATATCAATTCAGCTGAATTCTCCTGCTCTCCGGGCCAGACAATGAAATCAGCCGCGGCCAATCGCACACCGCGCTCATGATCGTGACGCGGGCGGGCAGTGCGCAGGCGCGCCGGCTGGCCATCGCCCGGCGTCACCATGGCAACGCTGTGTGGGCCTGCTGGGCGGCCTGCAGCCTGACCTGACCAAGGGTGGGCACACAGAGCTGGAGTAACTCAGCGGGCCAGGCAGGCAGCGTCAGAGAGAGGAAGAGATCCAGCCACAGATGAACACACTTCTCTGCATCTGCACAATGCTGTTTGCCTTGCGCTGCTTTGTGCGTGGTGGTGGAAACAGGGCCCGCGTCGTGAACGCTCTTTCCTTGACCCCACTGCACAGTCAAGTTTAGCTTCGTTTTTTTTTCCAGAGTGCCCGCCGGCCCAACCGAGCCCGCGCCGACCAGCCAGTGATCATCCGTACACACGCACTATCGTACCGACACACACCAGGGGACAATTTACAGAAGCCGATTAACCTACAAACCTGCATGTCTTTGGAGTGTGGGAGGAAACCGCAGCACCCGGAGAAAACCCAGGCGGTCACGGGGTGAACGTGCAAACTCCGTACGGACAAGCACCCGTAGTCAGGATCGAACCCGGGTCTCCAGTGCTGTAAGGCAGCAACTCCACTGCTGTGCCGCCCTAATACCTTTTGCATATTTACACATGTGGGCGCTGTCATTTCCAAAGACCAAAGTCCGGTTGTCCCGTGCACTCGGTTCTAAGTCCAGTTAAGTTCCCAATCGCAGCGAGCGCAGAGTGGTTAGACTTCTGGCTTCACTTCCCTTGACACTTCAGAAGACGGATAAAATCATGAGGTAATGATTACAACAGGGCAGTGATAGAGCTTTTAGCCTTTTCAGGTGGAGATTAAGAATTGACACGATTTAAGGATTGACAGATTCTTGATTGGTAAAGTCACAGGGGTATGGGGAGAAGGCAGGAGAATGGGGTTGAGAGGGAAAGATAGATCAGCCAAGGTGGAATTGCGGAGTAGACTTGATGGGCCGAATGGCCTAATTCTGCCTTTGGGATGTATGAACTGGCCTGCTGAGTTAATCCAGCATTTTGTGTCTCTGGTATAAACCAGCATCTGCAGTTCCTTCGGACACAAGTGACGCATGGATACAGGTGAGGGAACATAATCAGAACAGAATCTTTTACAATTCAGTATGCTGTGTGTTTATGTTCCACATAGATTATGGTCCAATCAACCCCACTCACCTGTATCCACCCATCACTTGTGTGGGAAGGAACTGCAGATGCTGGTTTATACTGAAGATAGACACAAAGTGCTAGAGTAACTCAGCGGGTCAGGCAGCATGTCTGAAAAACACCGATAGTTTTGTTTCGTTTTGAGATACGACGGGAAAACAGGCCCTTTGGCTCACCAATCAGCGATCCCCGCACACATGTCTTTGGAATGTGGGAGGAAAACGGAGCGCCCAGAGAAACCCCACACAGGTGATGAGAACGTACACCCTCTGTACAGAGAGCACCTGTAGTCAGGATCGAACGCGGATCTCTGGCACTGCAAGGCAGCAACTCCACCGCAGCGCCACAGTGCCACCCATAGGTGATATCAAAATTAGACACAAAGCACTGGAATAACTCAGCGGGTCAGGCAGCATCTCTGGAGAAAGTGGATAGGTGATGTTTCGGGTCGGAAGAAGGGTCCTGACCCGAAAGGTCACCTATCCATGCTCTCCAGAGATGCTACCTGACCTGCTGAGTTACTCCAGTATATTGTGGCCATCTATCACTTGCCAGGCTTTGTCCTAACCCCACCTCTTTCCCAGCTTTCTTCCTCTGACTACAATCAGTGTACCACAATGATGCAGTTGATAGAGCCACTGCCCCATCAGCGCCGGAGACCTGGGTTCGATCCTGGAGACGGTCCTGACTTCGGGTACTCTGTGGAGTTTGCAGATTCTCCCTGTGACCATGTGGGTTTCCTGTGGCTGCTCCAATTTCCTCCCACAGCTCAAAAATATGCGGGTTTGTAGGTTAATTGTCCTCCGTAAATTGCCCATAGAGGGAGGGAGTGGATGAGAAAGTGCGATAACATAGAACTAGAGTGCACGGGTGATCCATGGTTGTCGCAGACGCGGTGGGACCATGGGCCTGTTTCCGTGCTGTATCTCTTGATTGAACTAAACTCTACAGAACATTTAGAGATACAACAAAGAAACAGGCCCGTCAGCTCACCCAGTCCGTGCCGACCAGCGATCACCCCGTGCACATAGCACTGTCCTACACATTAGGGACTATTTACAATTTACTGAAGCCAATTAACCAACAAATCTTTATGTTTTTGGAGTGTGGGAGGAAACCGGAGCACCCGGAGTAAACCTAGGCGGTCACAGGGAGAACACAAAAACACTGTACAGACAGCACCTGCAGAACAGTACAGTACTTATGCTATTCTGCCAAGGCCTGCTGGATCTCTCTGTTACTAACTATTTTAACTCCCCTTCCCATTCCCATACCAACCTTTCTGTCCTGGGCCTCCTCCGCTGCCTGTGTGAGGCCACATGCAAGCTGGAGGAACAGTGTAGTGTCTTGGTTAGCTTATAACCCAGCAATGTGAACATTACATTCTCTGATTTTTGGTATCACATTTCCACATTGCCAAGATGTGAGTTTTGTAGCCTTACTGGGACAGCGTAGCTGCAGGTATGGCTTGTTCTGGAACACTTTATGCTAGATTACATCCAGAATGTTATCTAACCTGTAGACTTTATTATGTACCATTTGTTAGCAACCATTTTGTAATATCACATGGTGTAGATCAAATTAGCTGAAGACTTAATTCTCTGACAGTGGGAACCTCAGAAGGAATATTCGTGCCTATATCAGGCTGAAGAGTTTTTGTTGGACTCCACAGCCGGGAATCGTTTTGGAACCTTCTTCATAGCTATTTAGTTGTCCACCAGCCTTCAAATTCACCACAACGCAAGTGGCTGTGTTTTGATCTAAATTATTAGCTGTAGAATCATCAAGTTCTGCTCATTGCTTCTGCTTTCACTCTCCAGCACACCTGTGGCCAGCATTATCACTTTGCCTCTTTTGCTCCTCATAGATTCCATGTACATGTGGTACTGCTCTTGGTATACTCTTCCACATACCCAGCTGAATCAGAGTTGACCCGCTGGCTTGGATGTTAATAGCAGTCAAAAGAACACACTGAAGAACAAGCAATGAGGTTACTGGTTATGATATAACATTTCCTACTGGTTTAAGAAGTTCCTGTATGTCCTCCCTTGAGCTACTTGGTCTGTTCTGGATCAATCTCATTTAGAAAAGTAGTATCATTGAGTCACACAGCATTCAAACAGGCCCTTTGGTGTAATGTGCCCACGCTGACTAAGATGCCCCATTTACACTAGTCCCACTTGCCTATGTTTGGCCTTGTTTCAGATAAACCTTTCCTACTCAAGTACCTGTCCGACTATCTCTTAAATCAATAAATTATATATTCTGAAAGAGTAGGGTTATTAACTGAATTTAGATTTCACGGTTGAAATTTGAACTTGAATGTTCAGCTCCTTTGAGCAGCTTTTTTCAGATCATTGGTCCAATATTTAAACCACATCGCTCCTGGTCTTCATGGTTGAAGATATGCCATATCTCTTCTTTCCAGTACTAACGAGTGTTCATTGACCTATGATATTGACTCCTCTTCCCACAGATGATGGGTGACCAGAATATTTCCAGCAATTTCAGTTTGCTTTTTAGACAGATCCAGGTTCCATCACATGAATGTCATTCTAAAATTTGTAAAGTATCCTTTATACAGTGCCCTCCATAATGTTTGTGACAAGACCCATTGTTTATTTATTTGCCTCAGTATTCCACAATTTGAGATTTGTAATAGAAAAAAATCACATGTGGTTAAAGTGCATTGTCAGATTTTAATAAAGGCCATTTTTATGCATTTGTGTTTCACTATGTAGAAATCACAGCTGTATTTTTATACCCCCCCCCCCCCCCCCCCCCCCCCCCCCCCCCCCCCCCCCCCCATCCCATCCCATCCCATCCCATCCCATCCCATCCCCCCCATTCCCCCCATTTCAGGGTCCCAAAATGTTTGGGACACATGGCATTGCAGGTATCTCCTTAAATCAGGTATAAGAGAGTTCTCCGTACCTAGTCTTTCCTCCAGCCTTTCCACCACCTTTGCAAACTTTTATTGGTGTTTATCAACATGAGGACCAAAGTTGTGCCGATGAAAGACAAAGAAGCCATTATGAGACTGAGAAACAAGAATAAAACTGTTAGAGACATCAGCCAAACCTTGGGCTTACCAAAATCAACTGTTTGGAACATCATTAAGAAGAAAGAGAGCACTGGTGAGCTTACTAATTAAAATCTGACAATGTGCACATGTGATTTTTTTTCTATTACAAATCTCAAATTGGGGGAGTACAGAGGCAAGTAAATAAATGATGGGTCTTTGTCCCAAACATTATGGAGGACACTGTAGGCCTAGCAATGCTCAAGAAACTTTACCATTCTAAGGTATTTTTTGGTTTGCCAGTGGAATATTTTCCCAAGGTATGATTTACACATGTCAGTCTGGCATATTCATTGTAATTTGCCATTGCACCAGAAGTACAAACATTGCACCAAAGTTTTGCTCCTTGCCTTCAGCGTATAACCAAGGCTAATATTTCAGTGTAATACTGAGATACTCTTTTCGGATCAATAATTCATGAGAACTGGGAAAAGTTAGAAACAGGACATGTTTTAGGTAGATTCAGAAGCGAGGAAAAACGAGACAAAAAACATGAATTGTATAAAAGGTACAAGTGATTAAGTTACATAACGCCTGATGATTCCAAGCAAAGTATGTTAATATCACAATAATATTAATGCTTTTGTTTGAACCCTTTCCATTCTACTTCTTCCAAAAAATAGCAATTGGCTTGTGCTACTTACAAATTGCATACTAAATAAAGAGAAAAAATGCATTTAAATGCTCCTTTTCATGTACCAAGGAAACTTTTTTTGAAATTAGTTCTGATGTGGAAAATGTGCCAGCCAACTTTACACAAAGAAAGCTCCTGTAAACGGCAGCATATAACCAGGTAATCGGTTTAATAATGTTGAGAAGAAGCAATATTGGCAAGTGCAGGAACATTTTTTTTTTGCATCGGAATACAATCAGAATGCAATCAGAATTGCATCATTGTGCATCTGTATACTTTTAAGTCCACAAGAAGATGATTTTAATGTTTCATCAAAAGACGGAACCTCCAGTGGTGCAGTTCAATCCAGGCTTCATGGGGCACTGTATCGCTGCTCTAAAATCAGATTTAAAACCATAGTTCTACATTTCCAGCTTAAAGATCCCACTGGAGAAGTCAAAGAAGAGCAGAAAAGTTCTTCTGATACCCGAGCCAATATTGATTACTCAACCAATGTGAAAATAAAACCGTTAAATTACATCTTGCCATTTGTGGGACATGTGGTATTCAGAGTAGCTTTATATTTTTTTCTGAAGGAATATTAATGACTAAGGTTATGATGACCTTGGTTCTTCAGTGAAGCGACATGGATTGAACATTTTTTCATTAGTCCTGTAGGTTAGATCCATTCCAGAGAAAAGCTTGTTAAAATGCAGTACAGCACAGCAAAAATATTTTCAAAGTGTTTGGGCGTTGATACAACCTTCCTTGATATCAATCTGCACTGAACTGGGTTATTTGATAGACCTAATGGGTCAGGTCATTGCATGCCAGCAAGAAGCAAACATTATATTGAGATGAATGTCCACAGGCAGCCAATTTGAGAAGAGTCCCCCCTAGTTGATGGGATCAAAAGCTTTGGTGAGGTCAAAGAAGACCTTGTCACAGGGTCTGCTCCGTGCATTTGTTTTGAGTTATTGTGTGGTGAAGATCATGTCCAATGTGTCTCTGGATGGAATTCAAGCGACAATTCAGAGAACAGTTTTGGAGCCTAAAGTTGGTAGTTGGGACATACGACAGTAAAACATTCTTGGCTCTTTACTAGTGAAGGAATAATAATAATAATAATAATAATCTTATTTATATAGCACATTTTTAGTCAACTTGTATTGACCCCAAAGTGCTTCACAAAATTACATTAGATTTACACACAGGCAAAGGTGGGTGAAGTGTCTTGCCCCAAGGACACAACGACAGTATGCACTCCAATTGGGATTCGAACCAGCTACCTTCCGGTCGCCTGCCGAACACTTAGCCCATTGTGCCATCTGTCGACCTGCCATCAAGGAAGATCCTTGTAATGTTTTTTTTCCCTGAGGTAGACAATGGGGGATAATCCCGTTGTCACTACAATTGTGTTTGCTTCCTTTCTTGATGATGACCATGATTACCATGCCTTTGTAGTCTGTCTTCTTATATGTTGCCCTTGGAACCGATTGTTAAGAAAACAGGGCATTTAGAAATTGATATAGCATAGGGCAAAGTTGAGATGGATTTATGAAAGGCAATCACATCTAAAACGTCTGTTGGAATGATGAGGGTGTACAAGTACAATAGATAAAGGCAAGGCAGTTGATGTGGTGTATTTAGATTTTCCAAATACCCACGATAAGGTTATTATAAAAAAACTGAGAGTGCAGGCTATTGGTGGTAACATACTAGTATAGATTGTGGACAGAAAATACGAGCAAAATAAGGAGGTCATTTTCAGGTTGCGATGCTGTGACCAATTAAAATAATGTAGAGATCATTGCTGGAGCCCCAACATAGGACTAGCAGTTGTCCGGAAATTCCCATCTGCATGTCCCTATCCTCTAACGTCCTCCCTTGCTCCTGATTGTGGCATTTCAACCTTTTTCCTCTTCTGACTTCTTCCTTTCCACTTCTCTGAATGTTCTGCACTATTTCCATGGAGACACCCCATGGGAAAACAGAAGTTACAGACATGTCCTCCAGAATTTGGGATTCCCAAATATTGTTCATCAGTCCTTCTTCCCACCCATGCAGACTGTTTGTTGCCCCATTGTGCCATGGTGTGGGCTGAGTTCTTTCAAGATGTCATCATCACCTCAGGAGCGAAGGCTGGGTATCTGTTTGAGAATGATGTGTCTCTTGAAACTTTGTACGTTTCTCGGTTTTCAACTGGCCACCCCAACCTCAGAGGCTGTAAAGTGGCCACTTCCAGGAACGTTAAAGCAAGAAAGCTCTCAGCTTCTTTTACTCTCTGCACTGACTCCAGCTACTCCAAAGCTCAGAAATCCTGACTTTGATTTCATGCAGCTAGAAATACTTCCAATACACCTGGCCCCTCAGGATAAATGAGGTGTCCTAAAATTCTTGCATAAGTTGCATGCACTAGTGTCCCAGTTGTCCCAGTATGACGTAAGAAACCTATGCTCTCATTATAGAATAAAATAGAACTATTGCCCTGATTGAATGCCTCTATCGTTATTTATTAATAAACTTTTCCAGTTTAAAAAAAGAGGCCACAAGCTAATGAATTGCACCTACTTCCAACTCTGAACAAAACTCCCGGATAAGCTTGGTTTGAATAGATTTCTTACAAATTCAACTCAGCTTTTTTTTTTCAATACCAAAGCATCACCTTTTTCCCCACTTCACCAGATTTCAATGCTCACCTAATTTTACAAAGGAAGTTGCAACCATTTTGAACTAATACTTTTTAAGGAACAAAAGCATTTCATTTAGCATTTTGCAGTACTCTGGTAACTCTCCTGTGTCTAGGGAGATTTAGAAAATTATAGCTAGCCATCTTGTAACCTCCACTCTTAATTCCTTCAGCAACTAAGTATACACGAGGCTGTGTTTGCTTTAAACATACCCAGCCTGTCTCGTCCCTTGTTCCCATCAGTTCTCATCCCAGAAATTTGACTACTTTGATCGTTAAAATCCTGGAAATCAAGTGCTTTTAGTGTTTTAAGATCGTGAGAGACTTGTGTTCTTTGCAGCTCAGATACATCAAGGACACCATCTACTACTTGTGTTCTTTGCAGCTCAGATACATCAAGGACACCATCTACTACATGGCAAATAAGTACGTGGCTTATCATACCACAATTCAGTGAGGAAGACAGACAAGATATTTTTTTCCTTTCTTGTGACCTTCTTAAAAATCATTAATAAAGCAGATCGAGCAGGATTATTAAAAAAATATTTTATCTTCAGTTTTAAACACAATTTATTTGTGGCGAAAAAAAGTACTTTGGAACAAAAATGAAACTGTTTCCTAACTGTGCTTTTGAAATATGGATTGATGGGTTCTTGACATTGAAAGGGCTGGTGCACTATGAATGTCAAGAGGTGAAGAAGAATGCACAGTAACGTCATCTACAGTAATCAATAGGAGTTGTTTTGTTTTTTTTAGACCCACATTTCAACATGAAGAGCAGTTCTATTAAAAGCATGGCAACGATCCACAATTTAGTGATTCAGCTGTTTCATTGATAAGGACGGATAGTGTTAGCTCCGATTTTAAATTGCCTCACCAGCAAAAGTTATATTGGTTAGTCCAAGTTCATTCATATTCATGTAATTGGCAAAATCATGTTTGAAAATGGTCTAAAATATTTAATTGCCATAATGACCAATGGTTTAATATATTTATTTTTCGCCAATGTCCCATTGCCACATGCTGTTATACCCCAGTGAAAACCAATTACTGACGACTGAATAGACCATGCGAACACAAGCTGGTTGAATGGGCAAACAAGTGGCCCTTGAAATTTAATGCAGGGAGGTTGATCATTAAGGATTTCAAGTACTGGAATAAAACATTTTGGTTCATATGTTATAGGAGCAGAATTAGGCAATTCGGCCCATCAAGTCTACTCCGCAATTCAATCATGGATGATCTATCTATCCCTCTCAACCCCATTCTCCTGCCTTCTCCTCATAACCCCTTCTCCCCGTAACCCTTGTCACGGTACCAATCAAGAATCTGTCAACCTCCGCCTTAAACATATCCATTGACTTGGCCTCCACAGCATTCTGTGGCAATGAATTCCACATACCCACCACCTTCCGATGAAAGAAATTTGACGAAACAAGGAGCAGAATAAAGGAGAAAGATGTCTGAACTTTATTGCCTTCCATCACAGTAAGGAATGTTGATTCCACTGAGGTGGATGTTAAATTTTATTTTATGTGACTGTGTGTATTGTTGATTTTCATCTAATATGGCTGTTTGGTAACTCAAATTTCACTGTACCTTAATTGGTTAAGTGACAATAAAGGCAAACTTGAACTTTAACTCGAAATACTACAAAGAGACCATTTTTGATCAGCATTTAGCAGACTCAGCAAGAGTGATAGCTGTGCGGAAAGCATTCCGAGCCTGGATAGTTCCTTTGCAACAAAGAGAGGGGGGATATTGAACTGAGATATATTCAATTTTGAAAGGCCTACCCAGGATAAACAGAAAGCATCAGTTTCCCGTAGCAGAAAAATGTAAGAACATGAAAATTCAAAGCAAAATCAGGCCATTGTGACTGCTCCACCATTGTGGATCATGTGGATCCATATACCCTGATCCCATCAATACCTAAAAAAAATTGACGGCCATCTTGAATGTATGCAGTAAGTTAAGGTAAGAATCAAAAGTATTTAACTGTCATATGTACTGACAATGGAGCAATTAAGTTCTTACTCGCTGCGGCTAAACAGGCCTGGATGTGCAAAATGACAGATAATATATAAGAATCAAAAATACAATAAATGAATAGTTACAAGAACAGGTAACCAGAATAGTGCAAAAACCGATGTCTGGTGTGGAACTTAAAACACAGTCTGTAGCAGGTCGGCATAATTCCTCTTCTTTTTGTGTCAATCTTGTTACAAATGTTGACATCGCTGTCATCGTCCCTCCTGAAAAGGACGCAAGCTTCCGGCAACAATCAGTGGAAGCCATCACTTGTTGCAATAGATGATGGTGGTAGCAGAATTAGCTCAGGATAGTTCCAGTTTCCAGCCCCGCGACCTGGACGCTTCTGCTATGGGGCCAACGTCATAATTGCTGAGATTAGTGTTGCATAGTGTTTCAGTGCCTGATGGTTGCCAGCAAGAAGCTGCTTATGAACCTGATGGTAAAATACCTGGTTAGTTAACACTTAGGTCTTTACATTGCACCAGCTGTTGAACTTCTAATTTCAGATTTTGTCAAATTATGATATATTTGAGTCTGCCTGGTATGGGATGGAAGCATTATCGCTAATTGTGAAAAAGACTTTTGAAGTTTAAATCATTTACAGAGTAATCGGTTAATCTTTTTTGAATTATACAGTCATTAAGCAATAACCAGCACATGGCTCCCTGTATGTCAGTGCTAGATTTATGTATCATTGAACATCAGTAAGTGAAAGATATATTCTGTAATATCTTATTGAAGTGCATTGTAAGGTACAACAAGGCAGGTGCCCACACTCAGGTCTTCAAAAAACATTAATGTAGTAACAGACTTTGGGACTACACACATACAGTCCAATATAACTACACATATACAGTCCAAACCCATTGGTTTGTGCAACTTATCATAGAGTCATGGAGTGATACAGTGTGGAAACAGACCCTTTGGCCTAATTTATCCACATGTCCCAGCCACACTAGTCCCACCTGCCTGCGTTTGGCCCTTATCCATCCAAACCTGTCCTATCCATGTGTTTTAACAGTATTTTAATTTGGGAATTACCCACAAATTTGGCAAACAAAACCAATCAACAGTCCTTTTCCAAAATCCTGTTTGATAAAATTCAAATGGAACAAACTAGCACACAAAATTCCTCAAGGGCGAAGGTGAACATCCGGAAGTGGTAGTGCATGTCGGCACAAACGATGTCGGAAAGAAGGAGTTGAATATTCTGCAGCGTGACTTTAGATAGCTTGGAAAAATGCTGAAAAGCAGGACCTCAAGGGTTGTTATCTCCCGTTTGCTTCCAGTTCCTCGTGCTGGCGAGAGCAGGAACAGTGAGATACGGGACCTGAATGTGTGGCTGAGGAACTTGTGCACGGGGCACGGATTTAGATTCTTAGATCACTGGGATCTGTTTTGGAGTAAGGGGGAACTATACAAAAGGGACGGATTGCATCTTAACAGGTGGGGGACCAGCATTCTGGCAGGCAGGTTTGCCACTGCTACACGGGTGGTTTTAAACTGAATAAGGGGGGTGGGGTGTCAAACGGGATAGTCGAGGATGGAGTTAAAGGAAAAGGGTTTCTTAAATGTGTGAGCGGAGAGACAAAGGGGTGTAAAATGAGGGTAGAAGCAATAGGTAGCAAGGTGAAAAGTAAAAGTAGCAGGCAGCCAAATCCAGGGTGAAAATCAAAAAGGGCCACTTTTCAACATAATTGATAAGGGGTATGAGTGTTGTAAAAACAAGCCTGAAGGCTTTGTGTCTCAATGCAAGGAGCATTCGTAATGAGTGGATGAGTTGAATGTGCAGATAGCTATTAATGATTATGATATAGTTGGGATCACGGAGACATGGCTCCAGTGTGACCAAGGCTGGGAGCTGAACATCCAGGGATATTCAATATTCAGGAGGGATAGACAGAAAGAAAAAGGAGGTGGGGTAGCGTTGCTGGTTAGAGAGCAGATTAACGCAGTAGAAAGGAAGGACATTAGCTTTGAGGATGTGGAATCGATATGGGTAGAGCTGCGAAACACTAAGGGGCAGAAAACGCTAGTGGGAGTTGTGTACAGGCCACCTAACAGTAGTAGTGAAGTTGGGGATGGCATCAAACAGGAAATTAGAAATGCGTGCAAAGGTAAAACAGTTATAATGGGTGACTTCAATCTACATATAGATTGGGTGAATCAAATTGGCAAGAGTGCTGAGGAAGAGGATTTCTTGGAATGTCTGCGGGATAGTTTTCTAAACCAACATGTAGAGGAACCAACGAGAGAGCAGGCTATTCTAGACTGGGTATTGATTAATGAGGAAGGGTTAGTTAGCAGTCTTGTTGTGCGTGGCCTCTTGGGCAAGAGTGACCATAATATGGTTGAGTTCTTCATTAGGATGGAGAGTGACATTGTTAATTCAGAAACAAGAGTCCTGAACTTAAAGAAAGGTAACTTTGAGGGTATGAGACGTGAATTGGCCAAGATAGACTGGCAAATGATTCTTGAGAGATGCAGTTGGAATACTAGGTGCATTGATGTCAAGCAATTCTTACATGGAGGAGAGGGGAGGACAATGAATTATCTGCCATCTACCTAACCGCATTCCGCACATACCTCCAAATCTTCCCTGCTATGTTTCTTGTTCTTTTTTGTCAGATATCACTTATCATTTTAGGAGCCTAGGCGTGCAGATTCATGGTTCCTTGAAGGCCTGGAGTCACAGGTGGATTGGGTGGTCAAAAAGGCATTTGGCACATTGGCCTTCATCAATCATAGTGTTGTATAGAAGTTGGGAGGTCATTTTGCAGCTGTATAAGACATTGGTGAGGCCGTATTTAGAGTATTGTGTTCAGTTCTGGGCATCATGATTATGCAGCGACTATCCCAACATTCAAGAAACAGTTAGACAGGTACAAGGATAGATCAGGTTTGGAGGGATATGGATGAAATGCAGGCGGGTGGGACTAGTATAGCTGGGACACGTTGATTAGTGTGGGCAAGTTGGGATGAAGGGCCTGTTTCCACACTGTATAACTTAATGACGATGACTCTAAGCAAATCATCCAACTTGCCACTTGGTCACAGCAGACACAGATCGCACTGTGCCCACCCCGCACCTTCAGCTTTCGGTCTCACGCAGCAGATCCCGGTCCCACTCCAGCTGCACTCAGAGGCTTCTGGTTCAACTCAGCAGCTTCCGGCTGGTCGTGCTGGTCACCACAGAAGCAGTCCGCAGGCTGCTCACTCTCCGCACGCTCTCTGCGGGCTGCGCGTTCCCCACGAACTGCGGGCTCCACGCTCTGCGCGGGCTACTCAACACACTCCGCCCCTTCAGCTTTTTATTCCCCTCGCCGCGGTATTGATAGCGGGTTCCGGAAGGGACGGTTTTTTACAATTTTTGAACCTTTGTAACTTTTGTACTATTTCACTGATCGGAACAAAACTTATTTGACTTGCAGCAGAGAAGAATGGTGAGTAAGGTGGGGGAAAATCGTAGCGCTATGGGGGATAGTTTTTGCCAAATTTAACTACAACGCAGACCGGAAATGGTCAAGATGAGAATTTTAGTAATAGTATAGATATACAGTAGCTTGCAAAAGTTTTCATACCCCTTGAACTTTCCCACGTTTTGTCACGTAACAACCTCAAACGTAAATGTATTTTATTGGGATTTTATGTGATAGACCAACACAAAGTGGTGCATAATTGTGGTGGAAGGAAAATGATACATGGTTTTCAGATATTTTTACAAATAAAAAACTGGTTGGTGGCAGCATCATGCTGTGGGTTTGAGGCACAGTGAAAAGCTTTTGTTGTGTGCTATCCAATATAATACAATACAACACAATACAATTTATTTGTGTCATTTGAACCTCATTGAGGTTCAAACGAAATTTGGTTTCTGCAGTCATACAAGAAAAGAACCAAGACACACACCAACACAATTTACACAAACATCCATCACAGTGAATCTCCTCCTCACTGTGATGGAAGGCAAAGTCTTATCTCTACCCTGCACTCCTCATTCTCCTCCCGATGTCTAAGTCAAAGCCCCTGGCGGGCGATGGTAGGTGTCCTGCGGCCATTAAACCGCGCCGGGTGATGCAAGGCCGCGCTCCGGGTCTTAGTACTGGGAGCCCCCAGCGGCCGATGGTAAGTGTCCCGCGGCCATTTAAAGCCGCGCCGGGCGATGTAAGGCCCCGCTCCAGGACATCCTCAACCCAGCAACTCGGGCGGGAGAAGTCGCCGTCGCGGAAGCCCCGAAAAGCGGTCACCCAGCAGGGACCCGCGGGCTCCCGGTGTCACCGTCCACCAGACCTGCGGTTGGAGCTCCGAATCTCCGAAACTCCAGGGTCGGGCCGCAGCCGCGCTCCACCACAGCTCCGCTCGCTCCGAACTCGGCCAGCTCCGCGATGATGGGTAAGTCCGCAGCTCCGCGACTGGAGCCCCAGGTCGTTCCGGTTGGAGGCCGCTCCATGGTGCTAGGCCCCAACGACAACGGAGACCCGACAGGGAAAAGGTCGGGTTCTCCGTGCTGGGGAAAGATTTTAAAAGTTTCCCCCCCCACCCCCCGCCCCCCACACATATACATGTTCCCGATGTTAGGGAAGTCCAGGACAAGGGGTCACAGCTTAAGGGTAAAGGGGAAATCCTTTAAAACCGAGATGAGAAGAACTTTTTTCACACAGAGAGTGGTGAATCTCTGGAACTCTCTGCCACAGAGGGTAGTTGAGGCCAGTTCATTGGCTATATTTAAGAGGGAGTTAGATGTGGCCCTTGTGGCTAAGGGGATCTGGTTGTGGGGGGTATGGAGAGAAGGCAGGTACGGGATACTGAGTTGGATGATCAGCCATGATCATATTGAATGGCGGTGCAGGCTCGAAGGGCTGAATGGCCTACTCCTGCACCTAATTTCTATGTTTCTATTTCTATGTTTCTATACCCAGTTTAAAAAAAAGCACTTTAAACTACATTCAAACATTCAAACGCGACAAAAAAAAACCAAAAAAAACGACAGACGGACTGCAGAGGCCGCTGCGACGTGAGTCGTGCCGCCCACCCCATCCAGTCAGCAGAAAGACGTTACACGATTACAGTTGAGTATAGTGTATAGATACATGATAAGAGAATAATGTTTAGTGCAAAATAAAACCAGTAAAGTCCAAACAAATATAGTCTGTGAGTCACCAAATGAGGTGGATAGTAGTTCAGGACTGCTCTCTGGTTGTGGTAGGATGGTTCAGTTGCCTGATAACAGCCGGTAAGAAACTGCCTTAGGCAGGAATGACAATCCGGCAAGAATAAAACAGAGAAGCGAACTAAAGCAAATCAATGATGAGGGGCAGCTGGAAACAATATAGTAGAGATATTCACCACAACCATTTCCATTCAGTGATAATTCTTTACTTTAGTTTAGCCTTTTAGAGATACGGCACGGAAACAGCCCCTTCAGCCCACCAAGTCCGTGCTGACCAGTGATCATCTCGTACACTAGCACTATCCTACACACCAAGAATAATTTACAATTTTACCGAAGCCATTTAACCTACAAATCTGTAGGTCTTTGGAGTGTGGGAGGAAACCAGAAAACCCAAGGGGCCGGCCACAGGGAGAACATACAAACTCCCTGCAGACTGCACCTGTAGTCAGGATCGAACCATGGGTCTATGGCGCTGTAAGGCAGCAACTCTACTGCTGCACCACTGTGCTGCCTTTAAGCTATTCTGTAGTCCCATCAAAGACTTGGTGTTTGATTGCAGCTTTGAGCAGTTGGAGCTGGTGTTCCATGCTTGTTTTCAGTCCGTTCTTGTTTCCTCAAATATGTATACCCCATTTCTTTATTAATTGCTGGTGTCTTGTCACAGTGGTTATTATTTGCATGACATGTTTGATGATATGAAGCTGGGTGGCAGTGTGGGCTGTGAAGAGGATGCAGAGAGGCTTTGGTGGAGGTAGACAAGCTAAGGCAGTTGAGCCCCCCCCCCCTCCACCCCCTCTCGGCCCCCCTCCAAGCCCTCCACACCCTTCTCTCTCTCCCCCTCTCCCTAACCCCCCCCTCTCCCTTTCTATGCCCCACTCTCTCTCCCCCCCGAGATAGGGCGGGGATGGGGTTAAAGTAGCAAATTAATAATATTAATATAATATTAAGGGGGGTGGTTAGTGTGTGTGGGGGGTTGTTGTTGGGGGGGGTTAGTTACTGTGTGTGTGTGATGCTGCAGACCACCCCCCACCCCTGCAACAGGTCTCCTTTGGTCTAGTAATAATGTAAAGCTGCATCCTTCATATGATTCAATCTGGCACTTAACATCCCACTGTTTGCAAAGGCAGAAAATACGACTGTCAGACTATTCTATTCATGTCAAAGCTGAAAGTAAATTTGTTTATTACTCAATTAATTCCCAGGAAGCAAAAGCCATAAAGTTGCAGTACTTTAATAAATATACAGTATCGGGCACACATTTTTAAAGCCATGATATGTACTTGTTTACCAAAAATTCATTCCAGTAACATTTCACGATCTGACGTGATATTTTCCACACTTACATTTTCTCACTAGCAAATCAACTTGCATTTAAAAGGTTTTAAGTCAGGTGACCTCTAATATTGTCTCTCTAATTAAATACCTTTGATTTTTTTTTGCGTTGAGGATCTTGCAACAATGTGAAGGGTGAAGGTGATTTATTTTTTCAGTGTGTTGGGCTGTAAATATTGGCTTGGAATCGGAGAAGAATTAATCAACTAACTCTTCCTTATGTGTTGCCCTTGAATCTACTACCTAAGAGTAAAAAGTTGAATACTAGCTAGATTTTTACCCAGAATTTCCTTCATGCATGTGATACATCTTGTATATAATCTTTGATTACTAGCTTTTAAAGAAAAATGAAATATATACCGTTGTGTCCCAGTCTCACATGGCATGGCTGCCCCCCCCCCAACCTCTTCACCAATTCCAACATTGCTGGCCAGTGGGGGGGGGGGGGGGGGGGGGGGTGGGGTTTGGAGCGCTAGCATGGTGTTGTGGGCTGAAGGGACTGGTTTCCAGAGGGCTAGTATGGACATTGGGGGCCAACTGGATTCTTGGGTTGGCAGCTCAGTCACTGAGACCATTCACACACACTTACACACACACACACATTCAAGATTTTTTAAACATTCATAACTTTTTAATTTTTCATCGATATGAAAAATCCTCAGGGCCTGCTCAGTGGAGGACTGTGAGTAAGATGGCCAAAAATCATAGTGATATATGGTAGCGTCTTTTCTAAAATCAATATACAGCACAGACAGGAACTGGTCAAGATGACACTTTTAATGATATCGATAAATATTAAGCATATAATGACATATGTTGTGCAGCACTAATATTGTCTATTTATTTGTCTGTTATATATATATATATATATATATATATATATATATATATATATATATATATGAACTTGACATATATACTTGAACTTTCTGTTTACATAGTAAGAATTTCACTATTCCGTTTTGTGACATATGACAATGTAACACTCTTGACTCGTGGCATGGAATGCATGACACTTGCAATGTTATCTGATGCTAGCTGCCTTTAATTTGAATGAGTTATGTAATTATAGCTGAACGACAATATCATAATTTACTGCACTGTCTATAAACTCATTTATTTTCAGATGTTATATTCCCCTTCCTTTACCTTTAATTTGTGTTTGCAGAAGTTAAAGGATTTTTGATTTTCTTCGTTGAGATTATTGTCGCATTTGCACCATTGATGAGAAACGAGGATAGTACTTTTGAAAAATGATCGCAAGAATGGGCAACGTGGCGTCTCCTCTGTTGGTGCTGCTGTCTCACAGCACCAGCGACCCCGGTTCAATCCTGACTTCGGGTAGTGTCTCTGCAGAATCTGTACACTCTCTCCGTGACCATGTGCATTTTCCCCATGAACGTCGTGAGGTGCTCTGATGTTTTTTTTTGCCCACATCCCAAAGTCATGCCGACAGGTTAGTTGCTTGTTGTAAGATACTTTTTATCTAGGTTAATGGCAAAATAAAATACTAAAAAGCGATTGCTGGACATAGAAACATAGAAAATAGGTGCAGGATGAGGCCATTCAGCCCTTCGAGCGTTCACCATTCATTGTGATCATGGCTGATCGTCCCCAATCAATAACCCGTGCCTGCCTTCTCCCCATACCCCTTGACTCCACTAGCCCCTAGAGCTCTATCTAACTCTCTCTGAAATCCATCTGGTGACTTGGCCTCCACTGCCCTCTGTGGCAGGGGATTCCACAAATTCACAACTCCCTGGATGAAAACGTTTTTTCTCACCTCAGTCTTAAATGGCCTCCCCTTTATTCTAAGACTGTGGCCCCTGGTTCTGGACTCGCCCAACATTGGGAACATTTTTCCTGCATCTCGCTTGTCCAGTCCTTTTATAATATTATATGTTTCTATAAGACCCCCTTCCCCTCATCCTTCTAAACTCCAGTGAAGACATGTGTGAGAGAATAATCGCAGAGGTGAAAGGCAGAAGGGAGGAGACAGATTGATTGCTCTCCTGTGGCAAACATAGACCGGATATAGAAATATCAGATGCTTTCTAGTTTTATTGTATAATCAATTTTGGAAAAATGTCATTGTTAATGAGAAAAAAAATGTGCCTTTATTCTTCCTTCCTAGGTGTGATCCACTTCTACACCGTGCCTCTCTGTGAAGACTGTTCCTAAATTATACCTATATATGAAATGTGTACACCACTGACCTTCTGTCAATAGACAAACTTCCATCAGTCATGCTTCATTTTGTTTCAACATTTATTTTATAATTTTGTGATTTGATATTAGATCAACTTAGTAATCAGCATTTGAAGGCAGCGTAAAAAACAGAATACTAATTCTCTGAATAATATTCGTTCTGCATCATCAAGGTATTTTAGATCACTAATGATTATCTGTTGTAAAAATAATTGAACTGTGTGCAATAACACGTAGATAATGCTGAATGTGCCTTGCACTATAAAAACTTAACAGAAAATTAGGCAAGCTGAAGCCTCCACGTGGCGTGTCCCGGGCACTGCTGACGACAGAAACTGTACCACAATGACATAGAAACATAGAAACTAGGTGCAGGAGTAGGCCATTCGGCCCTTCGAGCCTGCACCGCCATTCAATATGATCATGGCTGATCATCCAACTCAGTATCCCATACCTGCCTTCTCTCCATACCCCCTGATCCCCTTAGCCACAAGGGCCACATCTAACTCCCTCTTAAATATAGCCAATGAACTGGCCTCGACTACCCCCTGTGGCAGAGAGTTCCAGAGATTCACCACTCTCTGTGTGAAAAAAGTTCTTCTCATCTTGGTTTTAAAGGATTTCCCCCTTATCCTTAAGCTGTGACCCCTTGTCCTGGAACTGAAGTACTGACTGAAGTAGCCAATTCTGCAACCACCGACCGTCAAGTGTCACTGACCGACCGGAAAGACGTGATATTACAGATGGCCGGACACGAGGAAGAAGACAGAAAATTAGGAGTTTTAAATTTAAATATTTTTAAAGGTTCATTTTTTTACTTGAAATATTTGGAATTAGAATCATTCAAAATAAAAGTAAGAACAATTTGAAATAACTTAATCCAGCAGCTGCGGTAAAAGTAGTCAGGATGAGAAGTCATTGACCTGAAACATTAAAGGGCCGGTCCCACGAGCATGCGACTGCATGCGGCAAGCGCGACCTAACGTGGTCGCTTGAGCCGTACGGCCTCGCGGGGCCGGTCCCATTTCGATCGCCGGAGCCGTATGGAGTTGTGCGGAGCTGGTCCCGACATCGCCCGGGGCTCCGAAAAACTGACCATGTTTAAAATTTCCGCGCGGCAACGGCCTGCCGACCCGCCGCCGCATTGAGGCCGTAGGCACCGCCTCGATGGGCGTGCGCAGCATCTCGACGATGTACGCGGCGTCTTGACGCCTTACGTCACGCGCGAACTTCCGCAGACTTCGCTCGAACTTCACGTCAACTCGTACGGGATCACTCGACCTCCGCGCGGCCCCCGCTTCCGGTTTGGTCATGCTCGCCGCATGGTGGGACAGGCCCTTAACTCTGTTTCCCTCCACACAGACGCTGCCTGACCTGCTCAGTATTTGCCGATCAGATGAGATCACTTTATTGCCGTATACACCAAGGTGTAACGAATTTGGCCGCCTTATTCTTGAAAAAGAGAGCACTTAATGAAGATCAATGCGGGAAATATGATTCATTCTGTTATTGGATTCTGAAAACATTAAGTGTCCTGTTAGGAGATGTTGAAAGGGTTAAATGGCTTCATTCTCTGTGAAATCCTCCCCTTCAATTGATGAGTGCACAAAATTACGAAAAACCTGTGTATCTGTAACGTTAAAAATTGATTTTGCCAGGTGATTAATTATTAAGCCAGCTTGCTTTTATCCAGCTGCTAATTAACAATTATCAAATTGTCTGTGATTTAATTGTAAATTCCCCTCAGTAGTAATTCTTCAACAAAGTTAGCTAAGCACTAAAAATATTCGTATGCTTGACTTCCACACTGTAGCCCATATTTTCCACATCACAGTGGTCCTGATGTTGTAATCCCCCTTAAGGTTCTCTTCATGATAGGTACATAACGGGAGGCAAATCCTATCTGAAGTTATAAGTCACACTCACATATATGTTACACACTACAAAACATGGTAGTCAACAATAAATAAACCATATATTGTTCCAGAAATGGTCCTTTAATGGTGGTGAATTAGTATAATTGATGAAATAGAAAAAGCAATCGAATCAACAGGTGGTCATTCTTTCTTCTCCATGCTCTCATCAGGCAAAAGGGACAGAAGCTTGAAAGGGCGCACTACCCAACTGGTTCCCCTGTTATCAGGATTTTGAATGGTCCTTCCATAAGCTCGGGTGCTGTCCGATCCACCTTTATCCCATTGCAGGCATTGGACTTTGTCAATGAAACTGCTGACTAGTGTTCGACAATACTGAGAACTATATCCTACGCTCTATCTCCCTGTTCGATTGAGTTTGACTTGATTGTATTTACATATAGTATCTGATCTGATTGGATAGCATGCAAAATAAAGCCTTTCACTGTACCTCGGTACATGTGTCAACAATAAAACTAAAATGGTTCTTAATCAAATGCATGGTTCTTAATCTTTTGAGCACCTTAACATTTCACATTGCTTATTGATATAGGTAGGAACTGAAAGGAATGAGTGTGTATTTTTTATTTTTCTGAATGATGTATACAATGATATGATATATGATATGCCATTTATTGTCACTATACATGTACAATTAAATTAAAAGCTGCTCGTACTCAGTGCATACATATAATTTAGTACAAAAAACAAGAAACAGAAAACAAAAACAGAAGGGAGAAGGGGGGGGGGGGGATAGGTGCACAATTCTGCGGCGCTATATACATATATACAGATGGAAGTCCGGGTGTTGGGCTGTGAAGTCAGTGCATGTGTGAATTTGAATTAAGAGTAGTTATAATTTTCGGAAAGCAACTATTTCTGAGTCTATTTGTCCTGGATTTGATGCACCTATAGCGCCTTCCAGAGGGCAGCAGGTCGAACAGTCCAAACGCAGGATGGGAGCTGTCCTTGATGATATTCTTTGCCCTGCTAAGGCAGCGGGAGGTGTAGATATCCATCAGGGAGGGGAGAGGGCAACCAATGATCTTCTGCGCTGTCCTAGTTACCCTCTGAAGCCTCCCCCTGTCTGCCATGGTGCAGCTGCCATACCATGCTGTAATGCTGTAATATAATCATTGCTTTCAATGAAAACGGATGTTTTGCGGCTTCTGCTAATGCACGCAGATATCGAACCCGACGTTCGGAAGCCGCGGTCACGTGACTCGGGAGGGGCTGTTGTTTTTGCGCGGTTTTTCCCTTGCGCGCATTAGTTCAGCGCTGACCACCGTTGTGGGCAGGCGTGTCTGAAAAGCCTCTATGCTGGATTTCCAACTTTTGAATAACGATCTGATGGAAACTCCAGTAGTCGTTTCCCAGACCAATAAAATGTGTTGTTTCATGATGAGATTAATATTAGAAGTCACAAAATGCTGGAGTAACTCAGCAGGACAGGCAGCATCTCTGGAGAGAAGGAATGGGTGACGTCTCGGGTCGAGACCTTTCTTCAGACTGGTTGGGGTCTCCACCCAAAACTTTACCCATTCCTTCTCTCCAGAGATGCTGCCTGTCCCACTGAGATACTCCAGCATTTTGTGCCGACCTTCAATTTAAACCAGCATCTGAAGTTCTTTCCGACACAATATTAGAAGTCAGGCAGCATCGCTGGTGACAGTGTGACCCTCCCTGATGAACCTAATCCCTTCTATACTCGCTTGGCACAGAGGGCCAACAGTGTGATGATATCCACCCCTACAGACTAGAGTGTGCCTGTTCCCAAGGTCACTGTTGCAGGAGGAAGATCAAACTCCTTGAGGGTGACCCCATGAAAAACAAATGGCCCAGATGGAGTCCCTGGGCACGTCCTCAGGAACTGCGCGGACCAACTAGCGGGAGTGTTCACGGACATCTTTAGTCCCTCACTGCTCCAATGGAAGGTTTGTGTGTTGTGTGTGACAACTCTGCAATTTCTTGGATAGAGCCGTTCCCAAACCAGTGGGTGATGCATCCTGATAAGATGCTTTCAACGGCACATCTGTAGAAGTTGGTGACAGTTGCTGGAGAAAGGCCAAACATCCTAAGCCTTCGAAAGAAGTTGAGGCCTTGGTGTGCTTTCTTGACAATAGCTTTAATGTGGCTGGTCCACAACAAATTATTAGTGATATATATTCCTGGGAACTTGAAGCTTTGAAGTTCAGTTAATTTGCAATTAAAAAGAAGCTGGTGGACAAAAGAAAAGATTGAAAGGAGGTGCGTAGACTGGTGGACTGGGTGGACACTAGGAAATGAAACTTGATGCCAAGAAAATGAACCTTTTTCTCATTTTCCTCAGGAGAATAAGCAGTGCGCAATCTAAAGGAATCACTGTGTAAGTAGACAAAGCAAAATATGTCTCTTTAAAGGTGTCAAGTTGAAAAGACAATTTAGTTTATAGATACAACATGGAAACAGGCCCTTTGGCCCATCAAGTCTATGCTGAAGGTCTATCACCCAGTCACACTGGTGGTTCTATGTTATCCCACTCTCTCATCCACACACTAAGGGCAATTTACAGAGACCAACAACCTACAACCCCGCACATCTTTTGGGGTGTGGGAGGAAATTTAACAAAACGCAACCATGAGCTAAGCAATCCTGAGCTTTAGCGATGGAGCAGAGAGCACGAAAGCAAATACGTTATATGAAATCTTAAAATGTTGCAATGTTGTGCCCAGCTCATTTTGGAATGAGGCCAATATAGAGCTAGTTCAGGAAATATTTGCTGGATAGTTCCAGGGAGGAGTAGCTGTAGAAATTGAAATTCTTTTTATTGCAGCAGAGTGGGTCGGAGGGTTTTTTAAAGTGTTTAAAATCCTGAACAAGAAATCCAGATTAAATTAATATAGTGTAGTCTATTGGCAGAAGGGTTGACCACGGACAGTGTGCAAAATGTTTTTTTACGCAGAAGGTTGCTATGGACTGGACTGGATAGCCTGAAGGTTGGAGGAAACGGGAGGGGAAATGGTGCTTTCATAAAGGAATAAAGGAAAAGAGTGCATGGCACTGTGTGGGGGAGCGATCTGGGGAATAAGACGGACTGGATTCTGCTTAGAAATGACTGTACACACATGACTGTGGCTAGGTTCAGCTCCAACTCTATAATCAAGTTTGCTGATGACACTGTGGTGGTGGGCCTGATCTCAGACAACGATGAGAAGGCCTACCGGGAGGAGGTGGCTGATCTGGCACTATGGTGGTCCTGATCTGGCACTATGGTCAACATCAGGACAACAGCCTCCCCTTGAATGTAAAAAAAACTAAGGAGCTGATCGTGGACTTTAGGAGGGCACAACATCCGAGGACATACACACCACTGAAGATAAATGGGGATACTGTGGATAGGGTGAGCTGCTTTAAATACCTGGGAGTCCACATCTCAGAGGAACAGAGAATTAAAATTGAATCTGAATCTGATCTGACATGGACATCACATGCTGCAGCACTGGTGAGTAAGGCACGGCAGCGCCTTTACCACCTCAGGCAATTGAGGAAATTCAGAGTGTCTCTGAGGATCCTTCAGTGCTTCTACTCAGCGGCTGCGGAAAGCATCTTGTCCGGAAACATTACAATCTGGTTTGGGAATTGCTCTGCCCAGGACAAGAAGGCCCTGCAGAGAGTAGTGCGTTCGGCCGAACGCACTATGGGAATTACACTCGCCCCCCTGCAGGAAGGTGCAACTACAGGAGGTGCATCAGGAGGTGCAACTCCAGAGCTAACAAGATCATAGGGGACCCCTTCCACCCCTGCAACTAACTGTTCCAGCTGCTACGGTCAGGCAAATGCCTCCGTTGCCATGCTGTGAAAACGGAGAGGATGAGAAGGAGTTTCTTCCCAGAGGCCATTAGGACTGTAAACTCCTATCTCACCAGGGACTAACTTACTATAACATTTTACTGTTGTGTGGTGTCTTTTTAAAATTGCCGTTTTTTCTTTTTTTTTCTCATCCACAAATATGTAATTACTGATTCTGTTCCATTCTGTTTTGCAGTTTTTTTGCACAATCCACAAGCATCGCCACTTGTCGTTTCACTGCACATCTAGTATGCGTATGTGACGAATAAACTTGGCTTGACTTGACCTGGCACAGACGGGCTGAATGGCATTCCTTTGTATTGTAATAGCAGGATGCAGCAAAACAGAGAGATAGGGTGGAGACACAAGGAAATGGTTCACGCTGGTTTACGAAAAAAAAAGGCACGTTGCTGGAGTAGCTCAGCTGGTCAGGCAGCATCTCTGGGGAGCATGGATAAGTGACGATTCATGTCAGAACTCTTCTTCGTCTGAAGGGTATCCATGTTCTCCAGGGATGCTGCCTGACCAGCTGAGTTACACCAGCACTTTGTGTCTTTATATTAAGATAAGATAAGATTTTGTAAGAAGGGTCTCGACCCATTTCTTCTCCAGAGATGCTGCCTGTCCCGCTGAGTTACTCCAACATTCTGTGTCTATCGTATAGTAAGTAAGCAGACGTTTGATTATGTCAAGAGAATTAATTGACAATATTTGGATCTATTATCTGAGACAAAAAAGGGAAACTAATGCATTTATTGATTTTATTGACACGCATTAATGTTATTTTTCATTAAAGTGGAGCTGTAAATAATGTTGCCAAAGTATATCAGGTCCATGGTTGTTCAAGATTAGCAAGGCATGAACTATGTTACTCTGAATTGGTGGTGTTCAATCCAAAATCATTCCCATTGCTGTGATGGGCGACTGGACTTGTTGGCACAGGGAACTCAGTCCATGATCTCGACTGCAGATGAATAAGGTTATCAGAGATTTACCTTTTGTTGAATAACCTTTATGAGAATTATGAAATGGGATGACGTTATAATAAATGGGACGCATTTAATGCACCATTCCCACACACTGTAATCAATGTTGTCCAATGTCGTTTACATGGGTAGGACGGGTTTGGAGGGATATGGGTCAAACGCAGGCAGGTGGGACTAGTGGAGATGGGGCATGATTTTCGGTGTGGGCAAGTTGGGCCGAAGGGCCTGTTTCCACGCTGTATAACTTTATGACTCTATAAGTAGGATGACAATACTGCCGTACCCAACCCCCACCCACACACACACACACACACACACTAAAATCTTGAGCCTATAATTAATGGAAGTTTTGTAATAATTTGCTTGGCGCATTGCTTTTGCAGCAGAAAGCATATGTAACCGAAATGAGAAGAACTTTTTTCACACAGAGAGTGGTGAATCTCTGGAACTCTCTGCCACAGAAGGTAGTCGAGGCCAGGTCATTGGCTATATTTAAGAGGGAGTTAGATGTGGCCCTTGTGGCCAAGGGGATCAGAGGGTATGGAGAGAAGGCAGGTACGGGATACTGAGTTGGATGATCAGCCATGATCATATTGAATGACGGTGCAGGCTCGAAGGGCGGAATGGCCTACTCCTGCACCTAATTTCTATGTAACAAGGATAATGCCATCCATTAGAGTGCCTCAAGAAAGATGTTTGCTGGGAAGAACCTTGTCCTCCAGCTGACTGCCTCGTAAATCCCAGGCATTCCCGCCGCGTCTAGAATGAATAAACAGGACAATGAAGCTGGTAATTTAGCACCACCTGCCCCCGAAGGTCTAATCAGTGCTGGCGACCCCTCCCTGCAAATAACCCAGAGAAGTGAGAGGGCGCTAGAAGGGCCGGCGCGAAGACGCGGCTTAATTCAAAGATACATTTGCCAATGTTCTGATCTGCTGGAGGTACAGGAGGGGGGGACGAGACAGCACTCTCTCACACCGGGCCCGTCGCCCCATCAGTCATGTATACCTCTTCACCGAGTGATGCAGTGTGGAAACAGGCCCCTCGGCCCAACTTGCCCACACCGGCCAACAATGACCCAGCTACACTAGTCCCATCTGCCTGCGTTTCGTCCGTATCCCTCCAAACCTGGTCAGATCTCAAGTTTCCCTCTCCCCGGACTCTCAGGCTGAAGAAGGGTCTCCACCCGAAACGTCGCCTATCCACGTTCTCCAGAGATGCTGCCTGACCCGCCGAGTTACTCCAGCTTTTTTTTAAATCTCCCTCTCCGTTTCCAAAGTCAAAGGAGTGGAATCGCCGGGTGTGTGGTGCGTCTCTCGGACTCTGGGAGTGAATGAGTGAGTGTGAGGGGGTGTGTGACTGAGTGAGGGGGTGTGTGAGTGAGTGACTGAGTGAGGGGGTGTGTGTGAGGGTGAGTGTGTGAGTGAGTGACTGAGTGTGAGGGGGTGTGTGAGTGAGTGAGTGAGTGTGAGTAGGGGTGTGTGTGAGTGAGTGAGTGTGAGGGGGTGTGTGAGTGAGGGGGCGTGTGAGTGAGTGACTGAGTGAGGGGGCGTGTGAGTGAGTGTGGGTGTGTGTGAGGGTGCGTGTGGGTGAGTGAGTGAATGTGAGAGTGTGAGAGTGAGTGAGTGAATGAAGGATGAGTGAGTGAGAGTGAGTGAGAGTGAGAGTGAGTGAATGAGGGATGAGTGTGGGTGAGTGAGTGTGAGAGTGAGTGAGTGTGAGTGAGTGAATGAGGGATGAGTGTGGGTGAGTGAGTGTGAGTAAGTGAAAGTGAATGTGAGTGAGTATGAGTGAATGTATGTGGGTGAGTGAGGGATGTGTGAATGAGTATGTGTGACGCCACTCACCTCCTCCTTGCAAGCGGCCCGTCTCCCTCTCCCTTCCCTTCCCCTCCCCTCCCCTCCAGCACCAGATAGTTTTGGGAAGAGCATGATGCGAGTGGCGAGCGGCAAGCCCTGGCTTTGCATATTGCGCTATTTCCGGCGCACCGTGGCTGGGGTGACTGCGGGCAGCGAGCGGCCAGGCTGCCGCCAACACACTATCTATCTATCTATCCACCCACCGCCACCGACCGGACCGACCGACCCAGTGCGGCTGCAAGCGCTGGGCTCCAGCAAACCGAAGCCCCTCCCTCCCCCCCCTGCCTCCCTCCCCCCCACACACACACACACACACACACACACGGATCTGGATGTACCATCACAATCGGAGCCCTCGTTCCTTCAGACATGCTTTGAATGATCTGATCTCCCGTTTCTCCCCGGCGTGTGCTCACACCAACCCCGGGCACCCATGGCTTTGATTATGGATCCCATCAGTAAATGGTCGCCCAAGCATGTGGTGGACTGGATGAAAGGTACTTGTGTTTCGTGCATTTTAACATGGGCGTTTGGAGCCAGCCGCAGCTTTTTTTAAATTGTATTTTGCTTCGGTATGTGTTCATTTTAGCGTCGCACTTAGACTGGTGGAGGCGATGATGGGGATTGGGGGGGATCTGGTCTGGCAGAAATAGCCCAGAGTGTGAGCCAGTGAGATAGTGAGACAGATAGATACTAGCACACTGACCCGCTCTACGCCGCTGGCAGCGAGTGGATTCAGGGGGGCTCAGGGTACCACTTGTGTCTTTGCAACAACCACTGAGTGTGTGTCTTTTCAAAAACGTCTTTGGAATCGCGTTTCCCGGGGGGATAAGCTGGATGGGGCGAGGATGCGCGGTCTTCGGCAAGAGGATGCTGGTGGCGAGCGGGCTGCGCTGATGTGTTGCGGCTTGGATCCAGTACAGCTGCTTCACTGAAGCCGCGAGTGATGTGCTGCTGCCAGCCCGTGGGACACACACACACACACACACACACACACACACACACCGTCTTTCGCGTGTGTGTGACTATTCTCGGATTCCCACGGACATGTATTGTGCATTCGCGTTGTATCTCTGCCCCCCACCCCCTCTCCATCCCCCCTCCTCCCGTTCATCGTGCACCGTATTCACATCAGGCCAATGCAGCTATTGCCAAATAGGGAAGAATGCCACCTCTGAGCAGATTGATCAACTGCAATATTTCTCCCACGACTAGAGAGAGAGAGAGAGAGAGAGAGAGACGCGCTTCATGCAGCAGGCTCGCTCCAGCCCCCGTATCCGTGTTGGTGAAACGAGCAGTCCGCATACAATTCCCGCCTTGCTTTTCTGAAAGAAGCCTCCGACTTCGAGTTGGCCGGGTTTTGCCATTACACTTTAGAGATACAGCGCGGAAACAAACCTTCCGGCCCACCGAGTCCCCACCGACCAGGGATCGCCCCCACACCAGCAAGCAGTACCCTACACACACGAGGGACAATGTACACATTTTACTGAAGCCAATTCATCTACAAACCTGTGCTTCTTTGGAGTGTGTGTGTGTGTGTGGTTGGGGGGGGGGGGTTGCGGGGTAGTGGAGGGCCCGGAGCACCCGAAGAAACCCCACGCGGTCACTGGGACAACGTACAAACTCCATGCAAACAGCAGCCGGTGTCAGGATCGAACCCGGTCTCTGGCGCTGTGAGGCAGCAACTCTCGCTGTGCCCCATTTATTCAGTGGCTTGTCCCAGCGCCTGGGACAGTTTGCTGGAAAGGAAAGTCCGCTTCTGTGGGTGAGCGTGGGATTTCTCCGGGTGCTCCGGTTTCCTCCCACATCCCAAAGAGGTGCAAGGTTGTAAGTTAATTGGCCCTCTGTAAATTGTCCCTGGTGTGGCGGAAGCGACGAGTACAGGGCTGGTGTGAACAGGTGATCAACATTAGACCATTATCTGAATGGTGGCCGATTAGGAAAAGGGGAGATGCAACGAGACCTGGGTGTCATGGTACACCAGCCATTGAAAGTAGGCATGCAGGTGCAGCAGGCAGTGAAGAAAGCGAATGGTATGTTAGCATTTATAGCAAAAGGATTTGAGTATAGGAGCAGGGACGTTCTACTGCAGTTGTACAGGGTCTTGGTGAGACCACACCTGGAGTATTGCGTACAGTGTTGGTCTCCTAATCAGAGGAAATACGCTCTTGCCATAGAGGGAGTACAGAGAAGGTTCACCAGACTGATTCCTGGGATGTCAGGACTCGTATGAAGAAAGACTGGATAGACTCGGTTTGTACTCGCTAGAATTTAGAAGATTGAGGGGGGATCTTATAGAAACTTACACAATTCTTAAGGGGTTGGACAGGCTAGATGCAGGAAGATTGTTCCCGATGTTGGGGAAGTCCAGAACAACGGGTCACAGTTTAAGGATAAGGGGGAAGTCTTTTAGGACCGAGATGAGAATTTTTTTTTTCACACAGAGAGTGGTGAATCTGTGGAATTCTTTGCCACAGAAAGTAGTTGAGGCCAGTTCATTGGCTATATTTAAGAGGGAGTTAGATGTGGCTAAAGGGATCAGGGGGTATGGAGAGAAGGCAGGTACAGGATACTGAGTTGCATGATCAGCCATGATCATATTGAAGGGCCGAATGGCCTACTCCTACACCTATTTTCTATGTTTCTATGACCTGGTGGGCCGAAGGGCCTTATCCCCGTGTCTGAAGAAGGCACCCATTCCTTCCCTCCAGGGATGCTGCCTGTCCCGCTGAGTTACTCCAGCATTTTGTGTCTAATCGTCGGCCTTGTTTCCGCGCTGTATCTCTAAAACCTCTGGCCTTCTCCCTCTGTCCGGGAATTGGACGGAGGCCAAAAACTCTGCAGTAACTGATATGTCACCAGCATAGAGAGTACTGTCTAAAAATCTTCATTCCCCGTCAACCTTCCCGATCGATAAACCGTCCCTATCACAGAGCTCCCGCAAACTCATTTCCCGGTTCCCACTTCACTGAAACCCAAAGAATATTTCAGCCATCCGCTGCACTGTAAAATGTCATCTTCGTAATGTAATAAAGCCTGCCAATCATCATTGTAGGCTTTGTAGGTCAGGTGTAATCAATTCCCCACCGAGTCCCCACTGTAATATATTCTCCCGTGTACGGTACATGGTTTAAACTTGCTGCCTTGCGAACCCGTAAAGCGACTCAGTGTGAAGGCAATATCGAGGGAGGAGGGCGTATCGTTCATTTACATGTGGTGTTTCCCATTCATGTTTCGTCTGATTTTTCTTTTTGTAACATGTAATAGCGCGGCTGATGATTCATTCACACAGTGTTCATCCACGTTGAAAGAGTCTCCTTTGGCACAGCAAGGGAGTGTAGCCCGAGGACTGCGTCGGCTGTGCAAACGCACAGGATGCATGCGCCGAGGGCCCTTCTTCAGACTGAGAGTCAGGAAAGAGGGAGGCACAGAGATAAAGGAAGGGCAAGGTGCGAAAACGACAGATCAAAGCAGACGATGTACAAGGAGATGTAAACCAGCATCTGCAGTTCCTTCCTACCTCTTACCTGCCACGCTTTGTCCTGTCTCTCCTCTCTCCCAGCTCAAAACCCCAATCAAAGCAGACGACTTCACCCCCATCCCCATCCCCATCCCCAGTTCCTTCCTACCCATCCCCATCGCTTTGTCCCCCCTCCCTCTCTCCCACTACACCACCCCCCCCACCCCCACCCCCACCCCACCCCTACTCCACCCCCACCCCCATCCCCACTCCACCCCCCCTCCCCCCACCCCCCACCACCCCCCCCCTCCCCCCCCCCCCACCCCACGCCCACCCCCATCGCCCACCCCATCCCCCATCCCCATCCCCATCACCATCACCATCCCCCCCACCCCCCCCCACGCCCACCCCTTACAATTAGTCTGAAGAAGGCTTCCGACCCGAAACGTCACTTGTCCACGTTCTTCAGAGATGCATAAGTAGACATAAGTATTCAAGAGAGAGTTAGATTTAGCTCTTAGGGCTAAGGGAATCAAGGGATATGGGGGGAAAAGCAGGAACGGGGTACTGATTGTGGATGATCAGCCATGATCATATTGAATGGCGGTGCAGACTCGAAGGGTCGAATGGCCTACTCCTGTACCTGTTTTCTATGCTTCTACGTCTATGTTCATATAAGGGAAGATTTAGGCCATTCGGCCCATCGAATGTGCTCCGCCATTCGATCATGGCTGATCTACTGTTCCCTCTCAACCCCATTCTCCTGCCTTCTCCCCGTAACAAACACAAAGCCATTTCTCACTTTAAAGCATTTAATCTCGAATTGATTGTGTTACTGTTGCCATTGGTGTTGGCTTTTTTCATCATATTGCTGAGAACTATATTCTGCACTCTATATTCTCATTTGCTCTATCTATTGTACACGAGTTTGGCTTGATTGTATTTATGTGTAGGATGTTTGGAGGGCAAGCAGAACTACGCTTTTCACTGCACCTCGGTAGACAATAATAAATCGAAACGGAAAATATTCTTAATGGTACTTAGACTCGTAAACACGCTGTAACATGAGAGACACATAAATACAATCAAGCCAAACTCATGCCCACCAAGGATGCTGCCTGGCCCGCTCCACAGATGCTGCCTGACCCGCTCCAGAGATGCTGCCTGACCCGCTCCAGAGATGCTGCCTGACCCGCTCCACAGATGCTGCCTGGCCCGCTCCACAGATGCTGCCTGACCCGCTCCACAGATGCTGCCTGGCCCGCTCTAGAGAGCCCCCCCCCCCCCCCCTCCCACCCACCCATAGCGATCGATGCGAAACATTCTCAGGTACGAGCTGTGGGGGAACTAGATGGACGTATCACAGTGCCCACAGCTCTGTGGACACAGGGGAGTTGCAGGGAACTCGCGTAGAGCACAGAGTGCTGGAGTAATGCCCCTGTCCCACTTAGGAAACCAGAACAGAAACCTCTGGAGACTTTGCGCCCCACCCAAGGTTTCCGTGCGGTTCCCGGAGGTTTTTGTCAGTCTCCCTTCCTGCTTCCACTACCTGCAACCTCCGGCAACCACCTGCAACCTCCGGGAACCGCACGGAAACTTTGGGTGGGGCACAAAGTCTCCAGAGGTTTCCGTTCAGGTTTCCTAAGTGGGACAGGGGCATTACTCAGTGGGTCAGGCAGCATCTGTGGAGCGGGCCAGGCAGCATCTGTGGAGCGGGCCAGGCAGCATCTGTGGAGCGGGTCAGGCAGCATCTCTGTAGAGCGGGCCAGGCAGCATCTGTGGAGCGGGTCAGGCAGCATCTGTGGAGCGGGTCAGGCAGCATCTGTGGAGCGGGCCAGGCAGCATCTGTGGAGCGGGCCAGGCAGCATCTGTGGAGCGGGCCAGGCAGCATCTGTAGGGTGTTAACCATGGATAGGCGCCGTTTCAGACGGGTTAAACTCAGCGATGAGCGTTGTGGTCAGACGGAGTTCGGTCACACATCAGACCTCCGTCGGGCCACTGCTGTGTAGACGTGCCGCTGATCACAGATGTCCACCACAGGACTACGCCAGCAGAGAACAAAATAAGGTATCTTTGACTTATTTCAGTTTTTGGACAGATGTAATTTGCACCCAATCTTGCAAAGAATAACTGAACATTAAATACCTTTTGGCCCCGGAGTGTTTTCGGCACTTTACTCTTTATCTCATAGTTTGTAACAATCACGCACTTTTACCTGGCATTTCATAGTCAGAGAGTCATGCAGCGCGGACACAGGCCCTTCGGCCCAATCTGTCCACACCCACCATCTACACTAGTCCCACCTGCCTGCTTTTTGGCCATATCCCTCCAAACCTATCCTATCCATGTACCAGTCTAAATGTATTTCACATTTCCCTTCATCCTGTAATTGTACACTGTGGATTGTAATCATGTCTAGTCTTTCCCACGCAACCAAATGCATTTCACTGCCCCCCCCCCCCCCCCATACACTTGACAGTCAACTAAGCAAATGGTGTTCTAGTGTGCAGGAAATAACTGCAGATGCTGGTTCAAATCGAAGGTAGACACAAAATGCTGGAGTAACTCAGCGGGACAGGCAGCATCTCTGGAGAGAAGGAATAGGCGACGTTTCAGGTCGAGACCCTTCTTCAGACTGATGTTATAGGTTCTGCCTCAAGCACCTCCTCTGGCAGCTGATTCCATGCACCCACCATACTCCTGTGCGAAAAAGTTGCCTCTCAGGGTCCTATTAAATCTTTCCTCTTTCACCTTAAACCGATGCTCTCTTGTTCTTGATTCCTCTCCTCCGGGTAAAATACTCTGTGTGCTCACCTTATTTATTCCCCTCATGATTTTATACATCTTTATATTTAGTACACTCAAGTGGGTGGCATTTGGAAGGGATATTGCACCTGTTACTTTTCATAAGATCATAAGTGATAGGAGTAGAGTTAGATAGGAGTAGAGATAGATCAGCCATGATTGAATGGTGGAGTAGACTTGATAGGCTGAATGGCCCATCAAGTCTACTCCACCATTCAATCATGGATGATCTATCTGGACAAGCCCTCCTAGGGAAGATTCCCCGTTCTCCTGACAGAAGTTTAGGGGTAATATCTCTTACTCAGAACCCCTGACACCAGTGGAAGTGGTAGGCATCTTGTTCATTTAAAAATCTAGGTTTGTCCGATGAGCAAGGGAATGGAGGGGATGAGTGTTGGGCTAAGGGGTGGAATCTTGTTGCCAATCTGGTTCCGTGCCCATCTACACTAGTGGCCCCCACCTGCCCATTCAATCATATGTTCTATGTAGCCCAACCCACAGCAGTGGAGTGGGCTTTGGGTGTCAGCCCCATGAAGATAGGCCCACAAATGTTATGTGCTCACAGAGGGTAATGTCCAGGATAGGCACAAAACGGAGTAATGCCAGGCGGCACAGCGGTAGAGTTGCTGCCTTACAGCGGCAGAGACCAGGGTTCCTTCTCTAGGGAATTCCCCTCTCCAGGTATACAACCTTACACTCACCTTTACCCTTCACCCTTCACAGTAGTTTTTGAAGCATGAATGGTTGATATTTTGGTGGCGATTGCAGAAATACAAATACAAAATACCACACTCAGCAAAATCAATAACCCCACTCTCACCATCGACAGCACCACTGTCTCCCCATCTCCCCAGGCCCGCAACCTTGACGTGATCTTTGATTCCACCCTCTCCCTTGAGCCTCACATCCTCCATGCCATTAAAACCTCCTTCTTTCATCTCCGCAACATCGCCAAACTCAGACCCTCTCTCACACCTCCCACTGCTGAAAGACTCATCCATGCCTTCATCTCCTCCCGACTGGACTATTGCAACTCACTTCTCCTTGGCATCGGCTCCACCTACATCAACCGACTCCAACTGGTCCAGAACGCAGCCGCCCGACTCATCACCCACACCAAATCCTGGCATCACATCACTCCAGTCCTCGAACAACTTCACTGGCTTCTCATCTCCCACCGGATCACCTACAAAATCCTGATCCTCACCTACAAAGCCCTCCACCATCTGGCCCCCCCATGTCTCACTGACCTCCTCTCCCCCTACCAACCCTCACGGTCCCTCAGATCCACATCAGCTGGTCTCCTCTCCATCCACAAGTCCAACCTCAGCAGTTTTGGGGACAGAGCCTTCTCCAGGGCAGCTCCCAGGCTCTGGAACTCCCTCCCCCAACTGATCCGCAATTCCGTGTCCCTCACCATCTTCCAGTCCCGCCTCAAGACCCATCTCTTCACCTCTGCCTATCCTTAGCCCCACGTCTCCCTCTCTTTTCATCTGTGCATTAATTGCCTCGTATTATGTTTTGAATTGAATTCTGTCTTTACTTTGTGTACTAGTCATGTCTCTACTATTTATTTAATTCCCCTTACATGTTTTTTCCTCTACCTGCTAAATATTTGTAAGGTGTCCTTGAGACTCTTGAAAGGCGCCCATAAATAAAATTTATTATTATTATATTATACCCGAAAATTATGGTGGGCACAGTGGCGCAGCTGGTAGAGCCGCTGCCTCATAGCACCAGTGACCTGGCTTGATTCTCACCTTGGGTGCTGTCTGTGTGGAGTTTGCACGTTCTCCCTGTGACCGTGTGCGTTTCCTTCAGATGCTCTGGTTTCCCAAAGATGTGCAGGTTTGTAGGTTAATTGCTACAATCTGTAAATTGTTCCGAGTGATTTGGGGCAATATTGGTGGATGAGAAAATGGGATAATATTGGACGATACCAGTTAATTAGCTAATTGGTTAATTGGCTTAATAGCTTTTGGTAAATTATCTCTAATGTGTGGGATATAACTAGTGCGTGGGTGATCATTGGTCAGTGCGAACACGGTGGGCCGAAGGGCATGTTTCCATTCTGTACCTTTAAATAAAATTAAACCAAACTAGTGTGATCAATGATCAGTGTGGACTCGATGGGCTAGTTTGCATGCTGTGCCTTTAAACTAAACCACATTTGATAATGCATTAAATCATTGACTTGCAAACGTTTCTGCATTTGTCAGGAAAATAGGTCCAAAAAAATGAAATATTTGTCAGGTAGAAAATTCATAATGTCCATCATTTTTAGATAAGAATTTAGATACTTGTTGAATTTGGTTCTGGTTGTTTTCCATGGTTTGAGTTTCATGCAAAGTATATTTTTTGTTGTAGCTTTGGGGGAGTGAATGGCATTTCATCGCCACCGTTTACTACATTGCCAAGGCTATCCAGTGTGCTACAAGATGTGATCTATGGCCAACCAGGATGCAGCAATATAGTAACTTGTGATCAAAGACTTCTTGATGCCATGCCTCCAAGCCAATAAGCAGAGGTGCAAAAATGAGATGTTTAGGAAGGAACTGCAGATGCTGGAAAATCAAAAGTAGACACAAATGCTGGAGAAACTCAACGGGTGCAGCAGCATCTATGGAGCAAAGGAAATAGGCAATGTTTTGGGCCTGAAGAAGGGTTTCAGTCCGAAACGTTGCCTATTTCCTTCGCTCCATAGATGCTGCTGCACCCGTTGAGTTTCTCCAGCATTTTTGTCTACCTGCAAAAATGAGATGGTCAGATTGTGACAATTGATTTGCATTATGACCTTATCATTTTGCCAATAATGGGGATTGGCCAGTTGGAGATTTCTGACGTTTATTGGGTTGTGTGAAAATGGACGTGAAAACTTCAAAACGGAGGATATTATGATACATTAGAATTGATTTTAGTAACCGTGCCTGTGTCTAATTTTACAGTATGTTGTGCTTTGAAAAATTAACTTCCTGTGAACTATTTTATCAATAACCCCTTCCTAGAAGGGTGTTTTATGTCTCATTTTAATCGGACAACCAAGTACCACCTTTGACTGACTGAATTAATTGTAACATACAGCATATAAACAAGTCCTTCAGCCCGTCGAATCCACGCTGACTGCTGATCAGCCATGATCACAATGAATGGCGGTGCTGGCTTGAAGGGCTGAATGGCCTCTTCCTGCACCTATTTTCTATGTTTCTATGATCACCCCTTCACTCTGGTTCTATGTGAACCCCCTTTCTCAGCCCTACACACCAGGGCTACTTTTACAGAGGGCCAATTAACCTACAAACCCAAACGTCTTTGGGATGTGGGAGGAAACCAGAGCACCTGGAGGAAACCCACCCAGTCTTGGGGAGAACTTACAAACTCTACACAACAGCACCCAGGGTTAGGATTGAACCCGGGTCAATAAGCATATGTAGTTGAGGATGAATGGGATCAATGCCATTGAAGAAACTGATGAAGAATATAACGGGGAGATGCAGGAGGAGATCGTTGAATACTCATCCAGTAACTGTATGGCATATCCTTTCCCTCGGTTCCATTTTCCGTCTGATCTCAATGTCCTATGATTCTCTCTCTGTTCAACAATGAACCTGTTTCAGCTTTGAACATACTTAACAACTAGGCGTCAATAGCTCTCTATGGCAGAGAATTTCAAGGGCTTTCATCCTCTGCACAACGAACGGTCTTATTTCACTCTTAAATGGCTGACCCCTTATCCTCAAACTAGGCCCCCCCTTTTACCAGAGGAACCAGGGAATCCATCTGGGACTGAAGGAGGGTCCCGACTCGAAACGTGACCTACCCATGTTCTCCAGAGATGCTGCCTGACCCGCGGAGTTACTCCAGCACTTTCCGTCGCTCCCAGGGAATCTATGACCTGGTGACCCTAAAGCAAATATAACATCACAGAGGATAGACAGCAAGCACATGGCAGTCCTAATGTGATATTATCAATGCCCTGTACAATCTCAGCTACACTTCATTAGTTTGTATAGGGTGATTTCACCAATGGTCAAATGAGCGTAGATCCCCCCTCACGCGACCGAAAATTTTAACTGGAGGACATATGTCAGTTCGGTACATGTTAGTGAATGGGGAAACATGCACTTTCCCACCCGTTAAAAACATGGAAAACGGACGATTTTTTAGCTGAAATTTTCTGTGCTTGTCGGGGTGACCATGAAGCACAGCGACCTAAATTTTCAGGCAAAAAAAAAGATAGAAAGTAAGGTAATTACAAGAGGGAACTGAAGGTAGAAAACAGCGGAAGTGAACAGCCGACAGTTGCAGTGGAGATTTAAAGATCCAAAATATCGGGAATTATCGCGTTTGCTCGCTGAATTTCATCAAAAGTAAGTTAATAATTCCAAGGATAGTGATCGACTTCAGGAAGCGAAGTGGCACACGCACCCCAGTTTGCATTGACATTGCCAAAGTAGAGATGGTTGGTTGAAAACTTCAAGTCAATATCACCAGCAACTTCTCCTGGACCACCCATATTGACATAATGTCCAAGAAAGCCCACCAACGCCTCTACTTCCTCAGAAGGTTAGGACGTTCGGCATGTCCCCTACAACTCTCACCAACATCTACAGATGCGCCGTAGAAAGCATTTTATCGGGATGCAACACAGCTTGGTTTGGGAACAGCTCCATCCAAGACCGCAAGAAATTGCAGCAAATTGTGGACATTGCAGCCCAGACCATCACACAAAGCAACCTCCCTTCTAATGACCCCATTCACACCTCACTCTGCCTCGGCAAGGCCCCAGCAGCAGCATCATCAAGTACCAGTCGCACCCCGGCCACTCCCTCTTCTCCCTTCTCCCATCGGGCAAAAGGTATAGAAGTGTGAAAAGGCACACCTCCAGATTCAGGGACAGTTTCATGGTTGATCAATGGTTGGCATGGACACGGTGGGCCAAAGTGCTGTGTCTCTAATCTAGACAAAAATGATTTGACAAATTTAATAACAGATCCGCTTTGAAGATTAATTTTAATAGTCAAAGTAATATGTTATAAAAAGCCCTATTATTTAGATTCTGTCAACATGAAATATTTGAAAATAATTTGTTGTTAAAACTATGGTATTTAATTCATGTTAATAGATTCCCAGATACCTCACACGTCCATCAGAGCTTCACTGATGTCTAAATGTGACAGCTGCTTCCATGTTACTGAAATTCATTATATTTTCTGACAAAATGCATTACACAGCAGATCTGAAGGATGATACATTTCACCTAGCACTTTACATAACATCTCACATCTAAGGAAGTGGTTCACTGCCCATCTTTTCAAACACTATATTCACAACAAGTTAGGTAATTTTTGTGCTACCTTTAACTCTTTTAAAGTTTTAACTCCAGTTACAAATGTATTTGTCCAAAGCAGAACAGGAAAGTAACATTGTAAATAATTCGGTAAAGCAAATGATAGAGAGAAAGCAAGAATAAATAAATGTAATATTTGCAGAGTTTAGAGATGCTGCATGGAAACATGCCCTTTGGCCCACCAAGCCCGTGCCGACCAGCGATTGCCGATTCACACTAGTTCCAATTAACCTACAAACCCTCGCTTAAAGATGCAAATATTTAATTTATTTATTCTTGACATTCTTTGGTTTACCAGATAGGTATTTACATCATGTGTAGGAAAGAACAACAGATGCTGGTTTAAATCTAAGTTCGACACAAAATGCTTGAGTAACTCAGCGGGCACTGAGTTTTCACCACCTCCGACGGGATCCCACTGCTAGCTACATCTTCCCATCTACACCCCTGTCTGCTTTCGGCAGAGACCATTCCTTCCACATCTCCCTGGTCAACTCGTCCTTTCCCACCCAAACCACCCCCTCCCCATGTACTTTCCCTGCAACCGCAGGAGATGCAACATGTGTCCCTTTACCTCCCCCCCTCGACTCTGTCCAAGGACCACGACAGTCTTTTCAGGTGGGGCAGAGGTTCACTTGCATCTCCTCCAACCTCATCCACTATATCCACTGTTCCAGGTGTGGACTCCAGTATATTGGCGAGACCAAGCGCAGACTCGGCGATCGTTTCGCTGAACACCTCCGCACAGTCTGCCTAAACCTACCTGATCTCCCGGTTGCTCAGCACTTTAACTCCCTCTCCCATTCCAACACTGACCTTTCTGCCTTGAGTCTCCTCCATTGTCAGAGTGAGGTTGGGGGAACAGCACTTCATATTTCGCTTGGGTAACTTACACCCCAGCGGTATGAACATTGACTTCTCTAACTTCAAGTAGCCCTTGCATTCCCTCTCTCTCCATCCCTTCCCAGTTCTCCAACGAGTCTTGCTGTCTCCAACTACATTTTATCTCTGTCCCGCCTACTCCCCAGACATCAGTCTGAAGAAGGGTCTCGACCAGAAACATCACCCATTCCTTCTCTCCAGAACTGCTGCCTGTCCGCTGAGTTACTCCAGCATTTTATGTCTATCTAGGTATTTACATTGTATCTTTACTGCATCTACTTTGCAAAATGAATCAGTAACTCAAGTTGAAAGAAACATAATTGGACCAGTGTTGGTACCACTGTGATAACCCCTTAGAATGACAGGAAGGTGCCATTTAGCCCATCAGAAAAGTAATGTTAAGATCATATTTTTAATCTAATGAATCTCTAATTTTTCAAGTCTTTGAGACAACGAGTTCCTTATTTTCTTTAGCCTCCAAGTTGAATGAAAAGACCACCAATTCATCTTATATGAGTTATTTTAAACGGATTCTCATGCATTTAAAATAATTCATAAAAACTTTATATAGCATCCCATGGCCTACAGCGGAAGTGAACAGCAGACATTTGCCGTGGAGATTTAAAGATCCAAAATATCGGGAATTATCGCGTTTGCTCGCTGAATTTCATCAAAAGTAAGGCATTATTAACTTACTTTTGATGAAATTCAGCGAGCAAACGCGATAATTCCCGATATTTTGGATCTTTAAATCTCCACGGCAAATGTCTGCTGTTCACTTCCGCTGTTTTTCCACCTTCAGTTCCCTCTTGTAATTACCTTACTTTCTATCTTTTTTTTGCCTGAAAATTTAGGTCGCTGTGCTTCACGGTCACCCCGACTAGCACAGAAAATTTCAGCTCAAATATCGGCCGTTTTCCATGTTTTTAACGGGTGGGAAAGTGTGTGTTTTCCCATTCACTAACATGTACCGATGTATAACATGTACTCCAGTTGAGATTTTCGGTCACGTGGGTGCGGATCTACGCTCCAGTGACCTTTCGTGAAATCACCTTATAGAAATGCTGAGCTCCATGCAGCCCAACTAGAAACAGACCAACAGTTACAAAACACACACATTAACTGTTAAACCTCTTGCCACTTCACCATTTCCAAATCTAGTTAGTTTAGTTTAGTTTATTGTCAGGTGTACCTAGGTACAGTGAAAAGCTTTTGTTGCATGCTAACCAGTCAGCGGAAAGACAATACATGATTACAATCGAGCCGTCCACAGTGTATAGATACATGATAAAGGGGATAACGTTAATAATGTTTAGTGCAAGATAAAATATAGTAAAGTCCAATGAATTATAGTCCAAGGGTCTCCAATGAGGTAGATAGTAGTTCAGGACCGCTCTCTAGTTGTGGTGGGATGATTCAGTTGTCTGATAACAGCTGGGAAGAAACTGTCCCTGAATCTGGATACATTTCAATTACATCACACTTCTGTACCTCTTGCCTGATTGGAGAGGGGAGAAGAGGGAGTGGCCCGGGTGAGACTGGTCCTTCATGATGCTGCCCGCCTTGCCGAGGCAGCGTGAGGTGTAAATGGAGTCAATGGAAGGAAGGTTGGCTTGTGTGATAGTCTGGGCTGCAATGTCCACAATTCGCTGCAATTTCTTGCGGTCTTGGATGGAGCTGTTCCCAAACCAAGCTGTGACCCATCCTGATAAAATGCTTCTAAATTGCCACCCTTGCCAGGATTTCATTGGCTTTTACACTTCTGACTATTTTCCCAAGTGAGACCCTGTCAAAAATCCTGACAAAACTTCAGTGGACATTTTCCAAACATGTCATTTCATTAATCTCTTTGATACATTCTCAAAAGAAATGTAACGACAACAACTCCATTCTGACTGGTTTTGGTTATTTATGTCCTTCTCATCAAAGTTTAGAACTGCTCGTGCAAATGTTCCCATTCATTTTTTTAATCACCAAGGCTTAATTAATTATCCTATAAATACCCGGACTATCACTTCCTCTTTAATGAATTAACATTGTCAGCAGTTTTTTTCTTTTCTGGTCCCACCTATTTCCTGCTATTTCCTCTCTTGCTTCTTGTTATAGACTGGAATACATTTCATCCAGGGCTGAAGATTTATCAGAGCAAAAGAATGTGAGAAATCATAGCAGCGGATATAGCTTAAGATAGACATAAAATGCTGGAGCAACTCGGTGTGTCGGGCAGCATCTCTGGAGAAAAGGAATAGGTGATGTTTCAGTTTGAGACCCATCTTAAGACTGAAGTCTCCAGCCTGAAGAAGGGTCTCAGCTCGAGGCAACACCTATTCCTTCTCTCCAGAGATGCTGCTTTGTAAATAAACTCCTAAAGCTTACCCCCCTTGGTCTTGTTCAGTAAAACATTGACTCAAGCACTGGACCAACCAATCTTTATTTTTAGAATGAAAAATAAACTCTCCTATACGATATCTAACCACCGCGGGTTCGATCCTTGTCTCTGCCTGGCCAAGCCCCTCAGCCTCGTGCAAGCAGACATCCCCAAAGGTTCACGCAGTCCCAAGCGCCCTTCCAGATCTAAACCGATCTAAAATGGGGCTATCTTTTATAGGCCTACGAACCTTGAGGGGGCAAACTACTTAGGGGTGGTTCCCCTTACAATCCAATCATAAAAATCAATTACATCAATACATTATTGACAGCTTCCTAACCCAATTACAGTCTCAAACAATGTTTCTTACAGAAGCTTCTGGAAGGAAGTCAGGTTAACTAAATAATGCAACATTTACCCTGGAACACAAACAATCCAGTCAGGGCCACACTCTGGCCAATCAACAAACAACAGGGTAACTGTCTTGCAACTTTATTTACATTATTTACAATTCCTTTGCAGTACTCCAATCAAATTCATGCATTTACAATACCTTGGAGTTATTCTGCAAGTTTCTCATAGATATTAACAACTGCAAAGATACTTGGACCCAAAGGTCCTCCACTATAGGATCTTTGCTTGGACCTTCTTTATCTGAGGTATTGATCTGGGACCTAGACTTCCGGGCACCAGCCAGCAGCCTGTGGCTTCTTATACCGCAAGGGCTAACAGGCCCTGTAAATACAGGAATCCTCTGCATTATTGTGGATCTATTTTGGCCAGGATTTACAGTCTGACCCGCTGAGTTACTCCAGCTATTTGTGCCTATCCTCAGTTTAAAGCAGTATCTGCAGCTCCTTGCGACACAGAGGATACAGCCCCTCAGCACCATACTGGCTGATCCTTTGCATTGCCCACTTTCTTGCCCAATCTCTTGATATTTCTTTGTACTCTACAGGGAGCAGTCTCAGCAACTAATCATTCATAGTTTTCTGAGGTAAAGAATTACGAAAGTTTACCATGCTCGGTCGAGAGACATTTCCCCTCATCTCAGTCATAAGTGACTGACCCCTTATTCTTTCAGAAACAGACTGTCATCACCTCCCCTATCAATGACTCCAGGATCCAGTAGGTGCTCATTAAATCACCTCTCATTCTGATGAACGCCAAGGAATATTGATGCCACAGACAGACGTGGAGCCAAACCCATTGGGTATTTTCAAAGCGGGATTGATTAGTAGGGACATTACAGGATATGGGGAGAAGGCTGTATAATGTGGTTGACGAGAACAGTAGATAAGCCATGATTGAATGGTGGAGCAGATCCGATGGACTGAATGGCCTAAATTCTCCTCCTATGTCTTACAATCTTATGATATTGACCAATCTTACCCGATCTCTCCATCAAAAAACACTCTCATTCCCAGCAATGTGGTGTGCTGTGGTGCACAAGTATTTCATTCGGAGATAAAATTAATATATAAATATAATATATAATACGGAGATCAAAATTACACACAGCATGGCACAATAATGGATAGAAAAATCAAACAAACTGAAACAAAAACAGAACTCAGCCAGTCACGCAGCACACGTGGAAAGAGAAATTACAAAAAACAGGGTCTTGGTGAGACACACCTGGAGTATTGCGTACAGTTTTGGTCTCCTGATCTGAGGAAAGACATTCTTGCCATAGAGGGAGTAAAGAGAAGGTTCACCAGACTGATTCCTGGGATGTCAGGACCTTCATATGACGAAAGACTGGATAGACTCGGCTTGTACTCGCTAGAATTTAGAAGATTGAGGGGGGATCTTATAGAAACTTACAAAATTCTTAAGGGGTTGAACAGGCTAGATGCAGGAAGATTGTTCCCGATGTTGGGGAAGTCCAGAACAAGGGGTCACAGTTTAAGGATAAGGGGGAAATCTTTTAGGACCGAGATAAGACAGAGAGTGGTGTATTTTTTCACACTGAGAGTGGTGAATCTCTGGAATTCTCTGCCACAGAAGGTAGTTGAGGCCCAGTTCATTGGCTATATTTAAGAGGGAGTTAGATGTGGCCCTTGTGGCTAAAGGGATCAGGGGGTATGGAGAGAAGGCAGGTACGGGATACTGAGTTGGATGATCAGCCATGATCATATTGAATGGCGGTGCAGGCTCAAAGGGCCAAATGGTCCACTCCTGCACCTATTTTCTATGTCTATGTTTGTACTTGAGGTTTTGCATTCTTCTAATTGAGTCCACACACAAGATTAGACGTTGCTCAGCCAGAGCTGAACGCACGTCTCGGCATCTGCACACAATGGTGTCTGTCTTGTCGTTTCTTGTGCCTCTTGTGCGTGGTGATGGAAAGATTGGTGGAGACAGGGTCGTGACGTGAACGTTCTTTCCTTGACCCCAGGTTTTGCATCAAAAACCCTTCATCAGTTCTCCACATGTTGGTCTCGCCAATACATACAAATACTCTCAACCCTTGCAGGGTAAATTGCGCTTTCCGTTGGAACCGCAAGAAATGCAACACCTGTCCCTTCACCTCCCCCCTCGACTCCATTCAAGGACCCAATCAATCGTTCCAGTTGCGACAAAGGTTCACCTGCATCTCCTCCAACCTCATCTACTACATCCGCTGCTCTAGATGTCAGCTGATTAACATCGGGGAGACTAAGCGTAGGTTGGGCGATCGTTTCGCCGAACACCTCCGCTCAGTCCGCAATAACCAACCTGACCTCCCGGTGGCTCAGCACTTCAACTCCCCCTCCCATTCCCAATCCGACCTCTCTGTCCTGGGTCTCTTCCATTGCCAGAGTGAGCAACAGCGGAAATTGGAGGAACAGCACCTCATATTCCGCCTGGGTTGCTTGCGTCCGGATGGCATGAACATTGAATTCTCCCAATTTTGCTAGCCCTTACTGTCTCCTCCCCTTCCTTAACCCTCTAGCTGTCTCCTCCCACCCTCCTATCCGCCCGCCCTCGGGCTCCTCCTCCTCCCCTTTTCCTTCCTTCTCCCCCCCCCACCCCCCATCAGTCTGAAGAAGGGTTTCGGCCCGAAACGTCGCCTATTTCCTTCGCTCCATAAATGCTGCTGTACCCACTGAGTTTCTCCAGAAATTTTGTGTACCTAGGGTAAATTGCTTGCTGTCTTAATTGATTTATTTTCAATGTCTCAGCAAACATTTACTATTTTCTCACCATTTAAAAAAAAATATTCCAATTCTATTCCACCTACAGAGGTAATAACCTGACATTCTTTCACATTGTAACCCATTGTTACTTGCTTCTCTTCAGCAGACTTTTTGCGTTCTCTTGAAGGCTCCCACCCAGTTTTGTATTCCCTTGAAGCTTGGGATATGCTACACATTGTCTTTTCCTCGAAGACTTTCATTAAATTTCCCTGAGGAGTTGCAAACCTCACCTCTCCATGACCCAGGAGAACATTTTAAATGACAGTTCAGCATCTGCAGTTCCTTGTGCCTCGACTCTACTGGTACATTTCTGCACTGTACATTAGTATGACTGTATCATTCTATTGGTGAGCCTGAGGGTATTCTGATTGCTGCTTGTTTCATTAACAAATTCCCAGAACGATGCCAAACCCAATCCAGATTGTTCCTGCTTTTAGTTTCCAACGTACACAATTGGTTGTTATTTGTATTATGCTCAGCCAGTCTGTGGAATTCTCTGCCTCAGGGGGCGGTGGAGGCAGGTTCTCTGGATGCTTTCAAGAGCGAGCTAGATGGGGCTCTTAAAGATAGCGGAGTCAGGGGATATGGGGAGAAGGCAGGAATGGGGTACTGATTGGGGATGATCAGTCATGATCACAGTGAATGGCAGTGCTGGCTCGAAGGGCCGAATGGCCTACTCCTGCACTATTGTCTATTGCCTCATTGCATACAGAATTTGGAAAATGTCTGTGAGAACATACAGCGTAAAAGTTCTCATTTGTTCCGAGCCTTTGATAGCCTCAATTCTATCTCATTGGAGAATCAATGCGGGATAGTTATTCAATCTTTCTGTTCAGAACCAGGGGTGGCACAGAGGCACAGCCAGTAGAACTGCTGCCTCACAGCGCCAGAGACCCAGGTTCCATCCTGACTTCAGGTGTTGTCTGTGTGGAGTTTGCACGTTCTCCTTGTGACTTGGGGGTTTCCTATGTGCTCCGGATTCCCTCCACATCCCAAAGAGATGTGAGTTTATAGGTTAATTGGTCTCTGTAAAGTGACAGGCCCCTAGTGTGGAGGGAGTGGATGAGAGAGTGGGATAATGTGCAGGGTGATCAGCGTGGGCTGAGGGGCCTGTGACCATGCTGAATCTGTCACGCAATCACAAATATACCAAATAATCGTGATTTCTGTCTGCCTGTGGTTCAGTCTGTGTCTTTCCCCAACGTAAATCAATGTAATTGGGGAGTGGCTTTACTCGTTAGGAACTAGTCAGTTTCGGAAGCAGTGTTTGTGAAAAGCTCTTTAGTCTTTAGAGATACTGCATGGAAGCAGGCTCTTCGGCCCACTGTGCCCGTGCCGACCAGCGATCACCCCGTACACTAGCATTATCCTATACACGAGGGGAAATTTACAGTTTTTACAGAAGCCAAGTAACCTACAAACCTGTACCTCTTTAGAGTGTGGGATGAAACCAGAGCACCTGGAGAAAACCCATGCAGTCACAGGGAGAACGTATAAACTTCACGCAGACAGCTCCGATAGTCAGGATCGAACCGAGGTCTCTGGCACTATAAGCTAGCAACTCTACCACTGCAGCACTGCGTCGCCCTTCAATATCGGGTGTATTTTGAATAATCATTCCTTCAGTCATATAATACATATTCAAAACAAAACCAGCCATTTAATCTGCCAATCATTGAGCCATAGAGCATGGAAACAGGTCCCTCGGCCCAACTTGTCCCTGCCAACCAAGATACCCCATTACTACAGTCTGAAGAAGGGTTTCGGCCCGAAACATCGCCTATTTCCTTCGCTCCATAGATGCTGCTCCTCCCGCTGAGTTTCTCCAGCATTTTTGTGTACCCCATTACTAAAGATGGACATATAAAGCTGGAGTAACTCAGCAGGTCAGACAGCATCTCTGGAGAAAAGGAACTGGCGACGTTTTGGGTCGAGACTCTTCGATAGTCTTCAGTCTGAAGAAGGGTCTTGAGCTGAAACTTCACCTATTCCATTTCTCTGGAGATGACCTGCTGAGTTACTCCAGCTTTTTGTGTCTATCTTCAGTTGAAACCAGCATCTGCAGTTCCTTCCCACACAGCCCCATATACTGGTCCCACCTGTCCACATTTAGTCCATATCTCACTCAACCTTTCCTGTCCGTGTATCTGTCTTTTAAATCTTGATCATTTAATGTCCTTTAAGTGACGGCGTGAGCGCTGATTCCATTCAACGTTGATGTTCTGTGATGGTGGTTTTACCAACAACAGCAATGTGATGAAACCATGTGGATGTTCAGATGAATACCTATATGTTGTATATGGGAGATAACATGAAGCAAATTCAGTCACAGAGTCATACGGCATGGAAACAGGCTCTTGAGCCCAACTTGCTCATGCTGGCCAACATGTCTCACCTACACTTGTCCCACCTACCAGCGTTTGGCCCATATCCCTCCAAACCTGTCTATCCATGTCATTATCCACAAATGCTTTTGCAGGCTAATCCACAGAGTATGTGGCTCTCTGGACTGTGTCCTGCAGAAAGGATTATTCAAATCTTATGGAAAATAATGCCAGTGGCAATTTAGTTAATTTTCCCATCAAGGAAGTGATTTGCTGCCCCATCAAAGCACAGACGGTGCCGAAAGGTGTTTTGAAATACACCTCTGTTGTTTACCGCAGTTTCATCAACGGAGTTGTAGATTCCGCATTGTCGCAATGTTCCTGTTGTTGAACGGCAGTTCACGAGCCGAGCCAGACTTACAAACCATTCCAACGTGGACTGGTATTTTCCCTTTTTAGAGTGATGGGAAAATGTTCTGTGTCTAAAGTTCACGAGGACATGAGTCCAATCATCTTTCGTGCTAATGTTAAGGGCCTGTCCCACTGTACGAGCTAATTCACGAGTTCTCCCGCGTTTTCCCCTGATTCGAACTCGGAGATTGTCCGTAGCGGGTCCGTAGGAGTTCATGGATGTCTCGTAGCGGCTCGTACGAGTAAAAAGTAACAATATTTTTCATCACGGGTATTTTTTTTACTCGTGGACATTTTTCACAGTGTTGAAAAAACGTCACGAATTTACCGGATTTCCCGAGTGCCTACCGCTAGCATTACGAGCCGCTACGGGACATCCACGAACTCCTACGGACCCGCTACGGACATTCTCCGAGTTCTAATCAGGGGATTGCGCTGGGCCTCACTCTGGCAATGGAGGAGGCCCAGGACAGAAAGGCCAGATTGGGAATGGGAGGGGGAGTTGAAGTGCTGAGCCACCGGGAGATCAGGTTGGTTATTGCGGACTGAGCGGAGGTGTTGGGCGAAGCGATCGCCAAGCCTGCACTTGCTCTTGCCGATGCAGATTTATGGAATAATTGGTTATCCAGTTAACCATGTCTCGTGGACACATGGTCGTTGATAGACTTACATCTCTGAATAAAGATTTGAAAATTTCTCTTTTAAGGGTCTTTTGCTCCTATTTCTACTTTCCACTTTCCACTTATTCTTTTCTTATACACACACTTCACGTTTTTCTATTCTCTATTTTCTATTTTCCCTCTTTTTCTCTTCTCCAATTTTATTTTTTTTCCCCCCTTCTTCTTGTCTTTCTTATTTTCTTTTCAAAAACATAAAACTTGAGGTTGTACATAGAATGTATAATTACGTTGTGACATAGTTGGCACCTAAAATTAGATCCCACTGTATTGTTTTGTATTGTGCTAACTTCTAATAAAATAAACAAAAAAAATGGCCCCAAGGCCATTCAGCCCATCATACCCATGCTCATTGAAAATGAGAAGAAGGAATGGGTGACGTTTCGGGTCGAGACCCTTCATCAGACTGGTCTCAACCAGACATATTACCTATTCCTTTTCTCCAGAGATGCTATCTCATCTGTAGAGTTTCTCCAGCTCTCATCTTGAGAATCCAGATAGTTTGGCCTCCAGTTCACCAGTTGATACAGTCATATAGAAGGAATGGGTGACGTTTCGGTCAGTCTGAAGAAGGGACTCGACCCGAAACGTCACCCATTCCTTCTCTCCAGAGATGCTGCCAGGCCCGCTGAGTTACTCCAGCTGTTTTTTTGTCTATCCTCAGCTATTACGCAAACATTCAGGCATGTGTTAAATGTGATAGGGATGTGGTAGGAATTCCACCACCCCAAGAAGTGTGTGAGGTTGGGGGTCTTTAGATGATAAAAGAGTTTTCATCTCCTCTCATAGAGTCATCGAGTGATACAGTGTGGAAACAGGCCCTTCGGCCCAACACACTCACACCGGCCAATAATGTCCCAGCTGCACCTATCCCACTTGACTCCACTTGGTCCATATCCCTCCAAACCTGTCCTATCCATGTACCTGTCTAACTGTTACCTAAATGTTGCGATAGTCCCTGCCTCAACTACCTCCTCTGGCAGCTTGTTCCATACACCCACCACCCTTTGTGTACACATTACCCCTCGGATTCCTATTAAATCCTTTCCCCTTAACCTTGAACCTGTGTCCTCTGGTCCTCGATTCTCCTACTCTGAGCAAGAGACTCTGTGCCTCTACCCGATCTATTCCTCTCATGATTTTATACACCTCTTTAAGATCACCCCTCATCCTACTGCTCTCCATGGAATAGAGACCCAGCCTACTCAACCTCTCCCTATAGCTCACACCCTCTAGTCCTGGCAACATCCTCTCTTTTTGTACCAATTATTTTAAATGTTTGCTCCAATGTTTTTGACACCTGCCCGTTAAGGGACATCGACCTTTAATAATTTTATGCACAGTTTCCTCTCATCCAAAGCAAATCCGATCTTTCATACAATCTCTTCAAGGTGAGAGGCGAGAGATTTAAGAGGGACCTCGTTCAACTTTTTCATCAGAAGGCAGGCAGTCTGTATCTGGGACCAGCTGCCAGAGGAAGCTTTCAAAGCAGATACAATTACGAATTTAAAAGACATTTGGACAGATATATAAATAGGAAGGGCTTCCAGGTCTCAGGGTCAAATGCAGACAAATGGGACTCGTTCAACGTGCCGACTTGATCAGCATGGACAAGGAGGGCTGAAGGACATGTTTCTGTGCTGTAAACCTCTATGACTTATCAGCTCCAGTTCTCCATTCCTGGCAACCTTCCTTCCTCAGGGGATATGGGGAGAAGGCAGGAACGGGGAACTGATTGGGGATGATCAGCCATGATCACATTGAATGGCGGTGCTGGCTCGAAAGGCCGACTGGCCCACTCCTGGACCTATTGTCTACTGATATCTTGGAGCTTGGATGATTGACCTCCTCCATGTAAACCCCAGTCATTCTCCTTTTGGGAGGAGCGCGACTCCAAACCCTACAGTTAGTTCCCTGTCCGCCCCTAATCCTGGAGTGTGGGTGACCGGCCCTGCCACCAAGATGTTGCCAGGTGCCATGTTCTCAGATGATGACTTCAAACTTAAATGTAGCTGGCAGGATAAAGATGAAACAAATATTTCACAAGCGGTTGATCAGAAGGCGAGAATCTTCCAATTTCCGCAGGAGAGAGTTGGTCTGGTCTGGTCAGCTAGAGAGAGTAAATGCATTTTAATTGAAAAAAATAGGCAATGCATTCAGGAATGTTTAGGTTTAAGTTTCTTATTGTCACATGTGCTTCTTCTTGCCTATGACGTGCACAGCCTAAAGTTGTAGGACAACTTGTTCTATTTGATCTTATTTGATTGTGCACGCCAGGTTGATTGCATTCGTTGAAACAGGGCGGACCACACATGTAGGTTGCAGTCTCCCACCCCGTCACAAGTACTGAGGTACAGTAATACGGTTTGTTTCGCATGTTAACCAATCAGGTCAGCTAATAATCACAATCCTAATCATACTTTATTGGCCAAGTATGTTTTGCTACCTAAGAGGAACTTGATGTCAGGACTTTCATGTGAAGAAAGACTGGACAGACTCGGCTTGTACTCGCTAGAATTTAGAAGATTGAGGGGGGATCGTATAGAAACTTACAAAATTCTTAAGGGGTTGGACAGGCTAGATGCAGGAAGATTGTTCCCGATGTTGGGGAAGTCCAGGACAAGGGGTCACAGTTTAAGGATAAGGGGGAAATCCTTTAGGACCGAGATGAGAAAATCATTTTTTTACACAGAGAGTGGTGAATCTGTGGAATTCTCTGAAACAGAAGGTAGTTGAGGCCACAGTTCATTGGCTATATTTAAGAGGGAGTTAGATGTGGCCCTTGTGGCTAAAGGGATCAGGGGTTATGGAGAGAAGGCAGGGATGGGATAATGAGTTGGATGATCAGCCATGATCATATCAAATGGCGGTGCAGGCTCGAGGGGCCGAATGGCCTACTCCTGCACCTATTTTCTGTTTCTGTTTCTATGTTGATTTGCCGTACATTCATACCAATAAAAAGCAACAAGACACACAAAATACATTTTAACATAAACATCCACCACAGTGACCGCTCCATATATCTCACTGTGATGGAAGGCGAAACAAGTGTTCAAACAAATATATGATGCAATCAAGCCAAACTCAAATACAATAGGTAGGGCAAAGGTACAGAGTGCAGAATATACGTGTAGTATTGTTGTGCATCAGTTCCAGAGACAAAGACCAATGTCCACAATGGGGTAGAGGTGAATCGGACAGCACCCTAGCTTATGGAAGGACCGTTCAGAAGCCTGATAACAGAGGGGAAGAAGCTGTTCCTGAGTCTTGTGCTGCGCGCTTTCTAGATTTGGTGCTTTCTACCGGACAGCAACAGGGAGAAGAAGGAATGACTGGGGGTGGGACACAGGAAAGGATTGCAGCCCAAATGATATTGGGAAAGCAGTGGAACTGGAAGAGTGTACGTATACGAGGTAGTGGGCGATGAATGATGTCCTTATCACTGATGTCCAGAAAATGAGAGAAAACAAGCCACCAAAATGCACTGAATCCCAAGGAATCCCAATGGGAAGAGTTTTCCAGTCACAAGTATACAAGTTAACCATTATCTTTTCCTTTCTACCACTGCACCAATGTTGAATTTAATGAGCCACTCTCCATTGGAACATTTTAAGCAAATCCATGCTGACATTGTGAACATTAGGAAAATGGGACTTCTTAACTCAATGTTCATGCCGTCCCTCAGAATCAATACACAATAGACAATAGGTGCAGGAGTAGGCCATTTGGCCCTTTGAGCCAGCACTGTCATTCAATGTGATCACGGCTGATCATCTCCAATCAGTACCCCGTTCCTGTCTTCTCCCCATCTCCCCTGACTCCGCTATCTTTAGCAGTCCTATCTAGCTCTCTCTTGAAAGTATCCAGAGAACCGGCCTCCACCGCCCTCTGAGGCAGAGAATTCCACAGACTCAGATTCAGATTCAGGGTCAAAAAGTGTTTCCTCATCTCTGTTCTAAATGGCTTAGACATTCGAAATGCATGTGGCATCTGGTTTGGACTCCCCCAACATTGCAAACATTTTTTCCTGCCTCAATAAATAATAACTGTCCGTGGGGGGGTGAACTTAAGTCACCGACCTTCGTTGTTTTAGAATGAACGGTATAAAATGATTAGTAGACCTCGTCCAACAGAGTAGGTCAATTGAGCGCCTCCCGGTGGTTAGGAAAAAAACAGTCCATGGTTCTGAGAGCAGTCCTAAATGAAAGTCATGCAGATAGCTTTCATTTGATGACACAGCGCACACCCACTTGGACATTTGCTTCTTGCCAAACCGGTAACAGCGTTGCAACTACATCAATCCAAAAAAGTGTTTCTTCTTTTGTTCATTGAATGGCTTACCCCTTATTAGAAAATAGGTGGCCCCTGGCCCTCCGTGCCTGCCCCAACCCATATAACATGATTCCGCTAGCCCCTGGAGTTCTATTTAACTCCCTTGTAAATTCATCCAGTGACTTGGCCTCCACTGCCTTCTGTGGCAGAGAATTCCACAAATTCACAACTCTCTGGGTGAAAATTTTTTTCTCACCTCAGTTTTAGGCTTCTCCGTTGGTTCTTGAATGAGGATGTGGAACGATTGGTTGAAACCTTAATCGTAGAGTGATACAGCGTGGAAACAAACAGGCCCTTCGGCCCAACTTGCCCATGCCATCCAACATGTCCCATTTTCACGAGCCTGCATTTCGCCCATATCCCTCTAGACCTGTCCCATCTATGCACCTGTCTAATTGTTTCTTAAATGTTGTGATAGTCCCTGCATCACATCACAGTAGAAATATCACCTGTGGAACATCACAATGGAAACATCTTTTTAATTCAGCCCAGTTCATTTCACTTGCTAATAATTGCATTGTAAAACTATGAATTTCCAGGAAATGTTGAACTCAAGAGGGAAACATGAGAGTTGTAGATGTAGCCCAGTCCATCACACAGCCCACACTCCCCACCATTGTAGATGTAGCCCAGTCCATCACACAGCCCACACTCCCCACCATTGTAGATGTAGCCCAGTCCATCACACAGACCCCATTCCCCACCATTGTAGATGTAGCCCAGTCCATCACACAGATCTCATTCCCCACCATTGTAGATGTAGCCCAGTCCATCACAGAGCCCACACTCCCCACTATTGTAGATGTAGCCCAGTCCATCACACAGACCACACTCCCCACCATTGTAGATGTAGCCCAGTCCATCACACAGACCCCATTCCCCACCATTGTAGATGTAGCCCAGTCCATCACACAGATCTCATTCCCCACCATTGTAGATGTAGCCCAGTCCATCACACAGATCTCATTCCCCACCATTGTAGATGTAGCCCAGTCCATCACAGAGCCCACACTCCCCACCATTGTAGATGTAGCCCAGTTCATCACACAGATCTCATTCCCCACCATTGTAGATGTAGCCCAGTCCATCACACAGACCAGGCTCCCCACCATTGTAGATGTAGCCCAGTCCATCACACAGCCCACACTCCCCACCATTGACTCCATCTACACCTCACCCTGTCTTGGAGAAGCAGCCAACATAATCAAAGAGTTGTCCCACCCCAGTCATTCCCTCTTCCTCCTCCCCCCATCCAGCAGAAGCTTGAAGGCAACTGGCTGCCTCTTTGAGACCACGCCTCCTACAGACTCCTTCACTGGCGGGGAGGACCTGGGGCCACCACTCTGTAATCGCCTTCATTCCCAGGCATTTGAGTTGCCAAACCAGGTCCTGATATAAAGAGTCAACCTGCTTGGAAATGGATAGGTGAATTTTAGAGGGATATGGGTCAAACACGGTCATGTGGCACTAGGGTGGATGGGGCATCTAGGACGACATGGGCAAGTTGAGCTGAAGGACCAGTTTCCATGCTGTATGACTCTATGCTCTCCACCATACATACACCTGGAGAAATTCAAGAGCGTATTGTCGACTTTTCCAGTCCCAAAATCCTAAGTACTCCAGCGGAGTCATTTAATTGTTCACTGATGTTGATAAAGTCTGGGTGAATGGACACTGCAGCGAAGGTTTCTGTTTTCATCTTAATACTAAACTTCCATTTAGCTTGGTGAACGCTTCACTAATACACGATCCTTGGCACAGTATGGTTGTAATCTAATGGAAATAAGCATTTGGATATATTTTCGCCACTCACATCTGCAAAGTTAACTTGATCTCATGGTTATGTTGTGCTCTCCAGTTGGTTAAACAATGATGCGTTGAGAAGAAATTGATGTCAACCCACTTGAGTCGGCCAACCAGAAAATAAATCATAAATTATTCAAGTTGAATACATGTATTCATAACTCCTGCACCTGCAGTGGTCTCTCAAGCCCTCTGTCTGAAGAAGGGTCCCGATACGAAATGTCGCCCTACTCAGGGCAGTCATTTCAATGCCATTGCATTGTTGACGACTTGGCGCTCGACTCTGATGGTGATGATTGAGGAGGTGGTGAAACGTGATGGGGGATATCCTGTCAGGTATAGATAGGGGAGGGAGGGGTTGGAGATGACAGGTTGACACAACATGCTGGAGTAACTCAGCGGGACAGGCAGCATCTCCGGAGGGAAGGAATGTGCAACGTTTCGTATCAAGACCCTTCTTCAGAGTGATGTCAGGGGAGGGGTCGGGACAAAGATTGAATGTAAAGGAGACAGTAAGACTGGTGGGAAAACTGGGAAGGGGAAGGGGATGGAGAGGGAAAGCAAAGGCAATCTGAAGTTAGAGGAGTCAATGTTCACACCGCTGGGGTGTAAGCTGCCCAAGCGAAATATAATAATAATAATAATAATAATAATAATTTTATTTATAGAGCACTTTAAAAACAAACATAGTTGCAACAAAGTGCTGTACATCACTAATCATTGACAAAAAAGTTAATACACACCAAAAATAACAATCAAAAGAAATAGTAGGAAAAGACATGTAAAATAAAGAAACATCAAAAAACACCACACAAACAGAAGCAAAGCCTCAGGCATGGTCAAAAGGAGGTGCTGTTCCTCCAATTTGCGCTGGGCCTCACTCTGACAATGGAGGAGGCCCAGGACAGAAAGGTCTGATTGAGGGGGGGGTTGAAGTGCTGAGCAACCAGGAGATCAGGTAGGTTAAGACGGACTGAGCGGAGGTGTTGGGCGAAGCGATCGCGGAGTCTGCTCTTGGTCTCGCCGATGTAGAGACGTTGACACTTTAGGCTGTGCACGCCGTACGCAAGAAGAAGAAGAAAAGACATCGACACCTGGAGCAGCGGATAAAGTAGATGGGGTTGGAGGAGGTGCAAGTGAACCTCCGCCTTGACAGCAGCAAGTGGGTGACACAAAGTGACAGACAAAGTAAAGACAGTGGGAGTCAGGGAGGGGAAGGCAAAGGTTGTGACAACTGTGTGGATGATGAGCAGAAGGTAGAGACCTGTATCATAAAGCACCTATTGATTCCAGAGCTAAGATATTAATTTAGCACCACAGTGTATGCATGAGAAAGATACTTGTATTTGTTGGGGCCATTTAGTTTGTAACAAACTTCCAATTTTCTTCACACAAATTACTGGGACTAATTGATTTTGTGACAAGGATAAATAAGCAAGATGATGGTTACTTTAAATAGCTCGTATAAGAGTGTGCTCTTTAGGCTAACATCATTAATTGGTGCAAATCAAAACAAGATGAGCGCTCAGTTTCCTCTTTGTTTAGCACCTTTTGCAAACATCAGCGTTATTACTCGATACTTAGGTGTTTTACTTTAATTTAATTAATTTTATTTAACGTACAACACTGTAACGTGGGCTTTTGATAAGTGGTCAAACCCAATTGTCACGGGACGTGTGATCATTCATACTCCGCCAGACTCCATGCAGGCAACTGCCGGGTCATTTATCCCAGTTATTATTAGATTTGGTTTCGGCCAAGCCCGATGCACTGGCTTCTCATGTCGTGACAAGCTTGGCTCCAGTTTGCTCGCTCACCACATTAGTTTAGTTGCTGACGCCTGCGTTTGAGCATCGGCTGATAAAGTCGTGGCTTCAGATGCACGCCTCTGGTACCAAGAAGGAGACTGACTCTTGTAGGAAGTGCTTCAGAGATCTTGGTCGCCGCTCACTTGGCGAGGAGCGTTCTTGCTGCTATTCGCCCACTGAGTCGACCGTTCCCATTCCTACTGACCATCGACCGCCCGCCCGCCCATTCACGCTAGTTCCACGCTAGTCAGCGCATTTTTACATCCACTCCTTACACAATAGGGGCAACTTATGGAGGCCACTTAACCTACTAACCCGCACGCCTTTGGGACGTGGGAGGAAACCGGAGCACCCACGTGGTCACGGGAAGAACGTGCAAACGCCACGCAGACAGCACCTGGGCTCTGAATTGAACCTGTTGTGAAGCAGCAACTCTACCACTGAGCCACCATTTGTTATTTGTTCCAATAACGGATAATGATCAGTCAAATCTGTGGCAGTCAAATACATATCAGTGAAGACATAAGGGCCTGTCCCACTTACGTGTCCTTGGCACGCAAATTACGCGACCTCGTGGTCGCATTGAGGCGCACGGGCATCGTGTGGTCGCGCGGGGCCGGTCCCGTTTAGAAGCGCGGAGGGGCATGTAGTTGTGCGCGACATCGCGCGGGGCTCAGAAATTTCTCTAGCGAACGAAATCTTCGCGCGCCAACGGCCCGTCGCGGAACTGACGGCCAAAGTGGGACAGGCCCAAGACCCTGGCGAGACGCAACGTCTCACCTCCAACAGCAGCAGAAGCAGGCAAACGATCGGCGAGCTCGGCCTGGGGCTCACGGCCATTGCGGTCCGGATCCGCCCCCACTTCTACTCCCAGAACGGGGCTAAGAAAATTGAAGATGGACACAAAATGCTGGAGTAACTCAGCGGGACCGGCAGCATCTCTGGAGAGAAGCAATGGGTGAAGTTTCGGGTCAAGACCCTTCTTTTCAGACTGAAGAAGAGTCTCGACACGAAACATCACCCATTGCTTCTCTCCAGAGATGCTGCTGGTCCAGCTGAGTTACTCCAGCTTTGTATCCATCTTCAAATGACATCACGCGCTCCAGACGGCTGAGCATATGCATGTAATCACGCCCGACCTTCGCGGGACCGTCGCGGCTCAATGCGACCACTAGGTCGCGTAATTTGCGTGCCAAGGACACGTAAGTGGGACAGGCCCTATAACCATTTGATTTTGGATTGGATTCTCTGCATGAAGCAATGGCTCAGGCAGTATTAATGTGCAGCAGTGATGTTATAAGACTAGATATACAGCCGTCTGGATTAACACCCTGGAAGCATGGCTTCAAATCCCATCGAGACAGTCTGGGAATTTAAATGCAGTTAATTTAATCATCTGAGATGAATAGATAACTGTAAATGATGAAGCTATCAGATTATCCTTGAGGGAATGAAATTTGCTCTGCTTGATCAGTCGGTTTCATTTGTGCTTCTAAAACCCGCGTAGATTATTAATTGCCCTCTGAAATGGACGGACAAAGCTCTCAGTTGGTCAAAGGTATAAAATGATGTGAATAACACAATGAACTGGGGCGCGTTCAACAAGAATGACGTGCAGGAAGGAACTGCAGACTCGAAGATAGACACAAAATGCCGGAGTGAAGTCCCTGTCCCACTTAGGAAACCTGAACCGGAAACCTCTGGAGACTTTGCGCCCCACCCAAAGTTTCCGTGCGGTTCCCGGAGCTTGCAGGTGGTTGCCAGAGGTTGCAGGTAGTGGAAGCAGGTAGGGAGACTGACAAAAACGGACTAAACTAACTGTATCATCGTTCTGGGTGGGTGGAGGGGAAGTGAGAATATGAGGAGTGGGTTGGCGGGGTTGAACGCTCGGTTACCCGTGGCGGAGGGAAACTAACGCTGACGAGAAAGGAAGACATTTTGGATGCGTGGATGTGGACCATGGTATCATCAGGCAAATGCAATAGAGATGGTGATACTGGGTTGATGGAATCGATTTCTAGTTCAGTCAGTTCAGTTTAGTTTATGGTGGACGAAAAAGCTGGAGAAACACAGAGGGTGAGGCAGCATCTATGGAGCGAAGGAATAGGTGACGTTTCGGGTCTCGACCCGAAACGTCACCTATTCCTTCGCTCCATAGATGCTGCCTCACCCGCTGAGTTTCTCCAGCATTTCTGTCAGCCTTCGATTTTTCCAGCAGCTGCAGTTCTTTCTTAAACATTGTTTATTGTCACGTGTATCGAGGTACAGTGAAAAGCTTTTTGTCGTGCGCTATCCAGTCAGCGGAAAGACAATACACGATTACAATCGAGCCATTCACAGTGTACAGATACACGATGAGGGTATCTGTACACCGTTCGACCATGAATCTATGTGAAAAGGAATAGATTCAAAGTTAGTTATGGAAAGTTGTGGGCTTGTGTTGTGGTGGATAGCAGCCATTAACCTACCCCGTAAAATAGAAACTGACCAGCTGCATCGTGGCCTGGTTCGGCAACTTGAGCGTCCAGGAGCGGAAAAGACTGCAGAAAGTTGTGACCACTGCCCAGTCCATCGCCGACTGTGACCTCCCCACTATCGAATAGATCTATCGCAGTCGCTGCCTCAAAAAGGCTGCCAACATCATCAAGGACCCACACCATCCTGGCCACACACTCATCTCTCCATTGCCATCGGGAAGAAGGTACAGGAGCCTGAAATCTGGAACATCCAGGTTCAGGAACAGCTACTTCCCCACAGCCATTAGGCTACTAAACACGATATCAAACAAGCTCTGAACAATAACAGGTACACAAAAAAGCTGGAGAAACTCAGCGGGTGCAGCAGCATCTATGGAGCGAAGGAAATAGGCAACGTTTCGGGCCGAAACCTGAAGGGTTTCGGCCCGAAACGTTGCCTATTTCCTTCGCTCCATAGATGCTGCTGCACCCGCTGAGTTTCTCCAGCTTTTTTGTGTACCTTTGATTCTCCAGCATCTGCAGTTCCTTCTTAAACTCTGAACAATAACAGTTGATTATTATTATTGCACTATATCAGTTTATTTATTGTGTGTATATATATATGGTCTATAGACACACTGAACGTTTATCTCCTGGTCTGTATTATGTTTCCATATTCTGTTGTGCTGCAGCAAAGCAAGAATATCATTGTCCTATCTGGGACACATGACAATAAAACTCTCTTAACTCTTGACTCTTGACTTGAGAAAGGGAAGGGAAGAGGCAAACATGGACCAACTCAAACTTTCTCCTTCTTGGTGGACTGCAGGGTTGGTTGTCCTCTGCAATTGTTACTTGCTTCATAGCTTTTCATTTAAAAAGCCCCAAATGGCTGGAGTAACTCAGCGGGTCAGGCAGCACCTCTAGAGAACATGGATATGTAACTTTTCAGATCAGGTCCTTTCTTCAGCAAACCAGCTGGTTTCTCATAGATGCTGCCTCACCCGCTGAGTTTCTCCAGCACTTTTGTCTACCTTCGATTTTCCAGCATTTGCAGTTCCTCGTTTCGACTCTAGCTTTGTTCCTGAGACTCTAAGTTGAAGTTATCTCAGGTTAAATCATGGTCCTTGAAGAAAACACAGGTTGAACTTCGATACTTTCAGTTTGTTTCTTTCAGTTTTAGTTTCAGAGATACAGCGCGGAGAGTCTGCGCTGACCAGCGGTCCCTGCATATCAAGAGAGAGCTAGATAGGGCTCTTAAAGATAGCGGAGTCAGGGGATATGGGGAGAAGGGGTACTGATTGTGGATGATCAGCCAGGATCACATTGAATGGCGGTGTTGTCTCGAAGGGCCGAATGGCCTACTCCTGCACCTATTGTCTATTGTTTGACACTATCCTACACACACTCGGGGCAATTTACATTTACACCAAGTAAATTAACCTACAAACCTGAATGTCTATGAAGTGTTCGGCATGGACTAGAAGGGCCGAGATGGCCTGTTTCCGTGCTGTAATTGTTATATGGTTATATATGGGGGAGGAAACCAAAGATCTTGGAGAAAACCCAGGTGGTCACTGGGAGAGCGTACAAACTCCGTACAGACAGCGCCCGTAGTCAGGATCGAACCCGGGTCTCCGGCGCTAAACGCTGTAAGGCAGCAACTCTACTGCTGCGCCACCGTGCCCGCCCCTTTTAAGACCCCATTTTGGAATCAATGAACGCGTTTCCAGATGAGCTGAATGGTTATTGCAACCAAAATGGAGTGTACTGCTTTCTTTGTTCACATGGTGAAATAGTGCTCATCCAACTGTGTCCTGATAGTGTGTGTGACTCATGATGAGGTATTTATTGCCCAGAACAATATTCTTAACCAGTAGGTTCCTCTATTGACCTGACCTATAAATCATAGCTGGAATGGCTTTGCTCAGACCAGAACAATGGTTTCCAGAGGGCCAAGGCTTCCAATAATGAGGAAAGCCATTTTGATGACAATTGATGGTAGTCATTTGTTTCCGTGGTGGAACGTGGCGTTTAACAGGAATGAAAGCGTCGAATCCTTAAGTGTAATGTCAGATGTCTCCTCATTACACTGATGATGAGAATGTGACCTATTTAAGGTGAGCAACTCCGTAAGATTGCAACAAAAATCATTTTGCAATACCATGTCCTGTCGTGGGTAGTTTCTATAGGATCTTCTATAGGCTTCAGCAACATAATCAAGGCCCAGTCGCACCCTGGCCACTCCCTCGTCTCCCCTCTCCCATTGGGCAAAGGGTATAGAAGTGTGAAAATGTTCACCTCCAGATTCAGGGACAGTTTCTTCCCGGCTGTTATCAGGCAACTGAACCATCCTACCACAACCAGAGAGCGGTCCTGAACTACTATCTACCTCATTGGTGACCCTCAGACTATCCTTGATCGGACTATTGAATTTACCTTGCACTAAACGTTATTCCCTTATCATGTATCTGTACACTGTAACCGGATCGATGGTAATCATGTATTGTCTTTCCGCTGACTGGCTAGCACGCAACGAAAAGCTTTTCACTGTACCTCGGTCCACGTGACAATAAACTAGACTGAAACTGAGGATGTAACTTATCTGTAGCACGTGGTACACTCCCCCCTTTGCAACTTTTTCACAGTGGCGCAGCAGTAGAGTTGCTGCCTTGCGGCGCCAGAGACCCGGGTTCGATCCGGACCAGGCGTGTTGCCTGTATGTAGTTTGTATGTTCTCCCCGTGACCTGCTTAGGGGATTTCCCCAGATCGCCGGTTTCCTCCCACACTCCAAAGACGTACAGGTTTGCAGGTTAATTGGCTTGGTAAATTTGTCCTTAAAGCCCTGTCCCACGGTTCGAGTTCATTCCAAGAGTTCTCCCGAGTTTAAAAAAAAAACAAACTCGTGGTAAGCACGGAGAATGAATGTAGCGGGTACGTCGGAGCTCGGGGACGTCTCTTAGCGGCTCGTAACGTTAACGGCAGGTACTCGGGAAGACTCGCTAATGGCAGGTAAGCTCGGGAAGACTCGTGAAGATTTTTCAACATGTTGAAAAATGTCCACGAGAGCCCCGAGTACCGAGGAGCGGCCATTACCGTAAATCTCCGAGTTCGAATCAGGGCAAACTCGAGAGAGCTCTTGGAATTAACTCGTACAGGGCTATTAGTGTGTGTAGATTAATGTTAATGTGTGGTGATCGATGGTCGGCCTGGACTCAGTGGGCCGAAAGGCCTGTATCAGCGCTGTATCTCTAAACAAAACTAAACATTCCACCCCTCCATCTCATCCCTGTGCCCCAGACCCCTTTCCCCTGACCTCCTCACCCCCCCGCTTCACACATTCCTTTATATCCATTTGGCTTCAGATTCAGATTCAGATTCAGATTCAACTTAACAACGAAATGCAGTTAGCATCTCCCTGGAAGAGCGACATAGAATATGATTTCAATATATAAATCTATTTACATGCATACAGTCATAGACTTCTTTTTCCTGTGGGAGGAGTATCCGGGAGGGGGGTCGGGGGGGGGGAGGTGTGACAGCCGCAGGGAAGAAGCTGTTCCTGGACCTGCTGGCCCGGCAACGGAGAGACCTGTAGCGCCTCCCGGATGGTAGGAGGGTAAACAGTCCATGGTTGGGGTGAGAGCAGTCCTTGGCGATGCTGAGCACCCTCCGCAGACAACGCTTGCTTTCACTCCTCGTCTCTCCTGATCTGACATCCTTTTGTCTCCTTTTCATCTCTAGTCATTGACCACCCATCTGCAGGTGCTGTGATGGTTCAGGTCCTATCTGGCAGATAGAACCATGCGTGTAAGCCTTGGTGGCTTTGAATCCTCCTCTGCTCCCTTGGCATATGGGGTTCCACAGGGCTCAATTTTAGGGCCCCTGCTTTTCTCCCTTTATCTACTTCCACTGGGCTCAATTTTAAGAAGGCATGGCATCTCCTTTCACTTTTACGCAGATGATAGCCAGTTGTACATGCCACTCAGGAAAGAAGATAATTATTCCCTAAAATCACTTCTGTCTTGTCTTGAGGACATTAAGTCCTGGATGGCCTTAAACTTTCTGGGACTTAACGAAAAAAAGACAGAAGTGATTTTGTTCGGCCCTAATGGCTGCCGTGAACCTCCCTCTGTTGACTTGGGTCCACTTGCAGTGTTCGTAAAGCCAACAGTTTTAAACCTGGGTTTTATGATGGACGGTGATTTTAAACTAGATAAACAAATAGGCGCGGTGGTTAAGTCCAGCTTCTTTCACCTAAGGAAGCTGGCAAAGGTGAAGCCCATTCTCGAGCGGCAGCATTTTGAAACAGTAATCCATGCCTTTATTTCATCTCGGCTGGATTACTGTAACGCGCTCTACTCTGGAGTCTCACGAGCTTCGTTGGCTCGTCTCCAGTTGGTCCAAAATGCTGCCGCTCGCCTTTTAACCGGAACTCGAAAGAGGGAGCACATTACGCCAATTTTGGCCTCCTTTCACTGGCTCCCAGTGCACTTTCGAGTTCATTTTAAAATTCTTTTATTTGTTTTTAAATCATTGAATGTCCTCGCCCTGCCTTACCTCTCTGAGCTGCTCCACCTATATGCTCCTGCCCGGTGCCTCAGGTCAGCGGATCAGCTGCTCCTTGAGGTACCAAGGTCTAAGTGGAAGCTCAGAGGGGATAGAGCCTTTTCTGTTGCTGCCCCGGCACTCTGGAACACCTTGCCGCTGCAGATCAGACAGGCCCCTTCACTGTCCATCTTTAAATCCTCCCTAAAAACTCACTTTTATTCACTGGCTTTCGACACTGGATGAGACTTTGTTCCTGTTTTTAGTGCTTTTAATGTCTTTTAATTTTTACTGTTTTTATAGTCCTGTCGTCTTAATGGTTTTAGTAGTTTGTAATAACTTTTTGTTGACTTCCCATGTACAGCACTTTGTGGTAACTGATGTTGTCTAAAAGCGCTTTATAAATAAAGTTATTCTTCTTATTATTATTATTATTAAGATAGACACAAAAAGCTGGAGTAACTCAGTGGGACAGGCAGCATCTCTGAAGAGCAGGAGTGGGTGATGAACCAACTCATCTCAACCCGAAACGTCACCTGTTCCTTCTCTCCAGAGATGCTGCCTGTCCCGCTGAGTTACTCCAGCTTTTTATATCCACTTATCACTTGCAGGGCTTTGTCCCATCCCCATCTCGTTTCCACCATCCTCCCCCCTCCTCCCCCCCCCCCCCCCAGGGCTACAATCAGTCTGAAGAAGCACCCTGCCCTGAAAGGTCACCTATCCGTGTCCTCCACAGATGCTGCCAGACCCGCTCAGTTACTCCAGTACTTTGTGCTTTTTTTTTGGGTAAACTAGCATCTGCAGTTCCAGGGCTTTCCTGTAACTTCTTTACATCCCTCTGCTGGAAACTTTTTTTCAATGGTGTGATGTTGAGGTGCGGCATATTTGATAGATTTATTCCAACACTGTGGTGCAAATCATATTGTCCATGAGGGTGAAACAAAACCCATGTTTAAGAAAGAATTACAGTTGCTGGAAAAATCGAAGGTAGACAAAAATGCTGGAGAAACTCAGCGGGTGAGGCAGCATCTACGGAGCGAAGGAAATAGGCAACGTTTCGGGTTGAGACCCATGATGCTTATGCTTTAATGATTATTTTTTTGGAACTTGGCAAGTTGTATGAAAAGTATTTTTTTCCTTGTTTATCACTTTATTTACAATGTACCATCTTTACACATTCTGTTGTGCTGCTGCAAGTAAAGGCCCTGTCCCACTGTACGAGCTCATTCAAGAGCTCTCCCGAGTTAAAAAAGAAATCAAACTCGTGGTAAGCACGTGGAATGTACGTAGCGGGTACGTCGGAGCTCGGGGACGTCTCTTAGCGGCTCGTAACGCTAACGGCAGGTCCTCGGGGAAACGCGGTAAGCTGGTGAAGATTTTTCAACATGTTGAAAAATGTCCACGAGAGCCCCGAGTACCTACGAGCGGCCATTACCGTAATTCTCCGAGTTCGAATCAGGGAAACTCGGGAGAACTCTTGAATTAGTTTGTACAGTGGGACGGCCCTTAAGGATAGACTGTTCTATCTGGGACACATGACAATAAAACACTCTTGATGATTGACTTAACCATTCATCCCTCTGGAGAGGCTCTCCGGCATCTAGCAGGACATTTTGCTGCCCTTTTAATGGAATGATTATAGAGCATATTGACTCGACGCTGTGCCCATCATCCCATTCATTTATTGACACTGCCTTGGCAACAGAGGCTCTGATTTAACAAAACTGCCTATTTCCTCTATTAAGCGCGCCGGGAAGGAACGTATTAGAAGCTGTATCACAGGAAATATCTTGTACCCCTCACATTCAGCGCCTTTATTTCTCTTTCTTGGCAAACAGTCGGCAGTGAGGGGTGAATCTGTGGAATTCATTGCCACAGACGGAGGTGGAGGCCAAGTCTTTGGGTATTTTTAAAATGGAAATTGATAGGTCCTTGATTAGGCAAAGGATATGGGGAGCGGGCAGGAGAATGGGGCTGAGAGGGAAACGAGAGATGTTCAAAGGGCAGAGCAGACTCGACGGGCCGAATGGCCTAATTCTGTTCCTCTGTCTTGTGGTCTTATGAACAGCTGTGCACCAAACAGTGCGAAGAGCTATTGAAACACTGATGCATTTGGCCTAGGTGCTAAATGACTGCAGGCAAGCGAGACTTCCTATTGATTAAGTAATGTAATATTCCGTTACTGAATTAATTCATTTCCATGTGATTCTGCTGCAGTATTGGAATATCGACTGCAAATCCCAGAAGGATCTGTAGGTGTGTAGCGTCACATAAGGCTGATGGTGGCGTGGCTGGGTGGCGTGGCTGGGTGGCGTGGCTGGGTGGCGTGGCTGGGTGGCGTGGCTGGGTGGCGTGGCTGGGTGGCAGGCTGGTGCAGCTAGTAGCTCCAGGTTCAGACTTTTTTTTTTTTTTTTTTTTTTTTTTTTTTTAATTTAATTGAATAATAAAACATGAGTAATGGATAAATCAGACCAATTCATAACGAGTTGGTCTCCATTCGTCGTTTTTTTTGGAATCATATGGTGCAACACAATTGTAAAAAATAACTGTTTCAGGACTGGACGAGGGTTGGTCAAGATTATAAATAATGATCTCCTTTTCTTTTCTCTATTTTCTCTCTCAACTTTCCTCATTTACTCATTTTCTTTCTTCACACACTATATATTTCACATCTTTCTATCCTTTACTATCCAACTTCTTTTTCTTATTCTAATCTTTTTTCAATGTAACAAAAAAAAAAAAAAGTTGTACATAAAATGTATTATGAAAATATATATTAGGCACTTTGGTGCCATGTGACTGTACTTACTTCTAATAAAATGATATATTTTAAAAAAACAAAAAAAAAAAACATGAGTTATAAAGAAACGAGTAGAGAAAGACAAATGATCATAGAGATTGGTGCGGGAGATAGGAAGGGAGCCCGAAAGAAGAGAGAATTACACAAAAAGATACAGAAGAATGGAGATGGAGAGAGAAAAGAAGAAATAGAGAAAGAGAGAGAGAGAAAGAAAAGAAGTTAAAAAAAAAAGAGATTGAGGGAGATAGACCTATTTAATGTTCAAGGCCACCCGTCACCTAGTTCTGAAACATTTGATTTCTACGGTTGTGTTGCAGCATGTGCCTGTAAAAAGTCGATAAAAGGAGACCAAATCTCCAAGATTTGGTCTATTTTATCTGCTAGTGGGAGTTGCATTTCTTCCATTTCAGTCTTGTCAGTCAGTGTGGTGTTTTAATGAAGAGCGTTACCAGTCCGCTTCAGTTCCGTCAGAGCAGATCACACTGGGGAAGCTTGCTGGTTCTCCTCACACATCAGAATTGAAGAGAACAGCTTCATTTTCTCCCCCCAATTATTGGTGAAGCTTCAGAAGGGAAAGTAGAGGAACAGAGAGGGTTCGGTCTGTTCAGCAAGCAACACTGTAGGAAGTCTCTCCTGACTTGGGTGGCAGTGGTAGAATTTACAGTGCTGTCTGTACAGAGTTTGTAAATTTCCCCCGAGACCTGTGTGGGTTTTCTCCGAGATAGACAATAGACAATAGGTGCAGGAGTAGGCCATTCGGCCCTTCGAGCCAGCACCGCCATTCAATGTGATCATGGCTGATCATCCCCAATCAGTACCCCGTTCCTGCCTTCTCCCCACATCCCCTGACTCCGCTATCTTTAAGAGCCCTATCTAGTTCTCTCTTTAAAGCATCCAGAGAACCTGCCTCCACCGCCCTTTGAGGCAGAGAATTCCACAGACTCACAACTCTCTGTGAGATAAAGTGTTTCCTCGTCTCCGCTCTAAATGGCTTACTCGTTATTTTTAAACTGTGGCCCCTGGTTCTGGACTCCCCCAACATCGGGAACATGTTTCCTGCCTCTAGCATGTCGAAACCCTTAACAAGCTTATATGTTTCAATGAGATATCCTCTCATCCTTCTAAACTCCAGATCTTCTCTTTCCTCCCACACTCCAAAGAGGTACAGGTTTGTAGGTTAATTGGCTTGGTATAAATGTAAATTGCCCCTCGGATAGTGTTAACATGCGGGGATCGCTGGTCGGCATGGACTCGGTGGGCCGAAGGGCCTGTTTCCGCACTGTATCTGTAAAGGATAATTTTGAAGAATAGGTGGGACCACAAAAAGCCCAACCCTGATTTCCTCAAATTGCAGAAACGAAAAACGAGGACAATAGTTTGCACAAAAAGACATAAAATGCTGGAGTAACTCAGCGGGTGAGGCAGCATCTCTGGAGAACATGGATAGATTGCATTTCCGTGGATGAGAAAGTGGGATAACATAGAACTAGGCATAGACTGGATGGGCCGAAGGGCCTGTTTCCATGCTGCATCTAAACTAAACGAATTGACTTCCCTGTAAATATTCATCTAGGCCAAAGATTGCCATCTTTCTGCATCTGTCTATAATTAATTTAATGTTTGATCTAAAGCATTTTCAGAATTACCTAAATCATGTCCTGCCTTGTTCAGGAACAACTATTAACAACCAACAATCCTGGTTGTTCACGAACCAGGTAAAATACATGAGTTCATTGATGTGTACTATCTTTAGTAAGAAATATGTTGACGTGGATAAGCTTTCCCCACTGGGAGTAGGGAAGATTCAAACAAGAGGACATGACTTGAGAATTAAGGGACAGAAGTTTAGGGGTAACATGAGGGGGAACTTCTTTACTCAGAGAGTGGTGGCTGTGTGGAATGAGCTTCCAGTGAAAGTGGTGGAGGCAGGTTCGATTTTATCATTTAAAAATAAATTGGATAGGTATATGGACGGGAAAGGAATGGAGGGTTATGGTCTGAGTGCAGGTAGATGGGACTAGGGGAGAATACGTGTTCGGCACGGACTTGTAGGACCGAGATGGCCTGTTTCCGTGCTGTAATTGTTATATGGTTATATGTTGGGATGTTTATACGACTATTTTAAAAACCCTCAGTTATTGTATCTCATAAGTTCATGTGATAGTAGCACAATGAGGCCATTCAGCCCTCCAGGTCTACTCCGGCATTCAATCATGGCTGATCTATCTCTCCTTCTCAACCCTATTCTCCTGCCTTCTCCTCTTAAACCTCTGACACTAATCCGTACTAATCAAGAATCTGTCAATATCCTCCTTAAAATTATCCTTTGACTTGGCCTCCACAGCCGTCTGTGGCAATGAATTCCACAGATTCACCACCTTCTGACTAAAGAAATCCCTCCTCATCTCCGTTCTGAAGGCGCGTCCGACAGGCCTTGCAGCTTCGTTCCACAAATTCCTTTTAGCCGTTGGAAATGTTGCCCCAATGGATCGGTTTATTACGAGCTTCACTGTTTGATGTATCTCTGCTGCCAGAACTGCCTTTTTGCAAGCTCACACTGGCAGCTGATGCAATACGTGCCAAGAATTTGAAATCCTGAAACTGGTGCTAAATTTCACATTAGCAACAATGATGTTACAAAAAATAAGTGTTTTTTTGCAAGTTTCTCTGCTGCTTCATAAATAGCAAAATTATCTGCGCAGATTTGTAGCCTCTCTTTTGGTGAAATATTTTCTGTGAATAAGACATTTGCTAACTTACACCTACTGTAGACAGCATTGACTGAGCAGTTAACTGCTCTAAGCTGTTCAATTAGTTTATATTGCCCTTGATGCTTACTCATTGGCAAATGTTTCTCACTCCGGAGATTGACACAAAATGCTGGATTAACAGCGGGTCAGACAGCACCTCTGGAAAAGAGGAATAGGTGATTGTTTTGGGTTGAGGCAGCCCCTGCCTCTCGGTCTGAAGAAGGGTCTCGACCCGAAACATCACCTATTCCCTTTCTCCAGAGATGCTGTCTGACCCGCTGTCTTAGAGGGAGGTGGAGGCCGGTTCTCTGGATACTTCCCAGAGAGAGCTGGATAGGGCTCTTAAAGATAGCGGAGTCAGGGGATATGGGGAGAAGGCGGAACGGGGTACTGATTGGGGATGATCAGCCATGATCACATTGAATGGCGGTGCTGGCTCGAAGGGCTGAATGGCCTCCTCCTGCACCTATTGTCTATTGTCTATTGTCTACTGCAGCTTTTAGTGTCTATCTTCGGTTCAAACCAGCATCTGGAGTTCCTTCCATCTCATTCTGGCTTGTATTTTGAGAGGCGACCAATATCTGCAGTAACTCAGCGGGTCATGTTGGCAGCATCCCTGGAGAACAGGGATAGAACATGTTTCGGGTTGGCACCCTTCATCGGGCATTAGAAAGTTGGGAGGGGCAGGACCAAGTGTGGCAGGTAAGAGGTGAGCAGTGAGAGAGGGTCGCACAGAACTCCCGAGGGAGAGAGGAGGCGAGTGTCCGAAGAAGGGTCTTGACCCCAGGCACAGAAATCGCTATCAAAACAATTTCTTGGCTGCCACGGGCGTGCGGGCGCACACACGCGAGGCTTCGGCCGTGGGCCCTGTGGACGGTAACGGTAACATCGGGAGCTGACCTGGTTGGTCACGACTGCGAACTCCAGCAACAGCAGCTTCATTCCCCCGAATCGTGGGGCTTGAGTCGGCCCGTTCACGGGGTCTTTCATCGGCCGGCGGGGGCTTCAACATCGGGAGCCTCGATCCCCTCGATGCAGCAGTTTGATTTTAAGCCGCGCCGGGCGATGAAAGGCCCCGTGAACGGGCCGATTCAGCCCTTAGAAAGCGGTAGATAAAGTCCGGATTACAAAACATGGGGGGGGACATTGTCCCCCATCTCTCAAAGCAGCGGGGAATGTCCCCCCCCAGGATTTCCGCCCATGCTCGACCCGAAACATCACCCATTCCTTCTCTCCAGAGATGCTGCCTGACCCACTCAGTTACTCCAGCTTTTTGTGCCTGTCTTCGGCAGAACCTCTTCAAAGTCGGCATACCTTGAGGAGATTTTGCCGTGCTTTTTCAAAAATCATTATTTTGCTTGTCTTTTCCTGCCAAGATATCTGATTATAATTAACATCTGCCATTGTCCTCTGGGAACTGAACTTGGCTGCAAGGAAGCAAAGCATGGGAAGCAGTTAGCACCTTTCAATTCTGCTCGCGAATTTTGTCCAACATATATTTTTGCGGGATGGATTATCGAAAAATACGTGTGAAACTTTTGCTCACAACTAAGCTCCTCTGTTGTATGATGCCGTGCCAACTGAGATTAATTAATCAATGCAGAGGAATTGTTTTTCTGTGTGACAGATTTATGAATATGAACAATTTGGACAAACCCACGTCTGGAAACACTGCAGCTAATAAATCTACGTGTCAATATCCACCCAAATCATTCATCATTCCACCACATTAAAAGTTTCCTGTCGTTTTGCAAACACCTTCAGAACTTGGTAATGGACCCTGGAGTTGATTGTATTAATTAAATAATGATCCTTCGCTTCTGCAAATGAAACCAAATTCATGTCATTACCTCAGCAACTACAGGCTTGACATGTTTCAGAAGGTAAGACAAAAATGCTGGAGAAAACTCAGCGGGTGAGGCAGCATCTATGGAGTGAAGGAATAGGCGACGTTTCGGGTCGAGACCCTTCTTCTGAAGAAACGTCACCTATTCCTTTGCTCCATAGATGCTGCCTCGCCCGCTGAGTTTCTCCAGCTTTTGTCTACCTTCAAGGTTTGCCATGTTTGTTGCAAAGCTGGTGAAAGCAGATTCAATAATAACTTCCAAAAAGAAAATGGTGAAGATTTGGGAAAAATACTGCGTCCATCTGCGAGGACGTTGCCTCGGTTAGACTTCAGAAATGGAGAGACAAGGAACTGCAGATCCTGGAATCTTCAGCAAACTTAAAATACTGGGGGATCTCATGTGAGTCAGGCGACATCTCTCAGGACACAGGTAGGCGATGTTTTGTGCCTGAAGAAGGGTCCCGACCCAAAACGTTACCCATCCATGTCCTCCAGAGATGCTTCCTGACCAAATGGGTTAATAGACAATAGACAATAGGTGCAGGAGTAGGCCATTCGGCCCTTCGAGCCAGCACCGCCATTCAATGTGATCATCCACATTCAGTACCCTGTTCCTGCTTTCTCTCCATATCCCCTGACTCCGCTATCTTTAAGAGCCCTACCTAGCTATCTCTTGAAAGTATCCAGAGAACTGGCCTCCACCGCCCTCTGAGGCAGAGAATTCCACAGACTCACAACTCTCTGTGTGAAAAAAATGTTTCCTCGTCTGCATTCTAAATGGCTAACTTTTACTCCAGGCCTCAGAAAAAGATGTGCCTTCTGATTAATTTGTGTTACTCACGATCATTTTGTTTTGGTCTCGTACACAGGGCTTGATGACTGTCTCCAGCAATACATTAAAAACTTTGAGCGGGAAAAGATCAACGGAGAGCAACTTTTACACATCACACACCAGGAGCTTGAGGAGTTAGGTGTCACGCGTATTGGCCATCAGGAACTTATCTTGGAAGCGGTGGACCTGCTCTGTGCGTTGGTGAGTTGCGGTTCCACATTTTGTTTTGCTTGTCTCTGATATTAAATATTGCCATTGAAGATTGCTGTGGGCTTTGGGACACCACTGTCAATTGGTTGCTTAAAATACAATGAACTTGCCTTTAATTATTTTTCTGGTGGCCCCTCATTATGGCATATTACTTCTTGGTTTGCAAAAAAAAAACACAGCAGTCAGTTGGAGTGATTTTTTGAGCGAGTGCCAATTACACTCAGCGCTTCGAAATGTCTGAAAATGACTGGCAATGTACATGGTTTTGGTTTCATGGGTGTGTCAGAGCTTGTCCCTGGACCGGGAGTTGAACCGCTAACCTGGGAGGATAAAGCTACCCTTTGTGCCACAGTTGATTCCTCACTGAGGACGGGCCTGCAGGAGAAACAGTGCGTGGTGGCACGGTGGCGCAGAGGTAGAGCGTTGAAAATCCAGCGGCGACCAGAAAGACGTTACGACTCTTTGGGCGACCGAGGGGACGACTCACGACCGTACAGGCGACATGTCGCGGGGTGAAGCATGGACGGTCGTGAGTGGTCGCCCAAAGAGTCGTACCTTGTTCTGGTAGTCACTGGATTTTCAACATGTTGAAAAGTTTCGGCGACCTGTATCGACCTATGACGGGTGGCGGCAGTCGCCAAAAAAGTTGCGTAAGTGGGACAGGCCCATAACAGCGGCAGAGACCCAGGTTCGATCCTGGCTACGGGTGCTTGTCAGTACGGATGTTTGTACCTTCTCCCCGTGACTTGTGTGTGTTCCCTTTTTTAATTGTTACGCTACATGGTCGATTAATTTCACTGCACTATGGTGCATGTGACCGAGGGTTACGTTTGTGCCCGGGTGGGGTTAGGAAGGGAATACGCTCTGTCCACGGGCACTCTGAGGGAGTTCCGGGACCGCTGGGCTCTGCAGGGTGTTGAATGTATCCTCAATAAGGATTGTATCATACTTGTATAGTAGTATATTATGGATATATGTTTATATTGTATTATGGTGGCGGGTTCTGGCCTGTTGTATTGTAGTGTCAATATTATTTTTTAATAATTGAATACATTTTTTGATTAAAAAATACAAAAAATGGTGCATGTGACAAATAAACTTGAACTTCCCTCTGGGATCTCTGATTTCCTCCCACACTCCAGAGCCATACAGGTTTGTAGGCTAATTGGCTTGGGATAATTGTGAGTTGCCCCTAGTATGTGTAGGAAAGTGGCAGTGTGTGGGGATCGCTGGTTGGCACAGACTCGGTGGGCTGAAGGGCCTGTTTCCTCGTTGTATATCTAAACTACACTAAAATGAAGAATCCGCATATCGTCAGGAACTTTTGCCACACTTTTTGCTTTGCTTTTCTCTCTCGTGTAGGTGAATGTAACGTACTTAGAAAGGTGCAAACATGGTCTAAATCAAATGATATCGTCTAAAGGTCGGGGAGATTCAACCTCAGCAGTTGATCTCTTTGAGTCCAGGTCAGGATTGGTCAGCAGGTGGAAGAGGCTGGCAGCAGGAGGCTTTTTGTGAATGGTCCCTGGAAGCCAGCGTGGGAGTAAAACGCCTTTGTTGGATTGGAAAGAAATTACCTGGGCCTGCACCTGGAATGGAATGGAACCAATGTCCTTGTTTGCTACTGCTGTCGGGGAGGATTTAAACTAATGTGGCAGGGGGATGGGTACAAGAGCAGAGGGGCAGGGGGGTGTAAAATGAAGGTAGAAGCAATAGGTAGCAAGGTGAAAAGTAAAAGTGGCAGGCAGACAAAACCAGGGCAAAAATCAAAAAGGGCCACTTTTCAACATAATTGTATAAGGGGTAAGAGCGTTGTAAAAACAAGCCTGAAGGCTTTGTGTCTCAATGCAAGGAGTATTCGTAATAAGGTGGATGAGTTGAACGTGCAGATAGCCATTAATGATTATGATATAGTTGGGATCACGGAGACATGGCTCCAGGGTGACCAAGGCTGGGAGCTGAACATCCCGGGATATTCAATATTCAGGAGGGATAGAGAGAAAGGAAAAGGAGGTGGGGTAGTGTTGCTGGTTAGAGAGGAGATTAACGCAATGGAAAGGAAGGACATTAGTTTGGAGGATGTGGAATCGGTATGGGTAGAGCTGCGAAACAATAAGGGGCAGAAAACGCTGGTGGGTGTTGTGTACAGGCCACCTAACAGTAGTAGTGAAGTTGGGGATGGCATCAAACAGGAAATTAGAAATGCTTGCGACAAAGGCAAAGCAGTTATAATGGGTGACTTCAATCTACATATAGATTGGGTGAATCAAACTGGCAGGGGTGCTGAGGAAGAGGATTTCTTGGAATGTATACGGGATAGTTACCTAAACCAACATGTAGAGGAACCAACGAGAGAGCTGGCTATTTTAGACTGGGTATTGAGTAATGAGGAAGGGTTAGTTAGTAGTCTTGTTGTGCGTGGCCCCTTGGGCAAGAGTGACCATAATATGGTTGAGTTCTTCATTAGGATGGAGAGTGACATTGTTAATTCAGAAACAATGGTTTTGAACTTAAAGAAAGGTAACTTTGAGGGTATGAGACGTGAATTGGCCAAGATTGACTGGCAAGTAATTCTAAAAGGGTTGACGGTGGATATGCAATGGAAGGCATTTAAAGACTGCATGGATGAACTACAAAAATTGTTCATCCCAGTTTGGCAAAAGAATAAATCAGGGAAGGTAGTGCATCCATGGATAACAAGGGAAATCAGGGATAGTATCAAAGCAAAGGATGATGCGTACAAACTAGCCAGAAAAAGCAGCATACCGGAGGACTGGGAGAAATTCAGAGACCAGCAGAGGAGGACGAAGGGCTTAATTAGAAAAGGAAAAATGGATTATGAAAGAAAACTGGCAGTGAACATAAAATCTGACTGCAAAAGTTTTTATAGATATGTGAAAAGAAAGAGATTAGTTAAAACAAATGTAGGTCCCTTGCAGTCAGAAACAGGTGAGTTGATCATGGGGAACCAGGATATGGCGGACCAATTGAATAACTACTTTGGTTCCGTCTTCACTAAGGAAGACATAAATGATCTGCCGGAAATAGCAGGGGCCCGTGGGTCAAAGGAGGTGGAGGAATTGAGTGAAATCCAGGTTAGTCGGGAAGTGGTGTTGGGTAAATTGAATGGATTAAAGGCCGATAAATCCCCAGGGCCAGATAGGCTGCATCCCAGAGTACTTAAGGAAGTAGCTCCAGAAATAGTGGATGCATTAGTAATAATCTTTCAAAACTCCTTAGATTCTGGAGTAGTTCCAGAGGATTGGCGGGTAGCAAACGTAACCCCACTTTTTAAGAAGGGAGGGAGAGAGAAAACGGGGAATTACAGACCAGTTAGCCTAACATCGGTAGTGGGGAAACTGCTAGAGTCAGTTATTAAAGATGGGATAGCAGCACATTTAGAAAGTGGTGAAATCATTGGACAAAGTCAGCATGGATTTACGAAAGGTAAATCGTGTCTGACGAATCTTATAGAATTTTTCGAGGATGTAACTAGTAGCGTGGATAGGGGGAGAACCAGTGGATGTGGTGTAGCTGGACTTCCAGAAGGCTTTCGACAAGGTCCCACATAAGAGATTAGTATACAAACTTAAAGCACATGGCATTGGGGGTTCAGTATTGATGTGGATAGAGAACTGGCTGGCAAACAGGAAGCAAAGAGTAGGAGTAAACGGGTCCTTTTCACAATGGCAGGCAGTGACTAGTGGGGTACCGCAAGGCTCAGTACTGGGACCCCAGCTATTTACAATATATATTAATGATCTGGATGAGGGAATTGAAGGCAATATCTCCAAGTTTGCGGATGACACTAAGCTGGGGGGCAGTGTTAGGTGTGAGGAGGATGCTAGGAGACTGCAAGGTGACTTGGATAGGCTGGGTGAGTGGGCAAATGTTTGGCAGATGCAGTTTAATGTGGATAAATGTGAGGTTATCCATTTTGGTGGCAAAAACGGGAAAGCAGATTATTATCTAAACGGTGGCCGATTGGGAAAGGGGGAGATGCAGCGAGACCTGGGTGTCATGGTACACCAGTCATTGAAGGTAGGCATGCAGGTGCAGCAGGCAGTAAAGAAAGCGAATGGCATGTTGGCTTTCATAGCAAGAGGATTTGAGTATAGGAGCAGGGAGGTTCTACTGCAGTTGTATAGGGTCTTGGTGAGACCACACCTGGAGTATTGCGTGCAGTTTTGGTCTCCAAATCTGAGGAAGGACATTATTGCCATAGAGGGAGTGCAGAGAAGGTTCACCAGACTGATTCCTGGGATGTCAGGACTGTCTTATGAAGAAAGACTGGATAGACTTGGTTTATACTCTCTAGAGTTTAGGAGATTGAGAGGGGATCTTATAGAAACTTACAAAATTCTTAAGGGGTTGGACAGGCTAGATGCAGGAAGATTGTTTCCGATGTTGGGGAAGTCCAGGACAAGGGGTCACAGCTTAAGGATAAGGGGGAAATCCTTTAAAACCGAGATGAGGAGAACTTTTTTCACACAGAGAGTGGTGAATCTCTGGAACTCTCTGCCACAGAGGGTAGTTGAGGCCAGTTCATTGGCTATATTTAAGAGGGAGTTAGATGTGGCCCTTGTGGCCAAGGGGATCAGAGGGTATGGAGAAAAGGCAGGTACGGGATACTGAGTTGGATGATCAGCCATGATCATATTAAATGGCGGTGCAGGCTTGAAGGGCCGAATGGCCTACTCCTGCACCTAATTTCTATGTTTCTATGTTTCTATGTAAACACTGGAAGGGGTAGCAAACGGCAAAGTATTTTTTTCAAGGAGGGAAAGTGATGGTGAAAAGGCGGTGAGATGTCTTTTAGACTTTACTTTAGACTTTAGAGATACAGCGCAGAAACAGGTCCTTCGTCCCGCTGAGTCTGTGTCATCCGGCGATCTCCCCGTGCCCGAGCTCTATCTTACTCACCAGGGACGATTTACAATCTTTTACCAAAGCCAATAAACCTACAGACCCGCATCTGTTGGAGGAAACAGGAGAACCCGTAGAAAGCCTACGCAGTCACGGGGAGAACGTACAAACTCCACACAGACAGCACGCATTGTAAGGATTGCCCTCGGGTCGCTGGCGCTGTGAGGCAGCAACTCTACCGCAGCGCCACTGTGCCGCCCCAAATCAGATGAGAGGGAGGGACGGAGAGGATCTGTTACAGATTACTCAGTAAGTGGGGTACCCTTGTTCATAGACAGCCCAACACTTCCTAGTAAAGGTCTATATTACTCCACAAGGAAAGCTGGTGAAAGTTCTGAACTAGCCGGCCTGGCCTCTTCCATTGCCCGCCATTTCCCAACAGGTTCGCCTCAGTGGTGAACAAATCTCCTCACCTTCCCCACACCCAGCCTCACCATTGCAGATCATCATACACCAGAATCGATTTGTTAAACGCAGGACTCACTTTCCTTCCTGCTGGTATTTTGCACAAGAGACCAGGCTCGTTGTGGGATTGGAAGGCAGTCGGCTATGTGATGGGATTTAAAAGGCTGCCCTTCCAACAAATGTCTATTAGATCAGTTCAGGTGAAGTATGAATGTTCATCCTGATCATTTAGTTCCTTTCATTATATTCTGCGTCTAGATAATACCCACTCTAGTTCAAAGCAACAAGGTCATAATGTCAGTCTCTTGCATGAGTTCAATATGTTGCTGGATAATTGTGACAGGAAATAACGTTATTCAATGACAATCAGTGTTCACATGAGTCCATAAGTGATGGCGCAGAATTAGGCCATTCAGCCCATCAAGTCTAGTCTGCCATTCAATCATGGCTAATCTATCTCTCCCTCCTAACCCCATTCTCCTGCCTTCTTCCCCATAACTTCTGACACTAATCAAGAATCTATCTATCTCTGCCTTAACAATATCCAATGGCCACTTCCACAGCCTTCTGTGGCAAAGAATTCTATAGATTCACCACCCTCTGACTAAAGAAATTCTCCAAAGAGATCTTGTTTAAAACTCCAGATGTTCTATGTTTAAAGCTGAGGAGGAGACATTATTACTCTTATGAACATTTTGCTATTAAACAAATGTGTCATGTTTGTATCTTCATATTAAGTGGATCGCACATTAATTGGAGAGGTTTAGCCCACAGACATTGACCCTCAGTGAGATAGTAATTATCATTGCAATGGCCTTCCAAACTCTTGCCTTCATTGAATTACTGCAGTACAGGAGTGCTGGAGGTGAGATGAGATGAGTTAGCAGCACAAATCATGTCTCCAACACAAATATATATGATAATCCAAATAATTACAGAACTCAGATAAGCGTTAAATTAGCCAGAGGCTGCCAATGCATATTTTAGCATAAAATAATCATCTTATTTAGCTTTGAGGTAAAAAAGATAACTTTACATATGTTCTCAATTAAAGCTCCAACACTGATCTTCTTGTTGTTTAAAATCCACGTCATAAATGGATAATTTTAAAGGAAACTAATTCAATAATAGCTGAGCTGGGTTTAGAGATTGTCAAATTACCGTACTTAAGGCATGCGAGATATTGATCGCCACATGAAAGGTCTTTGTAAAGTCATTCGAAATCGGAGATGATGGAATGCTCTTGTTGTAGACTTGCAGGTTGTTTTTCGGGCTCCTCCTGTTTCCAGAGCACTTATTAGTTTTAATCTGTTGCACACTTATCCAAAGAGCGTTGTGCTAGATGTTCGATTGGAAAAGCCAACGGACAGGCCAGTGATTCCTCTCTTGAAATATTGACAAGTTTCTGAACCAATTTTCAGGAGATCTACAAAGCATTTAAGCATTTTAGAAAAAGGCTGCCTGTCTAAGCTATGATTGTAGCACATTGCTACAAAGCCCTATTGGTATGAAATGAGCTGTTAGAACTGGCCCCGATTTCTCAGCATTTTGTGTCCATCATTGATTCATTGATGTCTTTTGCGTGACGTAAGTGTGAAACTTGTGGTAGCCTTGACATCAACAAAACCAAGGAACTAATTGATAACTTCAGAAAGGAGAAGTCAGGAGACCAAGTGCCAGTTTTCCTTGGTGGGCCAGTGGTGGAGAGAGTTAGCAGCTTCAAGTTGTTGGGCATCAACTCCACGGATGATCATGTCCTGAGCCCGGCAGAGAAATGTAATCATGAAGAAGGCGTGTCGGTGCCTCCATTTTCTCCGAAGTTCGAAGAGATTTAACTTGTCGTTGAACAATCTAATAAACTGCTCCATGTGAACTGTAGGAAGCATTCCAACTGGTTGGGCCATGGTTTGGGACGGCAACTCCAACGTACTGGATGCGGAGAGTGATGGACTCAGCCGGTCCATCTCTCCAGCATCGAAAACAATCTACATGAAGCAGCGTCTATCATCGAGGATCCCACCATGTCTGCATCATTTATAACAATTCACACAAGATACAAGATATTTTATTATGTCATTTCAACCTAAATTCAAATGAGATTACGTTTCTGCAGTCATACAAACAAGAAAAAAACCCCGCAAGACACACAATTAACACAATTTACATAAACATCCATCAGGGTGAATCTCCAAACACCTCCTCACTGTGATGGAAGGCAAAGTCTTGTCTCTCCCCTGTTCCTTATACTTCTCCCGATGTTGGAGCCCCCAGCGGGCGATGGTAAGTCCCGCGGACGTTAAAGCCGCGCCGGGCGATGCAAGGCCCCGCTCCGGGTCGCCCTCAGTCCCGCAACTCGGGCGGGAGAAGTTGCCGTTGCGGGGAATTTGATTTGCCGTACAGTCATACCAATAAAAAGCAACAGAACGCACAAAACACATTTTACCACAAACATCCACCACAGTGACTCCTCCACATTCCTCACTGTGATGGAAGGGTTGAGACCCTTCAGTCTGAAGAAGGGTCTCCAGCTGAAACGTCACCCATTTCTGCTCTCCAGAGATGCTGCCTGGCCTGCCGAGTTATTCCAGCAGTTTGTGTCTACATTGAGTATAGATGTTGGGAAGACCTGTTACAATTGTACAAGACGTTAGTGAGGCCACATTTAGAGTATTGTGTTCAGTTTTGTTCAGCGAGTTATAGGAAAGATGTTGTCTATCAGGAACGGGTGCAGAGAACATTTACGAGGACATTGCCTGGACTTGAGGGCCTGAGCTATCGGGGGAGGTTGAGCAGGCTCGGACTTTATTCCTTGGAGCACAGGAAGATTAGGGGTGATCTTATCCTTCTTAGGCCCCCCATCGTTCATGGCTGACCACGGGTGTCTCCAGGGTTGGTGGACGCCAGTACGTGACCTTGGTTAACGTGGGGAGACTGGTGAACAGGCAGCCACCTTGACAGATCTGGGTCAGGATCCAGTGGCATGAAGTCCAAGACGACCGGAGACCCTTTTCTGCCGCAGCCTTCATCCGCCTTCCCAGCCGTTGTGACGCTCCACTAAGGTCAGCCATCGTCCTCCGCCTGTTCCACCGTTGAGGTCTTGGTTGGATTGCTCTTTGTCAGAGACCTCCCCCTCGACCTTACTGCCATGGGTGGCCCTACCAGGAGCGTAGCTCCAGACGGCATCGCTCTCAGGATCTCAGGTCCACACAAGCTTCTTCACCACGACACGGTGACAATCCACGGAGATGTATCCACGATGATCTTATAGAGGTGTACAAAATCGGGTAAATTCACAGTCTTTTGCCCGGAGTAGGAGAATCGAGAACAAGAGGACATAGGTTCAAGGTGAGGGGGGAAAAAATCTCATAAGAATCTGAGGGGTCCCTTTTTTACACAAAGGGTGGTAGGTATATGGATCGAGCTGCCAGAGGAGGTAGTTGAGGCAGGTGCTATCGTAAGGTTTGAGAAACATTTGGACAGGTACATGAATTGTAGAGGTTTAGAGGGATATGGGCCAAACGCGGGCAGGTGGGACTAGTGTGGTTGGGGCATGTTGGTTGGCATGGGCGTGTGGGACTGGAGGGCCTGTTTCCACACTGTGTGACTCTGTGACTACAAGAGAATTCAAGGTCATGATGATTCTGTGGCACTCCCACAATGTCGAGCCTCGAGAGTCCAATTTTAACACGTTTGTTTCAAAGCAGTTAATATTCTTGTAAGCGACAGACACAGGAAGGTGTAAACATATTAAGCAGTTTCTCATTTGTAATTGTTCTTGATTTAATCTTTGCCCCATTAACTTCATTCCCACTGTGAGAAGCACTAGTTTGTGGAAATGGAAATTGTTGTTACCATGTGGGCCACCACTTGCTTGTCAGACACACACACACACTATTTACCAGGAGAATGTGATACACAGAGTACAGATGGGGCATGAATTAAATCCGCTGTGAGGGGGAGAACGGGAAGAACAATGGGCAATGGGGGGGGGGGGGGGGGGGGGGGGGGCTAAGGTCAATGGGGACCCCAGCGGGGGGGGGGAACCAATGTGGTGGGGGGGGGAAACAAAGGGGGGAGCCTGCACGCTTTGTAACATTGCCAGTGCCGTAGGTGGCCGCGAGTTGTATATGTTGTGTACGCAAGCAACGAATCTCACTGTGCCTAGTCAAGTATTCCTATTCCTATCCATTCAAACTTTGGTTCAATATTCCAAGGCAAATGTTTTACACAGAAGGTCGTGAGCACCTGAAACACTGCTGGGATGGTGGTGGAGGTAAATATGATTGTGGCATTAAATTGAGGCACTTGGATGGGCAGGGAATGGAAGGAGGTTACACAAAAAAGCTGGAGAAACTCAGCGGGTGCAGCAGCACCTATGGAGCGAAGGAAATAGGCAACATTTCGGGCCGAAACCCTTGGGTTTCGGCCCGAAACGTTACCTATTTCCCAAGGGATTCGGCCCCCGAAACGTCGCCTATTTCCTTCGCTCCATAGATGCTGCTGCACCCGCTGAGTTTCTCCAGCTTTTTTGTGTAACCTTCGATTCTCCAGCATCTGCAGTTCCCTCTTAAACACAGGGAATGGAAGGATATGGACCAAGTGCAGGCACAGGCATTGTGGGCCGAAGGGCCTGTCCTGTGCTGTACTGATCTATGTCCTACCGTATGTTCTACACAATCTTTCTGGTCAACCATCTAGTGCATCAGTCCCTGCTCAAAGCAGTGCTCATCGAGTCATAGTGTTATGCAACACAGAAACAGGCCCTTTGGCCCAACTTGCCCATGACGACCAGGATGCCCCATTTACACCAGACCCACCCACATCATAAGATCAGAAGTGATAGTAGAATTAGGCCATTTGGCCCATCAGATCAACTCCACCATTCAATCACGGTTGATCTATCTTTCTCTCCTAACCCCATTCTCCTGCCTTACATAGAAACATAGAAAATAGGTGCAGGAGGAGGCCATTCGGCCCTTCGAGCCAGCATAGCAATTCATTGTGATCATGGCTGATCGTCCCAATCAATAACCCGTGCCTGCCTTCTCCCCATATCCCTTGACTCCACTAGCCCCTAGAGCTCTATCTAACTCTCTCTTAAATCCATCCAGTGACTTGGCCTCCACTGCCCTGTGGCAGGGAATTCCACAAATTCACAACTCTCTGGGAGAAAAAGTTTTTCTCACCTCAGTCTTAAATGGTCCTCCCCTTTATTCTAAGACTGTGGCCCCTGGTTCTGGACTCGCCCAACATTGGGAACATTTTTCCTGCATTTCCTGGAGGGTTATGGTATGAGTGCAGGCAGATGGGACTAAGGGGAAAAAAAGTTGTTCGGCATGGACTTGTAGGGCCGAGATGGCCTGTTTCCGTGCTGTAATTGTTATATGGTTATATGGTTATATGGTTTATCTAGCTTGTCCAGTCCTTTTATAATTTTATATGTTTCTATAAGAAATCCCCCTCATCCTTCTAAACTCCAGTGAATACAAGCCTAGTCTTTTCAATCTTTCTTCATATGACAGTCCCGCCATCCCAGAGATCAATCTCGTGAACCTACGCTGCACTGCCTCAATCACAAGGATGTCATTCCTCAAATTAGACAAAAACTGTACACAATACTCCAGATGTGGTCTTACCAGAGCCCTATACAACTGCAGAAGAACCTCTCTACTCCTATACTGAAATCCTCTTGTTATGAAGGCCAGCATTCACCCTTCTCCCCATAACGTCTGACACCCGTACTAATCAAGAATCTATGTATCTCTGCATTAAATATATCCAGTTCACTCCATATACCCTTGAAAAAGTTGCCCTTCAGGTTCCAATTGAACTTTTCCTTCTCACCTTAAACCTATGTCCTCTGGTTTTTGATTCCACTACTCTGGATAAAACATTGTGCATTCACCCAATCTATTCCCCCCATGTGGATGGATTTACCAGACCATCTCCAAAGTTTAGAGGGGGAATCCATCGCTACAGATGGCTGTGGAGGCCAAGTCATTGGGTGTAGGAAGGAACTGCAGATGCTGGTTTAAATCGAAGATAGACACAAAATGCTGGAGTAACTCGGCGGGACAGGCAGCATTTCTGGAGAGAAGATATGGGTGAGGTTTTTGGGTTGAGACCCTTCTTCAGGCTGATGTCAGGGGAGAGGGAGATGCATAGATATGGAAGTGTAAGGTGTGAAAATAGGACAAAGGGAATGGAGATCATGGAAAATGTAGAATAGATTGGGTATTGGATTATGGGGCGAAGGCAGGAGAATGGTGTTGGGAGTCAATATGGTTGGATAACTGAGAAGGGGGAGGGAAGGATAGAGAACATGGAGTTGGAGACGTCAATATTTATACCGCTAGGGTGCAAGCTGCCCAAGCGGAAGATCAGGTAATGGTACACTGAGATCCAGTAATGGTTTCGACAAGAATCCGGACATTTCATAGTCATAATCATTAAGACAAGTTGCTTTTACAAAAAATTGATATTTTAATTTTAAAATAATTTGCATTTAAATTCAAAGTTGCTGTGGACGTCGGCATTTCGTGTTTGCCGAGAAAAATGTGACATATGCTGGCATGATCCCGTCGCCCTGAGAAGGTGGGACATTGTGCTTGTAGTTTGCGCTGGCACTTTGATGTGAGTGCTTGGATAACAATGGACTGTTTAGTCAGTAATACATTTTAAAACATTACAATTATGAAATTCGGTTGGTTGTGTTCAATGAGATTCGAAACCTAATAAATGGTGGTAGGCTTATTCATGTGTTAATAATACACAGGCTTGGCTGATAATATCCCTGTGTAGTTTCCTTTAATAAGGAGGTTATCCCTGCCTAATCTGTAAATGTCATTTTACTTCAGTGAGAATTCTAAGCAGTAAAATTCATTTGGGCATTGGAAATAGTCTTACAATGGTATCAATGATACAATTTTCATGCTAAAGGATGTGTGTGTGCGCACATGTGTATTTGTGTGCGTATGTGTGTATGTGTGTGTGTGTGCTTGCATGTATCTGTGTGTATGTATGAGTCTGTGCATGCGTGTAAGCGTGTGTGTGTGTGGGTGTGTATATCTGCGTATGTGTGCGTGCATTCTGCGGTGCTTCTGTCTGCGGCGCGGCGGGGACTTTAAATCTTCGACCGCCGGCCTGCGGCCTACACCAACTTAAAGCCGCGGTCTCTGGTGGGGAAGAGCCGACTCTGGACTTACCTGGACTTGTACCTTGTCCTTTTACCATCTGGACGCCCGCAGCAACGGCTGCGGAGGGTTGAGGTCCCGACCACGGGGGAAAATGGAGGTGGACTGGCCAAATTGTGTGCCTTCCACCACAGTGATGAATGCTGTGGTGGATGTTTATGTTAAATTTTTATTGTGTTTTTGTGTGTGTTCTTTATAATTGTACCGCTGCTGACATATTCATTTCACTTGCACTTTATGTACAATGTGACAAATAAACCGTATTGTTGTGTTGTATTGTATTCATGTGCATGTGGATGATTTTCATGCTACAGGATGTGTGTGTATGTATGTGTATATTTGTGTGTGCGTGTGTGTGTGTATGTGTTTGTGCATGGGTGCATGCATCAGCGTGTGTGTGTGTGAGTCTGGCTACATGCATGCTTGTGTGTGTGTGTGTATGTGTGTGTATGTGTTTGTGTATTTGTGTGTGAGTGAGTGCATGTGTATGTATGTGTGTGTGTATTCGTGTGTGTGTGAGTGCATGTACGTGTGTGTATGTATTTGCATTTGTGTGTGTGTATTTGTGTATGTGCATTTGTGTGTGTGTATTTGTGTATGTGCATTTGTGTGTGTGTATTTGTGTATGTGCATGTACGTGTGTGTATGTATGTGCGTTTGTGTGTATGTGTATTTGTGTGTGTGTATTTGTGTATGTGCATTTGTGTGTGGGTGTGAGTGCATGTGCGCGTGTGTATGTATGTGTATTTGTGTATGTGTGTGTGTATATGTGTGCATGTGTGAGCATTCGTGTGTGCGTGTGAGTGCGTGTGTGTGCATGTGCGTGCTGCCTTTGAAACAGTATGCACTATAGTCTCAATGACGTGAGCTGTGAAAATTGGTATTCTGGCAGAAGTCATGAGAATGATATTAGTACAGTGTCAGTCATCCCTCTTAAGCTTATAATATGCTGTCATTTTTATTTATCCTTCCTTTTATGTCACATTAGTTATTCTCCGAATGTGCCGACTCTGGAGTAGTTTGAGGATTTGGACGATGCAGCATATTATCTATTCGCCTTTCACTTCTGCGTCCAAATCCATCCCAGGGAGACGGATGAAACATTCCCATCGCCTGCCTCGTCAAATGATGCATGAAATAAGTCTGGGTTTAGCACATGGATCTGGCCAAAGTCAGAACTAATTGGCACTGCCACTGAAAAAATAATGGCCCTGGCAGGGATGGCACTGCAGGGAGGGAGCGGGGCACAGTTTAGAAGGAGAGAGAAAAAATAAGAGAAACTAGAGGGCCGTAAGTGATAGGAGCAGAATTAGGCCATTCAGCCCATCAAGTCTGATGCAGCCCATTGGCTGATCTATCTCTCCCTCCTAACCTCCTCCCTCCTCCCTCGAATAGTGAAAGGCCTGGATGGAGTGGATGTGGAGAGGATGTTTCCACTAGTGGGAGAGTGTAGGACTGGAGGTTGCAGCCTCAGACGTAAAGGAAGTTCCTTTAGGAAGGAGATAAGAAGGAATTTCTTTCGTCAGCGAGTTGTATACAAATTGAATTGAATACTTTATTGTCACATGTGACAAGTCACGGTGAAATTCTATGCTTGCCTACTCAAGGTATGCAAATAGTCGCCCATAAAGGGCTCTGACAAAGTTACAAAGTGCCTCCTCGCCAGGTCCCCATTTGTTCTCCCCCCTCCTCACAGTGCCCCCCCCCCACACCGGGGTCCTCCATTGTCCATTGTTCTTCCCCCTCCCTCACAGCGGTCCCCCATGCCCGATCCTCCTATGTTTCTACCAGAGGGTGGTGAATCTGTGGAATTCATTGCCACAGAAGGCTGCGGAGGCCAAGTCAATGGATATTTTTAAGGCAGAGATGGATAGATTCTTGATTAGTACGGGTGTCAGGGGTTATGGGGAGAAGGCAGGAGAATGGGGTTTGGAGGGAGAGATAATTCAGCCATGATTGAACGGCGAAGGGGACTTGATGGGCTGAATGGCCTAATTCTGCTCCTATCACTTATGACATTATTATGACCCCATTCTCCTGCCTTCTCTCCATAATCCATGAAATCTGTACTAATCAAGAATCTATCTTCAGTCTGAAGAAGGGTCTCGACCCAAAATTCAATGCCAATTCAACTTTAATGTCATCGCACAAATACAAGTATGAGTACAACGAAATGCAGTTTTGCGTCAGTCCGTAGTAGTTGTACATAAAGGAATAAAAAAAATAAAAAATAGAAAGAGAGAAGATACAGAATAATCAAAAAATACAGAATAATTAAACAATGGGGACGGAGGGACCGGAGAAATCTATCGGCGGGACTCCTAGTTCAGCAATGTGATTGTCACCCATTCCCTCTCTCCAGAGACGCTGCCTGTCCCGCTGAGTTATACCAGCATTTTTTGTCTGTAGCAGGGGAGAGTAGTTGGTCGTGGCATATTATTCAGCGTGGACATTGTGGGTGAAGGGCCTATTCCTGTGCTGTACTCTTCTATGTTCTATGTTCCTGTATCAATCCCTTGAGGAGTGCACAGCATGGATTTGAATGTTGACATTTCTTATTCGTGGTTGAAAACATCAACGGGCCACGGTGCCTCGCAACGCCGTGTACGACAGTGATCGCAACATCTACTGAAGTGTGGACGGCCGTTGGCTCGCTAGAAGCTCATCCGCCCTTTGACAGCTCTTGTTTTTGGTCCTGCTGGGGGTCCACAGTCCCCTCCTCACCTGGCAAACCAGTGGGGGAGACGGTTTAGTCGCAGACTATCCGACCATGGAGCAGGTAGCACGGGATTACATGGCACCCGTGGCGAGAGGAACTAACCCCCCCAACCTGACTTGAAAATCTCTTATCACCACAGACTATCCTAACTGTACAAAGATTATCGATACGGCTAAATCACTAAACAATGGCAAACTATGGCCATGCAGTTACAACAACAATATCTTGGAATCTGAAGAAAGGTCACGACCCTTAAGGGCCGGTCCCACGAGCATGCGACCCGCATGCGGCGAGCGCGACCTAACGTGGTCGCTTGAGCCGTACGGCCTCGCGGGGCCGGTCCCACTTCGATCGCCGGAGCCGTATGGAGTTGTGCGGAGCTGGTCCCGACATCGCGAGGGGCTCCGAAAAACTGACACTGTTCATAAATTCCGCGCGGTAACGGCCTGCCGGCCCGCAGCCGCATTAAGGCTGTATGCAGCGTCTCGACGCCGTACGCACCGCCTTGACGATGTACGCCTAACTTCCCGTGGACTTCGCTTGAACTTCACGTCAACTCGTACGGGATCACTCGACCTCCGCGCGGCCCCCCCGCTTCCGGTTGGGTCGCGCTTGCCTCATGCAGTCGCATGCTCATGGGACAGGCCCTTTAAGGGTCGAAATGTCTCAGTCCAGATTCTCCAGAGATACTGCCTGACCCGATGAGTTACTCCAGCACTTTGTGTCTTTTTATCTTGGAGCCAGAACTCTGCTGACATTCACAGAGTGTATATATGCTATGAACGGAACCATTTGCTTGAATTAGTCACAAAGTACTGGAGTAACTCAGAGGTCCACACAGCATCTCTGGAGAAAAGGAATAGGTGACGTTTCGGATCGAGAACCTTCATCAGATTGAAAAAACAAAAAATTCTTATCAGGCCAGGAAACTTTAATGGTCTTTGCACAGAGTGGATTATCTCCCCAACTTCCCTCTAAGCCTCCATCGTTTCCAGCTTTTCACCATTTAAAAGCTTTTTATTGATTGAAGCAAAGTGCATCACCTCATATTAGTCTCATCAATTTATCCAGTCCAACCATTTTATTATTATTAATCACTGTGTTACTCATTCTTATTGGACTCTTTATATTGTACCATCTGGCATATTAATGATGTTTCTAATATAAGGCCATATAAAAGATGTCATTCTTTAGTTCAGTTTAATTTAGAGAAACAGTAGTAATGTTACAAAATTTTGAGATTTAAAAAATCAAGTCTGCAATTTATCCCATCAGATAAAGCATAACAAGAAGTTTAATTTGACACCTAATTCACTTTCATATCTCAAGTAATAAAAAAGTTATGGCCATTTTCATACTCGGAAATTAGCATCTTGTTCCCTATTGATTTTCTATGGACATAACAAAAAAGCTGTGATCATGGACAGTCAAAAGCCCATAACCTTCTTAAAAATTAAGAGAACTGAATGAAATTTTCAGTTATCATAGATTGAACCATTCTGAAACAAATATAAAATAATCTTACTTGGATGACCTGAAATTAAAGCATATAATTAGTTAGTTACCCAATTGTAGCTAATTTCAAACTTCAATTACTAGATCTAAACATCTATCCATTTCTTAATAAATGGTTAACATTTTTAAATAGCCTAAGTGTCCAAATAATATTCACAAATAATTCACAATAAAACATGATTTTTAAATCTCATTTACATTCATTTATAGGCCAAATGGAAGGAATTTAGTGTTCAATTGCTGTAAATTAAAGTCCATTTTAAATCAGCTTTCTAGTGGGATCCTGTGAACGCGCTGGTTTAGAACGTTCACATTGCGCTGGATTTGTGCCCTCAAATGCCCAGAAAAATACTGCGGGATATAAAGAGCCCAAAATGAACTACTCGCTATAGTAAACTTTGTATAAAGGGGTCTTAAGAAGCCCCTTTTAATGTAAAAATAAGGTACATACCTTTAATTGTTTGCTTTATAAAACCCTGGGGCTGCGAGAGGTCGCGGGTTGAGAGAGTGATTTTAAAACTATTATAACTATTATTCGAGGCCTATAAAACTAATAATACCTTTTGCGACGGGGTCTTTCAGCGATTTTTCGTTAATGATTTACTAGGCTGAACATCTTCGATTGGAACAGCCTAGTAAAAATCGCTTTTTAAACCCGCCCCCTCTAAACAGCGCCAAAATCACGCACACGGGCTGGGGCAGATTCTCAGTGACGATTCAGGTAGGTTTTGCAACATACCTAGAAACAGCGCGGAAACAGGCCCTTCAGCCCACCGAGTCCGCGCCGACCAGCGACCCCCGCACACTAACACTATCCTACACACACTAGGGGCAATTTAGAATTTTACCAAGCCAATTAACCTACAAACCTGTGCGTCTTTATAGGGTGAGAGGAAACTGGAGTACCCGGAAAAAACCCACGCAGGTCACGGGGAGAACGTGGGAACTGCTCCAAAGAAAGCACCCGTAGTCAGGTTCGAACCCGTGTCTCTTGCGCTACAAGGCAACAGCTCTACCGCATGTTTTCTAACCTTTGCCTCCAAGAGACCCAGGTATACCTTTTCTTATTATAATAGTTGCAGAATATAACTAACTTAATTTACTGATTATCAAAACAGCTTTACATCTTTGATGTTACTGCCTATCAGATCTGTTGATAACAATTTTGCCAAGGAAAAGACAATTCAATACCTTCTTCAGTGAAACTCCACAGTCACAATTAATGTCAAATAGACAGTAGACAATAGGTGCAGGAGTAGGCCATTCGGCCCTTCGAGGCCAGCACCCGTCCCTTCACACTATTATCAGAGCCATCCACTTCGCTTATTATTAGTTCCGAAACGTTTGAGACATAAATAATTCACAATAATGTATCGTAGAATAATAATAAAGTACACAAAATGCTGGAGTAACTCAGCGGGCCAGGCAGCATCCCTGGAGAAAAGGAATTGGTGACGTTTCGGTGTCGAGACCTTTCTTCAGACTGAGAGTCAGCGGAAAGGAAAACGAGAAAGGTGACGTTTTGGGTTGGGACCCTTCTTCAGACTGCTTTAACAATTATCATTGAGTTCAGAGATAAGTTTAAAGAAGGGTCCTGACCCAAAATGTGACCCTATCCATGTCCTTCCGAGATGCTGCATGACCCGCTGAGTTACTTCAGCACTTTGTATTTTTTGCCAAAGTTTGTTGTGATTGGGATTTATCCAGCATACACTAAACGGGCTGAATGGTTTCATGTCCTCTAACTATCCTATAATTGCAGACGAGGCTCTCTATGATCTATGAAAATCAATGCTAGACTCTCCCTACACACTAGGGGGAATTTACAGAGACCACTTAACTTACGAGCCCGTATGGCTTTTGGGATGTGGGAGGGAACCGGAGCATCCGGAAGAAACAACGCGGTTACAAGAAGGGCGTGCAAACTCCACACAGACAGCACCCGAGGTCAGGATCGAACCCGGGTCAGACGCAAAATGCTGGAGTAACTCAGCGGGACAGGCAGCATCTCCGGAGAGAAGGACTGGGTGACGTTTCAGGTCGAGACCCTTCTTCAGACTTCAGTCTTTATGTGAAACAAGATCCATGTTGAAGCAAAATGCGGAGGGACATATTCCATGTTTCACCACTGAAAAAAAACCTCTTCAGGAGGAGGTGAAAACGATATCTACACGAGTCCAGTTATATATTTAAAAAGAGCCCCAGAGAAATGAACATTACTTGACAACTAAGTTACAGAGATAGGTTGAATAAGTTAGGTCTTTATTCTCTGGAGCGCAGAAGGTTAAGGGGGGACTTGATAGAGGTCTTTAAAATGATGAGAGGGATAGACAGAGTTGATGTGGACAAGCTTTTCCCTTTGAGAATAGGGAAGATTCAAACAAGAGGACATGACTTCAGAATTAAGGGACAGAAGTTTAGGGGTAACATGAGGGGGGACTTCTTTACTCAGAGAGTGGTAGCGGTGTGGAATGAGCTCCCAGTGGAAGTGGTGGAGGCAGGTTCATTGGTATCATTTAAAAATAAATTGGATAGGCATATGGATGAGAAGGGAATGGAGGGTTATGGTATGAGTGCAGGCAGGTGGGACTAAGGGGGAAAAAAAAAAAAGTTGTGTCGGCACGGACTTGTAGGGCCGAGATGGCCTGTTTCCGTGCTGTAATTGTTATATGTTATATGTTATATGGTTTGACAATAGCTAATGGAAGAAACCACTTTATAACTTAATATAATGTTGGCTTGATGGGATGCTGATCTTCAAGTACTTGAGCAACTGAATGCTTGCTCCTTCACATGAAGCACTTGGTTATTGTTGTAGAGTTAACCGGCTATCTCTATAACCTTGCTGTTTACTTTATTTAATTGCAAAATGCATCCCATCGGTCTACAGGCACAAGTTTGATCCTTTCATCCATCCTCATGGGCTCTGGCATGGGAATTGTTATAGTTTCTGCTGAGTACAAGAACATATGTGATCCACTAGGGTGGCAGGTTGGTGCAGCAGTAGAGTTGCTGCCTTACAGCGAATGCAGCGCCGGAGACCCGGGTTCCACCCCGACTACGGGTGCTGTCTGTACGGAGTTTGCACGTTCTCCCCGTAACCTGCGCGGGTTTTCTCCGAGATCTTTGGCTTCCTCCCACCCTCCAAGGACATGTAGGTTTGTAGGTTAATTGGCTCGGTGTGAGTGTGAAAATTGTCCCTAGTGGGTGCAGGATACTGTCTTAATGTGTGGGGATCGCTGGTCGGTTCGGACCCGGTGGGCCGAAGGGCCTGTTTTCCGCTCTGTGAAACTGCGCTCTCGAAACTGAACTAAACGCTGACCGCTGTTTTGAGATTTGAGTTTAGTTTATGGTCCACGTGGTGCAGCGAAGAGCTTGTGTTGCATGATAACCAGTCAGCGGAAAGACAATACACAGTGAGGAATATTTGTCACACGTGACTAGGCGCAGTGAGATTCTTTGCTTACGTACCCAACGCATACAAATGGCGCTGACAATGTTACCAAGCGCGCCGGCTCCCCCTTTTGTCCCCCCCCCCACCACAGCTGTTCCCCCCCGCTGGGTCCCCATTGTCCTTTGTCCCCCTCCGCCCCCATTGTCCAGTGTTCTTCCCCTCCCCCATCACGGGGGTTCTCCACCCTCTCATCGACCATTGACCACTCGGGCCGTCCACAGTGTACAGGTGCATGATAAAATGAATAACATTTAGTGCAAGATAAAGTCCAGTAAAGTCCGTTCCAAGATAGTCCAAGGGTCTCCAATGAGGTGGGCGGCAGCTCAGGGCTGCTCTCTAGTTGTTGGTGGGATGGTTGGCTTTAATCACAAGTGCAATAGGCCGAGCAAAGGGGAAGATTTGATAATTTTCTGCAGGGGGCAGAGGCCACCTCTCAGCATAGTAGCACACCTGTTCAATTATACTTTATATCCTCTAATTGTGCCCACTACCATAGAAACATAGAAACATAGAAAATAGGTTTCAGGAGGAGGCCATTCGGCCCTTCGAGCCAGCACTGCCATTCATTGTGATCATGGCTGATCGTCCCCAATCAATAACCCATGCCTGCCTTCTCCCCATAACCCTTGATTCCACTAGCCCCTAGAGCTCTATCTAACTCTCTCTTAAATCCATCCAGTGACTTGGCCTCCACTGCCCTCTGTGGCAGGGAATTCCATAAATTCACAACTCTTTGGGTGAAAAAGTACCCACAAACAATTTCCTCATTCAATATCTTGAAATATCTTGAAATCTCTCCGCTGCATCCCATTGTTTTTGAAGTTATCCCTCAACATTCATTTTTCCCTGAGGGGATATCCCTACGCTTTTCAGTGTAGTTTAGTTTAGTTTATAGATACAGCGCGGAAACAAGCGCACTGAGTCCACGCTGACCAACGATCCCCCCGTACACCAGCGCCACACACTGGGGATCATTTCCAATTTTACCAAAGCCACTTAACCCACAAAACTGCACTTCATTGGAATGTGGGAGGAAACCAGGGCACCCGGAGCAAACCCACGCGGTCACAGGGAGAACGTGCAAACTCCGAGCCGACAGCACCCTTGTCCAGTGCTTGCCCTTCATGGTTTGTTTTGTGTGGTTACGTCAATTGTAAATTTGACGCGAGTTTTTAATCGACCAAGCTGATCATGGGCAGTGAAATCAATCGAAGAGAATAAACAAAGCAAGTAAAAATGGAGCTGCATTTAAATCAGCATCCTGGTATTTAAATCAGCACCCCTGCATGTCCCAAAGACACCTTACAGCAAGTGAATAACATTTGAAACTACAGGAATGCTTCCTGTCAGAAGGGTGCAGCCAATTTGTAGATAGACCAACTCTTATCTCATTCCCTTTGCATCTTCACGAGTGGTAATGTGACAAGGCCGGCTAAGCCTGTACTTTCTGTAATGATCATTGAGGGATCAATATTGACCAGGGTGATGGGGTTAATGGCTTTGCTCTTTAACGATGATCTGACTGTGCAGACAAAGCCTCAGCTTAATGGTTCATCCGACTGTGTGGCACTCTTTCCCAATCGCACAGGAGTCTCAGCCGAACATTTGAGGGCCTGTCCCACTAGGCGATTTTTTTAGGCGACTACGACAATGGAATTCTACGACAACCTACGTCAGGAGAAGACAAGCTACGACAAGCCCACGGTCGCTGACTGTCGCCGAAAAGTTTTGAACAGAAAGACGCTACGACTCTTTGGACGACTGCGGAGGCTCACGACCATACAGGCGACACCCCGGCAACCATGTGGCAACAGCCTAGTCGCCTGTAGTCGCCTAAAAAATCACCTCAGTCGAACAGGCCCATTAGTTGTTCTCTCTGGAGAATGACATGAACTCTCACCCTATTCACTCAGGGGAAGAAATGTTCAATAATCGCCAACTAATGAAGACAATGGAACACATGTACCTCAACCAAGAGACAAGGGCTCTTGTAGAAACAAGGAACTGCTGATGCTGCTTTACAAAAAAAGACACAAAGTGCTGGAGGAACTCAGCGGTTCAGGCAGCATCTCTGGAGAACATGGACATTTCGGGTCGGGAGAAAGATCCCGACTCAAAACATCATCTATCCATTTCAGGACACTTCCAGACTGAGAATGAGGGGGAGAGGGAAACGGGAGAAATGGAAGGAAGGGCCCAAACAGAACGTAAGGTGTGAAAACGACAGATCAAAGCAGACGATGATCAAGGAAATGGAGAATGGAGAACATCGAATTCTCCCAATTTTGTTAGCTGAAGGGAAGGTGACAACGAGGCAGACAAACAGTAAAATTAATCAGGAGGACGGCGAAACTAGTTGGAGAACTAGGGTGGGGGAGGGAAGACGAGAGAGAGAGGGAAAGCAAGGGTTACTTGAAGTTAGAAACATAGAAACATAGAAATTAGGTGCAGGAGTAGGCCATTCGGCCCTTCGAGCCTGCACCGCCATTCAATATGATCATGGCTGATCATCCAACTCAGTATCCTGTACCTGCCTTCTCTCCATACCCCCTGATCCCCTTAGCCACAAGGGCCACATCTAACTCCCTCTTAAATATAGCCAATGAACTGGCCTCAAACTACCCTCTGTGGCAGAGAGTTCCAGAGATTCACCACTCTCTGTGTGAAAAAAGTTCTTCTCATCTGGAGAATGGTTCCCCCTTATGTTAGCTGTAACCCCTTGGGGACTTCCCTAACATCGGGTGCAACTAGCCTGTCCAACCCCTTAAGAATTTTGTAAAATAAGATCCCCTCTCAATCTCCTAAACTAGCGAGTTGGACCAACTATCCAGGGTGGGGGAGGGAAGTCCTGACATCCGAGGAGAGTCTGGTGAAACCGTCTCTGCAAGGCAATTGTCTTTCCTCAGATTTAGAGAATTAATGTTGGTACCGCTGGGGTGTAAGCAACCCAAGCGAAATACGAGATGCTGTGGAGGAGGCCCAGGACAGAAAGGACAGTGTGGGAATGGGAGGGGGAGTTGAAGTGTTGAGCAACCAGGAGATTGGGTGGGCCCAGGTGGGCAGAGTGAAGAGAGGCTACCTGGCAGCATTTTTAAACAGGTTAGAAAGGTCTTCAAAAAGAAAAGTATTAAACATATTTAACGTGGATTAGCATGGATTTTCTGCATTTTAATTTGTGTGAGATATATATATGTAACATTGGAAAAGGGCCAACCATTCACATCTTGTCCTCCATGCTCTTCGTTATGGTGCTTCTTAATCACATTATTGCATGATGTATTGATTTACAGAAAGTGCAGAACAAGTGTTGGCACGGGTTTATATGCTGGGATTGGCTCTGAAGTGGAAAGAATAGACTGACCTTCTTGGGGAGAAACTGTTGCATTTGCCGCGGAACTCTCAAATGAATAGCAACTGGCTGTTGTCGTAACTTGTCACATTGGTGGTGCCACGACAGGCAATGTTATATCAATGGACAAATAAAATCGCACACTCAAATTATCAGGCAACTGAATCATCCCACCACAACCATAGAGTGATGGTTTGAACCTCTTTGAACCTCTGAGGCTGAATGGGCAGACAGTTGAGCAGGTAGAGGCCTTTAGATACCTGGGCACAGAGATTGACACCCGCCTGTCCTTCTCCCAGCACACAGACTCTGTGTACAAGAAGGCACAGCAACGCTTGTTCCTGCTGAGGAAACTCAGGAGCTTTGATGTCAGACAGGACATTTTAACAGCTGTCATTTTAACAGCTGTCTATAAATCACTTATAGAATCTGTACTCACCAGGCTTTAACATCACATCCTGCTTCACCCTCACCTCTGTCAAAGTCAAATCAAAGCTTTCCCGGATCATCAATCAGGCAAGCAAAATAACTGGCAAAACTCAAAATCAATTATCAGTACTCCACACCCAGGCAGTTAAAAAGGAAAGCCAACCTCATTACACAGGATCCCACCCATCCCTTGCACAAGTCTTTCCAACTTCTGCCATCAATCATGGCGCTGATATAAAGTACCTGCCCTATCCATACCCCCTGATCCCCTTAGCCACAAAAACTCCCTCATTCATATCCATTGCCTAAACAGCTTAAATAAAAAATCCAGAATTCAATGGAAAAATCTATCTCGTTTTGAAGGATTTCCCCTTTGTCACTTAAGCTGTGACCCCTTGTCCTGGACTTCCTAACAACAATCTTTATCTAGCCTGTCCAGCCCCTTATTTTGTTTTTCCTTACATCTTCTTTCTAGAGATATAAACCAAGTCTATCCATTTTCTTTTAGACAGTCCGACATCCCAGGAACACTGTGGTGAACCGTCTCTGCAGAAATCTGTGGCAATAATGTCCTTCCTCAGCTTATCATACACATGTGCTCGCTGTCTGTATGTTGTGACTGCTTATCAGTACATTGTCCTGTCTGTATGTTGAGCCACGTCAAAGAAGATTTTCTGTTATGACAGACAATAAAGTTTTCTGAATCTGAATCTGAATCTGAATAGAGCAGTCTTGAAGTACTATCTGTTTAAGAAGGAACTGCAGATGCTGGAAAATCGAAGGTACACAAAAATGCTGGAGAAACTCAGCGGGTGCAGCAGCATCTATGGAGCGAAGGAAATAGGCAACGTTTCGGCACGAAACGTTGCCTATTTCCTTCGCTCCATAGATGCTGCTGCACCCACTGAGTTTCTCCAGCATTTTTGTGCACCTTTGAACTACTATCTACCTCATTAGTGACCCTCAGACTATCCATATTGTCAAGTCAAGTCTATTTGTCACATACACGTACGAGATGTGCAGTGAAATGAAAAATGGCGATGCTCGCGGAGTTTTGTGCAAAAAGACAAACAAACAAACAACCAGACAAACTACAAACAGAATGGAGCTGAATCACAAATTATTTTACATATTAAATATTGTGGGCTGAAGGAAAAAGAGAAAAAAAAACAGCAATTTAAAAAAAAAAAGCAGTAGAGTGGTCCAGTAGAGTTGGTCCCTGGAGGGATAGGAGTTTACAGTCCGAATGGCCTCTGGGAAGAAACTCCTTCTCAACCTCTCCGTTCTCACAGCATGGCAACGGAGGCGTTTGCCTGACCATAGCAGCTGGAATCTCAGGCTGGGCAGTGAGACAATATGGATAGGCTTTCGGCACCAGAAAGGGATGGTGACTTTGATCGGTTTATGCTGAAGGATGAGAGTCAGGATGAAAGGGAAACAACGGGACACTGCAGAGTATTTTGTCACTTTGTCTCACTTTGTCAGTGCCAGAAACATGGCGACTCTTTGTGTACTTTGAGCATTGTTTGCTAAACAAAGACTGTGCCTAGAGATAGATGTGACAACACACTCCCATTGAATCATTGACTCAGTGGTAGGTAGAAGGGCAGGTATGGAAACAGATCGCAAACGGGTGTCAAAGTAATAGGTAGACCCAAGGAACTGCAGATGCTGCTGGAATCTTGAAGAAGGGTCCCGACCGAAATCGTCCCCATAGAGGGAGTGCAGAGAAGGTTCACCAGACTGATTCCTGGGATGTCAGGACTGTCTTATGAAGAAAGACTGGATAGACTTGGTTTATACTCTCTAGAATTTAGGAGATTGAGAGGGGATCTTATAGAAACGTACAAAATTCTTAAGGGGTTGGACAGGCTAGATGCAGGAAGATTGCTCCCGATGTTGGGGAAGTCCAGGACAAGGGGTCACAGCTTAAGGATAAGGGGGAAATCCTTTAAAACCGAGATGAGAAGAACTTTTTTCACACAGAGAGTGGTGAATCTCTGGAACTCTCTGCCGCAGAGGGTAGTCGAGGCCAGTTCATTGGCTATATTTAAGAGGGAGTTAGATGTGGCCCTTGTGGCTAAGGGGATCAGGGGGTATGGAGAGAAGGCAGGTACGGGATACTGAGTTGGATGATCAGCCATGATCATATTAAATGGCGGTGCAGGCTCGAAGGGCCGAATGGCCTACTCCTGCACCTAATTTCTATGTTTCTATGTTTCTAAGCTATTCAACCCATTGAGTTACTCCAGCACTTTGTGTTGTGTGTACAAGCAACAGGGTTGTCACAGTAGGGGGTGTTGATGCCCGCTGTGTTGCCTGGGATTGTCTTCCTGCAAGGAGTTTAGATGGGGGGGGGAGTTGGTGCAATGAGGATTTTCTGTCACAATGTGCAGAGCATCTTGCCTGGGGTGGGGGTTCTGTACAAGACATCTCAGACAATGTTAAAACATAGAAACATAGAAATTAGGTGCAGGAGTAGGCGATTCGGCCCTTCGAGCCTGCCACCGCCATTCAAGTCAATTATTAAAGCTTTATTTCAGACTGTGGTAGGAACAGGTCCTTTGATACACAATCTCTTGCCTGATGGCAGGAACAGGTGTATGTGGAGGGGGTGAAGTTTGTACAAAGATGACTTCAGACAATTGAAACAGTTCTTGCCTAACCGAGGGTAGGGAGACGACAATGATCCTCTCTGCTCCCCTCACTACCCTCTGCAGAGCCTTCCTGTCCGAACAGTTGCAGGTGCAGTACCACGTATGATGCAGTACGTGAGAACCGTGCCCCTGTGAAATCTATAGCAGCTTCTTTTCAGAGGGCTGACTAAGGCTTCAATTATGTGGATCTCTGACTTGTCCAGGCGACACATAAAACTAAACATCAGCTGTCTTAAGAGTGCCTCACAGGTTGGCACTCTAGTGGACACAAACAATTGACAATGGCACTATGCCACCTAGGGACACGAAGTAGCAACCTCATTGTATCAATATGATCATGGCTGATCATCCAACTCCATATCCTGTACCTTCCTTCTCTCCATACCCTCCATCCCTTTAGCCACGAGGGCCACATCTAACTCCCTCTTAAATATATCCAATGAACTGGCCTCAACTACCTTCTGTGGCAGAGAATTCCACAGATTCTCCACTCTCTGTGTGAAAAATGTTTTTCTCATCTCAGTCCTAAAAGATTTCCCCTTAATCCTTAAACTGTGACCCCTTGTTCTGGGCTTCCCCAATGAGGGGAGACAAGTGTCTGTGGAAGGACCCTTTGAGGACGGTGACCATGGTTCGGTCACCTTGTTAGAGTCACAGCTAATGATGGAGGTTGTCTCTTACATATCTCTCGTTTATTCTCCCCTGAATCTCAGTCTGAAGAAGGGTCTCAGACCAAAACATCACCAATTCCTTCTCTCCAGAGATACAGTCTGGCCTGCTGAGTTACTCCAGCATTTAGTGTCTACCTTCGGTTTAAACCAGCATCTGCTGTCTGTCTGCTGTCTGCTCCCCTGCTAAATCTCCTCGAGTTATGCCCACTTTGAACACGTTCTCCTCCTCTCTACGCTGAACATTGGGCAACATCTTCTCTCGCTGTTCCCACCTTACCCTTCCATATCTCTGGACTCCCTCTCCCCTGAACGGTGAGAGGGGATCTTGTTGAAACATATAAGATTGTTAAGGGCTTGGACACACTAGAGGCAGGAAACATGCCCCGATGTTTGGGGGAGGCCAGAACCAGGGGCCACAGTTTAAGAATAAGGGGTAAGCCATTTAGAACAGAGACGAGGAAACACTTTTTCACACAGAGAGTGGTGAGTCTGTGGAATTCTCTGCCTCAGAGGGCAGTGGGGGCCGGTTCTCTGGATACTTTCAAGAGAGAGCTAGATAGGGCTCTTAAAGATAGTGGAGCCAGGGGATATGGGGAGAAGGCAGGAACGGGGTACTGATTGGGGATGATCAGCCATGATCACATTGAATGGCGGTGCTGGCTCGAAGGGCTGAATGGCCCCCTCCTGCGTCTATTGTCTATTGTCTGACTCTTGGTCTGAAGAAGGGTCTCCGCCCGAAACGTCACCTATTCCTTTTCTCCAGTGACCTGCTGAGTGACTCCAGCTTTTTGTGTCGGTGGCAGGAGATGGCTCAGCTGGAGGGTCAGCCAGAGTGGTGGCCGATGGAATTTAAGCCAGACAAGTGTGAGGTCAGTCTCGAAGGACATTTAGAGTAAATGGCAGCAAATGTGGATGTACCTCGGGATCCAAGACGAAAGCTCCCTGAAAGTGGTGACACAGGCGGAGACAGAATTGCTAAATGCACTTGCTACGCTTGGCTTCATAGACTGATTGTAAGGGTTGGCACAGCATGCTGGAGTTGCACAAAACATTGGTTAGATCACACAGAGTATTGAGTCATAGAGTCATCTATTAACACAGTGTGGAAACAGGCCCTTCAGCCCAACTTGCCCACACCGGCCAACAATGTCCCAGCTACCATAGTCCCATTTGGTCCATATCCCTCCAAACCAGTCCTATCCATGTATGTATACAACTGTTTCTTAAACAATGGGATAGTCCCAGCCTTAACTACCTCCTCTGGCAGCTTGTTCCATACACCCACCACCCTTTGTGCGAAAAAGTTACCCTTCTGATTCCTATTAAATATTTTCCCCTTCACCTTGAACCTGTGTCCCCTGGTCCTCGATTCCCCTACTCTGGGTAAAAGACTCTGTGCATCTAGCCGATCTATTCCTCTCATGATTTTGTACACCTCTATAAGATCTCCCCTCATCCTCCTGTGCTCCATGGAATAGAGACCCAGCCTACTCAACCTCTCCCTATAGCTCACACCCTCTAGTCCTGGCAACAACCTCGTGAATCTTTTCTGAACCCTTTCAAGCTTGTGTACATTTCTGTTCACCACGTTAACTGTAGAGAGAGTATAGAAGGGATTCATTAGGATGTTGCCTGGAATTGAGGGCTGTGGTTAAAATGAGAGATGTGTTAGAATGGGGTTACTCTCACTGGAACGCAAGAGGCTGAGGGGTGACCTGATGGAGGTCGCTAAAATAAGGAATAGACATTAGACAATAGACGATAGGTGCAGGAGTAGGCCATTCGGCCCTTCGAGCCAGCACTGCCATTCAATGTGATCATGGCTGATCATCCCCAATCAGTACCCCGTTCCTGCCTTCTCCCCATATCCCCTGACTCCGCTATTTTTAAGTGCCCTATCTAGCTCTCTCTTGAAAGTATCCAGAGAACCGACCCCCCACCGCCCTCTGAGGCAGAGAATTCCACAGACTCACCACTCTCTGTGTGAAAAAGTGTTTCTTCGTCTCCGTTCTAAATGGCTTACCCCTTATTCATAAACTGTGGCCCCTGGTTCTGGTCTCCCCCAATATCGGGAACATGTTTCCTGCCTCTAACGTGTCCAAACCCTTAATAATCTTGTGACGTTTTTGGGTCGCGACTCTTCCTCAGATTGAAGAAGGTCTGAAGAAGTGTCTCGACCCGAAACATCACCCGTTCCTTCTCTCCAGAGATGCTGCCTGTCCCGCTGAGTTACTCCAGCATGTTGTGTCTATTTTAGGTGTATGCCAGCATCTGCAGATCCTCCCCACACAGAAAGATAATTAGAATCTTTTCCCCAGGGCAGAGAAATTTAGAATGAGAGGGCGCAGGTTGATGATGGAACGGAAGAAATTGAAGAGATCCCAGGGGTAGGTTTTCACACAGAGGATGTACTTATCATGGACAAGCTGCGGGCGAGGTGGTAGAGGCAGCTACAATTACAATTACAAGGCTTTTAGACAGGTATTTAGATCAATGAATGGTGGAATGATCGGAGCCTTCTGCAGGCAAATGGGATCAGCACAGATGAGTATCACAGCAGCACAGATGAGTTTTAACAATTTTTAATTTTTGTTTTAGCAATACAGTGCAGAAACAGGCCCTTCAGCCCATCTAGTCCACACCAACCAGCGATCCCCGCACATTAACACTATCCTACAACAGGAGACATTTTTTACATTTACACCAAGCCAATTAACCTACAAACCTGCACGTCTTTAGAGTGTGGGAGGAACACGAAGTTCGCCGATGAACCTACGCAGGTCACGGGGAGAATGTACAAACTCCGTGCAGACGTCACCCGTAGCCAGGATGGAACCCGGGTCTCTGGCGCTGTGGGGGGGGCAGCTACTCTACCGCTGCCCCATGCGACACCCTGGTTGGGGTTGGCAAGAAGGGCATCTTTATCATTCTGTGATTAGGAGCCATCAACTTAATTCAGACACAATGTTGAGCAGTTAAAGCCTCCCTGGAGTGAGAATCTGGGAACCTCAAGGGCAAGAATTGCACGGGCAAATAGGCGTTTAGATGTCGTTTCAGGTTTATTATTGTCATATGAACCAGCGCTGCACAAACCAATTGCCACGGGTCTGACATCGAGTCACAGTCATACAGCATGGAAACAGGCCCTTTGGCCCAACTTGTCCACACCGACCAACATTTGCCACCTACACTAGTCCCACCTCTCACAGAGAGCGGTGAGTCTGTTGAATTCTCTGCCTCAGGCAGGTTCTCTGGATGCTTTCAAGAGAGGGCTCTTAAAAATAGCGGAGTCAGGGGATATGGGGAGAAGGTAGGAACGGGGTACTGATTGGGAATGATCAGCCATGATCACATTGAATGGCGGTGCTGGCTCGAAGGGCTGAATGGCCTCCTCCTGCACCTATTGTCTATTGTCACCTGCCAGCGTTTGGCCCCTATCCCTCTAAACCTGTCCTATCCAAGTACCTGTCTAAATGTTTCTAAAACATTGCGATAGACCCTGCCTCAACTACCTCCCTGGAAGCCCGTTCCATACACCCACCACCCTTTGTTTGAAAACGTTACCCCTCAAGATCCTATTAAATCTTTTCCCACCTCACCTTAAAACCATGTCCTCCGATTCTCAATTCCAAAATGTTGTGTTAGTATTTGCAGCAACAACTTCCTCTGGCAGCTCGTTCCAGATAAGGTCATAAGGTCATGTGATAGGAGCAGAATCAGGCCATTCGGCCCATCAAGTCTACTCCGGCATTTAATCATGGCTGATCTACCTCTCCCTCCTAACCCCATTCTCCTGCCTTCTCCACATAACCCCAAGTCTCCAGCACGCTCGGTGTGAGAACGTTAACATGAGGAGTGTACAGGTTTCAGGTGAAGCCACATCCTGGAGTTTAGCTGGAAGCCTGATCCTGGATCCTGGAAGGAACTTTGGAAAAAAATCGGGCAGAACTTTAACCAGGGCTAGAAGTTGTGATGTCAAAGCATTCGGAGCCTGCTGGTAATGAACTTAAACTAATTAGGGATCGTTACTGAAATTGATGGATATGCACCCGTTTTCTAATTTCATTGATCCATTCTGCAGCTCGGGCTGGGGAAACGTTTCTCAGTGTATGGACAGATTGCCCTCTGCAAAGAATGACAGTAGAGGTCAAAAGGAACAAAGGATCAGAGAGGCTTTTACTGTGTGTGGGCCGCGGGCACTGAGTGAAGCGTGTGAAATAATGCACCTCATGTTTAGACAGGAATTCAACCAAATGCCTGCGACCTTCATTGGTCTGAGAATGAGTTTTTCAAAGAGGGATACGAATTGCACTGGCAAATAAGAGGTTGAGGTTGAGTTTTATGTTTAGTATTGTCAAATCTACAGAGGTACAGTTCAAAACATTGTGTATCATGCTATCCAAACAGGTCAGAAAATACCATGTATAAATATAATCCAGTCAAACGCAAGTACTATAGATCGAGCTAAGGGTCCAAAAGACCTGCCCTACTGCTGTGTTTAAGAAGGAACTGCAGATGCTGGAAAATCAAAGGTAGACAAAAGTGCTGGAGAAACTCAGCGGGTGCAGCAGCATCTGTGGAGCGGAGGAGATGGGCAACGTTTCCTATCTCCTTCGCTCCATAGATGCTGCTGCACCCGCTGAGTTTCTCCAGCATTTTTCGTGTGCCTGCCTTACTGCACCAGAAACTCGAGTTGGATCCTAATTACGGCTGCCGTCTGTACGCAGTTTGTACGTTCTCCCCGTGACCTGCGTGAATTTTCTCCTGGTGCTCCCGTTTCCTCCCACAGTCCTACGACGTACAGGTTTTATAGCCTCATTGGCGTTGGTAAAAATTGTATATTGTCCCTAGTGTGTCGGATAGTGCTAGTGTCGAGTTTGATTGATGGTCGGAGTGGACTGGGTGGGCCGAAGGGTCTGTTTCTGCACTGTATCTCTACACTAGACTAGACTAAGCAAAGGGGAAGGTACAGATTCAAAATCACCAAGGAAATAGAGTCATGCAGCACTGTAACAGGCCCTTCAAGGCAACTCGTCAAGTGAGGTTATTGTCATGTGTCCCTGATAGGACAATGAAATTCTTGCTTTGCTTCAGCACAACAGAACATAGTTGGCATTGACTACAGAACAGATCAGTGTGTCCATATACTATAATATAAATATATACACACATGAATAAATAAACTGATAAAATGTAAATAACAGCCAATGGGTTAATAATAATCAGAGTTTTGTCCGAGCCAGGTTTAATAGCCTGATGGCTGTGGGGAAGTAGCTATTCCTGAACCTGAACGTTGCAGACTTCAGGCTCCTGTATCTTCTACCTGAAGGTAGCAGGGAGATGAGTGTGTGGCCAGGATGGTGTGGGTCTTTGATGATACTGCCAGCCTTTTAGAGGCAGCGACTGCGATAGATCCCTTCGATGGAAGGAAGGTCAGAGCCGACGATGGACTGGGCAGTGTTTATTACAGCCCAACTTGCCCATGCAGACCACGATGGCCCATTTAATGGTAATGTTCATTTGTTATCACGTGTACCAAGGTAGAGTGAGATTTTTTTTTTTTTTTTGCACACAGATCAGTAAGATTATTGCCATGCAAACGTACAATCTCCGTTAGGGACATAATGCATAGAAACAGCCCACTCAGTCCCTATGTAATAATTGCCACTTTACAGTCCCAGCTACAGCTGACCTTAAAGGCCCATTGCAGCCGTCGTCTCCAACCGAAGCATCCCGCGAACAATCATCCCCCTCCTTGTCCGGGCATCTCCAACCTTCAGGACTTTGAAGGCACGGTAGGTAAGACCCCCGGTTCATAATGTCATAAGTGATAGGTGCAGAAGTAGGCCACTCGGCCCATCAAGTCCACTCCATCATTCAATCATGGCTGATCTATCTTTCCCTCCTAACCCCAATCTCCTGCCTTCTCCCCATAACCACTGACACACGCACTAATCAACCTGTACTAACAGGCCCTTCAGCCCAACTTGTCCATGCTATAGACGATAGGTGCAGGAGTAGAGGCCATTCTGCCCTTCGAGCCAGCACCGCCATTCAATGTGATCATGGCTGATCGTCCCCAATCAGTACCCCGTTCCTGCCTTCTCCCCATATCCCCTGACTCCGCTATCTTTAAGAGCCCTATCTAGTTCTCTCTTGAAAGCATCCAGAGAACCGGCCTCCACCGTCCTCTGAGGCAGAGAATTTCACAGACTCACAACTCTCTGTGAGAAAAAGTGTTTCCTCGTCTCCGTTCTAAATGGCTTACTCCTTATTCTTAAACTGTGGCCCCTGGTTCTGGACTCCCCCAACATCGGGAACATGTTTCCTGCCTCTAGCGTGTCCAAACCCTTAACATGCAGATCAAATGGTTCATCCATTGGCCTAGATTTGGCTCCACGTCATAATGGGCTTCACTCTCAATTAAAAAAAAACTTGTGGTTTTCATTTTCAAATTCCCCCTAGGTTTGGATCAGGTTCTATTAGATAAGATAGAGCCGTATGGAGTTGTGCGGAGCTGGTCCCGACATCGCGCGGGGCTCCGAAAAACTGACCGTGTTTAAAAATTCTGAGCGGCAACGGCTTGCTGGCCCGCAGCCGCCTCGACGCCGTACGTCACTCACTCGACCTCCGCGCGCCCCCCGCTTCTGGTTTGGTCGCGCTTGCCGCATGCAGGCGCATGCTGGTGGGACCGGCCCTTTAGAATCAGAATCAGAAGTTAGCATCTGTCATTGGAGAAATGTGAGAAGCTATTGCTAAAGATGTTTTAGAAGGACATGGAGAATAATTCATGGTAATCCGGAAAGTCAACACCGATGTAGCAAAGGGAGGTCATGTTTGATCAATGCGTCAGACTCCTTTGAAGAACTAACATTGCCGTGGATGAAAGGGAACGAGCCGATGTACTACAGTTGGATTTCCAAAAGCATTTGATTAAACGCCGTGTCCAAATTTATAGCAATGAGAGCTCATGGGGTAGGCGAGGCACATTGGTGTCGGAAGGAAATTGGCTGCAGGAAGGAGAGACATCTTGAAAAGTGCTTTTCTGGTTGGCAAATGTAAGGAGCAGAGGTCCACAGAAATTGGTGATGGGACCTCAACCTTTTCTAATTCATAGATGTCTTGAAAGAGCGCACCTCCAGACTCAGGAACAGCTTCTTCCCCTCTGGTATCAGGCTTCTGAATGCTCCCTCCATAAACTAGAGCACTGTCCGATTCACCTCTACCCCATTGCGGACATAGGACTTGTCTGTGGAACTGATGCGCTACAATGCTGAGAACTATATTCTGCACTCTGTATCTTCCCCTTTACTCTACATATTTGAGTGTGACTGTATTTATGTACATTATTATCTGATCTGACTGGAAAGCATGCAAACCAAATCCTTTCACTGTTCTTTGGTACACATGACAATAATAAACAGTGTGATGAAGAAGGGCCTCAACCTGAAACGTCACCCATTCCTTCCCTCTAGAGATGCTGCCTGTCCCGCTGAGTTGCTCCAGCATTGTGGGCATGTCCAGGGATCTTGCCTCAATGCAGCAAAGGTGAACACGTTGGTATTGTACGTGGCAGACACTGAACAATGCCACGTGGCGTATCGGTCCCTTTAAGGAATGGGGAAGTGGGTCAGCTTGCTTTATGAGCCTGTCCCACTTAGGCGATTTTATTAGGCAACTACAGACGGCTAATTTGTCGCCACATGTTCGCCGGTTGTCACCGTGAGTCGTCTCCTCAGTCGCGCACAAAAAGTTGTCGCGTCTTTCCAGTCGCCGCTAAATTTTCAACATGTTGAAGAATTTTCGGTGACAGTGGGCTTGACGCCAATGAGCGTAGCGGGACTTCTCCTGACGTGGGCGCTGTCGTAGGTTGTCGCCAGGATGGCGCAGGTTGTCGCCGGTTTCTCGGTGGCCTGCCACGACCATGACAGTCTCCGGCACTCGCCGAAAAAAATCTCCAAATGGGACAGGCACGTGAGGCTCGCATTCCTGACTGGGTCGGCACTGCCCTGTCGTATATTTGTGCCTCAGTGTTTGCAGCAGCAACTTAAAGCGTGCAACTCCCATTTACTGGTGTCACTTCCACATAACCACTGACCTTTCTGCGTCTGACAACACATAACTCACAGGCCCATTATGCACTTATAGCGCGAGGAGGTGGCAATTGTATTTCTTGATTGATTTTGCACTTTAGTTCTGCCATCCATAACAAAAGAAGGTGTCCTTTCCAATTGGATTTATAGATCGGGATCTTTATTTTTTGCCACTCCTCATGTCAAGAACTGGCAGTAATGGGAGAAATTTGCATTACACGAGTTAAATGTGTAAAATGACACAGTCAGCATGTACTAGTCTGTCCCTGTTACTGCAGTAGAATGTAATACTTCCGCAAAGACCGCTCCCTCCGCAACTCCCTTGTCAATTCTTCCCTTCCCTCCCGTACCATCCCCTCCCCGGGCACTTTCCGTTGCAACCGCAAGAAATGCAACACCTGTCCCGTCACCTCCCCTCTCGACTCCATTCAAGGACCCAAGCAGTCGTTCCAGATGCGACAAAGGTTCACCTGTATCTCCTCCAACCTCATCTACTGCATCTGCTGCTCTAGATGCCAGCTGATTTACATTGGGGAGACTAAGCATAGGTTGGGCGATCGTTTCGTGGAACACCTCCGCTCGGTCCGCAATAACCTACCTGAACTCCCGGTGGCTCAGCACTTCAACTCCCCCTCCCATTCCCAATCCGACCTTTCTGTCCTGGGTCTCCTCCATTGCCAGAGTGAGCAACAGCGGAAATTGGAGGAACAGCACCTCATATTCCGCCTGGGTTGCTTGCGTCCGGATGGCATTAACGTTGAATTCTCCCAATTTTGCTAGCCCTTGCTGTCTCCTCCCCTTCCTTAACCCTCGAGCTGTCTCCTCCCACCCTCCCATCCGCCCGCCCTCGGGCTCCTCCTCCTCCCCTTTTCCTTCCTTCTCCCCCCCACCCCCCATCAGTCTGAAGAAGGGTTTCGGCCCGAAACGTTGCCTATTTCCTTCGCTCCACAGATGCTGCTGCACCCGCTGAGTTTCTCCAGCAATTTTGTGTACTTTCGATCTTCCAGCACCAGCAGTTCCTTCTTGAACACAGACACTAAAGGGCCTGTTCCACTTGGCCGATTTCTTTCGGCGATCGCCGGCATCATTGACTGGCGTATTAGGTCACCGAAATATTCGCGGCGTGACGATGTATTGACGTGCGGTGTTTTGTCAAGTGTCGCAACATTTTTCTTGTCGCCGCTTGATTTCGAAATGTTCGCAATCTCTTGGCGACACCGATATGACGCTGGCAGTCGCCGAAAAAAAATCACCAAGTGGGGCAGGCCCTTTAGTACAAACATTACTGCATTCCACATTGAGCACACATCCATGAAGATGAACTTCCAACGTGTTTAGAGTTAGGCACCAAATGCTGGAGTGACCCAGCGGGACAGGCGGCATCTCTGGAGAGAAGGAATGGGTGATGTTCCAGGCACCAGAGTTCCAACACCTATTCAATTCAATTCAATTCAATTCAATTTATTTGTCATTTGGACCCCTTGAGGTCCAAACGAAATGACGTTTCTGCAGCCATACATTACAAACAAACAAATAGACCCAAGACACAACATAATTTACATAAACATCCTGTTTAAAAATCAAAATAAACTTTATTCAAAGTATGGGATATGTACAATACAGGATAGACACAAAATGCTGGAGAAACTCAGCGGGTGAGGCAGCATCTATGGAGAGAAGGAATTGCCGACGTTTCGGGTCTCTCGACCCGAAACGTCGCCGATTCCTTCTCTCCATAGATGCTGCCTCACCCGCTGAGTTTCTCCAGCATTTTGTGTCTACCTTCGATTTTACCAGCATCTGCAGTTCTTTCTTAAACATCTTGTACAATACAGGAAATGTGCGAAAAATTCTTCCAACATTCTAAACTAAAAAATCACGAGTGTTTAATCGTTTAGTTTAGAGATACAGAGTGGAAACAGACTTGTCGGCCCCCACCGAGTCCACGATAACCAACGATCGCATCAGTTCCATCCTGTAAACTAGAGACAATTTACAGAAGGCAATTAACCTACAAACCTGCACGCCTTCGAAATGTGGGATGAAACCAGAGCTCCTGGAGAAAACCCATGTGGTCACAGGGAGAACGTGCCAACTCCGCACAGAAAACACCCACAGTCAGGATTGAACCCGGGTCTCCGGCACTAAAGAATAAGGGGTAAGGCATTTAGAACGGAGATGAGGAAACATTTTTTCTCACAGAGAGTTGTGAGTCTGTGGAATTCTCTGCCTCAGAGGGTGGGTTCTCTGGATACTTTCCAGAGAGAGCTAGATAGGGGGCTCTTAAAGATAGCGGAGTCAGGGGATATGGGGAGAAGGCAGGAACGGGGTACTGATTGGGGATGATCACCCATGATCACATTGAATGGTGGTGCTGGCTCGAAGGGCCGAATGGCCTCCTCCTGCACCTATTGTCTATTGTCGATTGTTTAAGGCCGCAACTCTACCGCTGCGCCATCATGCCGCACTGCTTTGGTTTCATTTTAAATTTGCCAGCAGTTCTCCGATTCAGATGCAGGTTAGCTTATTGTTTTTATACACCAGGGTGCAATGAAACTCCTTGTTCGCATGAAGCTCAAGGTGTACTTTATGACATATATGGTGAATTAATGCAAAACAGCATTGGGTATCGTCTGCTGTTCAGGAGGAACAAAAGGAATCATCTTGTTTACAGCTGTACTGATGGAATTGTCAGATGAGAGAATGGAGTGGATGAGCAGATGTACGAGTCTTCCAGCAGCATTCACTGGAGGAATAGCTTAGAATATTGACATTGACAAAGTGAAAAGGAAAATATCGTTTGGTTTGAAGAGAGATAGTGATTTCTCTGGGGTGTATACATATATATATGACCATTCGAGAATTCAGATGTGTGTAGGAAGGAACTGCAGATGCTGGTTTAAACCGAAGATAGACACAAAAAGCTGGAGTAACTCAGCGGGACAGGCAGCATCTCTGGAGGGAAGGAATGGGTGACGTTTCAGGTCGAGACCCTTCTTCAGACTGGTCTCAACGCAGAATGTTACCTATTCCTTTTCTCAGGTGATGCTGTCTGATCTGGAGTTACTCCAGCTGTTTGTGTCTATCTTGACAAACCAGATAGTTTGGCATCTAGTTCACCAGTTGATAGTCATAGTCATACAGCATGGAAACAGGCCCTTCGGCCCTACTCATCCATGCTAACCAAGATGCCCCATCTAAGCTAGTCCCATTTGCCCGCGTTTGGTCCATATCCTCCAAAATGTTTCCTTCCAGTGTACCTGTGTGAGTATCTAAAGAAGGGTCTCAACCCGAAACGTCACCTATTTCTTTTCTCCAAAGGTGCTGCCTGGCCCGCTGAGTTCCTCCAGATTTTTGTGCCAATCTTTCAGTGGCTTTTAAATGTTGTTCCAGTATTTGCCTCAACTACCTCCTCTGGCAACAGGTTCCATATGTTCACCACCCTGTGAGTGAATACGTTTTCCCTCAGGCTCCCATCAAATCTATCCTCTCTCACCGTAAACCGATAGTTATTGATTCCCTTACCCTGGTTCAAAGACTCTGTGTGTTCACCTTATTGATTCACCCTCACCGGGGCCCAGGCCCCATCCTTGGTCAAAGGGGAACTCTTGTTTTAACTGGGTGCCTTGTCTTTCTTGCACCATGCAACCAAATTCCCTGTTTTCATTTTTCCAAACTTATATTATTCATAATAGATTCAGGATATCGATTGGAGAGATGGCATTACTTTAATTTACTGTACCAAGCAATTCGGAAAAATGTTTAACTGAATTTCAATTATTCGCAAGCACTAATTGGGAAGAAAGCAAATCAATTAAAAACATTTATTTATCTATACTATTACTAAAACTCTCATCTTGACCACTTCCGGTCTGAGTTGTAATTAAATTTGTGCAAAAACGATCCCCTATAGCGCTACGATTTTTCGCCACCTTACTCACCATTCTTCCCTGCTGCAAGTCAAATAAAGTTTGATTTTGTTCCGATCAGTGAAATAGTACAAAAGTTATGGAGGTTTAAAAATCGTAAAAAACGTCCCTTCCGAAACCCGCTATCAATAACGCGGCGAGGAGAATAAAACGCTGAAGGGGCGGAGTGTGTTGAGTAGCCCGTGGAGAATCAGCGACTCACAGGGGAGTCAGCGGCTCGTGGGCTGCTTCTGTGGCGATCAGCCGGAAGCTGCTTGGTTGAACCGGAAGCCTCTGAGTGAAGCCGGAGTGGGACCGGGATCTGCTGCATGAGGCCGAAAGCTGAAGGTGAGGGGTGAGCACAGTGTGAGCCCCACCCCCCAACCCCTCCCCCCCCCCAACCCCCCTACCCACCCCCCCCCCCCCCCCTCCCCCCCCCCCCCCCCTTCCCCACACCCCCTCTCACTGAATTGGGGAACACCAGGCCCCCCTAAACGTGAGGAAATACTTTATTTTATGGGCTCCCCCACATCAATTTGGATGTTAAAAGTATGTTCAATTCAAAATAATTACTTTCAAGAATAAACAATATATACAACACAAAAGCCCTGCTGACAACTCTATACATTCTCATTGTCATTGTAACATGGACCATGTACAACTAAATTTAAAATGTCAGCCAGTAAAGCTGGGCAGACACAAAATGCTGGAGTAACTCAGCGGGCGAGGCAGCATCTATGGGGAGAAGGAATTGGCGCCGTTTCGTGTCGAGACCCATCTTCAGACGGGCTGGATTGAATATTCAATAGAGCTGGATTGCTTCAAACAAATATAATATTTTTGCGCGGCTTAAAATCAAACCCGATGTTGAATTTGCCCCCGCCGGCCGATGAAAGCCCCCGTGGACGGGCCGACTCAAGCCCCACCATTCGGGGCGGACGAAGCTGCTGTTGCTGCTGTTCGGAGTCGGTCGCCAACCAGGTCAGCTACCGTCCACAGGGCCCACGGCCGAAGCCTCACGGGTTTGCGAATGTGCCCTCGTGTGTGTGTGTAGGTGCATGCTCGCACACAGCCGCCAAGAAATTGTGTCCCCTGCATGTTTTGACAGCGATTTCCGTGCCTGCTCGTTAGCACAGCTGTGAGTGAAGGAAGCATTTTGTTCTGCTCACAGTGTCTCTCACGGTCGACTTGCAATCCAGCACAGAAATGAGGCTGCTTTAAACATGTTAATCAGACTCTCCATCACCTGTGAGCACTGCTGTGGTGCTTCCCCGGGTAAAGATCATTCAATAACATTTGAATATCATTCTATCAGGGGAGAAAAATGTCTTACCATTATTGTAGAATCCATCATTAAAGGTCACGGCCTACAAGTGGCTCAACACTCTTTGTTCTAAGCCGGATGGTAGCCACTTAGCCCTTGTCGAGGCCGTTTGCGGTGAAAATAATAACTTACACAACAGTGCAGCTGGTAGAGCCACTGCCCCACAGCGCCAGAGACCCAGGTTCTATCCTGACCTCGGGTGCTGTCGGTGTGGTGTTTGCACGTTCTCCCTATGACCTTATGGCACACCTGATCGCCTGGATGCTCAAACACTTTAACTTCTCCTCCCATTCCCACACTGACCTTTCTGTCCTGGCCTCCTCCATTGTCAGCGCAAATTAGAGGAACAGCACCTCATACTTCGCTTGGGTAACTTATACTCCAGTGGTATGAACATTGACTTTTCTAACTTCAAGTAACCCTTGCATTCCCCCTCTCTCTCCATCCCCTCTCCCTTCTCAGTTCTTTCCGGCTACGTTTCATCTCTTTTTGCTCTGTTGTCACGTTCTTCCAACTAACAATGATCCATGAATAGGATAGAACTGCAGATGCTGGTTTAAACCGAAGGTGGACACAAAATGCTGGAGTAACTCAGCGGGACAGGCAGCACAGGCTGATGTGACTGGGGAGATTTGCAGTGAGATGGCTTGTGTAAGGGATGTCCCAGGACTGAAGTCCTGGTTGTGTTTTTCTGAAAGTATGGAGCCACCAAACCGTACCGATGTTTATACCAAAGATAGATGCAAAAGGTTTCACCGAAGCATATGCAAGGCTCTCAGGCAAGAGGATTTGAGTATAGGAGCAGGGAGGTTCTACTGCAGTTGTACAGGGTCTTGGTGAGACCACACCTGGAGTATTGCGTACAGTTTTGGTCTCCAAATCTGAGGAAGGACATTATTGCCATAGAGGGAGTGCAGAGAAGGTTCACCAGACTGATTCCTGGGATGTCAGGACTGTCTTATGAAGAAAGACTGGATAGACTTGGTTTATACTCTCTAGAATTTAGGAGATTGAGAGGGGATCTTATAGAAACTTACAAAAGTCTTAAGGGGTTGGACAGGCTAGATGCAGGAAGATTGTTCCCGATGTTGGGGAAGTCCAGGACAAGGGGTCACAGCTTAAGGATAAGGGGGAAATCCTTTAAAACCGAGATGAGGAGAACTTTTTTCACACAGAGAGTGGTGAATCTCTGGAACTCTCTGCCACAGAGGGTAGTTGAGGCCACAGTTCATTGGCTATATTTAAGAGGGAGTTAGATGTGGCCCTTGTGGCCAAGGGGATCAGAGGGTATGGAGAGAAGGCAGGTACGGGATACTGAGTTGGATGATCAGCCATGATCATATTGAATGGCGGTGCAGGCTCGAAGGGCCGAATGGCCTACTCCTGCACCTAATTTCTATGTCTATGTTTCTCTCCCAGCTGGCATTGATCTGTCGTCCATGTTCTTTGATCTCCATTCCCTTTGTCCTGTTTCCACACCTTACACTTCCTTATCTCTATGTACCCCCTCTCCCCTGTTACATCAGTCTGAAGAAGGGTGTTGACCTGGAACGTCACCTCCCCAAAGATGCTGCATGCCCCGCTGAGTTACTCCAGCACTGTGTGTCTATCTTGGCTTTATTTCTCGTTGTGTGCTCAGCGCTCCCGCTGTTGGCCAGGAGTCAGGAGTACCCGCACTGCTGGCAATCAGCTTCACACCATTAGCCAGCATAAGGGAGCTCTGTCATTACCACAGCGGCCCTGCCGAGCTATTATGCAAGCTGTTGGCAGCGTTGCAGCCACCGCATTCCTGACGTGCAGCTGCTCTGGGAGCGTACACAAACGTTGCCACAGCAACGCATGTGTTCAAGAAGGAACTGCAGATGCTGGAAAATCGAAGGTACACAAATTTGCTGGAGAAACTCAGCGGGTGCATCAGCATCTATGGAGCGAAGGAAATAGGTAACGTTTCGGGCCGAAACCCGGAAGGGTTTCGGCCCGAAACGTTGCCTATTTCCTTCGCTCCATAGATGCTGATGCCCCCACTGAGTTTCTCCAGCATTTTTTTGTACCACAGCAGCACATGTCTTCAGGGTTTCGGCCCGAAACGTTGCCTATTTCCTTCGCTCCATAGATGCTGCTGCACCCGCTGAGTTTCTCCAGCATTTTTTTGTACCACAGCAGCGCATGTCTGCTCCTCGCTCGCACTTCCAAACAGTGGCGATGGGGGGGGGGGGTTTGCTGGCCGGTGGGGTGAGGGGAACAACCCCAAATATCATTTGTGTGTCCCTGCTGTGAAACAAAAGGGATTATCGCTCCTCGAAAGAAAATTACGAATAAATCAGAGAAATATTTATTTCGGAGATTTCTCCCGGTTCCTGAATCCTATGTCATTTGTTTCAGCGGCATGGGATGCCGATATCTCCCAAAAACATTCCATGGGTTTTGCCTCAAAGCCTCAGATCTATCTCATTGGTGACCCGAGGACTATCCTTGATCGGACTTTGCTGGCTTTACCTTGCATGAAACGTTATTCCCTTGTCATGTATCTGTACACTGTAAACGGCTCGATTGTAATCGTGTATTGTCTTTCCGCTGGTAGACACAAAATGCTGGAGTAACTCAGCGGGTGAGGCAGCATCTGTGGAGAGACGGAATGGGTGACGTTTCGGGTCGAGACCCATCTTCAGACTGATGTCAGGGGCTGGACAAAGCCCTGTCCCACTGTACGAGTTCATTCAAGAGCCCTCCCGAGTTTAAAAAAAAAATCAAACTCGTGGTAAGCACATAGAATGAATGTAGCCGGTACGTCGGAGCTCGGGGACGTCTCTTAGCGGCTCGTAACGCTAACGGCAGGTACTTGGGAAACGCGGTAAGCTCAGGAAGACTCGTGAAGATTTTTCAACATGTTGAAAAATGTCCTCGAGAGCCCCGAGAACCTACGAGCGGCCATTACCGTAATTCTCCGAGTTCGAATCAGGGAAAACTCGGGAGAACTCTTGAATTAGCTCGTACAGTGGGACGGGGCTTTAAGGATAGTGGGAGAACTGGGGAGGGGGGAGGGGGGAGAATGGAGAGAGAAAGCAAGGGCTGCCGCAATGTTTATACCGCTGGGGTGTAAACTGCCCAAGCAAAATATGAGGTGCTGGCTGGATAGCACGCAACAAATGCTTTTCACTGTACCTCAGTACAAGTGACAATAAACTAAGCAGAACCAAACTGATCTGAACAAAGCTTTTAGTTCAAGTCAGAGAAACATGGAACTATTTGTCCCTGGTGGCCCCATCTACCCTCGTCTCATTTGCCTGCGTTTGGTCCATATCCCTCAAAACCTTTCCTATTGCCACTTTCATTTCACTGCACATCTCGTATGTGTATGTGACAAATAAACTTGACTTGACTTGACTTGACTTATCCATGTATCTGTCTGACTAGAGTGTAGTCCTCAGGTACCAACAACCTCATTAGAGACCCTCGGACTATCTTTAATCGGACGCTGATGATAGACAGAAAATGCTGGAGTAACTCAGCGGGTCAGACAGCATCGGAAGTCCACAGATTCACCACCCTCTGGCTGAAGAAACTCCTCCTCATCACCTTTCTAAAGATCCATCCTTTTTATTCTGATGCTGTGGCCTCTGGTCTAGCCACTAGTGGCGACATCCTCTCCACATCCACTCTACCCAGGCCTTTCACTATTCGGTTAGTTTCAACAAGGTTCCCCTTCATCTTTCACAAACCCGTGTGTGCAAAGCCCTCCATGGGTCATAGCAGACTACAGACTGCCATGGCTCAGCTTGGCACAGGTTAGTTGGTTAATTGGCTTGGTTTAATTGTAAATTGGCCCTAGTGTGTGTAGGATAGTGTTAGTGTGCGGGGATTGCTGGTCGGCACGGACTCGGTGGGCCGAAGTGCCTGTTTCCGCGCTGTATCTCTGCACTAAACTATAGTAAAGCAGACAGTGCGGTCACTGGGCAATAGACAATAGACAATAGGTGCAGGAGGAGGCCATTCGGCCCTTCGAGCCAGCACCGCCATTCAATGCGATCATGGCTGATCATCCCCAATCAGTACCCCGTTCCTGCCTTCTCCCCATATCCCCTGACTCCGCTATCTTTAAGAGCCCTATCCAGCTCTCTCTTGAAAGCATCCAGAGAACCTGCCTCCAGAGGCAGAGAATTCCACAGACACACCACTCTCTGAGAGAAAAAGTGTTTCCTCGTCTCTGTTCTTAATGGCTTACCCCTTATTCTTAAACTGTGGCCCCTGTTTCTGGACTCCCCCAACATCGGGAACATGTTGCCTGCCTCTAGCGTGTCCAAACATAGAAACATAGAAGCATAGAAACATAGAAAATCCCTGTGTTTCAATATGTTTCAATTCAAGCAGGACAGAGAGCCCGAGTATTGTCCAAGTTTCTCCATCACACCTAGCTGTTGTCACAGCAGTTGAAAGGTAGCAGGCACTGTGTAATTATCGGGGTGGGGTTCTGACATTTATGTGATCCTCTAATGCACCCTGCTCTTCCCAGATGTGACAATGTAATTGTCAACTAATATCTGGCACCTCACTGTCGGGTGTCAGAACTTCAGCAGAGATCCGTCGGGTTTTGAGTTGCTCTATTGTAATTGGTGCTTTGTCTGCGGCCTTGTCAGTCAGCAGCCGTGGCAAAGAGTCGAGAGTATTTGATTGTCCTATGTCCCAGATAGAACAACGATGGGACAAATGAGCTGCTGTTGTGGAGGAGGATGTCGTTGAAGCAATGCTTCAAGCTTGCTGTGACTGCCGGCCTGTCATGGATAAGTTCACCTCTAGTCTGGGCTGTCAGGGAGGAGAGGACAGGGTATCAGGCTGTGACAGTGCAGGGGACCTGATTCATTGATTTGCTCCATCTCCTCCCCTGCTCCTGTCATCTAACAGCTCACCTTTAGGTCATGGGTTTGCATTCAGAGTCAAAGTGTGGAAACAGGCCCTTTGGCCCAATTTGCCCACACCGGCCAACATGTCCCATCTACACTAGTCCCACCTTCCTGCCTTTGGCCCATATCCCTCCAAACCTGTCCTATCCATGTACCTGTCTAGCTGTTTCTTAAACATTGGCATAGATCCAGTCTCAACTACCTCCTCTGACAGCCACCAACCTTTGTGTGAAAACGTTACCACCTCAGATTCCTAATCAATCTTTTCCCCTTCACCTTGAACATATGTCCTCAGGTCCTCGTTTCACCTGCTCAGGTGCCCTGATTCATTTCTTTCTTGAGAAATCGTGGCTCTGCCTGGTCACCAAACCTGAAGAAAGTGATCAATTGGCTGTTTGATCTCCAGAAATCAGTGCAAGAACTGCAGATGCTGGTTTAGAGTAAAGATAGATACAAAGTGCTAGAGTAACTCAGGCAGTATCTCTGGAGAGAAAGAACCGGTGACGTTTCAGGTCTGAAGAAGGGTCCCGACCCGAAACATCACCCATACTTTTTTTTCCAGGGATGCTGTCTGATGCGCGGAGTTAGTTCAGTACTTTGTGTCTATCTTCGAGCTATCTGTACCTTCCCTCTCTGTGATAATTAGCTCCGCACTACCCAGAGAGTAGTTGTGGTTAGACCTTTGGAGGAATTTATTTGTAGTATTGCGTGCAGTTCTGGTCATCCCATTACAGGAACAATGTGGAGGCTTTGGAGAGGGTGCAGGAGAGATGCGTGGATTAGAGGGCTTCAGCTAAGAAGAGGTCGGTGGACTGAAATTGACTTCTCTGGCACATCAGAGGTTGAGGGGATACTCGACAGAAGTAGATAAAATAATGAGAGGCATAGATAGGGTAGACATTCAGAACCTTCCTCCCAGCATGGAAATGTCCAACAGTAAAGGACAAAACTATGTTGAGAGGGGGAAAGTTGAAGGGAGATGTGTGGGGTCATTTCTTTTATACAGAGGGTGGGCGGAGCCTGGAACTAGGGTTGCCAACTTTCTCATTCCCAAATAAGGTTAAAATAAGGGACAAATTCCCGTCGGCAATTCGTTGACCGACTGGGCCGTGTCTGGGTGAATGATGAGTTGGCCCGGGTGCTGGACTGCACACAAAGCCCAGCCGGTGGGCCAGCTGAGGAGTTTTGGCCCGGGCCAAAGTCCGGCACCCCGTCCAACTCATGAAGCGATGATTGGCCATGAGAAGGAGGGGTGGTGGTGGTGTCGGCGGTAAGCGAAGGTCCGATGGTCGGACAGCTGGCCGTGCTGCGACGGACGGGGCCACGGGCGAGGCGCTGCTGCTGCTGCTGCTGCACTCCATGGGATGCACTACGTCGGGACGGGTGAGGCGGGGCCGGGCACTCCGACCCGACAGTCCCCTCGACCCAAGTAATAGCGGTCAAATACGGGACAAGGGCGGTCCCGTACAGGACAAACCAATTTAGCCCAATATATGGGATGTCCCGGCTAATACGGGCCAGTTGGCAACCCTACCTGGCACACATTGACTGGGGGTGGCGGTGGAGGCAGATACGATAGTGGCGTTTAGATAGGCATGTGGATATGCAAGGAATAGAGGGATACAGATCACATACAGGCAGATGAGATCATGTTCAGCACCAACATTATGGGCCGAATGGCCCGTTGCTCTGCTGTAATGTTCTATATTCCATTTTCTAACTATAGAAAACTAACTAACTAACTAACTAAAGGCAGCCAAGTTATGCTGGCTTGAGCCTTCATTATTCTACTTGAGATCTGGTTAAGATGTTTAATTATTTATCTGCAGTACCTTCTGCTGTTTTTGGACGAGCTTTATTGCAAGACAATCTGTAACGTTTAGTCACAGAAGCAGATGGCTGCTCACAGGCAAACTCAACTGCAGATGCTGGAATCTGCAGCAACACACAAAGTGCTGGAGGAACTCAGCTGGTCAGGCAGCATCTGTGGAGGGTGGAGACCCTTCAGATCCTTCAGCAACCATGTTAGCTCTTTTCTTGTAGTTTAAAGATACAGCGTGGAAACAGGCCCTTCGGCCCACCCAGTCCGTACTGGCCAACGATCCCTGCACATTAATAACCCTGTCCCACGGTACGAGTTCATTCCAAGAGCTCTCCCGAGTTTAAAAAATAATCAAACTCGTGATAAGCACGGAGAATGAACGTAGCGGGTACGTCGGAGCTCGGGGACGTCTCTTAGCGGCTCGTAGCGCTAACGGCAGGTACTCGGGAAGACTCGTGAAGATTTTTCAACATGATGAAAAATGTCCACGAGAGCCCCGAGTACCGACGAGTGGCCATTACCGTCAATCTTTTTCACACAGAGAGTGGTGAATCTCTGGAACTCTCTGCCACAGAAGGTAGTTGAGGCCAGTTCATTGGCTATATTTAAGAGGGAGTTAGATGTGGCCCTTTGTGGCTAAAGGGATCGGGGGGTATGGAGAAAAGGCAGGTACAGGATACCGAGTTGGATGATCAGCCATGATCATATTGAATGGCGGTGCAGGCTCGAAGGGCCGAATGGCCTACTCCTGCACCTATTTTCTATGTTTCTATCTCCGAGTTCGAATCAGGGCAAACTCGGGTAGAACTCTTGGAAGAACTCATACAGTGGGACTGGGTTTTAACTCTGCCCTACACACACTAGGAACTAGGACTCTGGTGCTACTCACCGTCGCCGTCGCGGAGCTGGCCGAGACTGGAGCGGGTGGAGCGGTGGAGGAGCGCTGCTGCTGCTGCTGCCGCTGCTGCTGCTGTTGCTGCTGATGCCGCTGCTGCTGCTGAGTTTGTTAATCGCTGCTGCCGCGGGTCTGCGGACGGCGGGAACCGGCGGGAACCGGTGGGAACCGGGAACCGGGAGCCTGCGGCTCCCTGGAGAGAGACCGCTTTTCGGGGCTCCTGCAACGGCGACTTCCCCCGCCCGAGTTGCGGGGTTGAAGAGCTCCTGGAGCGGGGCCTGCATCACTGCCCCGCGCGGCTGGAATGGCCGCGGGACTTTGCGAGCGCACACCGGGGGCTCCAACACCAAGACCCGGTGTGCGACCTCGCACCACCCGGCGTGGCTTCAATGGCTGCGGGACAATCGCCATCGCCAGCCGGGGGCTATGACTTTGACTCTGACATCGGGGGGAGGAGAGTGCAGTGGAGAGATAAGTTTTTTTTGGCCTCCATCACAGTTATGTGATGGATGTTTATGTTAAATGAAATTATGTTGTGTCTGGGGTCTATTTGTGTGTATTGTATGGCTGCAGAAACGGCATTTCGTTTGGACCTCCAGGGGTCCAAATGACAATTAAATTGACTCTTGACTCTTGACTCTTGACATTTATACCAAGCCAATTAACCTGCAAACATGTACATTTGTGGAGTGAGGGAGGAAACCAGTACACCCGGAGAAAACCGACGCAGGTCCCGGGGAGAACGTGCACACTCCGTACAGACAGCACCTGTGGCTGGGATTGAACTGGGTCTCTGGCTCTGTGAGGATGTAGCTTTACCGCTGCGCCACCTGAGATCGGCAGAATGCTCGAGAGACACTCTCTCTTCTGCTTTTTGCGAATGTTTCTTTGATGCTGTATTTTTTCTTTCTTGGCCACGAAGTCAACATGAAGTATCAGACGAACACGGCTGGATATATCTCCTGAGTCTTTGACTAAAATATTTATATCTTTTAAAGTCAGATCCTTGCACATAAGCACGTAATGTATTTAGTCTTTGTCTTTTAATGAGGTAACTGTGGATTTGCCTTTCAAGGACCAGCCTTCACCAAGATCTTTCAGCTGATACCCAGCTGAGCTGTAAGGAGCTTTCACACCCAAGCTAATGCAAGCAAGCTGGTATAGATAATAGACAGACTTTCTCTTCAAGCTGACAGATGTGCAGACTTCTCTGCTCACAACAAAAGAAATTGTGTATCATTAGACAATAGACAATAGACAATAGGTGCAGGAGTGGGCCATTCGGCCCTTCGAGCCAGCACTGCCATTCACTGTGATCATGGCAGATCATCCACAATCAGTACCCAGTTCCTGCCTTCTCCCCATATCCCTTGACTTTACTATCTTTAAGAGCCCTATCTAACTCTCTCTTGAACGCATCCAGAGAATTGGTCTCCACTGCCTTTTGAGGGAGAGAATTCCACAGATTCACAAGTCTCTGGGTGAAAAGGTTTTTTCCTCATTTCCGTTCTAAATGGCCTACTCCTTATTCTTAAACTGTGGCCCCTGGTTCTGGACTCCCACAACATGGGGAACATGTTTCCTGCCTCTAGCATGTCCAATCCCTTAATAATCTTATATGTTTCAATAAGAATCCCTCTCATCCTTTTAAATTCCAGAGTATACAAGCCCAGTCGTTCCATTCTTTCAACATATGACAGTCCCGCCATCCCGGGAATTAACCTTGTCAACCTACGCTGCACTCCCTCAATAGCAAGAATGTCCTTCCTCAAGTTGGGAGACCAAAACTGTACACAATACTCCAGGTGTGGTCTCACCAGGGCCCTGTACAACTGCAGAAGGACCTTTTTGCTCCTATACTCAACTCCTCTTGTCATGACGGCCAACATACCATTAGCTATTAGGCTTTTGTAAAACTACAGCGACTACAACATTCATTGTTCCAGTTGCAGTACATATGACAATTAAACACTCTTGAGCTATAGATTCATCGAGCCGTATCCATGCCAACCAAGATGCCTCACCTAAACCGGTTTTCTTGACTATCTCACACTTGCACTGCAAAATATGTTGCTCTCTCTCTAAATAATATATGTTTTTCATATTGTTTACCTGCATCTCTGTAATCATAATTTAATCATCACTCTATGCATCATAGCACGCGATTCACTCTACAGGTGTCCCGCATAAAAGCTGAGCTGTTCTTAAACCCTTTGAAATTCAAGACACATGGGTGATAAATGTTACATCCATTATCATTTTTCTCCTTTTTGTAATTTTACTATTTAACTCTACGGATGAACAGCACCTCATATTCCGCTTAGCTTTCAACCCAGCGGTAGAAATCTTGATTTCACTAACCCTTGCATCCCCTCTCTCTCCGTCCCTCCCCCACCCTAGTCACCATACTAGTTTCACTGCCTTCCTGGTGAGTTTCACTGTCTGTATAACTCGTAATCTATCCCACGCCAACAATGGACCCTTGTGGGCTCCACATCGTTCATCGATCATCGGTGCTTTCTGCATATCTTCCGTTCATTCATCCTAAGTACCTTCGATATCCCTCGCTCTTCTTTCCCCCCCGACTCTCGATTGTAAGAAGGGGTCTCGACCCACTCAGTTACTCCAGGGGGTTTTCGGGATCACCGGAGATCTTCCCGCTGAGTTGCTCCAGCTTTCTGTGCCTGTCGTCTGCTGGATTGTACGTTGTGTGGGAAGTCCTTACCTGAGCTGCAGCAAGCAGTCTGTCGCTGGGATACAACCTAGAACCATACAGCATGGGGACAGTCATGAGTCAAGGGCAGTGGTCAAATGTAGACAATAGTCAATAGACAATAGGTGCAGGAGTAGGCCATTTGGCCCTTCGAGCCAGCACCGTGATCACCCACAATCAGTACCCCGTTCCTGCCTTCTCCCCATATCCCCTGACTCCGCTATCTTTAAGAGCCCTATCTAGCTCTCTCCTGCCACCGTCCTCTGAGACAGAGAATTCCACAGACTCACCACTCTCTGTGAGAAAAAGTATTTCCTCGTCTCCGTTCTAAATGGCTTACCCCTTATTCTTAAACTGTGGCCCCTGGTTCTGGACTCCCCCCCCCAACATGTTTCCTGCCTCTAGCGTGTCCAAACCCTTAACAATCTTATATGTTTCAATGAGATCCCCTCCTCATCCTTCTAAACTCCAGAGTGTACAAGCCCAGCTGCTCCATTCTCTCAGCATATGACAGCCCCACTATCCCGTGGAATTAACCTTGTAAATCTACGCTGCACTCCCTCAATAGCAAGAATGTCCTTCCTCAAATTAGGGGACCAAATCTGCACGCAATACTCCAGGTGTGGTCTCACTAGGGCTCTGTACAACTGCAGAAGGACCTCTTTGCTCCTATATTTGATTCCTCTTGTTATAAAGCAGTAGCTTTATATGAACCGAAGTGGAATGATGAAATTCATACTTGCAGCAGCACAACTGTCTGTCACGGGCGATCGATGGTCGGCACGGACTCGGTGGGCCGAAGGGCCTGCTTTCATGCTTTTTCGTTCAATCAATAATAAACATTAGAGGGATGTCAGCAAGATGGGGACATGTGAACCGAGAGCTGTCTGGGATGTTCACGGCGCTCTTGAGTCATCAAGATAAAGCCATATATATTATTTACAGAGGGAGCAGTAGCAAGAAGAAAGGCACATGCGGTAATGACACGCTGTAATCCTCCAGTATTGATCGTGGCAGCGTTAATTATTGAATGAGAAGGAGACATGACTGCGTACTTGGACAGCATTAGCCTCATGATGTAACTAAATCTTGACTACTTCATCAGCTGCAGGCCACACATCCAAACCATGCTGGTTCCAATCTCATGATGTATATATATATATGTGTGGATATATATATATATATATATATATGTGCGTGTGTGTGTGTGCGTGTGCGTGTGTGTGTGTGTGTGTGTGTGTGTGTACTTGTGAGTATATGTGTATATATACACACTGAACCTTTTTTTCTCTCCTTTATCAAATTATATACAGTCTACTAAAGTTGACATATTCTGTAGTGTTGCAGCAAGCAAGAATGTAATTGTTCTATCTGGGACACGTGACAATAAAACTCTCTTGACTGCCCGGTGCTGCAAACCAGACCTCATTGTGGGGCAAGTTACTGCTTTCTTCCAGGGACATTACTATCTTGTCCAGAATGTGCAGGAAGCAACTGCAGATTCTGGTTTACACTGAAGATAGACAAATACTCCAGCATTTTGAGTCGGGAACCTTATCCCCAGGGTGGGAATGTCCAACACTAGACAGCTGAGCTATAAGGTAAGAGGGGGGAAGGAAGTTAAATGGAGATGTGTGATGCAAGTTTGATACACAGAGGGTGGTGGGGGCATGATAGTTGCTGCCAGGGGTGGTGGTGTCAAGTCAAGTCAAAGTTTATTTGTCACATACACATACGAGATGTGCAGTGAAATGAAAGTGGCAATGCTCGCGGACTTTTGTGCAACAGGACAAACAACCAAACAAACTATACACACAATCATAACGCACATATTCTTTTACATAATAAATAATGGAAGGAAAAACGTTCAGTATAGTTAGTCCCTGGTGAGATAGGCATTTACAGTCCGAATGGCCTCTGGGAAGAAACTCCTTCTCAACCTCTCCGTTCTCATCGCATGGCAACGGAGGCGTTTGCCTGACCGTAGCAGCTGGAACAGTCCATTGCAGGGGTGGAAGAGGTCTCTCATGATAGTGTTGGCTCTGGAGTTGCACCTCCTGATGTATAGTTCCTGCAGGGGGGCAAGTGAAGTTCCCATAGTGCGTTCGGCCGAACGCTCTACTCTCTGCAGAGCCTTCTTGTCCTGGGCAGAGCAATTCCCAAACCAGATGGTAAAACCTTTCTTCAGACTGATATGGGCATCGTTTCGGGCAAAAACCCATCTTCAGACTTAACTGTGGCCCCTGATTCTGGACCCCCCAACATCGGGAACATGTTTTCTGCCTCTAGCATGTCCAAGCCCTTAACAATCTTATATGTTTCAATGAGAAGCCCTCTCATCCTTCTAAACTCCAGAGTGTACAAGTCCAGCTGCTCCATTCTCTCAGCATATGACAGTCCCACCATCCCGGGAATTAACCTTGTAAACCTACGCTGCACTCCCTCAATAGCAAGGATGTCCCTCAATAGCAAGCTTAACTTCATCACGTTCAGCACACACATTGTGGGCCGAAGGGCCTGTTCATGTGCTGTACTGTTCTCTACTCTTGTTTGTTCAATGTTGTGCCTGACTACAATATTGACAACATTTACACTTGCATCGGACAGCACAGTGCCACAGCGGTAGAGTTGCTGCCTCACGGCACCAAAGTCGACGGTTCGATCCTGACTCTGGGCGCTGTGTGTGTGGAGTTTGCACGTTCTCCCTGTGGCCGCATGGACTTTCTCCGGGTGCTCCGGCTTCCTCCCAGATGTCAAAGACGTGCAGGTTCGTAGGTTAAGTGGCTTCTGTAACAGATTGTCCCTGTTGTGTGTAGGGTGGAACGGCGGCGATCGCTGGTCGGGGGGGGGGGGGGGGGGGGGGGGGGGGACTCGGTGGGCCGAAGGGCCAGTTTCCGCACTGTTTCTCTAAACCAAACACCTCCGCTCCAGTTGCTCACCTGTGAACCAGTTCAGACATTTGGAGGAGGTGAACATAGAAACATAGAAACATAGAAATTAGGTGCAGGAGTAGGCCATTCGGCCCTTCGAGCCTGCACCGCCATTCAATATGATCATGGCTGATCATCCAACTCAGTATCCTGTACCTGCCTTCTCTCCATACCCTCTGATCCCCTTGGCCACAAGGGCCACATCTAACTCCCTCTTAAATATAGCCAATGAACTGTGGCCTCGACTACCCTCTGCGGCAGAGAGTTCCAGAGATTCACCACTCTCTGTGTGAAAAAAGTTCTCCTCATTTCGGTTTTAAAGGATTTCCCCCTTATCCTTAAGTTGTGACCCCTTGTCCTGGACATCCCCAACATCGGGAGCAATCTTCCTGCATCTAGCCTGTCCAACCCCTTAAGAATTTTGTAAGTTTCTATAAGATCCCCCTCAATCTCCTAAATTCTAGAGAGTATAAACCAAGTCTATCCAGTCTTTCTTCATAAGACAGTCCTGACATCCCAGGAATCAGTCTGGTGAACCTTCTCTGTACTCCCTCTATGGTAATAATGTCCTTCCTCAGATTTGGAGACCAAAACTGTACGCAATACTCCAGGTGTGGTCTCACCAAGACCCTGTACAACTGCAGTAGAACCTCCCTGCTCCTATACTCAAATCCTATTGCTATGACATGCATTGTCAATTAATGTCCCTCTCAATAACTGGCTGCTTGCTCATGCAATGTAAAATAAATAAAGGTGAGGTTATTTAAATTGTGAATGTGGCTGGTACTAAGAGGAAGTGGACCCAGATGAGCAGTTTATCACTTTTATCACCTGCTGACTGTACGGTGGCAGCTTGGTAATGTCGCAGGGAGGTTTACTCCCTTTTCCATATCGTGTTTACAAGAGCATTAGGACGTAACCTACATATGTTCTCATTAGGACACATGATGAAAGAATGGGTCGACTGGGCTTGTGTTCACTGGAATTTACAACAATGAGGGGGGATCTTATAGAAACATGTAAAATTCTTAAAGGATTGGACAGGCTAGATGCAGGAAAAATGTTCCCGATGTTGGGCTAGTCCAGAACCAGGGGCTCACAGTTTAAGAATAAGGGGAAGGCCATTTAGGACTGAGATGAAGAAAAACGTTTTCGCCCAGAGAGTTGTGAATCTGTGGAATTCTCTGCCGCAGAAGGCGGTGGAGGCCGATTCACTGGATGTTTTCAAGAGAGAGTTATCGGGGCAAGACCACCCGGTGAGAACGGCCAGGAACATCGGGCCTCCGTAGAGGCAATTGCGGTGGCCTCAATAGGCCTGACTTTGGGGTGAACTTGGGGTGGGGACTGGACATTGTGCTTTCCCTCACAGTGGTATCCACTGTGGGGGGATGATTTTTTTGTCTAATGTAATCCTGAAAGTCTGTGTCCAAGATGGCTGCCGTGAAGAGAGAGTGGACGCTGGCGAGCTTTGGCTGCCGCTGCTCTCTCTTCACACTGTGTTTTTGATTTTCTGTTTTTGGATTGAATTTTGTTTTTAATTTGTGTCTCTGTGATGTCTTTATTACTTATTTTATTCTGATTATATGTTTTTATTCCTATTAATCTATGTAAGGTGTCCTTGAGATGTCTGAAAGGCGCCCATTAAATAAAATTTATTATTATTATTATTATTAATATTACCTATTTCATCCCAAAATTACAACTAGTTTTGTGGCTGGAAAGCAGGAGAGAAACGGGCGGCCACGGTGGTGCAGCGGTTGAGTCGCTGCCTTACAGCGTTTGCAACGCCCGAGACCCGGGTTCGATCCTGACTACGGGCGCTGTCTGTACGGAGTTTGTACCTTCTCCCCGTGACCTGCGTGGGTTTTCCCCGAGATCTTTGGTTTCCTCCCACACTCCAAAGGCGTGCAGGCTTGTATGTTAGCGAGCTTGGCGTATGTATCAATTGTCCCTCGTGAGTGTAGGATAGCGTTAATGTGCGGGGATCGCTGGTTGGCACAGACTCGGTGGGCCGAATGGCCTGTTTCAGTCCTGTATCTCTAAACTAAACTGAACTAAAAGAAGGCAGGCATTTTGTGTGAAAAAAATCACATAGATCTCCAGCCAGTCGTTAAGATTTCATGTGTGGGAAGAAACTGCCGATCCTGGCTTATACCAAAGATCTCCAGAGATGCTTCCTGATCCGTTGAGTTACTCCAGCTTTTTGTGTCAATCTTTAGGATTTCAGCTATTTTTCAAGGGACGTGCAGAATGTTATTATTTTGTTCTCACCAATTTTAAAACAAGGACGATGATTAGTTCCCATTTCTTCTGTATTTAGTTACGTGGGCAGGGGGGAGGATGCAGTGGGGAGGTTGCCAGCTCCTTGATGAAGGTCTGAAGAAGGGTCTCGACCCGAAACGTCACCCATTCCTTCCCTCCAGAGATGCTGCCTGTCCCGCTGAGTTACTCCAGCGTTTTGTGTCTACCATTGTAGATGGTGTGGGTCTTGAATCAATGGAGGTACCAGTGTCGTGGCCCAGGTCACTTTCTAATCCCACCTGCATCAACAAATGCTAATTCATAAGTTCATAAATCATAGGAGCAGAAATAGGCCATTCGGCCCATCGAGTCTGCTCCGCCATTCGATCATGGCTGACCTATCTTTCCCTCTCAACCCCATTCTCCTGCCTTCTCCCCATAACCCCTGGCACCCGTACTAATCAAGAATCTGTTAACCTCCACTTTAAAAATACCCAATGACTTGACCTCCCCAGTTGTCTGTGGCAATGAATTCTACAGGTTCACCACCCTCTGGCTAAATAAATTCCTCCTCATCTCCTTTCTAAAGGTTCGTTGTTTAATTCTGAGGCTATGGCCTAGACTCTCCCACGAGTGGAAACATCCTCTCCACGTCCACCCATCTTTCTAAACTCCAGCGAGTCGAGGCCCAGTGCCGTCAAATGCTCATCGTATGTTAACCCACTCATTCGTGGGATCATTCTCGTAAATGGCAACTTGGTCGACATGGACTAGTGGGCCGAAGGGCCTGTTTCCTTGCTGTACAATTCTGTAACAGTTTGACTCTAACTGGTCCCAGTTGAACTCATTAACACTGGCAGCTCACAAAACAAATATGTTTCAATGTGAACACGGGCAGGAATAAAATTGTTGAATGTCACCTCCAATTTCTGGAAATATCGTTGTGCCCTTTTCAACTCAAATATCAGATCTATGTGGGTTAGCTGAATAGAATCTCTCCCTCCCTGAGGTAAGATTTTCCATTGTCCACCGAGTATAATATTGGTATCATCACCTCATGAGAAAGGTGGAGAAATTTCAGGCTTCTTAATGGGAGCGTGACAGAAAATGATCGATGTACTACGTAATAACTCTGCTGCCTCTCTCGGGAAGCCAGCGTTTCTTTGTGTTGGTTGACTAGATAGGGCTCTTAAAGATAGCGGAGTCAGGGGATATGGGGAGAAGGCAGGAACGGGGTACTGATTGGGGATGATCAGCCATGATCACATTGAATGGCGGTGCTGGCTCAAAGGGCCGAATGGCCTACTCCTGCACCTATTGTCCATTGTCTATCGTCTGTCATCATTATTCCTTAATTGTGCCACAGCCCCTTATTCTTATTGACTGAACCCATTTTAAAACGTGGCTTGAAGACAATAATTGATCATTGAATGCATTTTATTTTACATTCAAAACTAAAGTATTTGCAACATTCAAAATACTTTCGAAATGAAAATACATTGAAAATTCAAAATGTAGAAACAAAGAACTGCAGACACTGGTTAATACCCTGAAGGATAAAACGTATTCTGTTTGGGCGGCTGACAGCCCAACGGTATGAACATTGAATTCTCCAACTTTAGGCAACCTCTAACTAACTCCGACTTCCACCACGTCTTTTGGGAATAGCTCTGACAGAGAAATTTCCAAAAATTGCGTTTGCTGCCCAGTCTGTCACACAGCTCAAACTCCCCGCCATTAACTCCATCTACACTTCACACTGCCTCAGAAAAGCAGCCAACGTAATCAAAGACTTGTTCCACCCCAGTCATTCCTTCTTCTCCCGGCTCCTGTTGGGCAGAAGGTACAGGAGCTTGAAAGCGGACGCACCTCCCGCCTCAGGAATAGCTCCTGGCCATCCGTTATAAGACTTCTGAATGGTCCTTCCATAAACTAAGGTACTCAAGCCCATTGTGGACATTGGACTTTGTCTCTGGAACTGATGCGCTACAATGCAGCGAGACCTGGGTGTCATGGTACACCAGTCATTGAAAGTAGGCATGCAGGTGCAGCAGGCAGTGAAGAAAGCGAATGGTATGTTTGCATTCATAGCAAAAGGATTTGAGTATAGGAGCAGGGAGGTTCTACTGCAGTTGTACAGGGCATTGGTGAGACCACACCTGGAGTATTGTGTACAGTTTTGGTTTCCGGCTACGTTTCATCTCTTTTTGCTCTGATCCATGTGTCGGATAGAACTGCAGATGCTGGTTTAAATCGAAGGTGGACACAAAATGCTGGAATGACTCAGCGGGACAGGCAGCACAGGCTGATGTGACTGGGGAGATTTGCAGTGAGATCCCTTGTGTAAGGGATGTCCCAGGACTGAAGTCCTGGTTGTGTTTTTCTGAAAGTATGGAGCCACCAAACCGTACCGATGGTTATACCAAAGATAGATGCAAAAGGTTTCACTGAAGCATATGCAAGGCTCTCAGGCAAGAGGATTTGAGTATAGGAGCAGGGAGGTTCTACTGCAGTTGTACAGGGCATTGGTGAGACCACACCTGGAGTATTGCGTACTGTTTTGGTCTCCAAATCTGAGGAAAGACATTCTTGCCATAGAGGGAGTACAGAGAAGGTTCACCAGACTGATTCCTGGGATGTCAGGACTTTCATGTGAAGAAAGACTGGATAGACTCAGCTTGTACTCACTAGAATTTAGAGGATTGAGGGGGGATCTTATAGAAACTTACAAAATTCTTAAGGGGTTGGTCAGGCTAGATGCAGGAAGATTGTTCCTGATGTTAGGGAAGTCCAGGACAAGGGGTCACAGTTTAAGGATAAGGGGGAAATCCTTTAAAACCGAGATGAGAAAAACATTTTTCACACAGAGAGTGGTGAATCTCTGGAATTCTCTGCCGCAGAGGGTAGTTGAGGTCAGTTCATTGGCTATATTTAAGAGGGAGTTAGATGTGGCCCTTGTGGCTAAAGGGATCAGGGGGTATGGAGAGAAGGCAGGTACAGGATACTGAGTTGGATGATCAGCCATGATCATATTGAATGGCGGTGCAGGCTTGAAGGGTCGAATGGCCTACTCCTGCACCTATTTTCTATGTTTCTAATGGTAACTGTAACTTTAAGGACTGAGTACCAGAATGGTGTGATTTGCATCATGTGATATATTTTCTATGTTTCTGTTTCTATGCTGAGAACTATATTCTGCACTCTGTATCTTCCCCTTTGATCTACCTATTGTACTGGAGCTTGACTGTATTTATGTACAGTATTATCCGATCTGATTGTATAACATGCAAAACAAAACCTTCACTGTAGCCATGACATCACAATAACAAACCTAAAGCCAATATTGATTATTGATAACGGCATTGTGTTTGATTGGGAATTCTCACTGGCAGTGATAGGCAACAGTTCATCCAGGGAAATAAAGTCACATCCACAACTGCCACAGTCATCCATGGTGTTCCTCAGGGATCGGCGTTGGGGCATCATCTATATTCTACCTCTCAAGAGGTAGAATATAGATGATTCTCCGTCATTTTGGAATCAATTTTCACTGCTACGCCGATGATACACAACTTTACCTCTCCACAAAACCAAACACCTCCCTTCCCCCAACTGCCCTCACCACCTCTCTCCAAGCTATCAGCCTTTTATTTTTATTTTTTATTTTTTTATGATACTGCCTGTAGGGGAAATTTGTTTTGTTGTCTCAAATTGAGCCAGTGACAATAAATTTGAATACAATACAATGAATACAATACAAGCTATCAGCAACTGGATGTCACTCAACCTTCTAAAACTCAATGGAAATAAAACAGAAATCATGCTAATTGGCTCAAAGTCCACACTCTCCAAAACCCACCCATTCACCATCTCAGTTGATGGCTCACCCATACCCACCTCCTCCCGTGTCAAAAGTCTCGGCGTCATTCTGGACAGTACACTTCCCTTTGGCCCCCACATCAGCAATATCACACGCTCTGCATACTTTCATCTCCGCAACATCTCCGCAACATCTCCAGACTCCGCCCCTCCCTCTCCAAAGACAATACAAACGTCCTCATCCACGCTCTGGTCACATCCCGTATCGATTACTGCAACGCCCTCCTCACTTGCACCTCCAATAAACTTCTTCATCACCTCCAATGCATTCAGAACTCTGCAGCCCGGATCATCCACCCGCACCAGATCATCGGACCACATCACACCCATCCTCACTCAGCTCCACTGGCTCCCTGTGCACCACCGGATTAACCACAAGATTTTACTGCTGACCTTCAAAGCCCTACACCACCTTGCTCCCCAATACCTCTCTGACCTGCTGCTACCATACACTCCTTCCCGGTCACTTAGTTCCTCCTCAGCTGCAATTTTAACTGTCCCCACATTTAGACTCAGCACCATGGGTGCCAGAGCCTTCAGCTGCTCTGCCCCACGTCTCTCTGGAACACTCTCCCACCTCCCATCCGTCACCTGGACACTATCGATCCATTCAAATCACAACTCAAAACACACCTGTTTAGATTAGCATACCCAACATAACTTCCACCATGTTCACCCTGAGTTTAAAGACTTAAAATGTTTTGTGTATTTTTTTATGTTTTTATAATCAACTTGATTTTAATATTGATAAATGCAATTTGATTTTATGTATTGATAAGGTGTCCTTGGGTGTCCATTTTATCGCCTGCAAATAAGATGCCTTGGGTTATTATTATATTATTATTAAGTGAAGGAGCTTCAAGGAAGAAGTTCAGTTGCCGTTTAGTTTATTGTCACAAGCACCAAGGTACAGTGAAAGGCTTTTTGTTGCGTGCTAACCAGTCAGCAGAAAGTCAGTACATGATTACAATCAACCCATTTACAGTGTATAGATACATGATAAGGGAATAATGTTTAGTGCAAGGTAAAGCCAGCAATATGGAGAGAAGGTAGGTACAGGATACTGAGTTGGATGATCAGCCATGATCATATTGAATGGCGGTGCAGGCTCAAAGGGCCGAATGGCCTACTCCTGCACCTATTTTCTATGTTTCTATGTTAGTCCATGAGTTATTGGGACTTGTTATTAATGTTTAATGTTTTATGTGTCATTTCTAACTGTCACTGTACGTCATGTTGTCACTTGTGGGCGGAGCACCAACGCAAATTCCTTGTATATGAATACTTGGCCAATAAACTTATACATTCATTCATTCATTGTGATCTTTAGTTTAGTTTAGAGATACAGCACGGAAACAGGCCCTTCAGCCCACCGGGTCGACCATGTATTTTTCTCATGCGAGATTGAACCCCTTGCATTAAAGACGTTATGGCAATGCCAATACCAACAGTCGCATAGGAACAGGAAAATAAGATACAAATAATAGTTCTCTGTATTCAAGTTGGTACTGTTCATGATGTACATGAATAAATTAGCACCATCAAATCCACATCAGCTGTCTGCTCGAGCAACTTGCCAACCCCACTTCTTTGCTCGAAACCCTTCTTTTTTTTTAACGTTTCTGTTTATTATTGTCACATGTCCTTGGATACAGTATGCCGCATACTATCCAATCAGTGTAAGAAAGAACTGCAGGTGCTGGTTTAAATTGAAGTTAAACACAAAATGCTGGAGTAACTCAGCGGGTGAGGTAGCATCTCTGGAGAGAAGGAATGGGCGACATTTTGGGTCGAGGCCCTTCTTCAGATCGTCTGAAGAAGGGTCTCGACCCGAAACGTTGCCCATTCAATAGACAATGGACAATAGACAATAGGTGCAGGAGTAGGCCATTCGGCCCTTCGAGCCAGCACAGCCATTCAATGTGATCATGGTTGATCATCCACAATCAGTACCCCGTTCCTGCCTTCTCCCCATATCCCCTGACTCCGCTATTTTTAAGAGCCCCATCTAGCTCCGTCTTGAAAGTATCCAGAGAACCGGCCTCCACCGCCTTCTGAGGCAGAGAATTCTACAGACTCACCACTCTCTGTGAGAAAATGTGTTTCCTTGTCTCCGTTCTAAATGGCTTATTCCTTCTCTCCAGAGATGCTACCTCACCCTTTGAGTTACTCCAGCATTTTGTGTCGACTTACCACCCAAACAGATCGGATACCACCACACATAAATACAATCAATGCAAACTCAAGTACAATGGGTGGAGCAAAGGGGAAGATACAGAATGCAGGCTATAGTTCTCAGCGTTGTAGCGCACCAGTTCCAGAGACAAAGTCCAATGTCCGCAATGGGGTAGAGGTGAATCGGACAGTTGCTAATGGAAGGACCGTTCAGATGCCTGATAACAGAGGGGAAGAAGCTGGTTCTGGGCGCTTTCAAGCTTACTCCCAGACAGAATGATTCATTTTGTAAACAACAATGAAATCTGCTTCCACTGCCTGATGAAACAATTTCACATTGATGTGCTTGGTTCTTGACCCTTATGTCAGTCTGATCAGTTTATTTTCCCAACACTACAGACTTTTTTAGAATTTGAATGCATCTCTGAAAATACCTTTCAAACTCTCCTGCTCTCAAGAGAACAATCCCAACATCTCCTGTCTTCAAATCTGCAACCATTTCACCAGATCTTTGCTTCACCCTCTCCAGAGCCTTTACACCCGTCTCATGCCCAGAAATGAATGCCTTGCTCTAGTTGTAGCGGAACGAATAGTTTCGAGAAGGTTCAACATCACCTTCTTTCTTTTGTTTCCATATAACCATATAACAATTACAGCACAGAAACAGGCCATCTCGGCCCTACAAGTCCGTGCCGAACAACTTTTTTCCCCTTAGTCCCACCTGCCTGCACTCACACCATAACCCTCCATTCCCTTCTCATCCATATGCCTATCCAATTTATTTTTAAATGATACCAATGAACCTGCCTCCATCACTTCCACTGGAAGCTCATTCCACACCGCCACCACTCTCTGAGTAAAGAAGTTCCCCCTCATATTACCCCTAAACTTCTGTCCCTTAATTCTGAAGTCATGTCCTCTTGTTTGAATCTTCCCTATTCTCAAAGGGAAAAAGCTTGTCCACATCAACTCTGTCTATCCCTCTCATCATTTTAAAGACCTCTATCAGGTCCCCCCTTAACCTTCTGCGCTCCAGAGAATAAAGACCTAACGTATTCAACCTATCTCTGTAACTTAGTTGTTGAAACCCAGACAACATTCTAGTAAATCTCCTCTGTACTCTCTCTATTTTGTTGACATCCTTCCTATAATTGGGCAACCAAAATTGTACACCATACTCCAGATTTGGTCTCACCAATGCATTGTACAATTTTAACATTACATCCCAGCTTCTATACAGATTTCCTGTGTCTCCAAAAATGAATTCTCAGCATATTTTGCCTTGCCAAGGAGGCAGAGGTTAGAGTTGCTGCCTCACAGCGCCAGAGACCCAAATTCCATCCTGACTACGGGTGCTGTCTGTACGCAGTGTGTACGTTCTCCCTGTGACTGTGTGGCTCCGATTCCTCCCACATTCCAAAGACGCACAGCTTGGTCGGATAAACATTGTAAATTGTCCCTAGTGTGATAGTGTTAAGGACCTGTTCCCCTTTCACGACCTAATTCACGACCTCTGCTGAGTTTGCCCTTGACTCGTACTCGCAGCATAGTCGTCACCAGGTTGTAGGAGGTTGTAGGCAGGCCGTGATGCTAGTCGTAGGTACTCGTGGCATCAAGTAGGTCGGGGCGTTTTTTCTAGCCTGATGCAAAATGTCCACGAGTAAAAAAGGTCGTACATTAGGTCGTGAAAGTGGGACAGGCACTTAAGTGTGCAAGGATCGCTCGCCGGTCGGCCCGGACTCGATGGGCTGAAGGGCCTCTTTCTGTGCTGTATCTCTAAACTAAACTAAACTAAACTAAGCATAGAATCAGGGGTCCGTTTCTGCATCCATTATACAATTGCATCTAAAGCTGCCATTGGACACTGCTGCATGCTAAACCTCACTCACTGTATGGCGGTCCAATCCGTTTCTTTGTGGTGTATGGTATTCCTTCTGGCTGGTTGCCAGACTTTAACGTTTGAGTGAGCTGCACGTTTTGAAATGGTGCCCTCTGCTGCCAAGCTATTAATGTTTGCCAAGAAACATCCTGACTCTTGGGAAAACCCATCAAATCCTTCCTTGTGTGCAGAGAACTATTACTCATTATCATGTTTTCCATTCCCTCAGCCAGTGTCATATTAACACTGCCACAAAGTTTAGTTTAGTTTAGAGATACAGCGCGGAAACAGGCCCTTCGGCCCACCGAGTCCGCGTTGACAAGCGATCCCTGCACACCAACACTATCCTACACACACCGGGGACAATTTACACATTTACACCAGGCCAATTAACCTACAAACCTGTAAGTCTTTGGAGTGTAGGCGGCGCGGCTCTGGCCAGCAGCGGCCTCTGCAGCCTGTCCGCGTTTTTATTATTTTTTTGTCTTTGTTTTTATGTATTTTTTGTTATTTTATGTTGGGGTGTGTGTGTGGGGGGGGGGGGGGGTGGGGTGGGAGGGGGGGGGAAACTTTTTGAATCTCTCCCTGCACTGGAGACCCGACCTTTTCTCGTCGGGTCTCAGGTGTCGTTGAGGCCGCAACGAGGAGCGGCCTCCAACAGGAAGAAGCCGGGGACTCAGGTGCCGACTCACCGTTGCCGTCGCGGAGCTGGCCGAGTCCGGAGCGGGTGGAGCGGTGGAGGAGCGCTGCTGCTGCTGCTGCTGCTGCTGCTGCTACCGGAGAGTCGGAGGCTGCTGCTGCAGGTCTGCGGACGACGGCATCGGGAGCCCGCGGCTCCCTGGAGGGAGACCGCTTTTCGGGGCTTCTGCAACGGCGAATTCTCCCGCCCGAGTTGCGGGGTTGAAGAGCTCCTGGAGCGGGGCCTACATCACTGCCCCGCGCGGCTGGAACGGCCGCGGGACTCTGCGAGCGCACGCCGGGGGCTACAACACCAAGACCCGGTGTGCGACCTCGCACCACCCGGCGTGGCTTTAATGGCCGCGGGACAATCGCCATCGCCAGCCGGGGGCTATGACTTTGACTCTGACATCGGGGGGGGGGGAGAGTGCAGTGGAGAGATAAGTTTATTTGGCCTTCCATCACAGCTATGTGATGGATGTTTATGTTAAATGTAATTATGTTGTGTCTGGGTCTATTTGTGTGTAATGTATGGCTGCAGAAACGGCATTTCGTTTGGACCTCCAGGGGTCCAAATGACAATTAAATTGACTCTTGACTCTTGACTCTTGTGGGAGGAAACCGAAGATCTCGGAGAAAACCCGCGCAGGTCACGGGGAGAACGTACAAACTCCGTACAGACGGGGTTGAACCCAGGTCTCCGGCGCTCCAAGTGCTGTAAAGGGCCTGTCCCACTGTACAAGGTAATTCAAGAGTTCTTCCGAGTTTCCCCTGATTTGAACTCGGGGAAATTACGGTAATGGCCGCTTGTAGGTACTCGAGGCTCTCGTGGACTTTTTTCAACATGTTGAAAAATCTTCACGAGTCTTCACGAGCTTACCATGTTTCTCGAGTACCTGCCGTTAGCGTTTCGAGCCGCTAAGAGACGTCCCCGAGCTCCGACGTACCCGCTACGTACATTCTACATGCTTACCACGAGTTTGATTTTTTTTTAAATCTCGGGAGTGCTCTTGAATGATCTCGTACAGTGGGACAGCCCCTTAAGGCAGCAACTCTACCGCTGCAGTAATGAACACTTTGTAACGTGCTCACAGCCCTTTACATGGTGACTCTTTGCACACTTTGTGTACAGTATGGAAAACTAAACATATCACTGTGGCATGTCACAGGTGATGATAAAATAGCAGTCAATCCATCAGGCAATTTTGCTTGAAAGAAGTATTTGTGGACCTTTATTAAACATCTTTTGAAAGTCGATATATCAACACTGTGAATGTGAAGAAGGGTCCCGAACTGAAATGTTGGCTGTCCATTGTATCCACAATTGGTGCCTGACCCACTGAGTTCCCCCAACACTTTTTTTCCCCCCCCCCTCAAGATTTCAATGCCAGCAGTCTCTCATGTCTCAATCCTCTGTGTATCTGATTCAACTTTGACCAGCAAGATTCACATCAGCAAATTGATGGCTTTCAGTTTAGTTTTGAGATACAGGGTGGAAACAGGCCCTTTGGCCCTCGAGTCCATGCCAAACCATCGATCACACGTAACACTAGTTCGATGTTATTTTCGCTTTTGCTTCCTACACGCTAGGGACAATTTACATAAGCCAGACAACCTGCATGTCTTTGAAACTTGGGAGGAAACCAGAGCACCCGGAGAAAACCCACACGGTCCCAGGGAGAATGTGCAAACTTTGTAGGGACAGCACCCGAGGTCAGGATCGAACCCGTGTATTTGGAGCAGCCAGGCAGCAACTCTACTGTGCCACCTGAATTTTCTGAATGAATTATTATTCAATTTCACTCTGATTAACTCCATCAGGCTCCCCATCAATAAGGTTAAATTAACAGATCTATAACTGCTGGCCTCGTTTTGTATGGCTGTAACATTTGTGAAGATCCCATCCTCACACACCTAACTCACGTTGAAATATACATGAAGATGACAAGCAATGCCTCTCTGGATTTAACCTTTGTTTCCTGCACCAATCTTGGATGCATGCCACCTGGCTGGTGACTTATCTATCTTTGATACTGTTAACCTCTCTCATACCTCGACTCCGTCTCTCACCCCATTACAAGAAGGATATTAATGGTTCGGAAAGGACACAGAGGAGGTTTACCAGATTGATGCCTGGATTAGGTGGATATTAGCGACAGGGAGATGTTGGATTGATTTCTCTGGAACGCTGGAGGTTACAGGAAGACCTGTTAGAAGTATGTCAACAACGTATGACAGGCCAGATAAGATAGACAGTCAGAACCTTTTTCCCCAGATGGAAATATATAATATGAGAGGACATAGTTTAAAGATGAGAGGGCAAAGTCTTCTTGGCATCTGGCATAAAGAGGAGGTCAAGTGGGAGGTGGATACTGAGGGAGGGGGAGTTTTAGTTGGCAGATGTGTGGACAACAGCTAGCGGGGGAAACAAGGCAAAAGGCTATGAGATAAGGAGAGACGAGGGTGTGAAAAGTGAAGCCAGAGGAAAGGATATCAGTGGCAGCCGATTGGCGGTTAAGGGTGGAAGGGGGAGAAAGATATTTTTCTCTTTCAGTATAGGATTTCAGTCTAGGAGTAAAGAGGTTCTTCTGCAGTTGTACAGGGCTCTGGTAAGATCACATCTGGAGTATTGTGTACAGTTTAGGTCTCCTAATTTGAGGAAGGACATCCTTGCGATTGAGGCAGTGCAGCGTAGGTTCACAAGATTGATCCCTGGGATGGCGGGACTGTCATATGAGGAAAGATTGAAAAGACTAGGCTTGTATTCACTGGAGTTTAGAAGGATGAGGGGGAATCTTATTGAAACATATAAGATTATAAAAGGACTGGACAAGCTAGATGCAGGAAAAAATGTTCCCAATGTGGGGCGAGTCCAGAACCAGGGGCCACAGTCTTAGAATAAAGGGGAGGTCATTTAAGACTGAGGTGAGAACAAACCTTTTCACCCAGAGAGTTGTGAATTTGTGGAATTCCCTGCCACAGGGGGCAGTGGAGGCCAAGTCACTGGATGGATTTAAGAGAGTTAGATAGAGCTCTAGGGGCTGGTGGAATCAAGTTGTATGGGGAGAAGGCAGGCATGTGTTATTGATTGGGGATGATCAGCCATGATCACAATGAATGGCGGTGCTAACTCGAAGGGCCGAATGGCCTCCTCCTGCACCTATTTTCCATGTTTCTATGTTTCTTTGTCAAGAGTCAAGAGTGTTTTATTGTCATGTGTCCCAGATAGGACAATGAAATTCTTACTTGCTGCAGCACGACACAATATGTAAACATAGTACCTAGCGGGAGATAAAAGATCAGTGTGTGTAGACACATGCGCACATACTCAATAAAAAACAAATATAGTGCAATAATAATAGTCTGTTGCAGTTCAGAGCTTATTTGTTGCCGTGTTTAATAGCCTGATGGCTGTGGGGAAGAAGCTGTTCCTGAACCTGGACATTACAGTCTTCAGGCTCCTGTACCTTCCTCCCGATGGCAGTGGTAAGATGAGTGTGTGGCCAGGATGGTGTGGGTCTTTGATGATGTTGGCTGCCTTTCTGAGGCAGCGACTGCGATAGATCCCTTCGACGGTGGAGAGGTCAGAGCCGGTGACGGACTGGGCAGTGGTCAAGACGTTTTGCAGTCTTTTCTGCTCCTGAAATTTAACGTACTTATTGAGGCCTTTACAGGCTTAATTAGATATGTACGGTGGTAAGATACCCTGAGGCTTTCATTTAAGGTTAAAAACTCTGGAGTCTTTCATCAAATGAACAGGATGCCTCCAGAGTCCGTGTGGTGTCCCACATTTACACGGATACATCAGAGCCAATGAATCAACTGAAACCTTGTAGTTTTATAAATGAATGGAATAAAAGCACAAAGGCGGCCCAGTGGCACAGCGGTAGAGTTGCTGCCTCACCGCGCCAGAGACCCGAGTTCGATCCTGACAACGGGTGCTGTCTGTACGGAGTATGTACGTTCTCCCCGTGACCTGTGTGGGTTTTCTCCGATATCTTCGGTTTCCTCCCACACTCCGAGGACGTGCAGGTTTGTATTTTAATTGGCTTGCTGTAAACGTAAAATTGTCCCCAGTGTGTGTTGGTTAGTGTTAGTGTGCCGGGGATCGCTGGTCGGCACGGACTCGGTGGGCCGAAGGGCCTGTTTCTGCACTGTATCACTAAACTAAACTAAACTAATCTCTAGACTGTATCACTAAACTAAACTAGACTAAACTAGACTAATCAATATTTTTTAAAGTGGATGAAATGCAGCCATATTGCAGGAAGAATGACTAATGCCCCTGTCCCACTTAGGAAACCTGAACGGAAACCTCTGGAGACTTTGCGCCCCACCCAAGGTTTCCGTGCGGTTCCCGGAGGTTTTTGTCAGTCTCCCTACCTGCTTCCACTACCTGCAACCTCCGGCAACCACCTGCAACCTCCAGGAACCGCACGGAAACCTTGGGTGGGGCGCAAAGTCTCCAGAGGTTTCCGTTCAGGTTTCCTAAGTGGGACAGGTACCTTACTCTCCTGAGAGAAATGGGGTTTGGTAGTTATAGACAACAGGTGCAGGAGGAGGCCTTTCGGCCCTTCGAGCAGTAGAGGCAGTGAAAGGTCCAATTATCGAGGCCAAAGAGTTTAACAGCATGAGAGAGCCAATCCCTGTTAAAGTAGTGAGCAGGCAGAGGAAGAGTTGTGTTGGCACATCTAACCTACTCTTCCCTCTGTAGTGAGTAGATGGGAAAGTGGGACAACATAGAGCGAGTGTTTCAGTTTCAGTCTAGTTTATTGTCACGTGGGTACGGTGAAAAGCTTTTGCTGCGTGCTAACCGGTCAACGGAAAGACAATACATGATTACAATCGAGCCGTTCAAAGTGTGTTGAAGGGAATAACGTTTAGTGCAAGGTAAAGCCAGTAAAGTCCGATCAAAGGTAGAGAAAAGTGGTGGAGAAACTCAGCGGGTGCAGCAGCATCTACGGAGTGAAGGAAATAGGCTCCTCCAGCACTTTTCTCTACCTTCAATTTTCCAGCATCTGCAGTTCCTTCTTAAACACAAAGTCTGATCAAAGATAATCCGAGGGTCACCAATGCGGTGGATAGTAGTTCAGGACTGCTCTCTGGTTGTGGTGGGATGATGTTCAGTTGCCTGATAACAGCCGGGAAGAAACTGTCCCTGAATCTGGAGGTGTGCGTTTTCACACTTCTGTGCCTTTTGCCCAGTGGGAGGGGGGAGAAGAGGGAGTGGCCGGGGTGTGACCCATCCTTGATGTAGTGTGAACGGATGATCGATGGTCAGTGTGGACTCGGTGGGCTGATAGGTCTGTTCCCCAGCTTATTTTTGGATCAATAAACCTGCTTCCTCACCCCACCCATGTCTTTGCTGTCTCTTGACGACGATTCTAACGCACTTCTACCTCTCTGCAAATCTCAGGTCATTCACAGCCCTACTGGCCCTAAGCCAGTTCACCCCACTCCCCTCCGGCCATCAAACCTCTGATGTCTGTGCTCTTCCAACTCTTGGCTTCTTTGCCATACCCAGTTTTAGTTGTTGCGCATTGTCAAGTCCCAAGCTCGATAATTCCCACCTCAGTCAGTCCCCCCCCCATCATTGTTCAAAGTCAAATCAAGGTCAAAGTCAAGTTTATTCGTCACATGCACCCGAAGGTGCAGTGAAATGAATTTGCCAGCAGCGATACACTTAAAAAGAACACACAATACACTATAAAATTTAGCACAAACATCCACCGTCACTGTGGTGGAAGGCAACAAAGTTCAGCCAGTCCTCCTCCCTTGTTCACCTGTGGTCGGGGACATAGACCTCCCCGTAGTCGCCGCTACCACGGCTCGAGTACAGGCCCTCTTGTCGGCATGATCTAAACCCCGACGTCAGGACGGTGAAACACACAACGCAGCTTGGAGGTCCCGAATCGACATTTTCCAACCGGAGTCCGCGGCTTCAGGATGCTATAGGTTGCAGGCCGGCGATCGGAGCTCTTCTTCAGTGATCCCTGGCGAGGGATCCCGCTCCGGCTGGTTAGTCCACTCCACGCCCGCGGCTAGAAGCTCCGCAGACCTCAGCCCCGTGATGTCAAAGACACCAGGCCAGCATTCTGAGCACTCCTCTCTGGCGACTCCCGGCAAGGGTTCGCCCGCTCCGCGATGGAAAAGTCCACGCTGCGCCTGCTGCCGATGCTCCGGGCCCGACTCCGGGAAAGGCCGCTCCAATCCACGATGTTAGGGCGCAAGGGAGGCGACATGGAAAACGTTGCCCCCCTGTGGAGGCGGCGGCAGAAAACGGTTTCCCCCTTTGCCCTCCTCACCGCCCCCCACATAAGGCATACCGAGAGACACCCAAACTGACATTAGACACACCAAATAACGAACACGCTGCTGGCAGGGCAGCCATTTCGCAGCTCCCCCACCGACATAGTTCCATCTTGTTACAAGCTTCTTCAACTAAAGCATTGAAGACCTGCTTGTCTATCTCCTCACGAGAGGTAGTGTCAAGACTTGGATTGTTTCTCTGGAACACCAGAGGTTATGGGGAGACCTGATACAAATCTATAAAATTATGAGAGGCACAGATCGGGTCGACAGTCAGAACCCTCTTCCCAGGATGGAGAAATCAATTACTAGAGGGCATAGCTTTAAGGTGAGAGGGGTAAAGTTTAAATAAGATACAGAGAGAGCACGCAGCCTTTGCGGTGCTCCTATGCTGAGGGTTTATGGGTCCGCGATGTGCTTTCCCAGCCATGATCATATTAAATGGCGGTACAGGCTTGAAGGGCCGAATTGCCTACTCCTGCACCTAATTTCTATGTTTCTATGTTTCTATGTTTCTATGAGGAAACATTTTTTCTGTTGTAAGTCTGTGGAATTCTCTGCCTCAGAGGGCAGTGGAGGCCGGTTCTCTGGATACTTTCAAGAGAGAGCTAGATAGGGCTCTTAAAGATAGTTGAGTCCGGGGATATGGGGAGAAGGCAGGAACGGGGTACTGATTGGAGATGATCAGCCATGATCACATTGAATGGCAGTGCTGGCTTGAAGGGCCGAATGGCCTAATCCTGCACCTATTGTCTATTGTCTAACCAGCCAGCAGAAAGACAATACGTGATTACAATCGAGCCATTCACGGTGTACAGATACATGATAAGGGAATAACGTTTAGTGCAAGGTAAGGCCAGCAGAGTCTCCGATCAAGGATAGTCTGAGGGTCAGTGATGAGGTAGATAGTAGTACATTTGTGGTGCCAGATCATTTGCAGCAGTGAAAGGCAGTGGAGCCAGAACTGATGGAGCAGAGTGGAGAGGAAACTGGAAGTGTATTTACTTTTGCCGGATATTAGACTAAAGACATTGATTATTCCCTTGAACCATTTATAACTGCAACTTCAAAGCGCTGTTGGCTCTATCCCCCTGCGGCTATCCGTCACTCCATCGAATTCTTTGAGATCAATAATTCAAAAGGCACAAGAAGCTGGAGTAACTCAGCGGGACAGGCAGCATCTCTGGAGAGAAGGAATGGGTGACGTTTCGGGTCGAGACAGGATCGAGACAGACATCACAACATCAGCCTGAGGAAGTGTCTCGATCCAAAACGTCACCCATTCCTTCTCTCCAGAGATGCTGCCTGCCCCACTGGGTTACTCCAGCATTTTTGTGTAGCCTGGGAGAGGATGTTGACATTGGTTCACCTGCAAATGTGGGGCTTTGGATTGGTGTAGTGTAGGTAGTTTTCCAGGGCTTTGGACATGGCAAAAAAAAACAGTGCAGCTTCAGAACAGGTCCTTCGGCCCACAATGTCCGTGTGAACATGATGCCAAATTAAACGAGACTCCTCTGACCATGCATGATTTATATCCGTGCGTTGCCTGCATATCGACAATGATGTATCATTCATTCATTCATTCATTCATTCATACATTCATTCATTCATTCATCATTCATTCATTCATTCATTCATTTCATTCATTCATCATTCATTCATTCATTCATTCATTCATCATTCATTCATTCATCCATGCGCCTATCTACAGGCCTCTCAAAGGACATGATCAGATCAGCCCCATCACCATCCCTGGCATCGTGTTCCAGGCACCCGCCATCCTCTGTGTGATAAACCTGCTACACACATCCCCTGTCACTTACAACCCATGCCCTCTACTGTTTGACATTTCCACACTGGCTTGAAAGTTCGGACTGTCCCGTCCTATCTATCTTAGGGCGGTCAAGGTGGCGCTGCAGTAGAGTTGCTGCCTTACAGCGAACGCAGCGCTGGAGAACCGGGTTCGATCCCGACTACGGGCGCTGTCTGCACGGAGTTTGTACGTTCTTGTGAGTTGTCTCCGAGATCTTCGTTTTCCTCAAACACTCCAAAGCCGTACAGGTTTGTAGGTTAATTGGCTTGGTATTAAATGTATATTGTCCCTAGTAGGTGTAGGATGGTGTTCATGTGCGGGGATCGCTGGTTGGCACGGACCCGGTGGGCCGAAGGGCCTGTTTCCGCGCTGTATCTAAACTAAACTAAACTGTCCCTGATCACATCAGTCTGAAGAAGGGTCTCGACCTGAAACGTCGCCTATTTCCTTCGCTCCATAGATGCTGCCTCACCCGCGGAGTTTCTCCAGCATTTTTCTCTACCATAAACTATCCCTCTCATCATTTTTTATACTTATATCAGGTGTCCACTCGACCTCTGGTGTTCCAGCAGAAACAACAATCCATGTCTGCCAAAGCTCTCCCTGTGGCCAACACCCCCTAAACCAGGCATCGTTCTGGTAAACCTCCTTTGTAACCTTGGGTAGACACAAGAATCTGGAGTAACTCAGCGGGACAGGAAGCATCTCTGGAGAGAAGGAATGGGTGACGTTTCGGGTCAGACGGATTACTCCTGCATTTTGTGCCTATCTTCGGTGTAAACCAGCATCTGCAGTTCCTTCCTACACATCCCGTCTGCATCCTTGGGTGTGGATGGGTCAATATTTTGTGCTCAGGACAATTCCGGGATTATTTTTTAGATATTATTCTGTAGGTGCAACTTAGTGACTGTACGGGAACTTTAGTTAATTGGGGAACTGGTTCTGGATAGATACATGGGTAGGAAAGGACATGAGCCCAAAGGACTAGTGTAGATGGGCCATGTTGGCGGGTGTGGGCAAGTTAGTCCGAGGCTCTCCCATGGGCTAGATGGTAGTTGGGCGGTGCTCTCTCTAGCTGCGGTAGGATGGGTCAGTTGCCTGATGACAGTCTGCAGGGTGCTTGCTCCCAGGCTAGTTACCCAGGGCTTCTGCACAAAGCAGTTCACCGCAGCCATGCCTGCGCCTCGCTCCTACGAGTGAGAGACAGGAGCTCTGAGCAGCAGACTGCATCTAACCAGAGCGCTGAGGTGAAACTCCCACCATGACTCACTGCTCGTGGCTGCCAAGCCGATCATAGCAGCAATCTGTTCCACTTGATAGTCCCTGCAGATGGATCAGAGCTTCATATAGTTGGTATTGGTATTGGTTTGCTGTTATCACAAGAGCATTTGAGTGCTATCCAGCCAAATCATTCGTATAATCATACCAAACGTATAATCATACCAAATTTGAGTACAATCAAACAGTAAATTTGCTGCCTCACAGCGCCAGAGACCCAGGTTCGATCCTGACTACGGGTGCTGGCTGTATGGAGTTTGTACGTTCTCCACCTGCGTGGGTTTTCTCCGGGTGCTCCGGTTTCCTCCCACACTCCAAAGACGTGCAGGCTTGTATGTTAATTGGCTCGGTATAATTGTAAAATTGTGTGTAGGATAGCATTAGTGTCGTGGGGATCGCTGTCGGCACAGACTCGGTGGGCCGAAGGGCCTCTTTCCGTGCTGTATCTCTAACCTAAACTAAAATATTTGTTTATTGTTGTCGTGTGTAAGAAAGACAAAAAGTGAAAGGATATAAAGCGCAGAATGTAGAACAGTGACAGAAAAAGTGCAGATTTTAAAAAAGTACAAAGCCACAACAAGATTGATTGGAAGATGGGAACTACACCCATGTTCACGAAGGACCATTCAATAGTCTGATAGGGAAGAGACCCTGGAGTCCAGAAAGTCTTATTCTCATATGTCCTCAAACAGTACAATGAAAAATTCTTCTTGCGGCTGCACGACAGATATGCCAACATATTACTCTGTAAAGGCCAAAATAAATCAACAACAAATGTTCAGTATATAATTAAGACAATAGTAGTGCAAAGATAATAATAATAATAATAATAATAATTTTATTTATAGAGCACTTTAAAAACAAACATAGCTGCAACAAAGTGCTGTACATCACTAATCATTGACAAAAAAGTTAATACACACCAAAAATAACAATCAAAAGAAATAGTAGGAAAAGACATGTAAAATAAAGAAACATCAAAAACACCACAAACGGAAGCAAAGCCTCAGGCATGGTCAAAAGCCAGGGAGATAGAAAATAGAGAATAGTTGTGCAAATGTAGACAATAGTAGTGGAACATATGTTTGAATGTGGAGGTACGTGCTCTCAACTATCCGCCCTACGGGAGAGGGGAGAAGAGGGACTGACCGGGGTGTGAGTGGTCCGTGACTGTGTCGGCTGCAGTCCTGAGGCAGCGTGCAGATGGAGTCGATGGTGGGGAGTGTGGTCTGTGTGATGGACTGGGCTACATCTACAATGGTGGGGAGTGTGGTCTGTGTGTGGGACTGGGCTACATCTACAATGGTGGGGAGTGTGGGCTGTGTGTGGGACTGGGCTACATCTACAATGGTGGGGAGTGTGGGTGTGTGTGGGACTGTGTGAGTGTGGTGTGTGTGATGGACTGGGCTACATCTACAATGGTGGGGAGCCTGGTCTGTGTGGGACTGGGCTACATCTACAATGGTGGGGAGTGTGGTGTGTGTGATGGACTGGGCTACATCTACAATGGTGGGGAGTGTGGGCTGTGTGATGGACTGGGCTGCATCTACAATGGTGGGGAGTGTGGTCTGTATGATGGACTGGGCTACATCTACAATGGTGGGGAGTGTGGTCTGTGCGTGGGACTGGGCTACATCTACAATGGTGGGGGAGCCTGGTCTGTGTGGGACTGGGCTACATCTACAATGGTGGGGAGCCTGGTCTGTGCGATGGACTGGGCTACATCTACAATGGTGGGGAGCCTGGTCTGTGTGATGGACTGGGCTACATCTACAATGCTGCCAATTTGGGCAGAACAGTTGTCAAACAACGCAGTGATGCAGCTGGCGATTCTTTATCGGGATGCATCATACTTGCTTCCCCCACTGCATCCCGTAGCTCACTAGCCCTCTGTAGATCCACGCGGTCTCCCCTCTACGAGAGAGGTGTACTGTATTTAATTTTGCTTTAGATCAGTTTGTGAGGAGAACAAGTATCTCTATGCTGCTGTGTTTTTGTTAAGTTTCCTGCGTATAGATATTGCTGACAAGGTTGCCATTTACTGCCCACCCCTACTCGCTCGTGAGAAGCTGATAGTGAGAGGCCTTGAACCACAAACACCCCCAAAACCCCGCCCCACCCTAGCGATGGCGATTCTGCAATGGTGGACATCAGGACTTAGCTTCCCCTTAGTCACATGGACAGGACTTTCGACTTTAGGCTGTCCTCTGTTTCTCCACGTGGTCTCCCGCTAAGGTTGTGAGGTGCCCTGCGTCCATGATTTCAAAGACCCCTTGAGATCATTTGTGATGGAGAGCAAGATTATGACACTATGAGGAAGGAGCTGATGTGGACTTTAGTTAGGGCACATTCCGAGGCGTACACTCCATTGAGGGTAAATGGGGTTGCCATGTGGATAGGGTGAACTGTTTTAAATATCTGGGAGTCCACTGATAGTGAGGATATGACATGGGCATCACACGCCTCAGCACTCGTGAGTAAAGCTCCCAGCCCCTTTACACCCTCAGGCAATTGAGGAATTCAGAGTGTCTCCGAGGATCCACCAGTGCTTAGCCCGCAAAGCGGCGGTAGTCAATGGACTTGTCTTTGAACTTTAGGCTGTTCGTGAATTGCTCTGCCAAGGACAATAACGGCGCCAGAGAGTAGTGCTTCGGCCGAACGCCCATGGGAATTTCACAAAGGCCCCATTGAACCAACAGGAGGTGCAAATCCAGAGCAAATGGATCATGTGACACTTGTACCCCTGCAACGGAACTGTTCCAGATGCTACGGTCAGGCAAAACGCCTCCGTTGCCATGCGGTGAGAACGGAGAGGTTGAGAAGGAGTTTCTTCCCAGAGGCAATTCGGACTGTAAACGCCTATCTCACCAGGTACTAACTCTACAGAACGTTTTTTCCTTCCATTATTTATTATGTAAAAGATCATGTGTGTTATGATCAACTCAGTATAATTTGTTTGCCTTTTTGTCCATACCCCCTTTGCCCAAAAGTCCGCTACAAGGCCACTTTCATTTAACTGCCCATCTCGTATGTGTATGTGACAATGAACTGACCTGACTGACCCTGACTTGTGAAAGAAAGGAACTGCAGATACTCAAAATGGCAGCCAGGGCTGGAGTAACTCAGTGGGTCAGGCAGCATCTCTGGAGAACATGGGTAGGCAACGTTTCAGGTTAAGCCCCTACTTTAGACCTGTGTTCACCTATCACTTGCCACGATTTGTCCTGACCCCCACCTCCCTTTTCCATGTCCTCCCCCCCCCCCCCCCCCCCCCCCCCCCCTCCACACCACAACCAGTCTGATGAAAGGTACCGTCCCCAAATAATTATTCCCTCCATAGATGCTGCCTGACTGGCTGAGTTCCTCCAGCACTTTGTGCTTGACTGAAGATTCCAACCCCTGCAGTTCCTTGATCCATTCTCTGATGTATTTCGGTGCGGGGAGGTGGTGCAGTGTGGGGGCAGAACCTGCAGGTGGTGGTGTTTGTCTACCGCCTGCTACACACCCTGAACGCTCCCGTTTGGGAGTGCCTGGTGGAGTTCCCTGCGTGGGGGAACTGCAGGAATTCCACTGGTAACAATATTGTCACGGTTTGTTCGTAAGGTCATGAGATCCTAAGTTCCAGGAGCAGAATTAGGCCATTCTGCCCATCGAGTCTACTCCGCCATTAAACCATGGCTGATCTATCTTTCCCTCTCAACCGCATTCTCCCGCCTTCTCCCCGTAACCCCTGACACCCGCAAGAATCCGCACTAATCAAGAATCTGTTAAACTCCTCCTCAAAAATATCCATTGACTTGGCCTCCAATAAATTCCACAGATTCACCACCCTCTGACTAAAGAAATTCTTCCTCATCTCCTTTCTCAAGGTACGTCCTGCTATCATGAGGTTAGAGTCCTAGACTCTCCCACTAGTGGAAACATCCTCTCCACATCCACTCTATCCAGACCTTTCACTATGCGGTAAGGAAGAGGAGATGGTTGGTCGGGGGGGGGGCAAGTGAAGCAGGCTGCCCTGGCTCGGATGTGTGCACATTGTCTGTAGAGTTGTCTGTAGAGTAGCTGCCGTATAGTGGGATTGTCTGTAGAGTTGTCTGTAGAGTAGCTGCCATATAGTGGGAGTCACTCCGTCACCTTGTGCCTTGTGGAGAAACTTTAGAAAGCCAGGATGTGAGTCACGTATTCCAGGGTCCCCAACACCAAACCTGCTCCCCGTTAACAAATGCATCTTGGATTGCAGGTCTGTACTCCTGGACTGTTACAGGGTGAGCATGCAAACTCCGCACAGACAGCGCTCAAGGTCAGGATCGAACACGGGTCTCTGGCGCAGTGAGACAGCAGCTCTACCAGCTGCGCCACTGTGCCGCCCGAAATATATCCAATGTTCGATCCCGACTACGGCTGCTGTCTGTACGGAGTTTGCACGTTCTCCCCGTGACCGCGTGGCTTTTCTCCCGCACTCCAAAGACGTGCAGGTTTAATTGGCTTTGGCTAAATAAAACACATTATAAATTGCCCCTCGTGTGTAGGGTAGCGCTAGTGTGCGGAGATCGCTGGTCGGCACGGACCCGTAGGGCCGAAGGGCCTCTTTCCACGCTGTATCTCCAAACTAAACTAAACTGAAGTTCTACTGCACAGCTTTAGGAAAAACAAAAAGACTGCTGTGCCTCATTCTCTGCTCTGTTTGAAGGTTTTGAGGTCCAGTTGCAGAATGATACAAGATCTTCCTTTCATGCTGGTGCTTTCCTAGACTCGATGACCTCCCTGCTCAAGGCTATCCTTAACTGGGACTCGTCATCGGTTCCCAGCTGAAAGGTCTCGCCGGTCAACAGTGCTGCGAGGGATGCTGATGGTCTGTTGCTTCGCTGGGAAGATGAACAGCATTAACCGTGGCCTTTGCCAGCTGAGTCTTACTTCAGTTTGTAGTTTAGAATTACAGCGCGGAGATAATACGTAGCACAAGCATAATTCAGTTTAAAAAGATGTACAAAAACACTTGTTTAAACGGATATTGGGATGAGGATAGGTGATTGTGAGTGGGATATTTGTTATACTGATTGTATTGGGAAGGGTGATTATAGAGTGATGGCTTGTATATATGACTAAGATACTGTATAGTATATGAGGGGTTTTTATTTTTTTTCTTTTTCTTTTCTTTTTCTTTTTTTCTTTTTTGTTTGGCTTTGTAAATATTTGATTAGTGTATAAATGTAAATAATTTGGTGTACAAATAGTGGCTGGTGTACATATGGTGTACATATATAGCTGCTAATTCTGTATAAAATAATTACAAGCAGTTGAATAAGGGGTGGGAATTAATAAGCGTTGGATTCTTCCTGCTCCTTTTCGGACCCATACGATTTCATTTATTTATTGATATTGTTTATGACACTTTATAAATATTCTTGTTGTGTTTTTGTATGCTGTTTCACACTTGCTTTTTATTCTTTTATTCTGTTCGAAATAAAGAATTAAAAAAATAAAAAATAAAAATAAAATAAAATAGGCCCTTCAGCCCACCGAGTCCACACTGGCCAGCAGAGGACAGAATACACGCCATGCACTAACACTATCCGACACATATCATTTTTACTGAAACCAATTAACCTGCAAAGCTGTACAAAAAGTGGAACAAAAAAGAAGATTGGACTTTATTGCCTTCCATCACAGTGAGGAATGTGGGGAATCCACTGTGGTGGATGTTTATGTTAACTTTGATGTATCTTGTTGCTTTTTTTTAGTGTGGCTGTCTGGTAATCGAGTTTCAGGGCACCTTAATTGGTACATGTGACAATAAACATACCTTTGAAACCTTTGACCCTTGGAGTGTGGGAGGAAACCGGTGCACCCGGAGAAAACCCACACAGTTCACGGGGAGAACGTACAAACTCCGTGCAGACCTGTGGCCAGGATTAAACCCGGGTCCCTGGCGCTGCAAGGCAGCAACTCTACCGCTGCGCCACCGTGCCGCCATTTAGTTTTGACCCGAGTGTTCAGAGATTCTCTCCCCAGGAGCAGAGGAACACAAGATCTTGCTTCACATTTGTGATGCCAATCACATTTATCAAGACAGTTAACAGAAATATGGTGCACGATTTTTGTAAATAATTAATCTCCCTGAATGTTCTAATACCAAAAAAATGTAATTGCTTCCCCAGGTTTGCAGTGGTAGTATATCTATCATCCGATTTATTCTAATGCAGCTTCTCAGCTATCTTTACCTCAGCTTCACCGAAGTTATCTGCTTTGTGTTGGTCTTGCTATTGGTTTCTTGTTGTCAGGTGTACCGAGGTACAGTGAACAGCTTTTGTTTGCGAGCTATTCAATCAAATCAGATCTTCCTGCACAGGAATAGAGTCAGTGCAAGCAGGAATACTAGAGTACAGAATATAGATCACGGAATTGCAGCGTTGCAGTTCCAGAAAAAAATCTCCAATGTCTCCAATGAGGTGGGTTGGAAGAGCGGGAATACGCCCTTGCGTATTTGTCAACAAAATAGAGAGAGTACAGAGGAGATTTACTAGAATGTTGCCTGGGTTTCAGCAACTAAGTTATAGAGAAAGGTTGAACAAGTTAGGGCTTTATTCTTTGGAGCGCAGAAGGTTAAGGGGGGGACTTGATAGAGGTCTTTAAAATGATGAGAGGGATAGACAGAGTTGACGTGGATAAGCTTTTCCCACTGAGAGTAGGGAAGATTCAAACAAGGGGACATGACTTGAGAATTAAGGGACAGAAGTTTAGGGGTAACATGAGGGGGAACTTCTTTACTCAGAGAGTGGTGGCTGTGTGGAATGAGCTTCCAGTGAAGGTGGTGGAGGCAGGTTCGTTTTTATCATTTAAAAATAAATTGGATAGTTATATGGACGGGAAAGGAATGGAGGGTTATGGTCTGAACGCAGGTGTATGGGACTAGGGGAGAATATGTGTTTGGCACGGACTAGAAGGGTCGAGATGGCCTGTTTCCGTGCTGTAATTGTTATATGGTTATATGGTTATAAGATGTCAATCAGCCAACTTCTCCAAGACAGAGAAGATGTCTGTCTAATGGACAATAGACAACAGGTGCAGGGGTAGGCCATTCGGCCCTTTGAGCCAGCACCGTCATTCAATGTGATCATGGCTGATTATTCACAATCAGCGCCCTGTTCCTGCCCTCTCCCCATATCCCTTGACTCCGCCATCTTTGAGAGCCATATCTAACCTGATGAAATTAACGTGGGAGGAAACGGGAGCGCCCGGAATAAACCCACGCAGTCACAGGGAGAACATGCAAACTCCACACAGACAGCACTCAAAGTCAGGATCGAGCCGTGGTCTCTGGCACTGTGAGGCAGCAGCTCTACCAGATGTAGCCAAAGTCAATGCAACATGCCATTTGCCCCTGCAATAACTAGACTGTGACAGCATCATTTGGTTGACCTGATCTGCTCTCAGGCACCAAGTCTATTTTCAACCACAGATAAATCTTTTCTTTGTTCTTTCGGACATGTTTGAACTGCTTGTCGAACCCTCCTCCATCTGTTTGCAGTCTCGGGGTATTGCATTGATTCCAGCCACTGCTTCCTCTGCTGGTCTTTATTCCCCTTTGTGTTTGCAGACTGTCCTGTGTTGCTCTCCTTGGTGCTGAGGGCTTCTTCACTAATTAATCACAGTGTGAAGTTCTTTAGCCACTCTGTGTACCTGGTGTTTCTGGCACGTTTTACCTTCGTAATCATTTTGCTTGAAAGATTAAAGTGAGCATCACTTTTCAGGATTAATTGTGCCTCAACTTTCTATATATTTTCTCTCTCGTCGTTTGGTTTCCGTTCAATCCCATTTCCTCCTCACCTTAATCATTTCTACAGATCTTTCTCTCCACTGGGGCCCCTCCCGTAATTTCCCCTGCCTCCCTTCTCCATCCTGAATCCGCAGAGGTTTTTTCCCAGCGTCGGGGAGCCAAGAACCAGATGTCGGTTTATGATGAGAGGGGAAAAATTCAATAGAAATCCGAGGGGCCACCTTTTCACACTGAGGGTGGTGGGTACAGAGAACTCGCTGCCAGAGGAGGTAGTTGAGGCAGATACTATAACAGCATTTTAAATAAGCAAAACTAAAATTAGACAATATTAAAGAGCAGCACAGTGGCGCATGTAGAGTTATGGCCTCGCAGTGTCGGAGACCCGGGTTCCATCCTGACTGCGGGTGCTGCCTGTACGGAGTTTGTACGTTCTCCCTGTGACCTGCGTGGGTTTTCTCCAGGTGTTCCGGCTTCCTCCACATTCCAAAGGGGTGCAGGTTTATAGATTAATTGGCTTCTGTAAATTGTCCCCAATGTGGACAAGAGGACCTAGTGCACAGATGGGCGCTGGTCAGCGTAGATTCGGGGGGGCCAAAGGGCCTGTTTCCTTGATTAAGCATTTGAACAGGTACATGTATAGGGCCTGTCCCACTCAGGCAACTTTTCAGCGGACTGCCTGCGACCTTCAAGCTCGAGGCTGTTGCTTCAACTGTTGCTTCAACTCGCCTGAAAAACCGCGACTGGAACACACACACACACACACAGGCTCTCTCACACACACACACACACACACACACACACACACACACACACACACACCACACACACACACACACACACACACACACACACACACACACACACACACACACACACACACACAACACACACACACACACACACACACACACACACACACACACACACACACACACACACACTCTCACACACACACACACACACACACACACACACACACACACGCACACACACACACACACACACACACACACACACACACACACACACACACACACACACACACACACACACACACACACGACCAATTTTTGGTCGCAGAAGCATTTTTCAACATGTTCTAGCTCTCTCTTGAAAGCATCCAGAGAACCTGCCTCCACCGCCCTCTGAGGCAGAGAATTCCACAGACATTCTTTTAGGAAGGAGATGAGGAGGAATTTCTTTAGTCAGAGGGTGGTGAATCTGTGGAATTCATTACCACAAGAAGGCTGTGGAGGCCAAGTCAGTGGATATTTTTACGGCAGAGATTGACATTACTTGATTAGTGTCAGAGGTTATGGGGAGAAGGCAGGAGAATGGGGTTAGAATGGAGAGATAGATCAGCCATGATTGAATGGCGGAGTGGACTCGGTGGGCTGAATGGCCTAATTCTACTTCTATCACTAATGCACTTCTGACCTTATGGCTACCCTCACCTGGTTTAGCCCACCAGCAGAAGCGGCAAGGGGTCACAGTTTAAGGATAAAGGGGAAATCTCTTAGGACCGAGATGAGAAAAACATTTTTCACACAGAGAGTGGCGAATCTCTGGAAAATCTCTGTCACAGAAGGTAGTTGAGGCCACAGTTCATTGGCTATATCTAAGTTAGATGTGGCCCTTGTAGCTAAAGGGATCAGGGGGTATGGAGAGAAGGCAGGTATGGGATACTGAGTTGGATGATCAGCCATGATCATATTGAATGGCGGTGCAGGCTCGAAGGGCCGAATGGCCTACTCCTGCACCTATCTATGTTTCTATGTTTCTATTCTAACGGCTTCCTGAAGCCACAGGTGGGATTTAGGGGCAAGGTGAGGACTAAAGGTGGGCACTAGAGTTGTTGCCACTCCATGAGCACCCCCATACACACCCATTGTATTGGTGAAAAAATCTTAACTATCATAGGTCCCCACGTAATAATTAATATATAATATTTTATATATAGGACATTCACTTTGATGTATTTTTGTAATAAGCTGCTGATTACAGTTTTCAGAGAACCAGTCATATAATCGAATTCCCCCAAAACATTAATTAGCAAATCTCTGAGCTGTAAAGAATTATGGATATGTTACTGGAGGACTAACTCAAATACCTGAACCATTCCTCTCGAGCCAAAGGTTTAAATTCCAGCAAGTAAGCTGGAAAATGTAATTTCAATCAATGAAATAATCTAGATTACTAAATTAGCGTTTGTTCAAAATTTAATCTATTGGATCGGCAACATTTTTTTATAATGATATTATAAATGTCTTTACCGGCACAGTGGCGCAGCGGTAGAGTTGCTGCCTTAAACAGCCAGAGACCCCAGGTTTGATGCTGACTACGGGTGCTGTCTGTACGGAGTTTGCACGTTCTCCCTGTGCCCGTGTGGGGTTTTTTCTGGGTGCTCCGGGTTCCTCCCACACTCCAAAGAGGTGCAGGTTCGTCAGTTAATTGACTTTGGTAAATTTGTAAATTGTCCATTGTCGTAAGACAGTGTTAAGGGCTGTCCCACTTGGCCGTCATTTACGCAACAGGCCGGTGGTGACAGACGCGTGATGGTCCCGCGCGTCATCATGCGTCCGCACAGACGTCTGGAGCGCGTGTGACGTCATTTGAAGATGGACACAAAATGCAGGAGTAACTAAACTCAGCGGGACTGGCAGTATCTCTGGAGAAAAGGAGTGGATGATGTTTCGGGTCGAGACACTTCTTCAGTCTGAAAGAAGGGTCTCGACCCGAAACGTCACCCATAGGAGTGTGGGTGGATCCGGGTCCGCTACGCCCGTGAGCCCCAGGCCGAGCTCGGCGATCGTTTGCCCGCTTCTGCTGCTGTTAGAGGTGAGACGTTGCGCCGTGCCGGGGTCTTGGGCCTGTCCCCACTTTGGCCGTCAGATACACGACAGGCCGTTGGCGCGCGTAGATTTCATGCAGGACGAAGTCCACGCTCCACCGCGCCACTCCGCCGCACTCCAACACACCAATCCATGTGCCCGTCCCGTGCTACCCACGTGCAACCCACTCGCTACCCACACTCGAGCAGGTCGCGTAAATGGCTCGCGAATGACGGCCAAGCGGGACACGCCCTTTAGTGTACGGGGACCCACTGAGATACTCCAGCACTTTGCGTCCTTTTGTGTAGACCGGCATCTGACCCGAAACATCTGAAGGAGGGTCCCCACCCGAAACATTGTCCTCCAGAGATGTTGCGTGACCCGCTGGCGTCACAGACTGTGGGCCTCTCAAATTTACCATCGCAGGAATGAATTCCCAACATTTTGTTGAGATCATTGAGATCTCGTTCCAACACCTGATGCCAGGTACGCTAGTCTCATGGTAACAACTCACTTTTATCTCCGCAGCTCCCCATCTGTCGGGCCCAAATGTTTCGTAACAGATGGTGAGCAGAGGAGAATAATGTGAGTTGTTTTCATCGGTCTAATTTGAGGCATCCATCATTTCATTTTCATTTCATCATGGTTTCAGATGCCAGTTTATTGGTGAAATTTTAAAACTGTAATCAGCTAAAATTCGAAGGGATAAGGACAATGAAAGGACAGTCACAACACAGCTACAAAGGCCCCAAAGACCTTCAGAGAACTTCAAAGCGGGTTTCAATCCATTAGTAGCTCACGTCAAGGTTAAAAATGGGGAACTAATAATTGAAATAGTGCAAGATACATTCATCGGCATGGCAACTAATGGAATCATCTCACTTTGAACATCTCGACAGCTTCTGAAATTAACTTGCTTCAGACGGAAGGGTTGTGAGAATAGTCTTCTCAGCCACTCATCTTCATCAAGGAATCTTGATTATACCTATTATTTTGCTGCCCCTTTATATTATCACTTAGACATAGAGACATACAGCACAGAGGCAGGCCCTTCGGCCCTACTTGTCCATGCCCACCAAGATGCCCAATCTTAGTTTTTTTAGTTTAGTTTAGAGATACTGTGCGGAAACAGGCCCTTTGGCCCACCGTGTCCACACTGACCAGCAATCCCCGTACACTAGCACTATCCTACACACACTAAGGACAATTTACATTCACACCAATCCTACAAACCTGTGCGTCTTTGGAGCGTGGAAGGAAAACAAAGATCTCGGGGGAAACCCCACACGGTCGCAGGGAGAATAGACAAACTCCGTACAGACAGCACCCGTGGTCAGGATTGAACCCGTGTCTCTGGCGCTGAAAGCGCCGTCAGGCATCAACTCCACCGCTGTGCCACCGTGCCTATCTAACCTTGTCCCAGTTTGGCCCATATCCCTTGAAACCTTTCCTATCCATCTGCCATTTTGCTGTAACCTTGTAATGAAAAGTCTCGCCATTCCCATCTGAGGATAGTTAGCTCAACTAGTTTACACTAGATTAGATTTCCAGATCCATAAATCTGAGGAACTCGATGGATGTCTATTGGAGTAATGGGAAATAAAACCCTGTGTGGCATATTAATCCAGCAACTAATCCTGTATGTTTGCTGCAGTGCTCAATGCAATGATGGATTTAAGATTCAACCATAACATTGCAATTCATTTATTAATAGAATCAGATCAATTGGTTGTTTTTGTGTTCAGTTCCTTCCTGCAACCAAATCACAGGTTTAATCTTCACGGTCTCAGCTCTTCATAGGAAGTTTGGAGTCATTCCCGATAAAAAGATTGGCCTGAATTGACGATAGACACAAAATGCTGGAGTAACTGGAAGAAAGACTGGATAGACTCGGCTTGTACTCGCTAGAATTTAGAAGATTGAGGGGGAATCTTATAGAAACTTACAAAATTCTTAAGGGGTTGGACAGGCTAGATGCAGGAAGATTGTTCCCGATGTTGGGGAAGTCCAGGACAAGGGGTCACAGTTTAAGGATAAAGGGGAAATCATTTAGGACCGAGATGAGAAAACCATTTTTCACACAGAGAGTGGTGAATCTCTGGACTTCTCTGCCACAGAAGGTAGTTGAGGCCAGTTCATTGGCTATATTTAAGAGGGGGTTAGATGTGGCCCTTGTGGCTAAAGGGATCAGGGGGTATGGAGAGAAGGCAGGTACAGGATACTGAGTTGGATGATCAGCCATGATCATATTGAATGGCGGTGCAGGCTCGAAGGGCCAAATGGCCTACTCCTGCACCTATTTTCTATGTTTCTATGCGTATGTTTCTAACTTAGCGGGAGATGCAGCATGTCTGGAGTCATACAGTTATAGTCATATAGTGTTTAAACAGGCCCTTCAGCCCAACCTGCCCATGCCGGCCAACATGTCCCAGCTACACTAGTCCCACCTGCCACAGTGGTGCAGCTGGTAGAGCTGCTGCCTTACAGTTCAAGATCAGGGTTCGATCTTGACGTCGGCTGCAGTCTGTGTGGAGTTTGCACGTTCTCCATGAGACCACATGGGTTTCTCTGGGTGCTCTGTGTTCTTCCCACATTCCGGAGAAGTGCAGGTTAATTGGACTCTGTAAATTGTCCCTAGTTTATGTGTCGGGGGTGAGATAACATTGTTTAATTTAGAGATACAGCGTGGAAACAGGCCCTTCGGCCCACCGAGTCCAGCGACCACCCCAAACATTGATTCGATCCCACACACTAAGGGCCAATTTACAGAAGCCAATTAGCCTACAAACCTGTGCATCTTTGGGATGTGGGAGGAAACTGGAGCTTCCATAGAGAATCCACGTAATCGCGGGGAGAACGTACAAACTCCACCCAGTCAGCACCTGTAGTCGGGGTTGAACCCTCGTCTCTGGCGCTGTGAGGCAGCAACTCTACCGCTGCGCCACTCAGGATGAAATTGTGCAGAATTACTTTGATCTTTATAGTTGCCCTGAACTTGACGTCAGTGCAAATGAACCTCACAACTGGGATACAAAATGCTCATGCTGTTAAATGTGCTCCTTGGAGCAAGTGAACATGAATGAATATTAACTCGATTACTTTATATCTGGGGCTGGGTCAAGGACTTGCCAGGATCAAAGAGCCTTTTGACTTTGGTAATGTGTGCAAATATCTCCATCCTGCATGAAATGACCCCTGCAGCAAACAGTGCAGTGACTTGCAGCAACGTAACAGGAGTCTGAATATCATGTAGGTTCATTTATATTCCAAACATACCGCGCATTAATAATCAAGATGAAAGAAGTAAATGCATCTGGGACCTGTGTTTATGCAAGCTCTCATCTGACTGAATATTATTGGCTCTGATTCAGAGTTTAGAGATACAGCGCGGAAACAGGCCCTTCGGCCCACCTAGTCCGCACCAGCGATCCCCGCACATGAATACTTAATCTACACCCACTAGGGACAATGTACATTTATACCAAGCCAATTAACCTACAAACATGTACGTCTTTGGAGTGTAGGAGGAAACTGGAGATCCCGGAGAAAAACCCACGCAGGTCACGGGGAGAACGTGCAAACTCCGCACAGACAGCACCCGTGGTCAGCATCGACGTGGACGCTTCTGCTATGGGGCCGTAAAACTGCACTGACCATTGAGAACCAATTTACATGAATCCTGTCTCTACCCCCTCCCACTCTACCCTGTGCCCCAACTTGAATTTGCACCCATTTCTCCCCTCCCTATCCTCTTACACCTTATTCATAGAAACATAGAAACATAGAAATTAGGTGCAGGAGTAGGCCATTCGGCCCTTCGAGCCTGCACCGCCATTCAATATGATCATGGCTGATCATCCAACCAGTATCTCATACCTGCCTTCTCTCCATACCCCCTGATCCCTTTAGCCACAAGGGCCACATCTAACTCCCTCTTAAATATAGCCAATGAACTGGCCTCAACTACCCTCTGTGGCAGAGAGTTCCAGAGATTCACCACTCTCTTCTTTCCTTCCTCCTCTTTCTTCCTCTTTGGGTATTCCTTCCTCTTTGGGTAGGAAGGAACTGCAGATGCTGGTTTACACTGAAGATAGACACAAAAAGCCCGAAGCATCTCTGGAGAAAAGGAATAGATGGCTTCTGATCGAGACCCTTCTTCAGACCAGTCTCAAACCAAAATGTATTTTATATCCGTAGAACCCAAATCATCACCTATCCGTGTTCTCCAGAGTTGCTGCCTCACCTGATAAGTCACCCCTTAGTTTTAGTTTAACTTATTGTCACCTGTACCGAGGTACAGTGAAAAGCTATTTGTTGCGTGCTAACCAGTCAGCGGAAAGAGTATACATGATTATAATCGAGCTGTTCACGGTGATGAAGGGAATAACGTTTGGAGCAAGATAATGCCCAGCAAGGTCTTGTGTCTTGTTTTCCTCGAGTTATTGGTCTCCACGAGGTTGGGGCCCTTTCTCTTCACTCTGCCCGCATCGCCATGGCGGGGCACGGTGGCGCAGCGGTAGAGTTGCTGCCTCACAGCACCGGAGACTCGGGTTCATCCCTGACTTCTGATGCTGTCTGTGCGGAGTTTGCACGTTCTCCCCGTGACCAGCGTGGGTTTCCTCCGGGATCTTCAGTTTCCTCCCACACTCCAAAGACGTACAGGTTTTTTTTTTCACACAGAGAGTGGTGAATCTCTGGAACTCTCTGCCGCAGAGGGTAGTTGAGGCCTGTTCATTGGCTATATTTAAGAGGGAGTTAGATGTGGCCCTTGTGGCTAAGGGGATCAGAGGGTATGGAGAGAAGGCAGGTACGGGATACTGAGTTGGATGATCAGCCATGATCATATTGAATGGCGGTGCAGGCTCGAAGGGCCGAATGGCCTACTCCTGCACCTAATTTCTATGTTTCTATGTTTGTAGGTTAATTGGCTTGGTATAAGTGTAAATAGTCCCCAGAGTGTGTGGGATAGCGTTAATGTGCGGGGATCGCTGGTCGGCACGGACTCGGTGGGCCGAAGGGCCTGTCTCTTCGCTGTATCTCTAAATGAAATGAAACTAAGCCAATTCACTGTTAATGTTACTATTGTGTAGTTCCCCTTGAGTTGAGAGTCTTCACATAATTCACGGCCAGTCTGGTTGCCAATCTGCAACAATGTAAGTCTTGAACCTTAAATCATGCTGCACTGACCTCATAGTTATTTTGCCTCATATTCCCACAAGGAATTGGCTGATATCTGTACCCACAGGCTCAGGGTTTCACGCATTGGTGAGTACTCATCGAATGCCCAGAGCGTACTCCGCTAGCTGGCTTTTGATATTTCATGCATTTCTGAAAATATAGTCTAGTTTAGTTTATTGCCACGTGTGAACAGGCGCGGTGAAATGCTTTTTGTTGCGTGCTAACCAGTCAGCAGGATGCTGCTGGGATTACGGGGGTATTGGCTCGAGAGAGAAGTTGGTCAGACTTGGTTTGATTTTCGACACAAAAAGCCGGAGTAAGTCAGCGGGACAGGCAGCATCTCTGGAGAAAAGGAAGAGGTGATGTTTCGGGACCCTTCTTCAGACTGAGAGTCGGGGGAGAGGGAAACGAGAGATACAGACGGTGATGTCGAGGGATATAGAACAAATGAATAAAAGGTTTGCAAAAAGGTGACGATGATGAAGGAAATGGTACATTAGAAACATAGAAACATAGACAATAGGTGCAGGCCATTCGGCCCTTCGAGCTAGCACCGCCACTCATTGTGATCACGGCTGATCGTCCCCTATCAATAACCCGTGCCTGACTTCTCCCCATATCCCTTGATTCCACTAGCCCCTAGAGCTATATCTAACTCTCTCTTAAATCCATCCAGTGACTTGGCCTCCACTGCCCTCTGTGGCAGGGAATTCCACAAATTCACAACTCTCTTGGTGAAAAAGTTTTTTCTCACCTCAGTCTTAAATGACCTCCCCTTTATTCTAAGACTGTGGCCCCTGGTTCTGGACTCACCCAACATTGGGAACCATTTTCCTGCATCTAGCTTGTTCAGTCCTTTTATAATTTCATATGTTTCTACAAGATTCCCCCTCATCCTTCTGAACTCCAGTGAATACAAGCCTAGTCTTTTCAATCTTTCCTCATATGACAGTCCCGCCATCCCAGGGATCAATCTCGTGAACCAAGGCTGCACTGCCTCAATCACAAGGATGTCATTCCTCAAATTAGGAGACCAAAACTGTACACAATACTCCAGATGTGGTCTCACCAGTGCCCGAAACAACTGCAGAAGAACCTCTTTACTCCTATTCTGAAACCCTCTTGCTATGAAGGCCAACATTCCGTTAGCTTTCTTCACTGCCTGCTATACCTGTCAGCCAACTTTCAGTGACTGGTGTACAAGGACACCCAGGTCTCGCTGCACCTCCCCCATTGTTAGCTGTGGGTTAGATGAAAACAGGTTACAGACAATGAAACCCACCAGGACAACAGTAAAACTAGTACACAACTAGGGCTGAGGATGGGACGGGGAGAGAGGGGCTGCAAGGGTTGGTTCAGTTGCCTGATAGCAGCTGGGAAGAAACTGTCCCTGAATCTGGAGGTGTGCGTTTTCAAATAGAAGGCAAATGCCATTGTGACTGCTGAATGGTGCTTGGTAGACGTGAGATTGGAAATGACTGAAGATGTGCTTTCCTGCAGCTTCATCGGAGAATGTTTAGGTTAAGAATATACGTGCTTACTTTTACAGACTCAAGGTCCAGATACAAGACAAGATTAGATAGAATAAATTGCATATGATTACTTTGATCTTTAAAAGTGTAAGCCAGTTGCATTTTAATCAATTATTCATCATGATATCATTTTATGCATATGTGCTGGCTTGAATGACTTGGGCTCAGTTCCAAATCCACACAGCCTGTGGCACATACTTGGCACGTGTGCCACCTTCTCCCAATATCCATTGGAATGAGATTCCAGTTGCACACAGCCGCAGACAAGCCAAGCTGCTGTAAGATTCAAAGCTGGAACACCCCACCCACTTCACCTGCTGGTGGTACAGGTGGTTCTACAGTGATACAGCATGAAAACAGACCCTTCAACCCATCGGTACCATACTGGCCATCAACCACCCATTCACACTCATCATTAGGCTACACTTTAGAGATACGGAATGTGAAACAGACCTTTTGACCCACCGAGTCTAGACAATAGACAATAGGTGCAGGAGTGGGCCATTCGGCCCTTCGAGCCAGCACCGCCATTCAATGTGATCATGGCTGATCATCCCCAAACAGAACCACGTTCCTGCCTTCTCCCCATATCCCCTGACTCCGCTATCTTAAAGAGCCCTATCTAGCTCTCTCTTGAAAGCATCCAGAGAACCGGCCTCCACCGCCCTCCGAGGCAGAGATTCCATTGGCTTGGCCTCCACAACCATCTGTGGCAATGAATTCCACAGATTCACCACCCTCTGACGAAATAAATTCCTCCTCATGTCCTTTTTAAAAGGTACATCCTTTTATTCTGAGGCTTTGGCCTCTGGGTGCTAGACTCTCCCACTAGTGGAAACATCCTCTCCACATCCACTCTATCTAGGCCTTTCGCTATGCGGTAAGTTTCAATAAGGCGTCCTCTCATCCTTCTAAACTCCAGTAGTCACAGGCCCAGTTGCAATGTCAAATGCTCATCGTATGTTAATATTTTAGCATGGTGCACAAACTTGTTTTGTTTTAGTGATTAATGCTTAATTTAACCTGGAAAGAAGTGACTGTTTTAAAATCAACGTTGAGATGCCACTTGGATGTGGATGAACGTGACTAATGAGTCTGTACGACTGATAAAGACTAAACATTAATTGAGGTAAATGATGCTGGCAAACACACAGAACCGGAATTCATAATTCCTTTCATCGTAAATGAGGAAAACATTACTGTCTTGCTGAACAGAAACGAGCTTGTTAATTAATTTGTGTAAATTTACATAACTAGAAACATCGTGATAAGGTTACGGTTTGTTCAGCCTTAAGTAAGTCACATAAGTAGCCCTCCGAGGTGATTGAATTGAATTGAATCTCACCTAAAAGAAAATATGTCAAACAGCTTTCTGTATTTCACACCTAGAACAGTGCGACACAGGAGAGCTGGCCCTTTGGCCCACAATGTCTGTGCCGGATGTGATGCCAAGACCAACTCTCATGACCCTTATCATAGAGTCATAACGTCACAGAGTCACACAGCATGGAAACAGGCCCTTCGGCCCTACTTGCCCATGCCGGCCAACATGCCTCAGCTACACTAGTCCCACCTGTCTGTGTTTGTCTCCCTCCAAACCTGTCCTAACCATGATATGCCTCCATTCCCTGCTTATCCGCAATTCGTGTAGTCACTGAAACTTTTGTATCTGTTTCCACCACCCCGCCTAGCAGTGCGTTGCAGGCCACCACCACCCTTGGTGTAAAAACACTTGCCCCACACATCTCCTTTAAACTTTGCCCCTCTCACCTTAAAGCTATGTCCTCTGGAAGTTGCTATTTCCATCCTAGTTCTCTCCGTCTCTCCCTATCGATGCTTCTCGTCATTTTATAATCATCTGTCTGGTCTCCCTGCAACCTCCCGGTGCTCCAGAGAGATCAATCCAAGTCTGTCAACCTCGTTATGTAGCTAACACTCCTTAAGGGCCTGTCCCACTTATGTGTCCTTGGCACGCAAATTACGCGGCCTCCTTTTCGCTTTGTGGCGCACAGGCATCGTTAGGCCACGTGGGGCCGGTCCCACTGAGAAGTGCGGAGGGGCATGTCGTTGTGCGCAAACATCGCGCGGGGCTCCGAAATTTTTGTAGTGAATGAAATCTTCGCACCCCAACGGCCTGTCGCGTAACTGACGGCCAAAGTGGGACAGGCCCAAGACACTGGCGCGATGCAACGTCTCACCTCCAACACCAGCAGAAGCAGGCAAATGATCGTCAAACGCGGCCTGGGGCTCACGGCCGTTGCGGTCCGGATCCGCCCCCACTTCTACTCCCAGAGCGGGGCCAAGAAAATTGACGATGGACACAAAATGCAGGAGTAACTCAGCGGGAACGGCAGCATCTCTGGAGAGAAGCAACGGGTGACGTTTCGGGTCAAGGCCCTTCTTTCAGACTAAAGAAGAGTCTCGACACGAAACATCACCCATTGCCTCTCTCCAGAGATGCTGCCGGTCCTGCTGAGTTACTCCAGCATTTTGTGTCCATCTTCAAATGACGTCACGCGCTCCAGACGGCTGTGCAGCCGCATGAAGTCGCGCGGGACAGTCGCGGCTCGACGCGACCACGAGGTCGTGTCATTAGCGTGTCAAGGACACGTAAGTGGGACAGGGGCTTTAATCTGGGCATTATTCTGACAAACCTCCTCTGCGCCATTTCTAAAGCCTCCACACCCTTCCTGTATTGGCTGCAGGGGTGGGGGGCAGAACTACACACAATACTCCAAATGCAGCCAAATTAAAGTTCGATAATGAAATGTCTTCATTTCATTCTGATCAAGTACACAGGAACAGAAGCTGTGGCACCTTCCCAACTCTAGCCTTTGTCACTTACTCCACCTAACACCTGTATCCACCCATCACTTGTCAGGTTCTGTCTCCGCCCCATCTCTCTTCCAGCTTTCTCCCGCCCCCTATTACAATCAGTCTGAAGAAGGCTCTCCACCCTAAACATCACCTGTCCATGTTCCCCAGGGAGACAAAAATGCTGGAGAAACCCAGCGGGTGAGGCAGCATCTATGGAGCGAAGGAATAGGCGACGTTTCGGTGCCTTACAGCGCCAGAGACCCAGGTTCGATCCTGACTACGGGAGCTGTCTGTGCAACATTTGTACGTTCTCCCCGTGACCACGTGGGTCTCCTCCCACACTCCAAACAAGAGCGCACGGGTTTGCAGGTTCATTGGCTTGGTATATATGTAAATTGTCCTTAGTGTGTGTAGGGTAATGTTAATACGCAGGGATCGCTGGTCGGTGTGGACTCAGTGGACCGAAGGGACTGTTTCCGCGCTGTAAACTAAACTAAACTAAATACCTGCTCCAATTTAATCATCTTAATATTTTTAATCATTTAAGACTGAGAAAGTCTCCAACCAAGTTGGCATCCTTTGACTGCAAATTAAAATTCAAAAACAACAAGAAGCTTGGAGTTACTAATTTATTGGACTAAATTCCATCTGATAATCAGGCTTTCAAGTAGATAAAAAGAGGAGGAATTTTGACACTAAATGCTGGGGACACCCAGCAGGTCAGGCAGCACCTGCGGAGTCAGAAACCGAAGATAGACACAAAAACCTGGAGTGACTCAGCTGGTCGGCCAGTCGTCCTTGGTCTGAACCCAAAACACCACCTTTAGAAGGATGAGAGGGAATCTCATTGAAACATATAAGATTGTTAAGGGTTTGGACACGCTAGAGGCAGGAAACATGTTCCCGATGTTGGGGGAGTCCAGAACCAGGGGCCACAGTTTAAGAATAAGGAGTAAGCCATTTAGAACGGTGACGAGGAAACACTTTTTCTCACAGAGAGTTGTGAGTCTGTGGAATTCTCTGCCTCAGAGGGTGGTGGAGGCCGGTTCTCTGGATGCTTTCAAGAGAGAGGTAGATAGGGCTCTTAAAGATAGTGGAGTCAGGGGATATGGGGAGAAGGCAGGAACGGGGTACTGATTGGGGATGATCAGCCATGATCACATCGAATGGCGTTGCTGGCTTGAAGGGCCGAATGGCCTACTCCTGCACCTATTGTCTATGTCTCTTCCTTTTCTCCAGAGATGTTGTCTGACCCGCTGTGCTACTCCAGCTTCGGTTTAAACCAACATCTGCAGTTCCTTCCTGCACGAGACAGAAGCAGAGTTTGTGTTTGCATTTGACAGTCTTTCACCAGAAATTGAACATCGACATCAGAGAGGGATGCAAGCTGTTTAACTCATCAATGCTTCTGTTCAGTCATCTGTACAATTTGCCCAATTTGTTACTTATTTACATGATTTGATAATTGTTTATGACAAAATTGATCATAAGATCATTAGGAGCAGAATTAGGCAATTCAGCCCATCGAGTCCATTCCGTCATTCATTCAATCAATCAATCTATTCTTCCTTCTCAAACCAATTCTCTTGCCTTCTCCCCATAACTTTTGATGTCCTTTGATAGGTTCACTGACCATAGTTTAGTTTAGTTTATTTTAGTTTAGTCTAGTCTAGTCTAGTCTAGTCTAGTCTAGTTTAGTTTAGTTTAGTTAGAAAACATAATAATTAGGTGCAGGAGTAGGCCATTCGGCCCTTTGAGCCTGCACCGCCATTCAATATGATCATGGCTGATCATCCAACTCAGTATCCCGTACCTGCCTTCTCTCCATACCCTCTGATCCCCTTAGCCACAAGGGCCACATCTAACTCCCTCTTAAATATAGCCAATGAACTGGCCTCGACTACCCTCTGCCACAGAGAGTTCCAGAGATTCACCACTCTCTGTGTGAAAAAAGTTCTTCTCATCTTGGTTTTAAAGGATTTCCCCCTTATCCTTAAGCTGTGACCCCTTGTCCTGGACTTGCCCAACATCGGGAGCAATCTTCCTGCATCTAGCCTGTCCAACCCCTTAAGAATGTTGTAACTTTCTATAAGATCCCCTCTCAATCTCCTAAATTCTAGAGAGTATAAACCAAGTCTATCCAGTCTTTCTTCATAAGACAGTCCTGACATCCCAGGAATCAGTCTGGTGAACCTTCTCTGCACTCCCTCTATGGCAATAATGTCCTTCCTCAGATTTGGAGACCAAAACTGTACGCAATACTCCAGGTGTGGTCTCACCAAGACCCTGTACAACTGCAGTAGAACCTCCCTGCTCCTATACTCAAATCCTTTTGCTATGAAAGCTAACATACCATTCGCTTTCTTCACTGCCTGCTGCACCTGCATGCCTACCTTCAATGACTGGTGTGCCATGACACCCAGGTCTCGCTGCATCTCCCCTTTTCCTAGTCGGCCACCATTGAGATAATAGTTTAGTTTAGTTTAGAGATACAGCATAGAAACAGGCCTTTTGGCTAAATGCCAATCATCGATTACCCTTCCACACTAGTTCCATGCTATCCCACTTTCTCATCCACTCCCAAATCCCAATGAGCAATTTACCAACAGACCCACATGTCTTTGGCATGTGGAGGAAGCCGGAGCCCCTGGAGAAAACCCCAGCGGTCACAGGGAGAATGTACAAGGTCCACACAGACTGCACCCAGGTCAATATCGAATCCAGGTCTCTGGAACTGGGAAGCAGCTGATCTACCCGCTGCACCACCGTACCGCCCTCAGCAAACAACCCATCAAATCTGGCAGTTCGTCACATATACACACAACCCTCTTTGTGAAAAAGTAGCCCCTCCGCCACTTAAATCTTGCGCCTCTCACCCTGAACCTATGTCCAGTGTTTGTGATTCCTCTGCCCTGGGAGAAAGACTGTGCATTCACCCTCTGTATTCCCATCATGATTTTATATACCTTTATAAGATCACCTCACAACCGCCTGCGCTCCAAGGAAGAAGCCCATATTGAAGCAACAACACACCTTGAATTGAGGTGTTTAAGAAGGGACTGCAGATGCTGGAAAATCAAAGGTACACAAAAATGCTGGAGAAACTCAGCGGGTGCAGCAGCATCTATGGAGCGAAGGAAATAGGCAACGTTTCGGGCCGAAACCCTTCTTCAGACTGATGGGGGGTTGGGGTGGGGCGGGGACGAGAAAGGAAAAAGGAGGAGGAGGAACCCGAAGGCTGAGGGATGGGAGGAGTCAGCCCGAGGGCTGAGGAAGGGGAGGAGACAGCAAGGGCTAACAAAATTGGGAGAATTCAATGTTCATGCCCCCGGGATGCAGACTACCCAATATGAGGTGCTGTTCCTCCAATTTCTGGTGCTGCTCGCTCTGGCCAAGGAGGAGACCCAGGACAGAGAGGTCGGATACGGAATGGGTGGGGGAGTTGAAGTGCTGAGCCACCGGGAGGTCAGGTTGGTTAATGCGGACCGAGCGGAGGTGTTCGGCGAAACGATCGCCCAGCCTCCGCTTGGTCTCACCGATGTAGAAGTGTAAGTGTATTGTATTGTATTGTATTGTATTCAAATTTATTGTCATTGTCTCAATTTGAGACAACAAAATTAATTTCCCTTACAGGCAGTATCATAAAAAAAAAATCACAAAAAATAAATAAATAATAAATAAATAATAAAACATATTAAAAATAAAATTGAAATTGAATTTTTAAAAAAAGCACAAACACAGAAAGTCCACGACACAACATAACATAAATGGCACCAAGGTGAGGATGGCACCATAGTCCAGCCAGCCTCCCCTCCGTGTTCATCCATGGTCGGGGCCTTCCGAGCACCCGCAGTCGCCGCCCCGGGTGGCCCGATGTTCAGGCCCTCACGCCGGGCTGGTGGAACGCCGACGCCGAACCCCGACGGTGAGCAGCCTCCTCCTCAGTATATTATTGTCACGTGTACCGGGGAACAGTGAAAAGCTTTGTTTTGCATGCTATTGTCAAATTGGATAATATTATACATTAAGATCAAGGCAATCTCCAATACAATAGGTAGAGTGCAGGGAAAGATGCAGAGTACAGGGTAGAGTTCTCAGATATGCAGCGCTGCATGTAATTAGATGTCGCACTCAAGTGCAGTATTTAATTTTGAAATTGGAAGAATATTGGCAAGGCATTATTAATTATTCCAGATGTGCCCTGCAGGTACATTTGGTCAATTGCGTATGGTGGAACTGGACTTGTGTGCGACTCTCTCAAAGCCAATTTGTGAATATATTGTGTTGTCAGGACATTTTGTAAGTAGGCAACTTTTCAATAAACGTCGATTTTGTTTTAATTAAAGCAGACTAATCCAAAGTACCACAACAAGGTAAGTTCTTGCAATCATTCTCTCTGTTAATGGTAGACACAGAATGCTGGAGTAACTCAGCGGGCCAGGCAGCATCTCTGGAGAGAAGGAATAGGTGACGTTTCGGGTCGAGACTCTAATTCACCTATTCCTTTTCTCCTGAGATGCTGCCTGCCCCACTGAGTTACTTCAGCTTTTTGTGGCTACCGCCTGTGTAAACCAGAATCTGCAGTTCGTTCCTACACACCTACACATCTCTATCAGTGATGTTTGGTCATTTTTGGTGTCTATCTGCAATAGTTGAGACTGGAAGCCAATTCTGGTTTAGAACATATTTTTCTTTCAGAAGCCTTCATTCCAGCATACAACAAAATCCCTGCCCAAATGTCAATGTGACTTCAAGATCAAGATCAAGATTCAATTTAATTGTCATTTGGACCCCTTGAGGTCCTAACGAAATGCCGTTTGGCCACTTGAGTGCCTGATATTCAAACAAAAGCCAATGACTAAACGCAAAAGACCAGGGGAAGGACTGGCCTATAGGGGGAGCCACCCAGCCTGGCCACTGGGTGTCAGGGGTTATGGGGAGAAGGCAGGAGAATGGGGTTGAGATGGATCAGCCATGATTGAGTGGACTGGATGGTCCGATTGGCCCCATTCCTCTCCTACAACTTACGAGAACCAGAAAGGAAGACGGAGGGGGCCGGTTATGGCGGGGGCGAGAGCAGGGGGCCGGTGAGAGACTGAACCGTGGTCTCACCGTGCCCGCCCTCAAGGTGGGCTGCGGTTGGCACCCCTGGACGATTCAGATGGAGGCGATGGCTGGAGGCCCTGCAGCAGCCTGGAGCTCGCCTGGATCAGGCACCGCACCGGGGGACCGAGCACACGGACTGGATCGGACTGTCAAAATGGCGTCAAAACCTGCCGACTCTTGCATGGATAGTTTCAGTGGACTTTGTGCTAACCGGGGAGTATATTTGGGTATAACAATACTTTACTGAACCTTGCGCAAAAAAAAATTCACTGTATGTAGTACCGGTGTGCCGTGGCCTGTGCGGGGGTGGGGGGGGGGGAAGCTCGGAAGCCGCCGAGCTCAGCCACGAAGGCCGGGGAGCAGAGGATGCGGGAGCCACTGGTGACCACGAGGAGAGGAGTGGGCGGTTAGGAGAGGGAGCGGGGCAATGTCTCCAGCGCCAGCAAGCTCGGCTGCAGGAGGAGCCCCCGTGGTGGGCAAGGAGAGGGACGTGGGGCGGTGGGCCGAGCCAGTCGAGGGCGACGGAGGAGGCCCAACTGCAGCCTGGGGCTCGCCTTGATCAGGAGCAGCCCCACCACATCGAGCGCGTGGGCCGTTACTTTGCAACTTTTGTAAATGGTGGCAAAATATGGCGACTCGTGCATGCGTGCTTTACGCAAAAATAATTGCACTGTGTCGTGACAACTCGTGTTGATAAAACACCATTGAACCAAATATAAACAGATAATGAAGACATTCGGTCGGCAGTAACGTTATGTTTTTTACAGGCAAAATATCTCCAGCAATCTAGATCCGAAGGTCTGGCTTTCTGCTTATACTTCACCAAGTACTCACCGCCCCCCCCCGTCCCCCATCGCCTGTTAGGACATGGTGTAAGGCTTATCTCCTTGGCCAGGTTTCTGCTCAGCTGTCATGGTGTCGATTTTTTTAGTCCGATTATAATCCTGTGAAACTCCCCGAGTCTTTCTGCTGATTGAAAGTGCAAGTTGTTGACTCGGCGAACAGAAGGAGATTGTGGAATCAATACAAGCATCCATCAGTGTCACCATCTTGGTGCAACATGCCCGTGCAGCGCTGGTGTCTGCTGGCCATGATTTATGGCCTTGCATCTTGCTCTCATAATCCCAACCAGATATCACTGAGGGGTGCTATGGACCGTTCTCAGGAAGAGTGAATTCGCTATTGCAAGTTGTGGAACAAGACAACCTTTGAAAAATGGGCTGGCTGAGACAGAAAGCATGAATATTTGATGCAGAAATATAGGTATACAGTGCATTCAGAAAGTATTCAGACTCCTTCACTCTTTCTACATTTTGTTACGTTACAGCCTTATTTTAAAATGGATCACATTTTTTTTTTATCATCAATCTACACACAATACCCCAAAATGAAGAAGCGAAAACAGGTGTTTAGAAATGTTTGCAAAGTAATTAAAAAGAATTAACTGAAATATCACATTTACATAAGTATTCAGACCCTTTGCTATGATACTCAAAATTGAGCTCAGGTTCATCCTGTTTCCATTGATTATCCTTGAGATGTTTCTACAACTTGATTGGAGTCCACCAGGGGTAAATTAAATTGATTGGACATGATTTGGAAAGGCACATACCTGTCTATATAATGTCCCTCAGTTGACAGTTCATGTCAGAGCAAAAACCAAGCCATGAAGATGAAGGAATTCCGAGACAGGATTGTGTCGAGACACAGATATGGGGAAGGGTATAAAACCATTTCTGCAGCATTGCAGGTCCCGAAGATCACAGTAGCCTCTGTCATTCTTAAATGGAAGAACTTTGGAACCACTCTTCATAGAGCTGGCTGCCCGGCCAAACTGAACAATCGGGGGAGAAGGGCCTTGGTCAGGGAGGTGACCAAGAACCCGATGGTCACTCTGACAGAGCTCCAGAGTTCCTCTGTGGAGATGGGAGATCCTTCCAGAAGGACAACTATATCTGCAGCGCTCCACCTATCAAGCCTTTATGGTAGAGTGGCCAGACGGATGCCGCATGTCAGTAAAAGGCACATGACAGCCCGCTTGGAGTTTGCCAAAAGGCCCCTAAAGGACTCTCATACCATGAGAAACAAGATTCTCTGGTCTGACGAAACCAAGATTGAACTCTTTGGCCTGAATTGTCTGTGAATGTCCTTGAGTGGCCCAGCCAGAGCCTGGACTTGAACCCTAACGAACATCTCTGGGGGGACCTGAAAATAGCTGTGCATCGACGCTCCCCATCCAACCTGACAGATCTCGAGAGGATCAGTAGAGAAGAAAGGGAGAAATTACCCAAATACAGGTGTGCCAAGCTTGTAGTGTCATACCCAAGGAGACTTGAGTGTAATCGCTACCATAGGTGCCTCAACAATGTACTGAGTAAAGGGTCTGAATATTTTTCTTTTTAATTACTTTGCAAACATTTCTAAACACCTGTTTTTGTTTTGTTTTTTTATTATGGGGTATTGTTTGTAGATTGATGATTTAAAAAAAATAATTAAAATAAATATCCTTTTTGGAATAAGGCTGAAACTTAACAAAATGTGGAAAAAGTGAAGGGGTCTGAATACTTTCTGAATGCACTGTGTACAAACTGGGCTGCATGGTGGCACAGCGGTAGAGTTGCTGCCTTACAGCACCAGAGATTCGGTTTCGATCCTGACAACATGCTGACTGTATGGAGATTGTACTGCCTTGCTTATGACCATGTGGGTTTTCTCTGGGTGCTCTGGTTTCCTCCCACACTCCAAAGATGTGCAGGGTTGTAGGTTGATTGGCTTGGGTAACATTGCAAGTTGTCCCTAGTGTGTGCAGGGATCGCTGGTCACCACGGACTCGGTGGGCCGAAGGGCCTGTTTCCGCACTGTATCTCTAAACTAAATATACTTGCATTGCTGAACCAAAGGACCTAGTTTAGAGGGGCGAGATTTAATAGGAATCTTAGCGGCATATTTTTCACTCGGAGGAGATGGTTGAGGCTGTTACTGGAACAACACTTGGACAGGTACATGGATAGGACGGGTTTGGAGGGATATGGGCCAAATGTGGACAAATGGGACTAGCATAGATGGGGCATCCTGGTCAGTGTGGCTGAGTTGGTCCGAAGGACCTGTTTCCATGCGTGGTTTAGAGATACCGCGCGGAAACAGGCCCTACGGCCCATCGAGCCGTCACCGACCAGCGATCCCCGCACACTAACACTATCCTACTCCCACGGGACTATTTTTTGCATTTACCAACTCCGTATAGGCAGCGCCCGTAGCCGGGATCGAACCCGGGTCTCTGGTGCTGTAAACACTCTAAGGCGGCAACTCTACCGCTGTGCCACCATGCCACCCTGTGATCAGACCTGATAATCTAGAGATGACTTCCCTTTCTATGCTGTAAACATCGATAGAACACACTAGAGTACAGCACAGGAACGGGTCCATCCATCCAATATGCCTGGGCCCAACATGATGCCGTTAAACTAATCTCGTCTGCCTGCACATAATCCAATCCCTTTATTTCCCAGGTAGACACAAAATGCTGGAGTAACTCAGTGGGACAGGCAGCATCTATGGAGAGAAGGAATGGGTGATGTTTCAGGTCGAGAACCTTCTTCAGACTGATGTCGGGGGTGGGGGCTGGACAAAGATAGAATGTAGTCGGAGACAGAATGGGGGAACTGGGAAGGTAGTGTTAGGAGAGAGAAAGCAAGGGCTATCTGAAGTTACTAGTCCCACTGTCTCCGACTACACTCAGTCTGAAGAAGGGTTCCAATCCGAAACTTCGCAATAGACAATAGGTGCAGGAGTCGGCCATTCGGCCCTTCGAGCCAGCACCGCCATTCACTGTGATCATGGCTGATCATCCACAATCAGTACCCCTGTTCCTGCCTTCTCCCCATATCCCCTGACTCCGCTATCTTTAGGAGCCCTATCTAAAGTGGGTGTCTAAATTTTTAGCTAATTAAGTTATTACATCGGATGGAAGTTGCATTCCAAATCTCGTTGTACCTCTTGTGCAATGAAAATAAAGATTTATTATTTATTATTATTATTATAACTCTCCCTTGAAAGCATCCAGAGAATTGGCCTCCATTGCCCTCTGAGGCAGAGAATTCCACAGATCCACAACCCTCTGGGTCATCTATCCATGTTCGCCAGGGATGCTTTCTGACTGTAACTTTAGGGATGAGTTACTCCAGCAGTTTGTGTCTTTTCCTGATGAACTAGCATCTGCAGTTCCTTATTTCTACGCCTCTCAGAGGAACTACTAAGTAACATTAAAGACCAAATGTAGAGTTTGTCATCATTGATTCCCTCGGCTAACTGGGAACGTGTGTATTTGGAGACTATTTTGATAATATCGAGGATGTTTTCTTATTTATTTTATAGGAAACGGGTTTCTGTTGGACTGACAGCTTTTATCTATTATCCATAATGCAGCAAAGTAGCGATTACGTTCAAGGATTTGATATGATTGTCTTTTGGCAATCAATCTTAATCCCCTAATTCAAAAAGTAAACTGATCATCAAGGCTGTGCCGTCTCCTATTTTCCAAACATCTGCTATCTGTTCACGCCAGCCAATGTTAGACATAGGGCAGACAACAATCCAGCACAGGAACAGGCCATTTGGCCCACAATGTCTGTGCTTAATATGATGTCAAATTAATCTAGTCACTTCTGCCTGCATACGATCCATGTCCCTTCTTTTCCTGCATATTCATGTGCAAAAGCTCAATCAAGTATTTCATCAATGTTGTGTTTGAGGCATTGCCCACTTTCCAATGTCACATTCCAACTGCACTTTGGATGAGGTATAAATCTAAGATCCTGTCCATCCTATCCAGTGGACATGTAAAATCACGGGATACCACTGGAGCAGGAGGTACAAAGGTCCCTGGCCAACTTTTACTTCCCAACCAGCATTGGTAAATCAGTTATGCCCCTGTTCCACTTAGGAAACCTGAACGGAAACCTTTGGAGACTTTGTGCCCCACCCATAGGTTTCCGTGCAGTTCCCGGATGTTTTTGTCAGTCTCCCTACCTGCTTCAACCTCCTGCAACCTCCGGGAACCGCACGGAAATCTTGGGTGGGACGCAAAGTCTCCAAAGGTTTCCGTTCAGGTTTCCTAAGTGGGACAGGGGCATAAAGATGCTCACTATTTCATTGCTGTTAGTGACTGCTGTTCACAAATTGACTGCTGCATCTCTTGAGAACACAACAGTGTTCGCTAACAGTGGCAGAGTGCTTTAAGAAGTGTTTAGCATGGGAATTTTTTTGAAGAAGGAACTGCAGATGCTGAAAAATTGAAGGTAGACAAAAATGCTGGAGAAACTCAGCAGGTGAGGCTGCATCTATGGAGCGAAGGAATAGGTGACATTTCGGGTCGAGACCCTTCTTCAGACTGATGTGGGGGGGGGGGGGGGGGCGGGAAGAAGAAATGAAGAGGCAGAGACAGCAGGCGGTGGGAGAGCTGGGAAGGGGAGGGGAAGGAGGGAGAAAGCAAGGACTACCTGAAATTGGAGAAGTCGATGTTCATACCACTGGGGTGTAAACTACCCAAGCGAAATATGAGGTGCTGCTCCTCCAATTTGCGGTGGGACTCACTCTGGCCATGTGAAAGGTGTTTTATAAATCAGAGTTTTGACTGATTGATTGGAAGACACATCATCGTCAACATGCCCCCCTGGCCTGTTTAGTTACTCCAGTACTTTGTGTCTTTTTTTTGTAATCTGCAAGTGCCGAAAACTAACGTACGTGTTTCTCCTCTGTCAGAACTACGGACTGGAGACTGAGAACCTCAGAACACTTTCCCACAAGTTGAATGCCTCGGCCAAAAACCTACAGAACTTTATAACAGGTCGGCGGAGGAGCGGGCATTACGACGGAAGGGCATCCAGAAGGCTGCCGAATGACTTCCTTACCTCAGTCGTTGACCTGATTGGTGCTGCCAAGAGTCTGTTAGCTTGGCTGGACAGGTATGCTCATGTTCTGCCTCGGCAATTGTCAATGAATCTTGCCCCGTTGTTTGAACAGCGAGTCAACTAAACATCCGTCCTGGCTCCAGGATCCCGTCCAATCTGCTTTTTTTTGTGGTGAATCTTTGAACAAACTGGGTATCCACGTCTGTGCCGATATTTCCTGCAATTTTGCTTTTGTTTCGGGATGCAGCCTGGATTTACAGGCCCCACATCCCACTGAGTCCACGCCAACCTTCGATCACCAGCTCGTACCCGTTCTATATTATCACATTTTCTCATCCACGCCCCTGCACACGGGAGGCAATTTTTGGCAGAGGGCCGATTAACTCGCACACCCGCACGTCTTTGGGATGTGGGAAGTAGCCAGAGCATCCACCGGAGGTCCCCGCGGCCACAGGGAGAACGGATGTCAATGTGTGAATTCCTTCCAACTCAGAATTATGCTGGTCATAATGCCAAGGTCACATCCTACACATAGAACCTAGAACAGTGCAGAGCAGGAACAGACCCTTCAGCCCACACTGTCCATGCATGATATGATATGATAGCAGTTTAACTGATCTCCTTTGCTTGCACATGATTCATATTCCTCCATTGCCTGCTTATCCATGTACTTATCTAAGAGCCTCATAAATGCCACTATCGGATCTGCCTCCACCACCACCCCTGGCCGCATGTTCCAGGCACCCAACACCCTCTATGTAAATAAAATTGCCACTCACATCTCCTTTGAGTTGCTACCCAACTGGGTAAGGCAACAGTATTTCATGTGTCAGATGCCAAGAGCTCCTCATCGTAAATCCCACTTCTGACACCATGTGCAAAGTGCTATTATTAAACTTCATAATAAGTACTTTAATAGGAATACATACAGAGACCATAGCAATAGGTACTGTAGGCTTGAAGTCCTAGGTAAAATGAAACCGTATGGCTGCTCTCATTCCACAAGATGACATAGTAGAAACCCGACATGGATTATGGATCGGGTCAGCTATAGCAAAACCAGACATGGATCAAATCAGCAATAGTAATTGATCTACACTTCCCCCCTCTTACCTTACAGCTATGTCCTCTAGCCCTCGATCGTTCAACTGTGGGGAAATGATTCTGACTGTCTACCCCATCAATACCTCGCGTAACTTTATATACTTCTATCGGGTCTCCCCTAAACCTCTAATGTTCCGTTAATGCCCCAGAGCAGACAACCTATGTTTGTCCATACTCTCTAATCTAGTCACCACTCTGGAAATCCTCCTCTGCATCCTTTCCAAAGCCTCCACAACCTTCTTATGAATGGGGTGAGAGGACCTGCACACTAGACTCCAAATGCAGCACACCCAAAGTTTTTTTTTCTTTCTTTCTTCTAAACAAAACCATGGTCACCTATCCCTTCTTATCTTTAGCAAAGAACTGCAGATGCTGGTTTAAATCTAAGGTAGTCACAAAATGCTGGAGTAACTCAGAGGGACGGGCAGCATCTCTGGAGAGAAGGAATGGGAGACTGAAGCAGGGTCTCGACCCGAAACATCACCCATTCCTTCTCTCCAGAGATGCTGCCTGACCCATTGAGTTACTCCAGCATCTTGGGTCTACCTTCTTATCTTTACTAGCCTGTGATATGATTGTCTGCAGCATCTTTCTCTATTACCTCGATAATTTAACTGGGTGGTGTTATTAATTATAAAGTTACATTTAAAATGTGGTATCTCCAAAAGTATCTAATCTAAGTACCCAATCTCTCATGACAGTTCCAGAAGGTAAGGAGAATTTTGAAGAAATTCCATCTATATCGTGAGAGACAGATATTCCCGTAAGTGATCCGGAGTCGTAGAGTTATAGAGCTGTACAGCACAGAAACAGGCCCTTCGGCCCTCCTTATCCATGCTGACCAAATTGACATTCTGAGTTGTGGGCTGCATTTGGTCCATATCCCTCTGAACCCTAAATCTGTATTTGTACCAAAGTCTCAGGGATTCAAAGGAAAGAGGCATGTTGGAACTGAAATTCTCCCAGTAGCTACAATCGAAAGTTAATGGCCATTGGGACTTTCACTAACTAGGGCTGTGCTCTGTCTAATTCTGCAGTGCTCGATGCTGGACTTTGATGTAGCAATACCAATGATTGAGACAAGTATTGGAGATATTTTCAGAATGTTTGGGCAATGAGGAAGCAATTTATTGGGGACCGGAAGATATTATTGGGCTGTTGTTTAAGAAGGATCTGCAGATGCTGGAAAATCGAAGGTAGACAAAAGTGCCGGAGAAACTCAGCAGGTATTATTGGGCTGGTCGACTGGGAAACAAGGTACCAGAGGGAATTTGGTTTGGAGAGGCTTGCAGTAATGGATCTGGAATAGGACGGCCTGGGAAAGTTTAGGTCTATTATTGTCACATGTGCCGAGGAACAATGAATAACTTTGTCTTGCATGCTATCCCAACAGATCAGATATACCATATGTAGAAACAATCAGTTCAAACTCGAGTACGATAGGTAGAGCAAGGGGGAAGATACAGAGTGCAGTATATAGATCTCAACATTGTAGCGCATCAGTTCCTCAGACAAGATCCAATGTCTTCAATGGGGGTAGAGGTGAATTGAACAGTACACAAACTTATGGAGGGATCGTTCAGAAGCCTGATAACAGAGGGGAAGAAGCTGTTCCTGAGTCAGGTGGTGCGGGCTTTCAAGCTTCTGTGCCTTCTGCCGGACGGGAGCGGGGAGAAGAAGGAATGACCGGGGTGGCTTGAGTAGTTACTGACGCACTGACCAGCACAGGAACAGGCCCTTCGGCCCACAATGTCTGTGCTGAACACAATGCCAAATAATCCCCTGTGCCCACACATGATCCTTGTACCTCCATGTGCTGATCTAAAAGCCTCTTAAATCCCACTGTCGTATCTATTCCCATCGCCATTTCTCTTTGAAGGACTCACCACAGCCAGACCAGTTAGAATAGGCCTCTGTCGGAAAGGAACTGCAGATGCTGGTTTAAACCGAAGTTAGACACAAAATGCTGGAGTAACTCAGCGGGACAGGCAGCATCTGTGAAGAGAAGGAATGGGTGACGATTTGGGTCGAGACCCTTCTTAAGACGAGGCCTGCTTGTTCTGTGCTGTAGGTTTTTCTGGTTCTCTATGAATTGTGATGTTGATTTGAATATATTTAATTGAAACGTGCTTTATGAACTATGCTATAGATGTTCCTGTATTTCTTCTAGTAAAATGGTTCCGTTGTGTAGTTACATAAACTGCAGATTGTCCAGTTGAAATTCACCAACTCTTTGTTTCAGGTCACCATTTGTCAGTGTGACAGAATATTCACTTCTCAAAAACAACATCGTTCAGCTGTGCCTGGAACTCACCACCATTGTCCAACAGGTAAATGATCAACATCAGGATTATATTGAGGCACAATGACCCTTATCCTATGGATGTGTGTCGGAAGGAACAGCAGATACTGGTCTAAACCAAAGACAGACGCAAAAAGCTGGAGTAAGTCAGCGGGTCAATGGACAATAGGTGCAGGAGTAGGCCATTCGGCCCTTCGATCTAGCACCGCCATTCAATATGATCATGGCTGATCATCCACAATCAGTACCCCGTTCCTGCCTTCTCCCCATATCTCCTGACTCCGCTATCTTTAAGAGCCCTATCTAAGTCTCTCTTGAAAGTATCCTGAGAACCGGCCTCCACCGCCCTCTGAGGCAGAGAATTCCACAGACTCACCACTCTGTGTGAGAAAAAGTGTTTCCTCATCTCTGTTCTAAATGGCTTACCCCTTATTCTTAAACTGTGTGGCCCCTGGTTCTGGACTCCCCCAACATCGGGAACATGTTTCCTGCCTCTAGCGTGTCCAAACCCTTAATGAGCTTATATGTTTTAATAAGATCCCCTCTCATCCTTCTAAACTCCAGAGTGTACAAGCCCAGCTGCTCCATTCTCTCAGCATATGACAGTCCCACCATCCCAGGAATTAACCTTGTAAACCTACGCTGCAGCATCTCTGGAGAGAAGGATTAGGTGAAGTTTCGGGTCGAGACCCTTCTTCCGACTGAGAGTTAGGGGACACTTGGATGACATTGCACATGAGGGGCGTGGGGCACGATTTGTCAAGAAACAGCCAGCGGTCCTAATCCCTCTTTGAATGGTAGGAACCATACTGATTCATGGCTGAGTTTACATCTGACCGATTCTCGCTGTGTTTAAGAAGGAACTGCAGATGCTGGAAAAATCGAAGGTTGACAAAAATGCTGGAGAAACTCATGCCGAGTCCTCCGGCATTTTTGTCTACCTTCTATTCTCGCTGTTGTTGTTTGGATTCAGACAGCAATTTTCACCCATTAGACTTTGCCAACTGAAAAACTTAAAATATTACACAAAATGGAATGAGCAATCTGTGCATTTAACTTTGGGTTAAACTGTAGTATAAAATAAAATGCTCACCCAGATCCCATAAATAAATCTAATTCAACCCAAAACAGAACCAAGGCGAGGGGTGAGATATCTCCTGCTAAACTGGAGGGTAATTGCATTTAAATAAAGATTTGTTAAATAAGCAAAGATTAACTTTGGTTGCAGTATTAAATTGTGTCATGTTTTATGTAAATTTGTCAATGCTGAATCCTTTAAAAGACATTTGGACAGATATATGGGTTGCACCAGTCCCTGACTCTAAGGGTTTATAGGACTAATGCCACTTAGGTGATTTTTTTTTTTTAGGCGACTACAGGTGACTAGCATGTCGCCACATGGTTGCCTGGGTGTCGTCTGTATGGCCGTGAATAGTCTCCTCGGTCGCCCAAAGAGTCATAGCGTCTTTCTGGTTGCCGCTGGATTTTGAAATGGTTAAAACCTTTCGGCGACCGTTGGCTTGACTTCTCCTGATGTCGGTGTTGCCGTAGGTTGTGGCCAGGGTGATGACGTTGGTTGTCTCCGGGTGCTGACTTTGGTGAATTCCACTGGCGACTACCTACGTCAACCGGTGACAGGCACCGGCAACTGAATTGTCTTACCTTGCCGTAGCTTGTCGCGGTTGGACGTGGGTTGTCGTAGGTGTAGTCGTAGGCGGACTTCCGAATGGGTCGCCGCTTGTCGGTAGCGTGCCGTCGACTAGGAGGGAGGTTGTTGTAGACATTGTCGTGGGCGGGGGGTCCAGTTGGTGGTTTTTCGGCAACCTGCTTACGACTATGACGGTCGCCAAAAAAGTTGCCTCAGTGGGACCGGTGTATAAGGGCCAAATGCTGGCAAATAGGAATAGCCCAAGGTGCCAACCGGATTGGCATGGACAGGGTGGGCCAAACGGCCTGCTGCTGTGCTGCATAACCCTATGACTGCATAACACTAAATACTCTTAATCAGGCTGTGGGAATCAAGAACCAGAGGACATGGGTTTAGAGCTGAGAGTGGAAAGATTTAATAGGAACCGGAGGGCAAATTGTTCACAGAGGGTGGTGGGGATATGGAACGAGTTGGTGGAGGAGGTCGTTGAGGCAGATATTATAACAACATTTAAAAGCCATTTATACAGGTACATGGACAGGAAAGGTTTTGAGGGGTGTGGACCAAACACGGGCAGGTGAGCTGCCCAACTGATGGGGCAGCTCGATGGGCCGAAGGGCCACTTGCGGTGCTGTGTGACTCGAGTAGATATTTTATTTCAGTATACAAGGAGCGTGCACTCAACAGCATGGTTGGTGTAGCTGAATTGAAGGAGTGGGCAACAGCTAACCTGGCCATTAAAACCTAACGAAGTTGGCAGGCAGAGAGATGTCAAAGGCACTTGCTCTGAAATCATAATGGGAAGCGTACATTAGTTCTTCTATTTCCCCCTGTCCCTCATCAAACAAGCCATCATTATTACAACTGTTCATCGACATGCCCAGCACTTTGTGTTTGTACTTCCCATTTCTCGCATCTGTGGTTTGCATTATATTTCTGATGTCTTTGAAAAGAAATGCACTTAATCGATTGCCCAAGTAATCAATTAATTAGTCATGCCTCATTTTTTTTTTTTTTTTTTTTTTTTTTTTTTTTTTGAAAAAATTTATTCAATTATTAAAAAATAATGCTGTACACTACAGTTAAAACAAGCCAGAACCCACCACCATAAATACAATACAAACATATATCCATAATAAACTATTATACAATTATGATACAATCCTTATTGAGGATACATTCAACACCCTGCGGAGCCCAGCGGTCCCGAAACTCCCCCAGGGTGCCCACAGACAGGGCGTATTCCCTTTCTAATCCCACCCGGGCATTAGTCATGCCTCATTGAGGGAAAGCCTCTTATTGAAGGTATGCTGTCATGCAGTTCATTAAGGGCCTGTCCAACTTGCGTAATTTCTTTTGCCGGCTTGCCGGCACCCGTCATAGTCGCGACAGGTCTCCGAAAATGTTCAACATGTTGAAAGTCCAGCGGCGACCAGAAAAAGGTACGGCTCTTTGGGCGACGACTCGCGACCATACAGGCGCCACGTGTTGGCATAGTCGCGGAGTCGTGAGTAGTCGCCCAAAGAGTCGCACCTTTTTCTGGTCGTCGCTGGGTTTTCAACATGTTGAAAATCGAAAGCCTGCTGCGACTGTGACAGGTGCCGGCAGGTCGCTGAAAAAACCGCGTAAGTAGGACGGGCCCTTTAACTCGGCTTTATTGAGGTCTTTATTCTTTTGTTTTCCTTGTTACTTCAGTTTAGTTTAGAGATACAGCCTGGAAACGGGCCCTTTGGCCCACAGTGGAGACCAACAGACACGAGCGCTATCCCACACACTACGGACAATGTTTCCATTTATTTTACCAAAGCCAACTAACTTACAAGCCTGTACGTCTTTGGAGTGTGTGTGGGGGAAACCAGAGCACCCGGAGAATACCCACGTGGTCACGGGGAGAAGGTCCATACAGACACCGCCCGTAGTCGGGATCGGCGAGCTTCAGCCAGTCAGCATCTGAGGGGAACAGCATGGTCTATCCAACAACTCATCCTCACAAGTCATCCTCAAACCTTCTGAATCACCAACCCCAACAGTCCCTGGGCACACAGAAAATAGAAACATAGAAAATAGTCCCCTATCAATAACCCGTGCCTGCTTTCTCCCCATATCCTTTGATTCCACTAGCCCCTAGAGCTCTATCTAACTCTCTCTTAAATCCATCCAGTGATTTGGCCTCCACTGCCCTCTGTGGCAGGGAATTCCATAAATTCACAACTCACTGGGTGAAAAAGTTTTTTCTCACCTCAGTCTTAAATGGCCTCCCCTTTATTCTAAGACTGTGGCCCCTGGTTCTGGACTCGCCCAACATTGGGAACATTTTTCCTGCATCTAGCTTGTCCAGTCCTTTTATAATTTTATATGTTTCTATAAAATCCCCCCTCATCCTTCTAAACGCCAGTGAATACAAGCCTATTTCTGTTCCATTCTGATTGTAGTTTGTTCATTTGTTGTTTTGCACAAAGTCCGTGAGCTTTGCCACTTTTCATTTCACTGCACATCTTGTATGTGTATGTGACGAATGAACTTGACTTGACTTGACTTGACCTAGTCTTTTCAATCTTTCCTCATATGACAGTCCCGCCATCCCAGGGATCAATCTCGTGAACCTGCGCTGCACTGCCTCAATCACAAGGATGTCCTTCCTCTAATTAGGAGACCAAAACTGTACACACACTACCAGATGTGGTCTCACATGTGGTCTCACATGGAACAATACATCACAGGAACAGGCCCTTCGGCCCGCAATGTTGGTGCCCAACATGCTGCCAAGTTTAACTGATCTCATCTGCCTGCTCATGATGTGTATCCCTGTATTCCCAGCACTTGCCGAATCGAAAGCCCCTTTAATGCCACTATCATGACCCATATCCCTCTATCCCCTGCATATCTACGTGCTTGTCTCCTCTTAAATCTCACTATCGTGACCACCAGCCTGCGGAACTCCGTAAGCATTGTGAAAGTCTCAATGCGATTTCCATTCATTCCTTTAAACCCAAGAAGAAAATCTGCTTTGTTGGTTCAAAGGCACCTCGTACATTATATCCTCCATCCCTTGAACCAGTCAAATGCATCTTCTATTTAATCCCTCTGTAGGAAGTATATCCTTTGTTGGGTACAGACACCAAAACTGGACATAATACTGCAAGGATTAAGGTGCCATCCAGCTGCAATAAGACATCTATAGTTAATTACTCAAATCCTCTCATCACAAAGGTCCTTTGCCTTCCAAATCACTCGCTGCATCTTAGACCATCAGTGAATAGTGTACAAAGGCGCCTTAATCACTTTGAATAGGAACGTTATCCAATCTTTCATGTTTTCTTCACCATTGTGGATAACTTTTCATTTACCCGTATTAAGTTGCAATGTGTTTAATTTTGCACAGAGTCTTTTATCCAGGGGAGGGGAATCGAGAACCAGAGGACATGGGTTTCAGGTGAGAGTGGAAAGGTTTAATAGGAACCTGAGGGGCAACTTTTTCACATTTCAAGGACACAAGGAAAGCTACATGGACAGGAAGAGTTTATAGAGATATGGTTCAAATGCAGGCAAATGGGTCTAGTGTAGATGGGGCATGTTGGTCGGCATGGGCAAGCTAGTTTCCGTTTCCATGATGTGGCGGGGCAAGTTTTTAGACACGGGGTGGTGGGTGCCTGGAACGTGCTGCCATGGATGGTGGTGGAGGTAGGTTTGATAGTGGCATTTAAGAGATGAGTGAAAGGCCTGGATAGAGTGATGTGGAGAGGATGTTTCCACTCGTGGGAGAGTCCGGGACCTCATGGCCTGTTCCACCATCACACAATTCTCAAATCCAAGAGAAAAGGAATAGGCGAAGTTTCGGGTCGAGACCCTTCTACAGACCCGAAATGTCACCTATTCCTTTTCTCCAGAGATGCTGCCTGACCCGCTGAGTTACTCCAGCTTTTTGCGTCTATCTTTGGTTTAAACCACGTCTGCAGTTCCATCGTACATATCACCATTCTCCAGTTGTGCAGTGAGTTTGTGACGTGCCTTTAATGGTGCTCTTCCATTTCCAGACCCGGGCTTGTCATTTCATCAGTTAGCCGCAGACAGCTGACATGTATTGGCGTGTAGCAGAGACTAGTAGATGCCACGTTACTCTGCCTGATTACAGCTCCTGCATTAGGCTGGATCAATATGGGCGTCACAGTCTCATTGTCTGAAACTCGTCTTCACCTCGCCCACAGCTAACAACGGCCAGTTTCCGTTATCATGCTTACTTTTCTGCACATCTTTCATTCATTTAGACAATAGACAATAGGTGCAGGAGCAGGCCATTCGGCCCTTCGAGCCAGCACCGTCATCCAATGTGATCAATTTGTTCTATATCTCTCGATATCACCATCTATATCTCGCCTTTCCCTTTCCCCCCCATTCTCAGTCTGAAGAAGGGTCTCGACCCGAAATGTCACCCATTCCTTCTCTCCGGAGATGCTGCCTGTCCCGCTGAGTTACTCCAGCTTTTTGTGTCTGTCTTTTGCAATCATAATTATGGGGAGAAAGCAGGAGAATGGGGTTAGGAGGAAGAGATAGCTCAGCCATGACTGAATGGTGGAGTAGACTTGATGGGCCGAATGGCCTAATTCTGCTGCTTTCACATTATGAAATTTATGAACCTATGACAGCATGAATGTTCTGTTTTTGTTGGGCAAGTTTGTGAATAAAACGTCGATTTTTATCCCTTTGTCTCGGTTTCAAAGCATGCTTTTTATTGCCTTTCTTAAAGTGACCAATTATCGCGTATCTCGTTGTGATTAAATAATTCAAAGTGTGTCCAGTCACAGAGAGAGAGAGAGAGAGAGAGAGAGAGGAAATTGGTCTATTTGCTACTTGCACAGAGCGGCTAATTTATTGTGATACATTTCCTCCATTTATAAATGCCTCTATAAATAGAAAAAATAATTGCTTCCCCTGAAAGTCACGGTAGGTTACTGATGTTAATTATTTATTGCTAAAGGATTAAGAGGAGTTTCTGTCAGGTTTAAGCACAGCAGGATGGAATGATCAAACGCATTGATTGTGTGTAGAACTGGATTATTGTTCTTGTGTAAACCGGCAGAAAATCAAACAGTGCATTTCTCCTTGCATGGAGAAAGTGAACCAGATTTCACCGCTGACGAGCTGCTTACTTGGAGACGCGGGTTTATTTATGGCCATTCGTCAGAAGGGCCACATTGAGTGTTCTACACAGAGTTGTGCTGACCAGGTACACGAACATAGAATATCGAACCGTACAGCACAGGAACAGGCCCTTTGGCCCACAATGTCCATGCTTGCACATAATCCATATCCCTCCATTCCATGCATATCCACGTGCCAATCCAAAAGCTTCTTAAATGCCAGCATGTGTATCTGTCTCCCCCCCCCCCCCCCCCCCCCCCCCCCCCCCCCCCCCCCCCCCCCCCCCCCCACCCCCCCCCCCCCCCCCCCCCCCCTTGGCAACACATTCCAAGCACTCACCACACTCTGTGAAAGCCACTATCGTATCTGCCTCCACTACCACCACCACCCCTGGCAGCGCGTTCCACTGCCCACTCTCTGTGTAAAATAAAACTTGCCCCGCACATTTGCCACTCTCGCCTCAAAGTTCTGCATCTAGTTAGTGTACGATTTTTTTTCCATCCGGGGGAAAAAGGTTCTGATTGTCTATCCTATCTACGCCTCTTATAGTTTTACATATGTCCATCATACACCTGGTTACCACGCAACAAAGGCTTTTCTCTGTACCTCGGTACACGTGACAATAAACTAGACTGAACGGGATTGGAAGACAATAGACAATAGGTGCAGGAGCAGGCCATTCGGTCCTTCGAGCCTGCACCGTCATTCAATGTGATCATGGCTGATCAACCCCAATCAGTACCCCGTTCCTGCCTTCTCCCCATATCCCCTGACTCCTCAATCTTTAAGAGCCCTATCTAGCTCTCTCTTGAAAATATCTAGAGAATCGGCCTCCACTGCCTTCTGAGGCAGAGAATTCCACAGACTCACAACTCTCTTGGTGGAAAAAGTGTTTCCTCATCTCTGTTCTAAATGGCTTACCCCTTATTCTTAAACTGTGGCCCCTGGTTCTGGACTCCCCCAACATTGGGAACATGTTTCCTGCCTCTAGTCTGTCCAATCCCTTAATAATCTGATATGTTTCAATAAGATCCTCTTTCTCAAAATAAAATAAATACTTATTAAGAATTAATCGTCGCACTAAAATAATGATCTGAGAATGTTTGGATGGATGGATATAAGGGACACTGTTGCCCAACCATGGAGAGTTCAGCTCCGATGTACAGTGAAAAGCTTTTGTTGCCTGCTATCCAGCCAGCGGAAAGACAACACATGATTACAATCGATCCATTTACAGTGTGTGGATACATGATAAAAGAATAACGTTCAGTGCAAGGTAAAGTTGGATTGAAGATAGTCCAAGGGTCCCCGATGAGGTAGATAGTAGTTCAGCACTGCTCTCAGGTTGTGGTGGGATGATTCAGTTGCCTGATAACAGCTGGGAAGAAACTGACCCTGAATCTGGAGGTGTGCGTTTTCACACTTCTATACAGGAAAGTGAAGGTCTAGGAAGTTTATGCTTAGCCTGAAGGAATAAAATAACTAACTGTTCTTTTTTTTTCTCCACTCCTATAGGATTCCACTGTTTATGAAACTGAAAATAAGATTTTGCACGTGGTGAGTTCTTGAAAATTACGTTCATTTTGCTACCCTACGCGTGCCATAAGTTTCATTCCGTTTCACGCCGTTTCCATGGTTAAGTGAACCGGTCCAAGTTCCCAATCTCAATGGGAGCATGAATATAGTAGTGGACCAAATGTCCCCCGAGCATCATCATTTATCTTTCATTAAGCCTTTTCCAATTTGACCTCCAGATCAAAATTACATTGCGTTAGTTACTCCTGTAATATCTCGAACCGACAACCAGCGATCTTAGTCGTGAAATTTGCAAAACCTAGTCTCCAGATTCAGGTTCAGATTCAATTTTAATTGTCATTGTCAGTGTACAGTACAGAGACAACAAAATGCATTTAGCATCTCCCTGGAAGAGCGACATATCCAGAGTATAAGCTTGGGGCTGGGAGTTTCAGATTCCCACTGCTGCTTTTCAGATGAGAGATACAAGAGACAACTTCTCTGTAGATGTGTCATAAGTAAGAATTTCATTGTTCTATCTGGGACACATGACATAAAACGTGACTCTTGACTCGGTAGTTCCAACGTGCCAAAGTAAGGGTGGTTCCTTTAACCAAAGTACGAACATGCTTGTTGGAGGTTACGCCGTTTTATTATTAGAGGATTGTATATTTTGTTTTGATAAATTTGTGATCAAGGCAAGAGATCAAAGCTGTGGAATTGATTGTAGACTTTGGGAGAGCTCCCCCTCCCCTCGCCCCACTCACCATCAACAACACCACAGTCACATCTGTGGAGTCTTTTAAGTTCCTGGGAACCATCATCCCCAAGGACCTTAAGTGGGGGGGGCCACCATCGACTCCACAGTCAGAAAGGCCCAACAGAGGATGTACTTCCTGCGGCAGCTGAGGAAGCACAATCTGCCACAGGCAATGATGGTCCAATTCTATACGGCCATCGTAGAGTCTGTCCTCGCCTTCTCCATCATGGTCTGGTTTGGCTTGGCCACCAAGCACGACACCTGGAGGCTGCAGCGAATCGTTCGATCAGCTGAGAAGGTTGTTGGCTGCAACCTTCCCCCAAATTGACAAACTGTAAGGGCCAGGAAGTGAGTGGGCAAGATCATCTCTGACCCCTCTCACCCTGGCTACAAACTCTTTGAATCACCTCCCTCTGGAAGGCAACTCTGGACTGTCAAAGCTGCCACAGCCAGACATAAAAACAGCTTTTTTTCCACGAGCAGTAGCTCTACTCAATAACCAAAAATCTGTAGCCTCCTTTTGCTCTGGTATTTTTATTTTATTCACATGTTTAAACTATAATGTTTTATTATTAATGTTTTAATGTTTTATGTTTTATTGTTAATTGTTACTGACTGTCGCATTATTACTTGTGGGCGGAGCACCAAGGCAAATTCCTTGTATGTGAAATACCTGGCCAATAAACTTATTAATTCATTCAGTTCAACGGTGGAAGATTAACCCTGTTCCATCCTGAATCTTATTTGACAATTTGACATGAATGCTTGGATTCAGCCCTCATGTCCAGCCTATCCACTGCAGCTTGCAGGGGCGTGCATTATTGAGTGGCAGACTGGTGATAAAAAAATCCCAATATTATTGTCTAAATGTTGAAGTCGATTGACTGCGGCAGCAATTAGATTCCAGAATTCCGTAACGTTGCACATTGAAGATAATGTCCAAAAATTGGCATGTTTTGTTGTGGTAATATGTCATTCTATTCACTGGACACTAATGTTCAGTGAATTAAGAAGGAAATTACCTTATCGAGACTATTTCACACGCCGCAGTAATCTCTGATAACCAGAGGCAGGTCGTGTAGTCAAGGACAGCGTTTGCAAGTCCTAAATACTTGTAATGTGAGTACTAAGGGTGGCACGGTGTTGTAGAAACATACACATAGAAAATAGGTGCAGGAGTAGGCCATTCGGCCCTTCGAGCCTGCACCGGCATTCGATATGATCATGGCTGATCATCCAACTCGGTATCCCATCCCTGCCTTTTTGCCATACCCCCTGATCCCTTTAGCCACAAGGGCCACATCTAACTCCCTCTTAAATATAGCCAATGAACTGGCCTCAACTACCTTCTGCGGCAGAGAATTCCACAGATTCACCACTCTCTGTGTAAAAAATGATTTTCTCATCTCGGTCCTAAAACATAGAAACATAGAAACATAGAAATTAGGTGCAGGAGTAGGCCATTCGGCCCTTCGAGCCTGCACCGCCATTTAATATGATCATGGCATGATCAAAGACTTCCCTCTTATCCTTAAACTGTGACCCCTAGTTCTGGACTTGCCCAACATCGGGAACAGTCTTCCTGCATCTAGCCTGTCCAACCCCTTAAGAATTTTGTAAGTTGTAGCGGTAGAGCTGCTGCCTCACAGCACCAGAGGCCTGGGCCCGACCCTGATCACGGGCGCTGTCTGTGCGGAGTTTGCACGTTCTGCCTGACACCACTTGGGTTTTCTCCGGGTGCTCCGGTTTCCTCCCACACTCCAAAGACCGACAGGTTTGGCGGATAATTGGCTGTGGTAAAGATTGTAAATTGTCCCTAACGTGTGGGGTAGTGCTAGTGTACGGGGAGATTGCTGGTCTGCGCGGATCTGGTGGGCCGAATAGCCTGTTTCTGCGCTGTAAGTTTAAAGTCTAAATGTGAAGATCTTTATTTATTATAAAGCAAAGTTCCCAACACTGCCCTTATTAATTCAATCTATTTCACTATGCTGTATGAATGGTACAAGAACCAGAAGCTTTGCAAGCATATGTGGCCTGCAGATATTTTGGGATTCAGATTATGTTGGAAGGAACTGGAGATGCTTGTCATTGAAGGTAGGCATGCAGGTGCAGCAGGCAGTGAAGAAAGCGAATCATATGTTAGCTTTCATAGCAAAAGGATTTGAGTATAGGAGCAGGGAGGTTCTACTGCAGTTGTACAGGGCCTTGGTGAGACCACACCTGGAGTATTGCGTACAGTTTTGGTCACCAAATCTGAGGAAGGACATTATCGCCATAGAGGGAGTGCAGAGAAAGTTCACCAGACTGATTCCTGGGATGTCAGGACTGTCTTATGAAGAAAGACTGGATAGACTTGGTTTATACTCTCTAGAATTTAGAAGATTGAGAGGGGATCTTATAGAAACTTACAACATTCTTAAGGGGTTGGACAGGCTAGATGCAGGAAGATTGTTCCCGATGTTGGGGAAGTCCAGGACAAGGGGTCACAGCTTAAGGATAAGGGGGAAACCCTTTAAAACCGAGATGAGAGAACTTTTTTTCACACAGAGAGTGGTGAATCTCTGGAACTCTCTGCCACAGAGGGTAGTTGAGGCCAGTTCATTGGCTATATTTAAGAGGGAGTTAGATGTGGCCCTTGTGGCGAAGGGGATCAGGGGGTATGGAGAGAAGGCGGGTACGGGATACTGAGTTGGATGATCAGCCATGATCATATTGAATGGTGGTGCAGGCTCGAAGGGCCGAATGGCCTACTCCTGCACCTAATTTCTATGTTTCTATGATTAAACTGAAGACAGACACAAAAAACTGCAGTAACTCTGCTGGTCAGAGAGCATTTCTGGAGAAAAGGAATAGGTGAAGTTTTGGGTCGAGACCCTTCTTAAGACAGATCGGAACGTCTCAAGCCGTCTTAAGTCTCAACCCGATACATCACATATTCCTTTTCCCCAGAGATGCTGTCTGACCCACTGATTTCCTGCAACTTTTGTGTCCGTCCTGGGATTCAACTTATTGTTCGGTAAAATCTGCAAACAATTGATTGACCTGAAATATTGTATTCGATACCGAGCTCTTGGAAAGTTGGGACTGTGGGGAGGTTTCTGAGATATTCCAGCAGGATAATACTAATCGAGGAACGTGAGGAGTTCCTCTGAATTCTTATCACGCTTTTTCGGAGCAGATGTCGGAGCCGTGGGTGATGTGTGAAGAAGCGCGGTGGCACAGCTGGTAGAGATGCTGTCTCACTGCGCCAGAGACCCGGGCTGGATCCTGACCGCGGGTGCTGTCTGTGCAGAGTTTGCACGTTCACCCTGTGACCGAGTGGATTTCCTCCGGGTGCTCCGGTTTCCTAAAAGTTTGTAGGTTAATTGTCCCTCTGTAAATTGCCCCTAGAGTGTAGGGAGTGGATGAGAAAGTGGGATAGTATGGAACTAGTGTGAATGGGTGATCGATGGTCGGCACGGACTTGGTGGGCCGATGGGCCTCCTTCCATGCTGTGTACTTCCTTGTGATTCAATGTGATCATGGCTGATCATCCCCAATCAGTACCCTGTTCCTGCCTTCTCCCCATATCCCCTGACTCCGCTATCTTTAAGAGCCCTATCTAGCTCTCTCTAGAAAGCATCCAGAGAACCGGCCTCCACCGCCCTCTGAGGCAGAGAATTCCACAGACTCACCACTCTCTGTGAGAAAAAGTGTTTCCTCATCTCCGTTCTAAATGGCTTACCCCTTATTCTTAAACTGTGTGCCCCTGGTTCTAGACTCCCCCAACATCGGGAACGTGTTTCCTGCCTCTAGCGTGTCCTAACCCTTCATCTTATATGTTTAAGAATGTGACAACAGCTTAAAACACAAGCAAGTCCTGTGTGTCTTGGTCATTAGATACAACCATCACATTTTCAGCTCTTAGTTTGAATGAGTTTGGTGTATTGTTGACATGTACACTGACATACAGTGAGAATGTTTGCTTGTTATCCAGTCAAAGAAAAGACTGCATGATTACAATCGAGCCGCCCACAGTGTACAGATACAGAATAGAGGGGATAATGTTTTGTGCAAGGTGGAGTCCAATAAAGTCTGATTAAAGGTAGTTCTAAGGTCTCCAATGAGATAGATGGGAGGTCAGGACCACACTCAAACTGATGAGAGAACGGCTCAGTGGCCTACACCTTAATGGTTAGTGATTAATGATGAATTAATGCTTGTCGTACATCTACAATATCACGATCAATACTTTGCCATGTAAGTGCTGATTAGTCTAACACTAAGAGTCTGCTGTAAGAAACCTATCCCTGCTAGAATAATATATTTCACACATTCAGCCTAATCTGGGTAACGCTAGTATTTTATATATTGGAAGGGACTGCAGTTACTGGTTTCAACCGAAGATCGACACAAAATGCTGGAGTAACTCAGCGAGACGGGCAGCATCTCTGTTGAGAAAGAATGGGTGGCATTTTGTGTTGAGACCCTTCACAAATCTAACAGACACCACTTAATCCCTATCAGAGTTTTATAATCTCACAACTTTCAGACGTGTAGATTTAGGTCGGTATTTATTCATTCAATCATTAGTACCAGCAGGGCTTCGAAACTGCAAACATTTTGAAATAGAAGCTGCAATTCATGTTAAAAAATGAATGGGTCATCTCGTTCCTTTTCCATTTCACTAAAGCTGCATTCCTTTTGGAATTTATTTTGACAAAATCAATATTTGAAACGGGTTTATCAAAGCCACTCGTAGCATTCTGTCGGTAGATGCAAATGGAGGTATAAATCTCATTGACAACGGCAATTTAATTCAGTTGCTTTGTGTCGGCCACAGCCTCAGATACTTGCGATACATTCGTTTTCCCAGGTAGGGATTATTCTGAAAAATTTAGTTCAGTTTAGTTTGGAGATCCAGAGGGGAAACAGGCCCTTCGGCCCATCGAGTCCGCACTGACCAGCGATACTGATACTGCAGCCTCTGTGTTCTACATTGCTATTTGGTGGAGATACAAGAGGCAAAAGGGACAAGTCATCCAACTTCTTGCGACGGGTTGTAAACTTTCAGGGCAGCACGGTGACGCAGCTGACGTTGCTGCCTCACAGCGCCAGAGACCCAGGTTCAATCCTGAATACGGGTGCCGTCTGGACGGAGTTTGGCGCATTCTCCCTGTGACCTGCGTGGGTTTTCCCTGGTTTCCTCCCACACTCCAAAGACACACAGGTTTATAGGCTAATTGGCTTGGTATAATTGTAAATTGTCCCTAGTGTGCAGGGCAGTGCTAATGTGTGGGGATCGCTGGTCGGCACGGACTCGGTGGGCCGAAGGGCCTGTTTCCGCTCTGTATCTCGAAACTAAACTAAAGAAACAGTTGTATTCTGTTAATATCTGCAGTTCCTAATATCTATGATTTTATACATACTTTTCTGCCAGGTGTTCCCACTTCAATGCTGATTATTTCCTTAAAATAATAAGCAGTTTTGAGTTGTTTAAGAAGGAACTGCAGGTGGAAAAATCAAAGGTAGATAAAAATGCTGGAGAAGCTCAGTGGGTGAGGCAGCATCTAAGCAGCGAAGGAATAAGTGACGTTTCGGGTTGAGACTCTTCTTCAGACTAATGTCGGGGGGGGGGAGAAAGAAAGGAAGAGGCAGAGACAGTGGGCTGTGGGAGAGCTGGGAAGGGAGAGGGGAAGAGGGAGAAAGCAGGGACTACCTGAAATTGGAGAAGCCAATGTTCATACCACTGGGGTGTAAACTACCCAAGCGAAATATGAGGTGTTGCTCCTCCAGTTTACGGTGGGACTCACTCTGGTTGATCAGGTTAAAAAATGGACAACGCTTAAAGAGTGAAGTACCTTGTGCTTTCTGCCCCCTTGATAAACATGGCAATATTAATCACCAGGAGGGATTGGCTTCGGACCAGATAAGATGTAAACGTTCTCATTTTGTTTTGTTTTTAATTCTCCACGTTAGCGCAACCGATGTCGCAGCGGCCTCTGCAGTCCGTCTGTCTTTTTTTATTTTATTGTCCTGTAGAGTGTAAAGTTTGTGGTGGGTTTTTGACTGTGTTTGTGTGGGGGGCGGGGGGTGGGAGGGGGAAACTTTTAGATCTCTTCCCTGTACGGGGACCCGACCCTTTCCCTGTCGGGTCTCCGTTGCCGTTGGGGCCCAGCACCGTGGAGCGGCCTCCAACCGGAACGACAGCTCAAGTCACTGAGCCTGCGGAGCTGCGGAGCTGCGGACCTACCATTGTGGAGCTGGCCAGCTTTGAACCGTGGAGAACATAAAGTTTATCAAGGGGGCGCTGCTGTTACCCGACTCCGGTGGATGGTGATACCGGGAGCTCGCGGGTCCCCGGTGGGAGACCGCTTCACGGAGCACCAGCAACGGCGACTTCTCCTGCTCGAATTGCGGGGTTGAGCGTGACCTGGAGCAGGACCTTGCATCGCCCCGCGCGGCTTAAACAGCCGCGGGATTTGCTAGCGCCCGCCGGGGGCTCCAACATCAAAACCTGGAGCGGGGCCTTACTCCGCCTGGCGCGGCTTTAAATGGCCGTGGGACTTGCTAGCGCCCGCTGGGGGCTTTGACTTTGACTTTGGGAGAGGAATGGAGAGCAGGGGAGAGTCAAGACTTTGCCTTCCATCACAGTGAGGAGGAGATTCACTGTGATGGATGTTTGTGTAAATTGTGCTGGTGTGTGTCTTGGTTCTTGTATGGCTGCAGAAACCAAATTTCATTTGAACTTCAAGTGAGGTACAAATGACAAATAAACGGTATTATTGTATTAATTCTCAGAACAGGAGAATTTCTGAGAACTACTGGTGCTGTCTGTACGGAGTTTGCACGTTCTCCCTGTGACCCGCGTGGGTTTTCTCCGAGATCTTCGGTTTCCTCCCACGCTCCAAAGACGTACAGGTTTGTAGGTTAATAGGCTTGGTAAGTGTTAAAAAAATTGTCCCTAGTGGGTGTAGGATAGTGTTGATGTGCGGATCGCGGGTCGGCGCGGACCCGGTGGGCCGAAGGGCCTCTTTCCGCGCTGTATCACTAAACTATTCAAAATGGTGGTGAACTTCTCACCACTGAATTTCACATGAGAGGAATTACGGAGCTGGGATAACGTCAGTGAGGTGACTAGCATTGTCTCCGGGTGCCCCCGTTTCCCCATACACTTGTGGAACTATGATGAAGTCAGGAAGTTGACTAACGTTGAAATCAATAGAAAGAAATCCGAGAGATTCAACAAATGGCAGATGCTGGAATCTTGAGCAAAACATGAAGTGCTGGAGTAACTCAGTGGGTCTGGAGAATGTGGATAGACCATGTTCCGGGTCGGGACCCTTCTTCGTAAAGAAATAGAAGATTTTCTGGGTGGTACAATCATGTTGTACCGACTGGGGAAAGAAAAGTTGGTGCCCACCAACTTCTTGGGGCAGTTAGAAAACATTCATAATATTACTATACAATGTAGATACTCTATAGTTTATGATATAGACCTATATAGTTTGTTTAACATACGACTCAGGATGTATCTCCACCCCATTCACTTCATATTCGATGATTTATAATTATTTGCATGCTGTAACTCTAATAAAAGCAACCATTAGAAATGAGACGGAGAATAACAGTTCATTTTCACGTTACTAACAATAAAAGGCACAGAGTGCTGGAGTAACTCAGCGGGTCGGGCAGCATCTCTGGAGAACATGGATAGGTGACATTTTGAGTCGTTTTTCAGATCGAGATCTAGGGGGGAGGGGGGAGGGGGGGGAAGAAAGCTGGAAGAGGGGGGGGGGGGGGGGGGGGGGGGGGCAGGACAAAGCGCGGCAGGTAATAGGTAATTGGGCCTGAGGTGAAAAAACCAGAAGGTGCGAGACAAAAGGATTGATGCATAAATGTGAAGCCAGAGGAGGGAATGGGGGGGGGGGGGGGGGGGGGGGGGGTGGGAAACATGTGTGGACAGAGGGAAAAGAAAGAGTGGGGGGATTGGAGGGAAAGAGAGGGGGAGGGGAACATAGATGGGGGGAAGGGAGGGGGGTTGGTTGTTCATCTATAATTGGGGAATTTGATATTATTTGTGTCTTTTTTTGTAAACTAGCATCTGCACCTCCTCGTTGATTGACTGTACTAACACCTGTCTTGGATTCTTTGACTGTTTACAGTGTAAAACATTATCAGGGATCTGTGATCACATCATCTCACTTTCATCTGACTCCTTGGTGTCTCAGTCTGCGCATCTTGAAGTTGTCCACCTGACGAACATAATGCCAAGTGAGGGATTGGTAAGGAGACAACTCTTCCATATCATTATGAGTCGTGCTCGCTCGCTCTCTCGATCATCGACAATAAACCTCTGTTTACAGTAAACCTTCATTCAGTCAGCGAATTGAAATGCAATCATCCACTCGATTGTAAATCCAAGCACCAGAGAAATTACTTTGGCTTCTCAGTTCGGGGCAAAGTATTCCCGCTAATGCCTTGTTTAAGAAAGAACTGCAGATGCTGGAAAAATCAAAGGTGGACAAAAATGCTGGAGAAACTCGGTGGGTGAGGCAGCATCTACGGAGCGAAGGAAATGGGTCTCGACCCGAAAAGTAACCTATTCCTTCGCTCCAAAAATGCTGCCTCGCCCGCTGAGTTTCTCCAGCATTTTTGTCCACCTACTTTGTTTGATCAAGTTATTGCCTTTGTTTGGTCAAGTTATCGGGCAGAGATGCGTCATGTTCAATGGCATTTATATTGTCCCGTGTGAAGTGCAAACACACATTGACGAAGGGTCTCGACCCGAAACGTCACCCACTCCTTCTATCCCGAGATGCTGCCTGTCCCGCTGAGTTACTCCGACATTTTGTGTCTATTCCCAGTGATATTCCTGTATTACATACAGTCCAGTAAAGTATTGCCCTACTCAAGCACATGCCCGATTAGCAAATTGTATAGAAATGGTCTACTGAACACGCATCCAAGGGGCACCAGGTTTTGCCACCGTTTTCAGAGTCCAGTCCATTTTCTAGTGTTAGTTGAGTTTAATTTAGAGATACAGCACGGAAACAGGCCCTTCGGCCCACCGAGTCCGTGCCGACCAGCGATCCCCGCAGACTAACACTATCCTACACACACTGGGGACAATTTACAATTAAACCAAGCCAATTAACCTATAAACCCGTACGTCTTTGGAGTGTGGGAGGAAATCAGAGATCCCGGGAAAAAAACACGCAGGTCACAGAGAGAACGTCCAAACGCCGTACAGACAGCATGCGAAGTCAGGATAGATCCCGGGTCTCTGGTGAAGGCAGCAACTATACCGCTGCGCCACCGTATTATGAGCGGTGCCCGTTCCAGGCGAGCCCCAGGCTTCTGCGGGCCTCCAGATATCGCCTGGATGTGTGGGTCAAGCTGTCAACCCACGTCCTTCCCCTCGCCCAGACACCTTTTTATCAACAGATCTCTACGTGTGGGAGTGTAAAATCTCAGTGATTATTCCCACATTGATTGTTTTAGTCTGAGCACCTGAAAGTTTAGGGAGAAAGCAGAATTAACATAGAACAAGAGCCCAGTGTTTGCAATGACCATATTATCCCAGGACGGGTAACTCAGCGGGTCAGGCAGCATTTCTGGAGGACGTGGATAGGTGATGTTTCCGACTCTTTATCTGCAAACCAGCATCTGCAGTTAATGTACGTCACCTATCCATGTTCTCCAGAGTTGCTGCCTGAGATGCTGCCTGACCCGCTGAGTTACTCCAGCACTTTGTGACCTTTTCTGTAAAACAGCATCTGCAGTTCCTTGATTTGGCCCCTTAACAGACTTCCTTTGTACACGGCCCAGAACTTGATTAAAACTAAGTGCCAGGAGTTGGATTCTCACCAGTCAACATGATGAGGTTCTTAAGTTCTAGGAGCAGAAATACGCCATTCAAGATTCTAGAGAGATTATTGTCATGTGTCCCAAATAGGAGAATGAAATTCTTGCTTTGCTTCAGCACAACAGAATATAGTAGGCATAGGGGAAGTAGCTATTCCTGAACCTGGATGTTGCAGATTTCAGGCTCCTGTACCTTCTACTTGAAGGTAGCGGGGAGATGAGTGTGTGGCCAGGATGGTGTGGATCCTTGATGATGCTGCCAGCATTTTTGAGGCAGCGACTGCGATAGATCCCCTCGATGGTAGGGAGGTCAGAGCCGATGATGGACTGGGCAGTGTTTACTGTTTTTTGCAGTCTTTTCCTCTCTAGGGAGCTCAAGTTGCCGAACCAAGCCACGATGCAACCGGTCAGCATGCTCTCTACTGTGCACATGTAGAAGTTAGTGAGAGTCCTACTTGGCACGTCAAGTCTACTCCACCATTAATGACAGCTAATTTATCTTTCCCTCACTACCCCATTCCCCTTCGTTATCCTCATAACCCTAGACACCCGTACTAATCAAGAAAGACCCTAGCACTAGCATGCAATGATTTTAAATTGGTTCATTGGCCTTCATCAGTCAGAGCATTGAGTATAGAAGTTGGAATGTCATGATACAGTCAAGTAAGACGTTGGTGAGGCCACATTTAGAGTATTGTGTTCAGTTTTGGTCACCATGTTATGGGAAAGATTGTGGTAGGAAGGAACTGCAGATGCTGGTTTAAACCGAAGAAAGACACAAAATGCTGGAATAACTCAGCGGGACAGGCAGCATCTGTGGAGAGAAGGGATGGGTGATGGATGCTGTCAGACCATCAGAAAGACGTTGTCAAGCTTGAAAGGGTTCAGAGAAGATTTACCAGGATGTTGCCAGGACTTGAGGGCCTGAGCTATGGGGAGAGGTTGAGCAGGCTGGGGCTTTATTGCTTGGAGGGTGAGCTGTGTATACACTGTGTACAAGGGGAGTCTATTGGGGAGGAACTGCAGATGCTGTTTTACAGAAAAGGGCACAGTGCTGGAGTAACTCAGCAGAGGGTAGTAATACAAAGGGGTGATGAGGCAAGGCTGTATAGGAACAGCGGATTCAGATAAGGGGGAAATAAAATGATTACATCAAGAGCATATTACATTTTAGAGTGAAGATGGATTATGTCATAATAAGATCATATTGTTGGCAAGAATGAAAATAACTTTCAGTGCCATTGTGTGAACATTGTAATGAATGAGACTCTGTGAAATAGGCCCATTACCTCATCTCTCTGAAGCAGCGGCTCTCATCTCTGACGAATCTGATGGGGATTAACTGCCCTGTATCTGAACCCCAGGTGGCTTTCAATGCGAGGCAAAGCCACTTAAGTCCATTACTCACTCAGATAGCTCTTTCTTCAGACTTCTGCGGGTATTCTGATACTGTGTGTAGATTGTGTGGATACTCAGTTTCCTGGTAGGGGAACAGCTTCACCCAACAGCGCAAGAAATTCCAGCGAATTGTGGACGCAGTAAAGAGTGTCGGGGGTTATAGGGGAGAAAGCAGGAGAATGGGGTTGAGAGGGAGAGGTAGATCAGCCAGTGTAGCGTCGATAGGCCAAATGGCCTAATTCTGCTCCTATAACTTATGAATATATGAACATGTTCTTTGCAGTTCTGTTTTTTTTTTTTAATTGATTCCAAAGTCGTGGACATTAATATCTGTCTGGTGTTGATGATGTGACCCTCAGTACTTTGGGGAGTTGATTGGTGGGTGGGTGGGCACGCAGTAACTGATGTGTGCAGGTGGGATTATTGGGCAACATTGTCTCATGGATCTTGTGTCTGGTCTTGTTGTAGGGCATGTACATCAAGTCAACATACGATGGCCTCCATGTCATCACAGGAACGACGGAAAACGTAAGTTGCAAACTCCTTCTCGCTGAACATCACAGCGCACCCAGGCTTTGATAGACTCACCGTTTACTTCTTGTGTATGGCGTGCACAGCCTAAAGTTGTAGGACAACTTGATCCTATTTAATTGTGCACGCCAGGTCGATTGCGTTCGTCGAAACAGGGCGGACCACGTGAAGGTTGCAATCTCCCACCCCCACCTTTTACTGAAGAACAGTTTATGGAATGCGTGACATAATGCCTTTATAAAAGAGGAATCGAATATAGGAGCAAAGAGGTCCTTCTGCAGTTGTACAGGGCCCTAGTGAGACCACACCTGGAGTATTGTGTGCAGATTTGGTCCCCTAATTTGAGGAAGGACATTCTTGCTATTGAGGGAGTGCAGCGTAGGTTTACAAGGTTAATTCCCAGGATGACGGGACTGTCATATGCTGAGAGAATGGAGCAGCTGGGCTTGTACACTCTAGAGTTTAGAAGGATGAGGAGGGGATCTCATTGAAACATATAAGATTGTTAAGGGCTTGGACACGCTAGAGGCAGGAAACATGTTCCCGATGTTGGGGGAGTCCAGAACCAGGGGCCACAGTTTAAGAATAAGGGGTAAGCCATTTAGAACAGAGACGAGGAAACACTTTTTCCTCACAGAGAGTGGTGAGTCTGTGGAATTCTCTGCCTCGGAGGGCGGTGGAGGCCGGTTCTCTGGATGCTTTCAAGAGAGCTAGATAGGGCTCTTAAAGATAGCGGAGTCAGGGGATATGGGGAGAAGGCAGGAATGGGGTACTGATTGGGGATGATCAGCCATGATCACATTGAATGACGGTGCTAGCTCGAAGGGCCGAATTACCTACTCCTGCACCTATTGTCTATTGTCTAATGTCTATTGATTTCTGTTCATTTTGAAATGAATTCCAGCAGAAATCTTTGAGCGAGTTGTACAACTCTCTGGAGATGTGGCTTCAACCAATTCGAGTCATGGTCACACAACGGGGAAACAGGCCCTTTGGCCCAACTTGCTCATGCTAACCCAGATGGCCACTTCAGACTGATGGTCATTTCAGATTGATGCCCAGTGTAGAGCCATGGAGTGATACAGATTGGAAACAGGCCCTTTGGCCCACTAAGTCTGTACTGATCACTGAGTACCCATTTCCATGCTAGTCCTATCCTAACCCATTTATTCTTCCCACATTCCCATCGACTGTCCCGACCCTGCCCCAGATCCCAACATTCACCTACACAATAGACACCAATAAACCTACCAACATGCACACTTTGGATCCACAGCAAACCCAGGCAGTCACAGGAGAATGTGCAAACTCCACAAAGTCAGTGCAGTGCGGTGGTGCAGCGGTACAGTTGCTACTTTGCAGCGCCAGAGGCCCGGGTTCGATCCTGACTCCGGGTCGGGTGCTGTCTGTACGTTCTCCCTGTAACCGAGTGGGCTTTCTCCGGATGCATTGGCGTCCTCCCACTCTCCAAAGACGTGCAGGTTTGTGGGTTAATTGGCTTCAGTAAATGTTGTAAATTGTCCCTAGTGTGTGTAGGATAGTACTAGTGTGCGGGCATCGCTGGTCGGTGCCGACTCAGTGGGCCGAAGAACCTATTTCCACCCTGTATGTCTAAACTAAACTAAACTAAGCAGGTCAGGCAGCACCTATGGAGGTAATGCACAGACGCCATTTAGGGTATGGACCTTTCTTCAGACTTTAGTTTCCAATATTGTCACTGAAGTATAACAACCTCACCAAGATTTTCAGAAAAAACATGCAAAAATGTGTAAAATTTATGATTAGCGTTTGCCACCGTACATTGAAAATAATAATGATATGGAAAACAGAATTCATAATTGTCAAAGAAGGGCCTCGACCCGAAACGTCACCCATTCCTTCTCTGCAGTGATGCTGCCTGTCCCGCTGAGTTACTCCAGCTTTTTGTGTCTAGCTTCATAATTGTCACCTTACCTTCAATAAGAGAATGGAGTTAAGGACATCTCGCTTCATTAAGTGTGAAAGCAGCTCCCGGATTCAGAGCGCTCGCATGTAATGGGATATGAAAGGCAGCGGCTAAACTAAGCCTTGAATGTCATGAGTAGCCGAGGCTCTAACACGGAGTTTATGACAATTTATCAGAGTTGTTAGGTCGAGTGTTACAACACAAAGAGTCGCCAGTTTCAGGAGCGGCCGACCGCGAATGATAGCAGAGGAAGACTTCTGTTATCTGTTCATGAGATGTCGGGAACAGTTGAAAGAGATGTTGATTGCTCTTTCCTAACTGCCGTGGGAAAGGTGGGTGAGAACTCTGCCCGAACGACTGTAGGTCTGCAGGGAATGGAGGGACGAGGGTTAGGTGTAGGTAGACCTTGGCATCATGTTCGGCACAGACATTGAGGGTGGAAGGGGCTGTTCATGTCCTGTAGAAACATCGAAAATAGGTGCAGGCCCTTCGAACCAGCACCGCCATTCATTGTGATCACGGCTGATCGTCCCCAATCAATAACCCGTGCCTGCCTTCTCCCCATATCCCTCGATTCCACCAGCCCCCTCGAGCTCTATCTAACTCTCTCTTAAATCCATCCAGTGGTTTGGCCTCCACTGTCCTCTGTGGCAGGGAATTCCACAAATTCACAACTCTCTGAGTGGAAAAGTTTTTTCTCACCTCAGTCATCAATGACCTCCCCTTTATTCTAAGACTGTGGCCCCTGGTTCTGGACTCGCCCAACATTGGGAACATTTTTCCTGCATCTAGCTTGTCCAGTCCTTTTATAATTGTATATGTTTCTATAAGATACCCCCTCATCCTTCTAAACTCCAGTGAATACAAGCCTAGTCTTTTCAATCTTTCCTCGTATGACAGTCCCGCCAACCCAGGGATCGATCTCTTCTACTGTTCTATGATGTAGGCGTTCGAAACACAAGGAACAGCAGCTGCTTGAATGTTCAGCAAAATAGACAAAGTGCTGGATGAACCTAGCAGGGCAGGCAGCATGTGTGGAAGGAATGGAGAGATGATGTTTTGGGTTTGGACCCTATTTCTAGGCTGTTGAGTGTTGACCCTGAAGTAGGCTCCCGATCTGAAACATCGTCTGCTCTTACCCTCCCGCAGATGCTGCCTGATCTACTGAGTTCCTCCAGCATGTTTAAGAAATGTTGCAGATGTTGGAATAATTAAAGGCAGACAAAGAGCAGGAGAAATGCAGCACATCAGGCAGCATCTATGGTGCAAAGGAATGGGTGACGTTTCGGGTTGAAACCCTTCTTCAGACTGATGTGGGGGGTGAAGCACCCCACACATGATTCCAAGTCATTCCTTTGCTCCATAGATGCTGCCTCGCCCGCTGAGTTTCTCCAGCATGTAGTGCTTTGGTGCAGAGATTCCTTCATTGCTGCCACACCAACAGTGGCAACAGATGGATCCTACAACCACAACCATCTGGGATGTGTTTCAAAGTCAGGACAGTGTGACTTGTAGGGAAACTGCTGCCCCTGTCCTTCTTGGTTGCAGATGTTGGATGTTTCAGAGATTGATGTTCAAGAAATCCGGGCAATGTTCCGCTGCATCAATTTGCAGATGAGTATAAGAGCAGGGAGGTTCTACTGCAGTTGTACAGGGTCTTGGTGAGACCACACCTGGAGTATTGCGTACAGGTTTGGTCTCCTAATCTGAGGAAAGACATTCTTGCAATCGAGGGAGTACAGAGAAGGTTCACCAGACTGATTCCTGGGATGGCAGGACTTTCATATGAAGAAAGACTGGATAGACTCGGCTTGTACTCGCTAGAATTTAGAAGATTGAGGGGGGATCTGATAGAAACTTACAACATTCTTAAGGGGTTGGACAGGCTAGATGCAGGAAGATTGTTCCCGATGTTGGGGAAGTCCAGGACAAGGGGTCACAGTTTAAGGATAAGAGAGAAGTTTTTTAGGACCGAGATGAGAAAATCATTTTTCACACAGAGAGTGGTGAATCTGTGGAATTCTCTGCCACAGAAGGTAGTTGAGGCCAGTTCATTGGCTATATTTAAGAGGGTTAGATGTGGCCCTTGTGGCTAAAGGGATCAGGGGGTAGGGAGAGAAGGCAGGTACAGGATATTGAATTGGATGATCAGCCATGATCATATTGAATGGCGGTGCAAGCTTGAAGGGCCGAATGGCCTACTCCTGCACCTATTTTCTATGTTTCTATAACCATGAAGCCACGGACAGCGGTAGAGTGAGTGAGTGCGCAATCATTTGTTGTGGATGGGCACCAGTCTATGCTGTCCTTGATAGAGTTCAACTTCTTGCATGCAGTTGGAGCTGAAGTCACCCTGGCAACTGCAGTGTATTCCACAGTAGTCCTGCCTTCTACTCTGGAGGTGATGGGGAGGATTTGGAGAGTAATTCGTCACAAGAATACCGTGCCTCCAACCTGCTGTTGTGACATTATTGGCTGCATTAAGTGGGCAGCACGGTGGCGCAGCTGTAAAGTCGCTGCCTCACAGCGCCAGAGGCCCGGGTCAAATCCTGACTATGGGGCTCTCTGTGTGGAGTTTGTACGTTCTCCCCGCGACCGTGTGGGTTTTCTCCAGGTGCTCCAGTTTCCTCCCACATTCTAAAGATTTGTAGGTTAGTTGGCTTCTGTATATTGCCCCCTAGTGTGTAGGATGCCGAACTGGGATAATATTGAATTAGTCGTGTGTGAGTGATCGCTGGTCGGCATGGACTTGGTTGGCCGAAGGGATTGTTTCCATGGTGTATCTCTAAACTAAATGTAACAGTTGTTCTCTCGATCAGTTTATTGGTGCATTGTTGCTGCAAGAAAGAACTGCAGATGCTGGTAAAATCTCAGGTAGACACAAAATGCTGGAGTAACTCAGCAGGTGAGGCAGCATCTCTGGAGCGAAGGAATAGGTGATGTTTTGGGTCGACCAGAAACGTCACCCATTCCTTCTCTCCAGAGATGCTGCCTCGCCCGCTGAGTTACTCCAGCATTTTGTGTCTACCTGAGGTTTAGTTAGTTTTGGTTTTGGAACTAAGGTGTCAAGTTCTGAAAGAAAGTTGATCGAATATATGTTGCTGAGTTTTTTGAGGAGATGAGCAAGGTGCTTGATGAGGATAGAGTCAAGACAAGTCACTTTTATTTCTATAGCACATTTAAAAAACAACTCTCGTTGGCCAAAGTGCTTTACATTGGTGGAGGTACTAATGTTATACAACAGTGGTTCATGGATTAAATACAAACATCACTACACACATATAGCCCTCGCTCAGAGGACGTCAAGAAAAGCTTGGGAGTAGAGATGAGTTTTTAGTCTCGACTTAAAGGAGTCGATGGAGGGGGCAGTTCTGATGGGAAGAGGGATGCTGTTCCACAGTCTAGGAGCTGCAACCGCAAAGGCACGGTAGCCCCTGAGCTTATGCCTAGACCGCGGGATGTTCAGCAACTCCATGTCGGCCGATCTGAGGGACCTGGAGGTGGTGTGGTGGGTGGCGGATATTGTCTAGATGGATGTTAGTAAGGCCCCGATGGTAGACCGATGTAGAAAATTAAGATGCATGGGATCAACAGTGACTTGGTTGTTTGGATGTCGAGCTGGCTTACTGACAGAAGACGGGGTATTGTGATGGAAGGACTGGAGTTCCCCAGGGATCTGTGTTTAGTTTAGTTCCGTTTTTATTTAGTATAGTTTAGAGATGCAGCATGGAAAGAGGCCCTTTGGCCCATCACACCGACCAATGATCACCCCTACACTCGTTCCATGTTAGCCCTATTTCACATCCTACACACTGCGGACAATTTAACCTACAATTAACCTACAAACCTGCACGTCTTTGGTGTGTGGAAGGAGACCGGTGCACCCGGAGGAAACCCACGTGGTCACAGGGTGAACGTGAAAGCTCAGTACGGACGACACCCGTAGCCAGGATCGGACCCGGGTCTCTGCCGCTGTAAGGCAGCAACTCTACTGCTGTATCACGTTGCCACTTAAAACGATGTCCTCGGGTTAGTGTTCTGTCACGTCTGGAGATTGTTTCACCTCCTGCACCTTATTTCATGCGACTTTGATCTGCAGCACGCCTGACAATTTTTCTAACGGTGCTCAGTGAGATAAGGTAAACCATCCTAACAGCCACAAAGAGCACAGAAGTGCGGGACAAATTGATTCTGGCTGTTTCCCCATCTCTATCAGCTTCCTCGCTTTCATCAATAACACCAGGCAGGTGCGGCCCAGTGCCGACTAATTGGACTTGCTCTCCCTCGACCGAGAAATGTGTGGGAAGGAACTGCAGATGCTGGTTTACAACGAAGACGAAGGGTCTCGGCTCGAAACGTCACTCGTTCCTTCTCTCCAGAGACCCTGCCTGTCCCGTTGAGTTACTCCAGCGTTTTATGTCAATCTAGCCTTCTGAGCCTTCAGAATGTTGTAGTCGGTAGGGCAGTGCTCTGCATATCGCCAACTTGGACAATTTTACATTTTATCAAGCCACTTAATCGAGCCAATTCACCTACAAACCTGCACGTCTTTGGAGTGTTGAAGGAAACCGGAGCACCCGGAGAAAACCCACGCAGGTCACGGGGAGAAGGTACAAACTCCATACAGACAGCACCCGTAGTCGGGATTGAACCCGGGTCTCTGGCGCTGCATTTTGATGTAAGGCAGCGACTCTACCGCTGTGCCACCGCAGTATCTCCGGAGAACATGGATAGGTGATGTTTCGGGTCGGGACCCTGCATCAGACTGATTGTAGGGGGTGGCAAGGAACTGGAAACACGAAAAGACCAGGACACATCCGGGCCGGCACCAGATGACCTTGTGCAGGGAGATTCCCTGATGAAAGGTTTCTTGCACCCAGTCCCGTCCCCCCCTTAAATTAGTCTCAACCAGGGTCCCGACCCAAAATATCATCTATCCATGTTCTCCAGAGATGCTGCCTGACCTGCTGAGTTACTCCAGCATCTGGTTTTGCTTTAAACCAGCATCTGCAGTTCCTTTTTTCTATTACGTTTTAACTCTTCCATCCACAGTCACAAACCTTATTGCAATACATTCATTCAGCGTGGAAACGGGCCCTTCGGCCCAACTTTCCCACACGGCCAGCATGCCCCCTCTACACTACTCCTACCTGCCTGAGTTTGGCCCATATCCCTCTAAACCTGTCCTATCCACGTACCTGTCTAACTGTTTTATGAACGTGGAGATAGTACCTGAAGAAATCTTCTTCAGCATTCATGAATTTTTCTTCGAATGTTAAAAATAAAATGTTCCCACCTCCATGCCCAATCTAATATTATTCCAACTTTGGAATTATATCACTGACGCTGGGTCAGCCACACCATGGGTGGTACAGTGGCACAGTGGGTAGAGCTGCTGCCTCGTGGTGCCAGAGGCCTGGGTTCGATCCTGACCTCGGGTGCTGTCTGTGAGAAGTTTGCACGTCCTCACAACTCTCTTTTTCACACAGAGTTGTGAGTCTGTGGAATTCTCTGCCTCAGAGGGGGGTGGAGGCCGGTTCTCTGGATACTTTCAAGAGGGAGCTAGATAGGGCTCTTAAAGATAGCGGAGTCAGAGGATATGGGGAGAAGGCAGGAACGGGGGTACACAAAAATGCTGGAGAAACTCAGCGGGTGCAGCAGCATCTATGGAGCGAAGGAAATAGGCGACGTTTCCTTCGCCAAAACCCTTCTTCAGACTGATGGGGGGTGGGGGGAGGGGCGAAGGAAGGAAAAAGGGAGGAGGAGGAGCCCGAGGGCGGGGGGATGGGAGGAGACAGCTCGAGGGTTAAGGAAGGGGAGGAGACAGCAACGGCTAGCAAAATTGGGAGAATTCAACGTTCATGCCATCCGGACGCAAGCTGCCCAACGTTTATAACCCAGGCAGGAACGGGGTACTGATTGGGGATGATCAGCCATGATCACATTGAATGGCGGTGCTGGCTCGAAGGGCAGAATGGCCTCCTCCTGCACCTTTTGTCTATTGTTGCCGCCGTGACTGCATTGATTCCTTCTGGTTTCTTCCCACATCCCAAAGGCATGCAGGTTTGTCGGTCAATCTGTAAAATTGCCCCTAGTGTGTAGGGAGTAGATGAGAAAGTGGGATAACATAGAACTAGTGTGAACGGGTGATCGATGGTCGGCGCGGACTCAGTGGGGTATAGGGACTGTTTCCATGGCTGCTTCTCTAAAACTCGAAACTACTGGTCGTTATAAAGTGTGCTTTCTCCATTAACCCATTCTGCTCCATGGTCAACTTCATCACTAGGATTTCCCCAGAGTGCAGCATATATTGTAATGCACTTTATTCTTGAGTGAGCTTACTAATTAGAATCAATCGAATGTTTTGGATTCGTGGCACCAAGATCCAGGGAGAAACTGCACGCAGTTACTTGTAAATTGTCTTTGTTTAAGAAGGAACTGCAGATGCTGGAAAAATCGAGGGATTTAGTGAGGCTAGGGTGGTTTAGTATGGAGCGAAGGTAGATAAAAGTGCCGGAGAAACTCAGCGGGTGAGGCAACATCTATGGAGCAAATGAAAAACTGATGTTTCGGGTTGAAGAAGGGTCTCGACCCAAAACGTCACCTATTCCTTCGCTCCATAGATGCTGCCTCACCCGCTGAGTTTCTCCAGCATTTTTGTCTACCTGTGAATTGTCTTCGATCACAGAGACACAGGCTGGAGTCGTCAGCAAAGCTGGAGAAACTCAGTGGGCCAGGCAGCATCTGTGGAGAACATGGATAGGCTTCTGACATGGATCGCCTATCCACATCCTCCACAGATGCAGCCTTACTCCAGCATTTAGTTTTACACAAGCCTTTTTAATCGTATTGAACTAAACATCTGGAGTAACAAAAAATAGATTCTGGGCAACTCAGAAAACTAAATATACTGTATCTACCTTCGATTCTCCAGCATCTGTAGTTCCTTCTTGAACAAAACTAAATATACTGTCGGAAGGAACTGCAGATGCTAGTTTTTACCAATCATGCCAAGGATAAAAATCGAAAATAATCCAAAGCAAACTAGTGAATTGTGTTAAAGAAAGATTCAAAGTTCTCAGCATCCCTGGAGAACATGGATCGATGATGTTTCAGGTCACGACACACCTTCAGATTGATTATAGCAGGGGAGAGAAAGCTGGAAAGAGAGGTGGGGATGACAAGTGATAGGTGGAGCAAGGAACTGCAGACGCTGTTTTACATGGAAAATAACCACACAATGCTGGAGTAACTCAGCAGGTAGACAAAAATGCTGGAGAAACTCCGCGGGTGGGGCAGCATCTATGGATAGAAGGAACTCAGCGGGTGAGGCAGCATCTATGGAGAGAAGGAAATAGGATACGTCACCTAGTCTTTTTCTCCAAAGTAGCTGCCTGATGCTCTGAGTTACTCCAGCATTTTGTGCCTGTCTTCAAACTAAATATAGTATTGTGTTGCCTCTGTGATCACAATGGAAGGGAAAGTAGACCGAGTGTTTATAAGCTGAGACAGATAAATATAGAAGATTATGGAAGGGTTATTAAATGAAGAAAGACAGGTGAATTGGTTGAGACCCGCATGTTGAACTGAATGTAATTTTACCTGTCATTGTTATATATAAAAGACTATTTTGTAATAATACTGAATATAGCAACAACATTGCTGAGAAACTAAAATATTGATTGTGAAATATTCAGTGACAGTCTCATCCCTTACATTTGATTGCCATTCATACTGGGAGGGTAAAAGAAAATGGAATCATTTAAAAGAGCTTATATTCTTGTCAAGATATCTAAATTATTAATTTAATGCACCTCAAACAGCAGTCAAATGAAAAACGAGATTGTTGAGTTTATGGGCAATTATCACACGTCAACAGCAGCAGAGGATCAAAGCAAATAATGTTTAGGTGTATAGTTTAGAGATTCAGTGGGGAAACAGGCTCTTCGGCCCATCGAGCCCATACTGACCCATCGATCACTTGTACACTGGTTCTGTGTGGTCCCAGTTTTGCATTCTTCACACAAGGAGCCGATTAACTTACAAACTCTGCACGTGTGTGAGAAGAAACCAGAGCACCCGGAGAAAACCCACGTGGTCATAGAAACATAGACAATAGGTGTAGGAGGAGGCCATTCTGCCCTTCGAGCCAGCACAGCCATTCATTGTAATCGTGGCTGATCGTCCCCAATCAATAACCCGTGCCTGCCTTCTCCCCATATCCCTTGATTCCACTAGCCCCTAGAGCTCTATCTAACTCTCTCTTAAACCCATCCAGTGACTTGGCCTCCACTGCCCTCTGTGGCGGGGAATTCCACAAATTCACAACTCTCTGGGTGAAAAAGTTGTTTTTTTTTTTCTCACCTCATTATTAAATGGCCTCCCCTTTATTCTAAGACTGTGGCCCCTGGTTCTGGACTCGCCCAACATTGGGAACATTTTCCCTGCATCTAGCTTGTCCAGTCCTTTTATAATTTGGTCACAGGGAGAACGTATAAACTCCGCACAGATAGCATCCATAGTCAGGATTGAATCTTTGTCTCTGGCGCTGTGAGGCAGCAACTCTAACGCTGCGCCACCGTGCGGCCCGTGGCTGGGAGGCTGATATACAATTACTGATGAAGGTTCAGATCAGGAAAGGATCACAACTGCTAGTAATTTCCATATCATTGTTTGATTAGTTTATTGAATTCAGTTTGTGGTTATTAATTAATCACATTTTTGTTTATGATGTGTTATACACATGTGTTTACAGGCCTGTTTGTTGCTGCACTTAAGAATTTAATTGTTCTGTTCTTGGTACATTTGACAATTAAACTTAGAAACATAGAAATATAGAAAATAGGTGCAGGAGTAGGCCATTCGGCCCTCCAAGCCTGCACCGCCATTCGATATGATCATGGCTGATCATCCAACTCGGTATCCCATCCCTGCCTTCTCTCCATACCCCCTGATCCCTTTAGCCACAAGGGCCACATCTAACTCCCTCTTAAATATAGCCAATGAACTGGCCTCAACTACCTTCTGTGGCAGAGAATTCCAGAGATTCACCACTCTCTGTGTGAAAAATGTTTTTCTCATCTTGGTCCTAAAGGATTTCCCCTTTTTCCTTAAACTGTGACTCCTTGTCCTGGACTTCCCCAACATCGGGAACAATCTTCCTGCATCTAGCCTGTCCAACCCCTTAAGAATTTTGTAAGTTTCTATAAGATCCCCCCTCAATCTTCTAAATTCTAGCGAGTGCAAGCCGAGCCTGTGGCAGAGAATTCCACAGATTCACCACTCTCTGTGTGAAAAATGATTTTCTCATCTTCAAGTTCATGTTCAAGTTCACGTTTAATTGTCATATCTGAGTCTGCAGAAGGGTCTCGACCAGAAACGTCACCCACTCCTTCTCTCCAGGGATGCGATGCTGCCTGTCCCGCTGAGTTACTCCAGCATTTTATGCCTATTTTTGTCACTTTTCTGTACATCTGACCAGACTCTTTGTATCTTCTCGCAGTAGATACTGTTCTTCCTCTGGAATATTTAGCTACTTTTTTTTCTAATTAATCTCATTGGTCACAGACTTGAATCCAGTTCGTTTCTGCCCGGCTTATTTGAGTAAATTGGATGCAATTGGTGCCACAACAGAGTCCTGTGTGTTCCTGCCCCAGTGCTGCCTTCAACCTGATAGACAGCTCTGCACATTGTCCCTCCTGAGTCTGATTACTTTCCTCACTACTTCCTTTTCTTTACGCTGTCTCTTTGCAACCAGATTTGTTTAATATTAATATTTTAGATGCTGAATCACACTAAGGAGGAATGGAATTTCTCTCATTATCTGCACCGAGGCCACTGCTGCCCTTTGTTCTAAATACATAGAAACATAGAAAATAGGTGCAGGAATAGGCCATTTGGCCCTTCAACCAGCACCACCATTCAATAGGATCATGGTTGATCATCCAAAATCAGTACCCCGATCCTGCTTTTTCATCATATTCCTTGATTCCTTTAGCCGTAAGAGCTAAATCTAACACAGCTTACACACACTAGGGACAATTTATATTTATACCAAGTCTATTAACGTACAAATCTGCACGTCTTTGGAGTGTGGAAGGAAACCGAAGATCTCGGGGAAAGCCCACGCAGGTCACGGGGAGAATGTGCAAAATTCGTACAGACAGCACCCGTAGTCAGGATCGAACCCGGGTATCTGGCGCTGTGACCACCGTGCTGTCCTTTCAGCGTGTCTATTTTATGTTTCCTGTCCTGAACCTCCCCTGTCTTTCAGAGGAAACTGCGACGTTTTTAAGACCCTTCTTCCCCCGCTGCTATAAGCAGGCGCGCACTCCATTTAACCCTCGTCAGGAAGTAGACAAGATTTACTGCTCCTTCCTAATTGCTTTGAGAAACTGGTGATGGATTTCTGAAATGATAATTGTGAGGCCGTTTCACCGGGCATTAAGAAAGGAACCTCCGTTGTAAATCATGGTGCACTTCAGCGGCATTGGGGGAGGGGTATTGGATAAAAGCGATGCACAAATCACGGAGCGTAGGCTGGCGGCTTGGCAAGGCTGATAAACATTCTAGATGGCACCCTTGGAAGACCATGTGTAGACACTGAGGATGCAACTGTTAAAGTATTGGGAAAACCAGAGAGTGCTTGCATTAGCTTAGAGATGAGTGATAGAGCATGGAAATGGGCCCTTTGGCCCATCCAGTCCGTGCCAACCATTCACACTAGTTTATATTATCCCACTTTCTCATCCATTGACTGTACATTAAGGGTGATTCAGAGGCCGATTAATCTACAAATCCCTCATGTCTTTGGGATGTGGGAGGAAACCGGAGCGCCTGGAGGAAACCCCCGTGGGCAGTTTAGTTTAGAGATACAGCGCGGAAACAGTCCTTTTGGCCCACCGGATCTGCATCGACCAGTGATCCCCGCACACTTGACCTACAAACCTGCACGTCTTTGGAGAGTGGGAGGAAACCGAAGAACTCGGAGAAAACCCACGCAGGTCACGGGGAGAACGTACAAACTCCGTACAGACAGCACCCGTGGCTGGGATCGAACCGGGGTCTCTGGCGCTGCATTCGCTGTAAGGCGGCAACTCTACCGCTGCGCCACCGTGTGATTTGTGAATACTGCAAGGATGAATGTATGTAACTTGAATGGCTGTGTTGCAGGAGTCACCTCTATTGCAATGAAAAGCAAAACGTGTATGGAGGCGGAAGTTAAGGGCCTGTCCCACTTGGTCGACAGGCCGGTAGTGACTGACACGCGACATCGTGCGTCCGCATAGCCGTCTGGAGCGCGTGACGTCATTTGAATACCCAGTTTATGATGTTTACCCAGTTTATGATATTTATGGTGATTTTCTAAAATGTTCCAGTTTCTTGAGGTGTGCGAGCAATTGGAAAAAGTGCAGATGTAATGCCCCCATTCAAAAAAAGAGGTGAATGAACAGTAGCAAGCTGCAGACCAAATTAATCTGCGGGTAGGACCTTCAGATGCTGGTTTAAATTGAAGATAGACACAAAATGCAGGAGTAACTCAGCAGGACCGGCAGCATCTCTGGAGAGAAGGAATGGATGATGTTTCAGTCTGAAGAAGGGTCTCGTCCTGAAATGTCACCCATTCGACCCGAAACGTCACCCTGTCCCACTTGGCAGTCATTTACGTGACAGGCCGGTGGCGCGCGAAGATTTTGTGCAGCACGAAATCCTGGCGCGCTGTGCGATACCGCACGCAACTCCACGCCACTCCATGCACCCGTACCGCGCTACCACACGCTGCCCACACGCTACCAGGTCACGTAAATGGCGCGCAAATGACGGCCAAGTGGGACAGGCCGTTTAGCAGTAGGTAGCTCAGTGGTAGAGCTACTGATTCACACAGTGTCAGAGACCTGCTCTCGATCCTGACTATAAATGCTGCCTTTGCATTCTCCCAGTGGACCACGTGGGTTTTCTCCGGGTGCTCCAGTTTCCTCCCACATGCCAAAGATGTACAGGTTTTGTAGGTAAATTGGCTTCTGTAGTGCATGGGATGCGAAAGTGGAATAACATCGAATTAGCATGCGGGTGATCGATGATCAGTGGGGACTTGGTGAGCCGAAGAACTTGTTTCCACGCTGTATCTCTAAACTAAAGTAAATCTAAACACAAGATTGGCAAAGTTGAAAATTCAGCAGAGAACAAAAAAAAATGATTGAGACAAAAAATAATTTGATGGTAAAGTGACGAGATTACAAAAACAGACAAGAAGTTCTTTTGGATTATAAAGGAAGTCCAAAAAAGTTCATAAGTTCTAGGAGCAGAATTAGGCCATTCGGCCCATCGAATCGGCTCCACCATTTAGGCCATTTAGGACTGAGATAAGGAAAAACTTTTTCACCCAGAGAGTTGTGAGTTTGTGAAATTCTCTGCCACAGAAGGCAATGGAGGCTGGTTCTCTGGATGTTTAGAGAGAGTTAGATTTAGCTCTTAGGGCTAAGGGAATCAAGGGATATGGGGAAAAGGCCAGAATGGGACACTGATTTTTGATGATCTGCCATGATCATATTGAATGGCGGTGCAGGCTTGAGGGGCCGAATGGCCTACCCCTGCACCTATTTTTTTTTTTTCTATGTTTCTATGTTTTTCTATTTAATCATGGCTGATCTTTCTGTTACCTCTCAATCCCATTCTCCTGCCTTCTCCCCACAACCCCTGACACCCGTACTAATCAAATGAGTGTGAAGAGCTGGAGGAACATGGGCGTTCATCCACAGAGTTACTCCAGCACTTTGTCTTTGCATCTGCTGTTCTTTGTTTCTGCAAACGAGCATTGGTCCCGTGATGAGGAATGAGACTGGGGATGGGGAAATTATTTATATAGAAACGGGTGCAGGAGGAGGCCATTTGGCCCTTCGAGCCTGCACCGCCATTCATTGTGATCATGGCTGATCATGCACAATCAGTACCCCGTTCCTGCCTTCGCCCCATATTCCTTGATTCCGCTTGGGGGAAAAGGCAGAGATTTCTAGTACATTGATTCCACGAGTTTTTCTGGTGACGGATATCCCGGACAGCCCAGTTTACATTCTGTTCATTCGTTGCCACGTGAAGATAGATTTATTTTCTGCGCTGGAAGATGCCACATCTGAGGGCTTCGGTTATGCCTTTCACCAAACAGCAGATTGCAGGCATCACCCGACCTAAAATCAGATGCTTGAGCCAAATGACATCTCTCGACAGGACAGAGTGCACAAAATCAAATGTAACGCTGAAGCTACAGTGGAGAACATGTAATAGAGCATAGACAAAAATGCTGGAGAAACTCAGCGGGTGAGGCAGCATCTATGGAGTGAAGGAAATAGGCGACGTTTCGGGTCGAGACCCTTCTTCAGACTCCTTTGCTCCATAGATGCTACCTCATCCGCTGAGTTTCTCCAGCATTTTTGTCTACCTTCGATTTTCCAGCATCTGCAGTTCCTTCTTGAATATATAACAGAGCATAGTGTTTGAAATTAATATTTGAAATTTAAAAAAAACTTTGTGGTGCTTTAGAATGAAAGTAATATTTTAAATTTGAGCTGATATCCATTTGTGCGACTGTTTCCTGCATGAAACTCTAAATTCTATTCCGGCCCCTACTTTAAATCTCCACTCTAATTCAAGTGATATAATTTATTCACAGCCACTGCACCTCCCTCTTGTCCTGATTCTATTTTGACTCTACATTAAAATTCCAGCAGGAGGTTTACTATTTTTATGCACTGTTCTATTTTGTGCCATTTGCCACTTGCTGCCTTATTTCTATCGATGTGGTGTCTTTTATTTTGTGCAGTATATTTAACTTTAAATTCCACGTTTTCTTTAGTTCTCTTAAGGGCCTGTCCCACCTGCTGTTTTTTTCGGCGACTGCCAGCATCATTGACAACGTATTGGCGCACGGTGTTACCTCAGGTGTCGCAACATTTTTATTGTCGTTGCTAGACTTTGAAATGTACAAAATCTATTGGTGACTCTGACACGTCAGTCAATGACGCCAGCAGTCACCGAAAAAAATCGCCAAGTGGGAGAGGCCCTTTCTGTTGCAGGGTTGCATGTCCAGGGGTTTGTAGTCTCAGATCCTCTTCATAACACTGAGCGCAGTGTAGTGAGACTGTTGCAGTCGGATCTGGCCGCTGTTGAGAAGCTCAACTTTCTTTCCCGGGTTGAAGCTCCTGTTCCTGGCATTCTGCAGTCCAGTGCCTCTTGTGGTCTGGCATCTGTTCTAAATTCATAGGAGCAGAAGAAGGCCATTCGGCCCATCCAGTCTACTCCGCCATTCAATCATGGCTGATCTATCTCTCCCTCCTAACCCCATTCTCCTGCCTTTTCCCCATAACCCCTGACACCTGTACTAATCACGAATCTTCACCGTAACATTGACCTGGCCTCCACAGCCTTCTGTGGCAATGAATTCCACAGATTCACCACCCTCTGGCTAAAGAAATTCCTCCTTATCTCCTTTCTAAAGCAACGTCCTTTTATTCTGAGGCTGTGGCCTCTGGTCCTAGACTCCCCCACTAGTGGCAACATCCTCTCCACATCCACTCTATCCAGGCCTTTCACTTCGATAAGTTTCAAAGAGATTTCCCCTCTCATCCATCAAAACTCCATTGAGTACAAGCCCAGTGCCGTCAAACACTCATCATATGTTAAACCACTCATCAATGGGATCATTCTAGCCCTGGCGCCATTGGTCTGCAAGGCACCCACTAGGATCGCTGTATCAGCATTTTTTTTCCAAAATTTCGCTGTGTCAGTAAAATTTGTGATCAGGTCTAAAAATGAACACTTACAGAATTTGTGTAGAAACAAAACACTAAATTTAGGCAAGCAACTGAACGAGGTTACCAAGGTCAATGTTCCACACACCGTGGTTTACTGTGGGAGGCCATTTAAGGGATTTGCTTTGGAAACCGACAAGGCAGTCTCTGTTATTGAGCCAGTTCCATTGATCAGCCAGTTTGAAGCAGGTAGTCACATGAGGGGTGTTAGACTTTAGCGATACAGCACGTAAACAGGCCATTTGGCCCACTGGGTCCACTCCAACCAGCGATCATCCCCAGACACTACACTACTGGGACAGTTTACAATTTTTACTAAAGCCAATTAACCTACAAACAACTACATCTTAAGAGGAAACCTGAGCACCCAGAGAAAGCCCACACGGTCACTGGAAGAACATACAAATTCTGTACAGAATGCCCCCAATGGATATTTTTAAGGTGGAGATTCTTGATTAGTACGGGTGCTGGGGGTTATGGGGAGAAGGCAGTGAGAATGGGGTTAGGAGATAGATCAGCCATGATTGAATGGCAGAGTAGACTCGATGGGCCGAATGGTCCTAACAACATGAACAGATGCCGGACCACAAGAGGCACCAGACTACAGGAGCGGCTGCTTCAACCCGGGAAGGAACGTTTGTCAGGATGGAACCCGGGTCTCTGGCACTGTCAGTCAGCAACTCTACCACTGCGCCACCGTGCCACTGCGCTCTGATTTGGCAAGCCGAGGGGTGGGCGTATAGGAGGCGTCTCTTTACATTGGGTGTCATCTCCGTGGATCAGCACCCATCAGGTCCCAAGGGTGTCTGGCTTAAGTTTACCCAGTAGTAAGGCACTATTGTGTTGAGAGGTTGATCCCAGCATATGATCCAGCCCCCTGCAACATGTCCCAATCCCAGACCTGCCTTTAAATGCTCAGTGGCAGCAGTTGACATAGAAACATAGAAAATGGGTGCAGGAGTAGGCCATTCGGCCCTTCGAGCCTGCACCGCCATTCAATATGATCATGGCTGACCTGTTTTGTCTCTCTGCTGACTGGTCAGCATGCAACAAAAATGGCGGCACGATGGCGCAGCGGTAGAGTTGCTGCCTCACAGCGCCAGAGACCCAGGTTCGGACCGATTATGGGCGCTGCCTGTACAGAGCTTGTACTTCCTCCCCGTGACCTGCGTGGGCTTTCTCTGAGATCTTCGGTTTCCTCCCACGCTCCAATGACGTACAGGTGTGTAGGTTCATTGGCTTGCTATAAAAAATGGTATAAAAGTTTTTTAAATTGTCCCTAGTGTAGATTAGTGTTAGTGTGCGGGGGTCGCTGGTCAGCACGGACTCGTTGGGCCGAAGAGCCTGTTTCCGCACTGTATCTCTAAACCAAACTAGACTAAACTAAAAGGCTTTGACTTTGTTACAACGTGGGTTTTCTCCGGTTTCCTCCCACACTCCAAAGACGTACTGGTTTGTAGGTTCATTGGCTTGGTATCAATGTCAAATTGTCTCTAAGGGCCTGTCCCACTTGGGCGTTATTTGTGTGTTATTTACGTGACATCATTTACGCGTTACGCGCACGACGCACGCATTGCGTGCATTACACGTGCATGGCGCGTGGTAAACGTGGTGGCGTAGGCAGTGACGCACGGTAGCGAGCAGCCCCCAGTATTTCGGTATTCTCAAAGGGCCTGTTTCCACGCTGTATCTCTAACCTAAACTAAAGGGTGACCTGATACAAATGAGTGGTCTCTTGCTATGAGCATAATGCAGGGCTGGTAAATCGAAGGTAGACACAAAATGCTGGAGCAACTCAGTGGGTGAGGCAGCATCTCGGGAGAAAAGGAACTGGCAACGTTTCGGGTCGAGACCCTTCTTCAGACTGGGACGTCGACCCGAAACGTCGCCCATTCCTTCTCTCCAGAGATGCTGCCTCGCCCGCTGAGTTTCTCCAGCATTGTGTGTCTGCCTTTGTTTCTGTCTTCAGTGTCTTGTGTAAACACAGCAGTCAAAGATGATTATTATTGAATTAGATTGTAATGCTTTAAAATAGAATGCAAGAGCTCAAATTGGATTCTGTGTCTCAAATATACGTGTGTCTTGGAATAGAACCCAGTTCCTAAAATAGAACGCAGCGCTTGAAATAGATCACACTGCTCTCTGCAGAATACATACCTGCCAATTCAGCAGTGTGCGTTCAGAATGATGGCTGAAAATCTGCAGTGATCAGCAGACTGAAAACTCTTCCACTGACCAGAGCAAAAAACTGTTTCCCAGACAGAGCAGGTGCAAAAACGTCCTGTTCTCCAATGTCTGTTGCTGCCTGGAGTCACCTCATTGAGATGTGTAGGAAGGAACTGCTGGTTTACACCAAAGATAGATGCAACATGCTGAAATAACTCAGGGGGACAGGCAGCATCTCTGGGGATGGGCAACGTTTCAAGTCGAGAAGATGAAACGTCCCCTATTTCTTCTCTCCGGAGATGCCGCCTGTCCCGTTGAGTTATTCCAGCATTTTGTGTCTATCTTCAATCTGCATACAGTCGGGTTGAAGGCTACACAAGCGGAATATGATTAAGAAAGAACTGCAGATGCTGGAAAAATCGAAGGTAGACAAAAATGCTGGATCAGTCTGAAGAAGGGTCGCGACCCAAAACGTGGCCTATTCCTTCTCTCCATAGATGCTGCCTCACCCGCTGAGTTCCTCCAGCATTTTTGTTTAGCAAGCGGAATATGAGGTGCTGTTTCTCACTCTGCCATTAATAGACAACATTACTTTGTTCTATTTATTTTTACTTATCCTTCCTGGGAGACCTTTGCCCATTCCGATCTGCGGATATTCGGTGGGTGCTGAGCTCAGTTGAGTCGGGGCGAATTAAAACAAAGCCAATGATAAAAAATATATTAGTCACGGCAACAATCTTAAACTATCTTTGCTTTTAATGATTGACAGAAAATACAGAACAAGTGATGTGACAAATGTACTTGTGTTCTCACCTCTGCCAAAGGCTCGATTCCCCCAGGATGTGAGTGACAGACTGTCTGTCAGTCATTGTGACGGATACTCTACAAGGTAGTGACACTATTAACAGCATTTAAAAGACATTTGTTTAAGAAGGAACTGCAGATGCTGGAAAAATCGAAGGTAGACGAAAATGCTGGGGGAACTCAGCGGGTGAGGCAGCATCTATGGACGTTTCGGGTCGAGAGACCCTTCTTCGAAGGAATAGGTGACGTTTCGGGTCGAGACCCTTCTTCGAAGGAATAGGTGACGTTTCGGGGCGAGACCCTTCGGGTCTCGACCCGAAACGTCACCTATTCCTTCGCTCCATAGATGCTGCCTCACCCGCTGAGTTCCTCCAGCAATTTCTGTTTACATTTAATATGATCATGACTGATCATCTAAAATCAGTAGCCCCATTCCTGCTTTTTCCCCATACCCCTTGATTCCTTCAGCCCTAAGAGCTAAGTCTAAAGGGCCTGTCCAACTTGGCTGTCCTTTGCACGCCATTTATGCGACCTGCTAGCATGTGGGTAGCGCGTTGGTAGCACGGGACGGGCACATGGAGTGGTGTGGAGGAGTTTGGAGTGGCGTGGAGGAGCGTGGACTTCGCCCTGAACAAAACAGTGCTGCTAGTCAAGTCAAGTCTATTCGTCACATACACACACGGGATGTGCAGTGAAATGAAAAGTGGCGATGCAGTTTACAGCCCGATCATCCCGCGAGCTCATTTGTTTTGGCGTGAAGCTAATCCTGACACCATGTCATCTATAGCAAGCCAGCGGCGGCACAGTGGCGCAGCGGTAAAGATCCCGCCTCACAGCGCCAGAGACCCAGGTTCAATCCTGACCACGGGTGCTGTCCGCACGGAGTCTGTACGTTCTCCCCGTGTGGTTTTCCCCAGGAGCTCCAGTTTTCCCCCACACTCCCAGCACGCACAGGGTTAATTGTCTTCTGTAAATCGTAAATTGTTCCTAGTGTGTAGGATAGTGCTGTGATCACAAGTCGGCACGGACTGAATGGGCCAGAGGGAACTGTTTCCATGCTGTATCTCTAGAAGTCTAAAGCCAGATGTTTCATGAGATTTGGACCACTGCTTCATAGCGCACGAGATATCTAATCTTATCCCCACACTCAAATCCAGTTCCCTAGCAATTTATTCCATCTCCAGCATCAATCTCCCCTTCAAAGAACTTGTACTCCAGTGGGGAATTGTTCTCGATCTGAAGAATATTCTTGTGACTTACCTATATAATACCTGGTGTTTTATTTGAATGGATGTCTTGATGCTGGAAATGCTATTCAGAGAACAGAAGCAGGCCCTTCGGCCCACCAACAAGCTGCCGACCGTCAACTACTCATTTATACTAACCCAATGTTAAAAGCACATTTTTTTCCATCTCGCTGCATTCTAAATAGGTCCCCAACCAACACATTAGAGGCCATTTATTTTGACCCATCTACCAGCCAGCAGCATAATCAAGGACCAGTCTCCTCCGGCCACTCCCTCTTCTCCCCTCTCCCATCGGGCAAGAGGTACAGAAGTGTGAAAACGCACACCTCCAGATTCGGGGACAGTTTCTTCCCGATCAGGCAACTGAATCATCCAATCATTGAGCTCCCATCTACCTGATTGGAGCCAAACAGGCTATCTTTGTTCGGACGTTGCTGTACTTTATCTAGCAGTGAACGTTGTTCCCTTTATCCTGTCCCTGTACACTGTGGAGAACTCCATTGTAATCATGTATAGTCTCTCCACTGAGTGGATGGCACGCAACAAAACGCGTGTGTCTGTACTTCAGTACACGTGACAATAAGCTAGACTGTTCTGAGCACTCGGGGGGGAAAAACACGCGCTCATGGAGAACGTGCAAACTCCGCGCGGACAGCACCCGAGGTCGGGATGGAAGCCGGGCCTTGGGCACTGCGAGGCAGCAGCTCTACCCGCTGCGCCACTGTATCGCCCCAGTGTCTTGGTCAGCGGTGTATTATTGGGGTGACTTCATTGTGTTTGTGTTTCATTGTGTCATGGTGAGGGAAGATAGTGGGGACCTCTCTCCCCACGGGGGAGATATCAAAGACCAGATGAGAGGTGCAACGTTTAAAGGGGGTGTATGGTTAGACAGAGTGGTGGGTGCTTGTCCAAGCTCAAGTTACATGTATTGTCACATGCACTAATTGGTGCAGTGAGATGGGAGTTATATGAATAAAAAGAACACGACACACGATAGGATTTATCATGAACATCCTTCATTAACATGAAGGCAATAAAGTCCAGTCATCTTCCTCACTGTTCCCCCGTGGTCGGGAGCGTTGAGCTCTCCGTAGTCGCCGCTCCGGGCGGCCCGATGTTCAGGCCCTCTCGCCGGGATGATGGAATTCCGACGTCGGAACGGAAGAACATTCTCAGCGGCTCGGAGTTCCGCTTGGATGGTGCTGGATGCAGATGTGATAGATGCTTCTTGGATGCTTGTAGCGAGGTGCATGGTTATGCATGTATCACTTGTAGGTAGAGGAGGCTAGTTTTAGCTAGGCATGTTCGGCACGGACATAGTGGGCCGAAGATCTTGTTCCTGTGCTGTAGAATTCCAACCTGTTCATTCCACCGTCTCAGTTTTGCTTTGAAGATTCCAGGTCGCGCTGTTTGTTCTTCTGTGACCTTTACCATTCCCTGTTCATTTTGTTTTCAACTGAGCTGCCAATTGCCTTTGAACTTTCCCTCTTGTTTTTCGTTTTGATTCATTTCTCGACCGGCTTGTTCCACTGCCGTCGCTTGTAAATGAGAGATGCTCCTAGCTTGACAGATTGAGTGCAAACTGCTCATTAAATATAGATGTGTTTCTCAGTCACCAGTTGCCGCATTTGTCAGCCTCTTGGCGTCACTCAAAACGACCTCACTAAAGTAGGCAAAGAGCTGTTAAATCTGTCGAGAGGCTTTTGTTCACAAGACATAGGAGCAGAATGAGGCCATTTGGCTCATCAAGCCTACTCCGCTATTCAATCATGGCTGATCTATCTTTCCCTCTCAACCCCATTCTCCTGCCTTCTCCACATAATCCCTGACACCCGTACTAATCAAGGATCAAGGACATAGGTTCAAGGTTAGAGAGGAACTTGAGGGGCAACTTTAACACAAAGGGTGGTGGGTGTGTGGAACGAGCTGCTGGAGGAGGTAGTTGAGGCAGGTAATATTACAACTTTTGAGAAACAGTTAGACAGGTACATGGATAGGACAGGTTTAGAGGGAAATGGGCCAAACGCAGGCAGGTGGGACTAGTGTGGATGGGACATGTTGGTCAGTGTGTGTAAGTTGGGCCGAAGGGCCTGTTTCCACACTGTACGACTCTGACTCCATGACTAATCTACCAATCTCTGCCTTAACTCTGTGTTTAAGAGGGAACTGCAGATGCTGGAGAATCGAAGGTTACACAAAAAAGCTGGAGAAAATCAGCGGGTGCAGCAGCATCTATGGAGCGAAGGAAATAGGCAACGTTTCGGGCTGAAACCCTTCTTCAGACTGATCGGGGGCGGGGGCCGCCCCCGATCAGTCTGAAGAAGGGTTTCGGCCCGAAACGTTGCCTATTTCCTTCGCTCCATAGATGCTGCTGCACCCGCTGAGTTTCTCCAGCTTTTTTGTGTAATCTCTGCCTTAACTCTGTTCTACAGAGTATAACAAAAAAAATAACATATCCCGCAGAACAATGACCAAGTCCAGAAAATTTAAATGTCCTTCTCAGCGAATGGCTTTGTGCTTTTCACTTTTGCACGCGCAGTTGTGAATTGTGCACACTATTTTAACAATAAGGCTACCTCCACAACCCAGAAGCTCATTACGCCAATCTCTTCAGTCTGAAGAAGGACCTCCACCCACAAACATTCACCTGTCCATTTCCCTCCACGGAGGCTGCCTGACCCACTGAGTTCCTCCAGCACTTTGTGTTTTGCTCGTGTGGTTTCTTGCGTCTCCAGGCCAACCTAATCATTGGGAGGAGAACCCTACAGACTATATATTTTGTTTTGTCATTGTGCGACAGGCATCCTGCTTTGAGGATTGTAAAGGCAGGCACAGAATGCTGGAGTAACTCAGCGGGACAGGCAGCATCTGTGGGGAGAAGGAATGGGCGACGTTTCGGGTCAAGACCCTTCTTCAGACTGTAATGTTTGGAGTTTCAGACTAATAATGTACTCTTGTGTTATATTATCTAATGGGGCCTGAAGCTTTAAGATTACTTTTTCAAAAGCACTTTGTGGCTGTCTAAGAGAATATTAAGTATAGGAATTTCATTGGCCCATTTTTGGACAAATTACAATAAAACACTCTTTCTCTCATTGCAACCAACGAAACTGCTTGTTAGATCTATAGTTTCCTTTCGTTAACCATTCACAGGTTGCTGATTGAGAATATTGTCAGTCTCGTGTCTGTTATCCATTGTGTCCGTCCGTCACTGGAGCAGAACGATACCATTTGGTTGATCGAGTCTGCTCTGCCACTCAATTGTGGCTAATCCACCTCTCCCTCCGAACCCCATTCTCCTGCCTTCTCCAATCAAGAATCTGTCATACCCAATGACTTGGCCTCCACAGCTGTCTGTGACAATGAATTCCACAGATTCACCACCCTCTGGCTAAAGAAATCCCTCTCCATAGAGTTAAACAGCATGGAAATCGACCCAAATCCATGGCCCAGGATGCCCCATATAAACCCGTCCCATTTGCCTGTGTCTGGCCCATATCCCTTTGAACCTTTCTTATCCATGAACCTGTCCAAGTGTCTTCTAAATGCCTCAACTACCTAGTCTGACAGGTCCTTCCATCTACTGTGGGAAAAGTAGCCTCTCAGGTTCATATTGAATCTTGCCCTTCTTGCCGTACAACTAGGTCCTTTGGTTGTGAATGAATGACGGAATAGATACTTTATTGTCACTTGTGGCTGGGATTCCCCAAGTCTGGGTAAAAGACTCCGTGCATTCAACCAATCTATTCTTCTCATGTTTTTATACACCTCTATAAGATCACCCCTTGACTTTGATCTGGTATTTTGTTGGTTCACACGCTTGATCAATGGTGTTTTATCATTAATGTTTTATTATTATTAATGTTTAGTGTTTTATGAGTCATGAGTAACTGTCACTGTATGTCATGGTGTTACTTGTGGGCGGAGCACCAAGGCAAATTCCTTGTATGTGAATCCTTGGCCAATAAACTTAAGGGCCTGTCCCACGAGCATGCGACTGCATGCGGCAAACACGACCAAACCGGAAGCGGGGGCCGCGCGGAGGTCGAGTGATCCCGTACGAGTTGACGTGAAGTTCGAGCGAAGTCCGCGGGAAGTTCGCGCTAGGTCGAGACGCTGCGTACGGCGTCAAGACGCTGTGCACGCCCATCGAGGCGGTGCGTACGACCTCAATGCGGCTGCGGGCCGGCAGGCCGTTGCTGCGCGGAATCTTTGGACAGTGTCAGTTTTTCGGAGCCCCGCGCGATATCGGGACCAGCTCCACACAACTCCATACGGCTCCGGCGATCGAAGTGGGACCGGCCCCGCGAGGCCGTACGGCTCAAGCGACCACGTTAGGTCGCGCTTGCCGCATGCAGTCGCATGCTGGTGGGACAGGCCCTTAATCTACTTACTTAAAGTCCTAGCCTGTCCCACCTCACTCTACAGCTCAGCCCTTCGTGTCCTGGCAACATCCTCATTAAGTCTGCCCTGCGCCCTTTCCAGCTTAATGACTCCTTCCCACAGATAGGTGGCCAAAACTGAACCCCATAACCCCAACAATGCATCCATATTTCGATCGGGAGAGTGTATTATGTTAATCCACACTCTCATAGAAACAAAGAAACATAGAGAATAGAGAATAGGTGCAGGAGTAGGCCATTCAGCCCGTTCGAGCCAGCACCGCCATTCAACATGATCATGGCTGATCATCCAAAATCAGTACCCCGTTCCTGCTTTCTCCCCATATCCCTTGATTCCGTTTGCCCGAAGAGCTAAATCTAACTCTGTCTTTCTCTGTATCAGTCTCCCGCAGACCAGTGCAAGAAGATTCACGCAGGGGATGAAGTCATTCAAGTCAACCACCAAACTGTGGTAAGCAGCCTAAACTCAAGACAAGATCTGTGCTTTAGTAGTCATTGACATTCATTTGAAATGAAGATAAATTGATGTTCCTGGTCAACTGTGGTGATTCAACTTCCATTGGTGAATTTTAAGATGAAGGGGAAAAGATTTAATAGGAATCTGAGGGGTAACGTTTTTCACACAAAGAGTAGTGATTGTATAGAACGAGCTGCCGGAAGAGGTAGTTGAGGCTGGGACTATCGCAATGTTTAAGAAAGAGTTAGACAAGTATATGGATAGGACAGGTACACAAAAAAGCTGGAGAAACTCAGCGGGTGCAGCAGCATCTATGGAGCGAAGGAAATAGGCAACGTTTCGGGCCGAAACGTTGCCTATTTCCTTCGCTCCATAGATGCTGCTGCACCCGCTGAGTTTCTCCAGCTTTTTTGTGTACCTTCGATTTTCCAGCATCTGCAGTTCCTTCTTAAATAATATGGATAGGACAGATTTGGAGGGATATGGGCCAAATTGGGGCAGGTGGGATATGTTGGCCAGTGTGGGCAAGTTGGGCTGAAGGGCCTGTTTCCACGCTGTATCACTCCATGACTCTGTGGTGTTTTTAAAAAAAGGTGTGATCTGATTTCATTGGATATAATGAATATAGGATGGACACAAAATGCTGGAGTAACTCAGCTGACCCAGGCATCAGCATCTCTGGACAGAAGGAATGGGTGATACAAGGTTACACAAAAAAGCTGGAGAAACTCAGCGGGTGCAGCAGCATCTATGGAGCGAAGGAAATAGGCAACGTTTCGGGCCGAAACCCTTCTTCAGACTGATCGGGGGCGGGGGTGGGGTGGGGACAAGAAAGGGAAAAGGAGGAGGAGCCCGAAGGCTGGGGGATGGGAGGAGACAGCAGGGGGGCTGAGGAAGGGGAGGAGACAGCAAGGACTAACAAAATTGGGAGAATTCGTCTGAAGAAGGGTTTCGGCCCGAAACGTTGCCTATTTCCTTCGCTCCATAGATGCTGCTGCACCCGCTGAGTTTCTCCAGCTTTTTTGTGTAACCAGGCAGAATCTCTGGATAGAAGGAATGGGTGATGTTTCGGGTCAAGACCCATCTTTGGACTGGGAGTCAGGGGAGATGGAGAAACAGAAATATGGAAGTATAAGGTGTCAAAACGAGATATCAAAGGGGAAGAGGATCAATGTAGGATAGATCATTGTTGGGTTGGAGAAGGTGACAACGAGGCAGTTGCAGATAACTTTTAATTAAAATTTTTATTTTTAATTATTATTTAAAAATAAAATAGAATCAGGAGGACGGTCAGACTGGTCGGAGACCTAGGATGGGGGAGGGGTGGAGAGAGAGCGGGAAAGCGAGGGTTACGAAGTTAGAGAAATCAATATTCATAATTCATATAGTGATTTTCGTATTCAGTTTGCCTTCAACTATCCTGATCATCTCCAGATACCAGGATGGAGTTACAATTCATTTTCACCAATCTGTCCACAACAGAGCATAGTGCATCTCGATGGTGCAGTTTTTTGGGGGGGGGATCAGTCAGAACCTTTTCCCCAGGGTGGTAATGTCAATGATTGGAGGAGGTATGTTTGTGAGAGGGACAAACTTTAAAGGAGATGAGCGGGGCAGGTTTTGTTGCACAGGACCATTTCGTGATGGGAACACATTGCTGGGGGTGGTGGTATCTATTGACTACCTGTCCGGAATCCTCAGAAAACCCATTGTATCTGCCTCCAGGCGGAGGCAGGCCATTCGGCCCATCGAGCCAGCACCGCCATTCACTGTGATCATGGCTGATCATCCCCAATCAGTACCCCGTTCCTGCCTTCTCCCCATATCCCCTGACATCCCCTATTTTTAAGAGCCCTATCTAGCTCTCTCTTGAAAGCATCCAGAGAACCGGCCTCCACCGCCCTCTGAGGCAGAGAATTCCACAGACTCACAACTCTCTGTGTGAAAAAGTGTTTCTTCATCTCTGTTCTAAATGGTTTACCCCTTATTCTTAAACTGTGTGGCCCCTGGTTCTGGTCTCCCCCAACATCGGGAACATGTTCCCAGCCTCTAGCGTGTCCAAACCCTTAATACTCTTATATGTTTCAATAAGATAACTTCTCATCCTTCTAAACTCCAGAGTGTACAACCCCAGCCGCTCCATTCTTTCAACATATGACAGTCCCGCCATCCCGGGAATTAACCTTGTAAACCTACGCTGCACTCCCTCAATAGCGAGAATGTCCTTCCTCAACGGTACACGGATGTGCAAAGAATCGAGGGCAGAGGGGATTAGTTTAACTCGATAGACACAAAATGCTGGAGTAACTCAGCGAGTCAAGTTTAATGCCAAGTTTTACGAGGATGTTGCCAGGACTAGAGGGTGTGAGCTATAGGGAGAGGTTGAGTAGGCTGGGTCTCTATTCCATGGAGCAATGGAGGATGAGGGGAGATCTTATAGAGGTATACAACATCATGAGAGAAATAAATTGGGTAGATGTCTTTTACCCAGAGTAGGGGGATCAAGAGCCAGAGAACATAGGTTCAAGGTGAAGGGGAAAAGATTTAATAGGAATTCGAGGGGTTACTTTTTCACACAGGGTGGTGGGTGTATGGAACAAGCTGCAAGAGGAAGTTGTTGAGGCTGGGACTATCCCAGCGTTTAAGAAGCAGTTGGACAGGTACATGGACAGGACAGGTTTGGAGGGATATGGACCAAGCGCAGCCAAGTGGGACTAGTGTAGATGGGACATGTTGGCCGCCATTACCCAAACACGTGCCCCCTCCTAGACAGATAAAATCCCGCAAGAGCCCCCTAAGCAGTGTCACACCATTGGAAACAACACTAACTGAATCTGGCTTCCAGATGAGAAGAACAGACAAGTTACTGTCCCTATTTCCACCAAGATGGGGCACATCCCAGCAGCAGGCGCTGATGAGCGCCGGCTGAACTGGAGATGTCCCGGCCGACTGCGAGCCGGGGTCGGGTGGTCAAGGGTGACAATGCACAAGCGGGGGCTACATGTACAACAACCTGTGGCAAGGGTGACAATGCACAAGCAATGCCCACGGCTGGATAATCCATGTACCACTGCAGACCTTGTACAACAAACCGATGTGTGGGGCAGTGGGAGCCACCATTGGCACATGAAAAAGCCTACTGCAATGCCCAAATAGCCTCCACTAATCCATGCAATGTACCACTGCAGAACCTTGCCCTGTTCTCTGAAAGTTCCAAGTTCCATGTTCCATGTTCCATTTTTCCAGATTTAATCCGGCTAATGGCATTTTCACATGTCTCCCCAATCAAATTTTTCCGGGCAAATGCTATTTCTCCAAGGATTGAGTCCGGCTAATGGGCCTCGCTGAAACTTTTAATGACCCACGCACGCGCATTCTGTGTTCAGCTCTTCCTCTTTCTGGCAGCGTTGCGGCATCTGGTTCCATTGTTGGATCAGTTTTAACTGCAGCATAGAAACATAGAAAATAGGTGCAGGAGGAGGCCATTCGGCCCTTCGAGCCAGCACCATCATTCATTGTGATCATCATGTCCCCAATCAATAACCCGTGCGTGCCTTCTCCCCATATCCCTTGATTCCACTAGCCCCTAGAGCTCTATCTAACTCTCTCTTAAATCCATCCAGTGACTTGGCCTCCACTGCCCTCTGTGGCAGGGAATTCCACAAATTCACAACTCTCTGGGTGAAAAAGTATTTTCTCACCTCAGTCTTAAATGGCCTCCCCTTTATTCTAAGACTGTGGCCCCTGGTTCTGGACTCGCCCAACATTGGGAACATTTTTCCTGCATCTAGCTTGTCCAGTCCTTTTATAATTTCATATGTTCCTACAAGATACCCTCTCATCCTTCTAAACTCCAGTGAATACAAGTCTAGTCTTTTCAATCTTTCCTCATATGACAGTCCCGCCATCCCAGGGATCAATCTCGTGAACCTACGCTGCACTGCCTCAAACACAAGGATGTCATTCCTCAAATTAGCCCGCCACAAAACCCAGCTGGGAGGAGAACCGCCATGAAATTACAGATCACAAAGGTCTAACATAAAAACCAACAGCTTATTATAAAGTACTTATCCTGCACAAATGACAAGGAAGAAAAACAGAATTAAGGTTTCTGGTCAAAGTGTTGAAGGGTGGGGCAAGGGGACTTTTTTGAGTGGCCACGTGTTAAACAGTAAAGAAGATGAGACGATTTAACAAAGATGTTGCCAGGACTCGAGGGCCAGAGCTAGACATAGCCAGTGCTAGAGTACTAGATCGGTTGTTGGCTTGTAGGGCCGAATGGCCTACTCCTGCACCTATTATCTATTGTCTATAGGGAGAGGTTCGGCAGGCTAGGACTCTATTCCTTGGAGCACAGCTAGATGCGGTGTGATCTTATAGAGGTGTACAAGATCATGAAGGAAGTAGTCTTTTACCCAGAGTAGGGGAGTCAAGAACCAGAGGACATGGGGTGAGGGTGAGGGGTGTGGAAGATTTAATAGGAACCTGAGGGGTAACGTTTTCACACGGAGGTCGGAGGGTGTTTGGAACAAGCCTCCAGAGGATGTCTCGACCCGAAACGTCACCCATTCCTTCTCTCCAGAGATGCTGCCTGTCCCGCTGAGTTACTCCAGCATTTTGTGTCTATCTTCGGTTTAAACCAGCATCTGCAGTTCCTTCCTGCACGCTTCCAGAGGAGGTAGTTGAAGCAGTTACTAACACCAAGTTTAAAAAGCATTTGGACAGGTACATGGATAGGATAGGTTTGGTTGGATGTGGACCAAAGGCAGGCAGGTGGGGCATGTTGGTCAGGGTGGTCAAATTGGGCTGAAGGGCCTGTTTATTTGCCTATCTCAAATTTCTCAGCTTTCTCCCCCTCTCCCCCACTGCAAAAGGCACCGACCCAAAATGTCATCTGCCCACTCCCTCCGCAGATGCTGCCCGACCCACTGAGTTCTTCCAGCACTTTATTTTGCTCAAGATTCCAACATCTGCAGTTCCTTGTGCCTCCACCTCACACAGATAAGGTCATAGGTTCTCGGAGGTGAATTAGGCCATTCGGCCCATCAAGTCCAGTCCGCCATTCAATCGTGGCTGATCTATCTCTCCCCCCCCCAAACTCCATTCTCCTGCCTTCTCCCCATAACCCCTGACACACGTACTAATCAAGAATCTGTCAATCCCCATTTGTGATATATGAATCTGTATGTATAAAAATCTTTCACATTTCCATTATATATGAACCTTTATTTCCTGCACATAATTATGTACGGCAATAATCCACATTTTAATTTGCTCCTGCCATAAAACACAGCGACATATTTACATGGAGAAAACATCAGTGGTAAATCTATCAATTCTTGCTCGTGGCTGTAAGCGAAACTGAATTTGTTTTGGAAATAATTGCCTGTTTTTTTTTCATTTCCCCATGAATAAATATTCCTGTACGGCATTGCATTATAAATGAGAACACATTCAGATCCAGTTCACAGCACCATTTTCAATTTATTAATGACGTTATATTTTGTGTCTATTGCCATCACTGCCCTGCGGTGCTGGCTCGAAGGGCCGAATGGCCTACTCCTGCACCCATTGTCTATTGACTATTCACATTATTCCGGGCTGGCTGCAGCCGGGCCCAGAGGCCTGTAGTAAGATGGCAGATTGTTTGCCAGCGGTGGTGGTTCTACACACTCAGGAATTAAGTGCGTGCCCGGTGCATAATATGCTTAGCATTAAAAAGCAATTCCCCGGAGAAGCACCCTGATCATTTCCTTTCATTTTATTGAAAACACAGACGTCTTATTGCAAAACTGCTAAATGAAAGCGCTCCTAATTTATCAGCTGCGATCCACAAAGAGATAAACATATGGAGGCGCAGGCTGAGTGTGCGCAAGACATGTCCTAGAGCCACACAGCGTGGACACAGGCCCTTCAGCCCAGCTACACATTGTGAATGGATCGATTGTAATCACATATTGCCTTTCCGCTGACTGGTTAACACAAAACAAAAGCTTTCCACCGCACCTCGGTACATGGAAACATAGAAATTAGGTGCAGGAGTAGGCCATTCGGCCCTTCGAGCCTGCACCGCCATTCAATATGATCATGGCTGGGCTGATCATCCAACTCAGTATCCTGTACCTGCCTTCTCTCCATACCCCCTGATCCCATTAGCCACAAGGGCCACAGCTAACTCCCTCTTAAATAAAGCCAATGAACTGGCCTCAACTACCTTCTGTGGGAGAGAATTCCACAGATTCACCACTCTCTGTGTGAAAAAAGTTTTCCTCATCTCGGACCTAAAAGACTTCCCCCTTATCCTTAAACTGTGACCCCTTGTTCTGGACTTCCCCAACAATCTTCCTGCATCTAGCCTGTCCTACCCCTTAAGAATTTTGTAAGTTTCTATAAGATCCCCCCTCAATCTTCTAAATTCTAGCGAGTACAAACCAAGGCTATCCAGTCTTTCTTCATATGAAAGTCCTGACATCCCAGGAATCAGTCTGGGTGAACCTTCTCTGCACTCCCTCTATGGCAAGAATGTCTTTCCTCAGATTAGGAGACCAAAACTGTACGCAATACTCCAGGTGTGGTCTCACCAAGACCCTGTACAACTGCAGTAGAACCTCCCTGCTCCTATACTCAAATCCTTTTGCTATGAATGCTAACATACCATTCGATTTCTTCGCTGCCTGCTGCACCTGCATGCCTACTTTTAATGAATGGTGTACCAGGACACCCAGGTCTCATTGCATCTCCCCCTTTCCTAATCGGCCACCATTCTGATAATAATCTACTTTCCTGTTTTTGCCACCAAAGTGGATAACCTCACATTTACCCACATTATACTGCATCTGCCATGCATTTGCCCACTCACCCAGTCTATCCAAGTCACTTTGCAGTCTCCTAGCATCCTCCTCACAGCTAACACTGCCCCCAGCTTAGTGTCATCCGCAAACTTGGAGATGTTGCATTCAATTCCCTCGTCCAGATCATTAATATATATCGTAAATAGCTGGGGTCCCAGAACTGAGCCTTACACGTGACAATAAACTAAACATATACTAAACTGAACTTGCCCATGTCCCATCTGTACTTGCCCGCATCGGGCCCATATCCCTCTACACCTGTCCTGGCCATGTACCTGTCCAATTGTCTCTGTATGTGTCGTAACACACGTGAGAATCAAGTACAAAGAGGAACTGGTTTTGGAAAGGTCTCCTTGCAAATTACAAACCAGAGCTGTAATTGGAACTACCGCCATTTCCTTTTTATGGCCCTGTCCCACGGTACGAGTTCATTCCAAGAGCTCTCCCGAGTTAAAATAAAAATCAAACTCGTGGTAAGCACGGAGAATGAACGTAGCGGGTACGTCGGAGCTCTGGGACGTCTCTTAGCGGCTCGTAACGCTAACAGCAGGTACTCGGGAAGACTCGCTAACGGCAGGTAAGCTCGGGAAAACTCGTGAAGATTTTTCAACACGTTGATAAATGTCCACGAGAGCCCCGAGTACCGAGGAGCGGCCATTACCGTAAATCTCAGAGTTTGAATCAGGGCAAACTCGGGAGAACTCTTGGAATGAACTCGTACCTTGGACAGGGCTATTAGCAGTCCGTTTCCACAACACAAACGTACTGATTACAAACACAAGATCCACCACTTTAGACTTTAGTGGTACAGGGCAGAAATGGGCCCTTTGTCCCACTGAGTCCGCGCCGACCAGCGATAACTCCGTACAACAGCACCGTCCTTCACATTAGGGAGAATTTACAATTTTACTGGTTAATTAACCTACAAACTTGTACGTCTTTGGAGTGTGGAAGGAAACCGGAGCATCGGGTGGAAACCCACGTGGTCAAAGTGAAAACGTACAAACTCCGTACAGGCAGCACCCATGGCCAGGATGGAACCCGGGTCTCTGGCGCTGTGAGGCAGCAACTCTACTGCTGCGCCACCGTGCCGCCCCATTCTAAAAATAATTCTCAAGTGACTGCGATAAACACATTATGTTGGAGCAACAACACTTGGTACTCTGCCTTTGAAATTCATCTTATTCATATCACAGGAACTGAAATTTAGCCGTGGAATACTATCGCGGGCCAGTGACACGTGATTGCATCGGAAATTTATTTTTCTGTTCGAAAATCTACCAGTGAGTTGTCATTCACATATTTTTTGGCAAAGTCCCGGGATCATGCCAAACCATAAATACTACCAATCCGTAGCCTGTTTACAAAACCACCCCTTGCTGGAGGCCAATTACAGCATTGTTCCAATTCCCAAACTGTCCACCATTCCCCAATACCCCTAATCTCCACTCCCTTCACTAGGGTATTGCTAAATGGCAGAAGTTACCATCTGCATCAAATGTCTGGTCTGTGGCCATTGACTCCATCTACATCTCACCTCACCTCACAGTCCACAAGATATTGTAGCAAATTGTGGACGCAGCCCAGGCCATCATACCAACCAACCTCCCTTCCATTGACTCCATCTGTGCCTCAAGGCCAGCAGCAGCATAATCAAGAACCAGTCGCATCCCGGCCACTCCCTCTTCTCCCCATCCCCACTTCCCCACACGTTTCCTACCGATACATACAATCAAGGCTATTGTCTGAATGTTTCTATGTTTCTATGACCAGTCGCATCCCGGCCCCTCCCGCTTCTCCCCCCTCCCCACACGTTTCGTACTGATACATACAATCAAGTCAATAGACAATAGGTGCAGGAGGAGGCCATTCGGCCCTTCGAGCCTGCACCGCCATTCAATGTGATCATGGCTGATCATCCCCAATCAGTACCCCGTTCCTGCTTTCTCCCCATATCCCCTGACTCCGCTATTTTTAAGAGCCCTATCCAGCTCTTTTTTCCAGCATCTGCAGTTCTTTCTTAAACACACAGGGAAAATTCATTGCGCCAACGATGGAATTCAATGACAAAAACCTTTGGGAAGATATTAGAATATGATACAAATGGAAATCAAATTGTTCAGCTGCTGTATAACCACTGGTTTCTCATTGCCTGTGACATCGATGTTAAATAAGAGACCCTCCAACTCACTGTGAGGAACTCCATGGGAAATGTGTAGTGAAAGTACAAATTGTGTCAACCTGAAATGTAAACAGAATAAATAAAATGTGTCCAGTAACATTAGCAATAATAAGAAAGAACTGCAGATGCTGGAAAAATCGAAGGTAGACAAAAATGCTGGAGAAACTCAGCGGGTGTTGCCTGGGTTTCAGCAACTAAGTTACAGAGAAAGGTTGAACAAGTTAGGGCTTTATTCTTTGGAGCGCAGAAGGTTAAGGGGGGACTTGATAGAGGTCTTTAAAATGATGAGAGGGATAGACAGAGTTGACGTGGATAAGCTTTTCCCACTGAGAGTAGGGAAGATTCAAACAAGGGGACATGACTTGAGAATTAAGGGACAGAAGTTTAGGGGTAACATGAGGGGGAACTTCTTTACTCAGAGAGTGGTAGCTGTGTGGAATGAGCTTCCAGTGAAGGTGGTGGAGGCAGGTTTGTTTTTATCATTTAAAAATAAATTGGATAGTTATATGGACGGGAAAGGTATGGAGGGTTATGGTCTGAGCGCAGGTAGATGGGACTAGGGGAGATTACGTGTTCGGCACGGACTAGAAGGGTCGAGATGGCCTGTTTCCGTGCTGTAATTGTTATATGGTTATATGGTTACATGGGTGAGGCAGCATCTATGGAGCGAAGGAATTGGTGATGTTTCGGGTCGAGACCCTTCTTCAGACTGATGTGGGGTGGGAGGGATGGGAAGAAGAAAGGGAGAGGCGGAGACAGTGGGCTGTGGGAGAGCTGGGAAGGAGGAGGGGAAGGAGGGAGAAAGCAAGGACTACCTGAAATTGGAGAAGTCAATGTTCATACCGCTGGGGTGTAAACTGCCCAAGTGAAATATGAGGTGCTGCTCCTCCAATTTGCGGTGGGACTCACTCTGGCCGTGGAGGAGGCCCAGGACAGAAAGGTGGGATTCGGAATGGGAGGGGGAGTTGAAGTGCTGGGCCACCGGGAGATCAGGTTGGTTATTGTGAACCTGTGCGGAGGTGTTGGGCGAAGCGATCGCCAAGCCTGCGCTTGGTCTCACCGATGTAGAGTAGTTGACACCTAGAGCAGCGGATGCAATAGATGAAGTTGGAGGAGGTGCAGGTGAACCTCTGCCTCACCTGGAAAGACTGCTTGGGTCCTTGGATGGAGTCGAGGGGGGAGGTAAAGCGACAAGTGTAGCATTTCCTGCGGTTATATTAGCATTTTGATTAGCATCAATATGAGCAGTCTATCAGCACAGTGATAATAACATGACAGTAAATTGTTTATAATGCCCAATATGGACAAACAAGTAAACTCTTCAAACAAAAAGTTCTTGATCAAGGCTTGTGCCAATGAAGGGCCTTTGCCAAACTAAATGTTAACCAGTCATGTTTCTGTTAGAAGTGTTGTTTCATTTCCAGCAGTGGTTGGTTGTAGTTGTATGCATCCACTGTGGAAGTAAACCATCGGAAGATAATGAACAGAATTGTCCCAGAAGTACATGAGTATTTTGCTGGCTGGGTGCCAGAGTTTGCTGACGTAACAAGATAGCGATTGTTCTGTGATTTTATACATGGAGGATTCCAAAAGGCAGCATTGAAGTGACAAGTGAGAAATCAGTCGTCCTTTATGTGTGCTGCCTCCGTTGCCATGGAAACATGCTTCTCTTATTAACGCTGAAAGCTGTTATATGAATCCTTGGCTGCTTATACAGCTGTGACTGAACGAGCCTTTGATGGGTTGGAGAACCCTGCAAACGTTAAGCGTAAAGTAGTCATTTTCAAGATTAAAAATGTTGGATGAAAGAAATTGAACTTTTTAATTCCTGCAGGCAGCAGGCGTTAATGCAACTTCACAACCTGGATACATTCACTCATTCACTGGTTACACAGAAAAGCTGGAGAAACTCAGCGGGTGCAGCAGCATCTATGGAGCGAAGGAAATAGGCAACGTTTCGGGCCGAAACCCTTGGGTTTCGGCCCGAAACGTTACCTATTTCCCAAGGGATTCGGCCCCCGAAACGTTGCCTATTTCCTTCGCTCCATAGATGCTGCTGCACCCGCTGAGTTTCTCCAGCTTTTCTGTGTAACCTTCGATTCTCCAGCATCTGCAGTTCCCTCTTATTCACTCATTCACTGCTGCCTTTGATCTTTAAGCCTGAACCAGGGGAATGTTGTCTTATAGCCCAGGTGCACAGATAGCTGCAACATCAGGCATGTGTGTGTGCATGGCCTTTGAGGCAAGTCATTCCACCTGAGAACTCCTCATCAACCTGTGTGTAGGCATGCCGACCACTGCCCTCTGTGGCAGGGAATTCCATCAATTCACAACTCTCTGGGTGAAAACGTTTTTTTCTCACCTCCGTCTTAAACGACCTCCCCTTCATTCTACGACTGTGGCCCTCGGTTCCTTGTGACTCAACGACTGTAATGGGTCTCTCTCTCCTGTTTCTCGGCCGCAGGTGGGATGGCAATTGAAGAACCTCGTCAACACGCTGAGGGAAGATCCCAGCGGGGTGATCCTGACTTTGAAAAAACGGCCGCAGAACATGCTGACCTCTGCCCCCGCCCTCCTGAAGAACGTGCGGTGGAAACCTTTAGCGCTGCAGGTGAGCCGGGTCCTGCTGAGACACGACCCCCATCCCCCCCCCCCCCCCCCCACTGCATCCTATACATCACCCACTGCGAGCGTAGATCCGGCGACCACTTCGCCAAACTCTGCCGCTCAGTCCGCCAAGGCCCCGCTGGATCTACCGGTTGCCAACCGTTTCATTCCCCGTTCATGGAGTATTGCATAGAAACATTGAAACATAGACAATAGGTGCAGGAGGAGGCCATTCAGCCCTTCGAGCCAGCACCGCCATTCATTGTGATCATGGCTGATCGTCCCCTATCAATAACCCGTGCCTGCCTTCTCCCTACAAAGCAAATGGCATGTTAGCATTCATGTGTTGATGTGTGCGTGCGTGTGTTGATGTGTGCGTGTGTGTGTGTGTGTGTGTGTGTGTTGATGTGTGTGTGTGTTGATGTGTGTGTGTGTGCGTGTGTTGATGTGTGTGTGTGCATGTGTGTTCCACTCTGACAGCTGCCTGAAAAATCTCCTAAGTGGGACAGGCCCATTAACTCCGTGGGTCAGGCAGCATCAATGGAGAAAAGGGTTCGGGTCGAGACCACTCTTCAGTCTGTCTGGACCCGAAACGTCACCTACGCCTTTTACCGAGAGATGCTCTCTGACCCGCTGAGTTAATAACAGATACCATCCCCCCCCCATCCCCATCAGTCCATTAAAACGAGGGTTTACTGTGCCAGTATCTGCAGTTCCTTATATCTACAACCTGACACCACCAGTTTGAAAGTCTGTCAGCATGACAAATGTGTCCAATATAATCATTGACTGGTTCAGCTTGCACAGATGGGCGAGTGACTTTATAGAACACCATGGTAACTAATTACAAGCCTTGCACGCTGAGTTCTATTTTTAGACAAGATTTGCGATCTCATTTAAAACACAGATCAATGGCAATATTTCCTTTCCAGGCAAGCAAACATGCAACAATTTTCTGTTGCAATCTTTTAATGAATCACAAGGTCATTCCGCAGTCAGCTGGCCTTGTCGTCTTTCCTCGTGCGTTTGGGTTGCCGCTGAGTGACGTTTTACTCTCAGTGCCGACTCAATTATTTATCCCTGCTGTCCCAGATAGCTGCGTGAATCAGGCCATAGGGAATGGAGGCAGGAGGAGACCCTTCGGCCCATCCAGCATTCTCTGCTGTAAAATATCTTCAAGGGCAGAGCATTGGCTGGCTTACATGAGATGTCCCAATCTCCTGCAATTAGCCCTCAAATCTTTCCCATCCATGTATCTGGTTTAGCGTTTGTCTCGAAAATATAGCATGGAATCAGGCCCTTCGGCCCACCAAGTCCATGCCGACCGTCGATCACCTGTTCATGCGAGTTCTATTGTGATCCCAGTTACTCATTCACGCCCGACACACTAAGGACAATTTACAGAGGGCCAATTAACCACAAACCCACACATCTTTAGGATGTAGTGGGGAAGCCAGAGCACCCAGAGGAAACCCACGCAGGTCACAGGAAGAACGTGCAAACGCCATACAGACAGCACCTGAGGTCAGGATTGAACCTGTGTCTCTGGCGCTGTGAGACACCATTTCTAACAGCTGTACCACAGAGCAGCCCTAGTTTACTTTAGGCTTTGAGATACAATGCGGAAACAGGCCCTTTGGCGCACCGAGTCTGCGCTGACCAGTAACCACACGAGCACTACCCTACACACTAGGGACAATTAATAATTTTATTGAAGCTAATTAATCTACAAACCTGCACATTTTTGGAGTGCGGGAGGAAACCGGAGCACCCGGAGAAAACCCACGCAGGTCGTGGGGAGAACGTAGCAATGTTACAACATTTTGAGATTTTAAAAATCAAGTCTGTAATTGATCCCATCAGATAAAGCATAAAACAAAGTTTAATTTGTCACCTAATTCACTTTCATATCTTCAGTATTAAAAAAGTTATGGCCATTTTCATACTCGGAAATTAGCATCTTGTTCCCTATTGCTTTTCCATTGACTTAACACAAAAGCTGTGATCGAGGACAGTCTAAAGCCCATAACTTTCTTAAACATTAAGAGAAATAAAAGACATTTTCAGATATTATAGATTGAAGCATTCTGAAACAAATATGAAACAATCTTACTTAGATGACTTGAAATTAAAGCATATAATTAGTTAATTACCTAATTGTAGCTAATTACAAAATTCAATTACTAGATCTAAACATCTATCCATTTCTTAAGAATAGATTAACATTTTTAAATAGCCTAAGTGTCCAAATAACATTCACACAAAAATTCACAATACAACATAATTTTTAAATCTCATTGTCATGGATTTATAGGCCAAATGGAAGGAATTTAGTGTTTAATACCTGTAAATGAATGGCCATTTAAATCACCTTGCGAGTGGGTTTTCTGGAAGGCAACCATTTGGAACGTTGCGGTTTGCAGTGTTTTAGATCCCCATATCTGCATGGAAAACACTACCGGTCGGTATGGGGACTAAATCACCGTTTCGCCACTTAAAATATGAACTAAAGACATCTTAAGGACCACTTTTATACATAAAAATAAGCCGCTTGTTGTCGGCGTAGACGGCTTTAGAAGCTGATTTTAAAATGACTCCAGCACTGAACGAGTCGGGCGATTAAAAAAAAAATAGACAGAACGCCTGTTGGAACGATTCTTCAACAAAAACCTGCAGCACACCAACCAAATATAATCCAGGACAAGGTAAGAAAAAAACCATGTTTTAACCTCGCCGCCCCCCCCCCCCAAACGCGCCAAAATCGCGCACACGGCCAGTGGCAGAATTGCAGCGCCGCTGAAGGTAAGTATTGTAACATACCTAGAGAACGTACAAACTCCATACAGACAGCACCCATAGTCAGGATCGAACCCGGGCCCCTGACGCTGTGAGGCAGCAACTCCACCGCTGCGCCACCGTGCCGCGCCACCACAGTGAGGGCGCTAGCGGTGATGGAGAACGCGGCTCGGGGGTTTATTGGCAGCGTTTGTCTTTGGCACTAATGACGCTTCATTTTGGTCTTTAACAGCCAGTAATTCCAACCAGTCCGACAAGCGGCTCCACAACACCAACCAGCACCATCGGCATGCCGTCCAAGTACGACAGCTCCACGCTCCACGACGTCTTCATTCTCTCTCCACTGTCAGGGATCTACAATCCTAGGTGAGTCCTCACGGCAGTTCCTGCCCTATTCTAAATCATTACAGGGTCATACCACTGCCTCACAGCGCCAGAGACCCGGGCTGTGTGGAGTTTGCACGTTCTCCCTGAAGTTTTCCTCCAGGTGCTCCGGTTTCCTCCCACATCCCAAAGATGTACGGGTTTGTAGGTTTATTGGCCTCTACATATTGCCCCCTAGTGTGTAAGGAGTGGATGGAAAAGTGGTTTGAACGGGTGATCGATGGTCGGCATGGAACTGATGGGCTGAAGGGCCTGTTTCCTTGCTGCATCTATCTCTAAACTAAACAAAGTGTGTGTATGAGCCTGGGGGCCCAAGTTACAATTCCCCGAAGGCGCCAACACTATTGGGTGGTAAAGAAGGCTTATGGTATACTTGCCTTCATTGGTCAGGGCATGAGACTCTGGAAGTCATCGCCAGCGTTGATAATCAGGGTGGAAATATCAAATACTAATGATGTATCTTTCAGGTGAGAGGGATAAAATTTAAAGGAGATGCACGGGGCAAGTTTTTTTTACACAGAGGGTGGTGATGTTCTGGCAATGCTACTGGTTGAGGCAGACACGATTGTGACATTTACAAGGTTAATTCCCGGGATGGCGGGGACTGTCATATGCTGAGGGAATGGAGCGGCTGGGCTTGTACACTCTGGAGTTTAGAAGGATGAGAGGATATCTCATTGAAACATAAGATTATTAAAGGTTTGGACATGCTGGAGGCAGGAAACATGTTCCCGATGTTGGGGGAGTCCAGAACCAGGGGCCACAGTTTAAGAATAAGGGGTAAGCAGAGACGAGGAAACACTTTTTCTCACAGAGTGATGAGTCTGTGGAATTCTGTGCCTCAGAGGGCGGTGGAGGCGGGTTCTCTGGATACTTTCAAGAGAGAGCTAGATAGGGGTCTTAAAGATAGCGGAGTCAGGGGGTTTGGGGAGAAGGCAGGAACAGGGTACTGATTGGGGATGATCAGCCATGATCACATTGAATGGCGGTGCTGGCTCGAAGGGCCGAATGGCCCACTCATGCACCTATTGTCTATTTAAGTAACATGGATATGTACTCTTACCTTAAAGCAATTCCCGCTAATTTTGACACTTCCATCCTGGGGGAAAGAAGGTTCTGACTCTCTACCCTGTCCATGCTTTTAGTGCACTTTCATCAGGCCTTCCCTCAACCTCCGACATTCTGGAGAAAACAATCCAGGATCTCCTTGTAGCTAATACCCACTAGTTTAGTCTTCGATTAGTTTCTTGTCCCGTGTACCAAGGTGAAGTGTGCGCATGTGCGGGGCTTTTCCAGAGTGTCCCGGGCCGGCGAGGACTGCGGAATCTGCGATATTCTCCAGACGCTTTGAAGTTACGTATTACAGAAATGAGTTGCTTAAAGCTTCAATACAGTTGAAGTAAATTACGAGTTGCGTAAAAGTTTCATTCGCCTCACAACAATTTAAGCAACTCAATCTCAGAAGTTAAGCAGTGTGACATCGAGATGGAGAAACTCACTTGGATCTGGATCCCAACTCACCTGCTGCTGCAAAGGATTGGAAGCACTGGCTTTGTACGCTGAATAACTTGTTTGATGAGTGTGGCGACAATGCACCAGACAGATTCAGGACAGCTCTGTCTCTTATGATGTATATGATTACATAGAGGAATGGACAACTTACGATTCTGCTATTGATGTACGAAGCAGTCAACGTGATATTTGCTCGACACCTTGCTACTCGTAAACAAATACCTGGTGAGTCACTCGATGAATTTTTACAAGAACTTCAAAGACTCAGTAAAGACTGTGCCTTCAAAGCAGTTACAGCTGATCAATATCGACAGGAAGTTATTTGAGATTCTGTTATCAATGGTTTGGCATCGCCATTAATACAACAGAGACTATTAGAAAACAAAACCTTGGATTTACAGTTAGCTTACAATCAAGCTTACTCATTAGACTTGGTTCAGAAAAATTCAGATGCTTATGGCTCATCTAATGTGTATTCTGCTGCAACTACTACAAAAGAATCTCACTCGAGTACTAATATGGAGCAAACTGAAACAATTTCTCCTGATAAATGTGCCCTTGCTGCAGCAAATACTTATTCAAAAAGGAAGTGTTACTTTTGCGGGGGGTAATATTCATAATAGGATATGTCCTGCTCGAGAGGTAACTTGTAATAGTTGTGGCAAGAAGGGACTTTATTCTTGACTATGTAAATCCAAAGCAACTACTAAACGTGTGACTGCTGCCATGTATACACCTTCTTTATGTGCAATTACAGCTGCATTTCCTCAGAGCTTGTCTCATGCAGCTACAAGGGTATCCATCAATGGCCATACACTTAATGTACTACTTGATTCGGGCAGTTCAGAAAGTTTTATAAGTGAACAAGTTGTGTCCCAACTAAATCTAACTATAATTCCTTCAAATAGAGAAATCTCGATGGCTCTGACAACTCTCACTACTCAAATTATTTGATCTTGTATTGCAGACTTTATTCTGAACAAAACTAGCTATAAATCTGTATGTCTTGGTATTTTGAAAATGTGTGTATATATAATTCTAGGTCAGGATTTTCAGAAACTGCACAGATCACTTCAAATAATGTATGAAGGAACTATTACCTGATCTTGTATTGTCCAAGCCACCAGTATTGTGTGTTTTTTCTGCTGCATCTGTTGAACTTCCTTCATTATTCTTTCTGAACTGCCAGAAACAGGTGGCTGGTTTGCGGCACGACCAATGTCGCAGGGGCCTCTGCAGTCCGTCTGTCTTTTTTTATTTTATTGTCCTGTAGAGTGTAAAGTTTGTGGTGGGTTTTTGACTGTGTATGTGTGTGGGGCGGGGGGAAACTTTTCGATCTCTTCCCTGTACGGGGACCCGACCTTTTCCCTGTCGGGTCTCCGTTGCCGTTGGGGCCCAGCGCCGTGGAGCGGCCTCCAACCGGAACGACAGCTCAAGTCACGGAGCCGGCGGAACTGCGGACCTACCATCGTGGAGCTGGCCGGCTTCGGAGCGTGGAGAGCTGCGGTGGAGCGCTGCTGCGACCTGACTCCGGTGGATGGTGACACCGGGAGCTCGCGGGTCCCCGGTGGGAGACCGCTTTGTGGGGCATCGGCAACGGTGACTTCTCCCGCTCGAATTGCGGGGTTGAGAATGCACTGGAGCGGGGCCTTACGTCGCCCGGCGCGGCTTTAAATGGCCGCGGACTTGCTAGCGCCTGCCGGGGGCTTTGACTTTGACTTCGGGAGAGGAATGGAGAGCAGGGGAGAGACAAGACTTTGCCTTCCATCACAGTGAGGAGGAGATTCACTGTGATGGATGTTTGTGTAAATTGTGTCGGTGTGTGTCTTGGTTCTTTGCTTGTATGACTGCAGAAACCAAATTTCGTTTGAACTTCATGTGAGGTTCAAATGACAAATAAATGATATTGTGTTGTATTGTGTTGTATTGTATTCATTAATTTATCCTCTCAGCCAATTGCTACAAAATCAAGACATTTTAGTAAAGATGACAGAAACTTTATCAACACAGAAGTAACTCATCTTTTACGAGAAGGGGTTATAGAACCCAGTTCTTCCCCTTGGAGGGCACAAGTTGTCGTGGTTAAGGACCCCTTGGAGAGACATAGAAAGAGACTCTGTATTGATTACTCTCAAACTACAAACCAGTTCACGGAGCTTGATGCATATCCATTACCTCGAATAGAAGAGATTATCAATACATTAGCTAAGTATAAGATATTCTCTACTTTTGACCTAAAAGGTGCTTACTATCAAATTCCTTTGAAGGAATCAGAGAAGAAATACACTGCGTTTGAAGCAAATGGGAAATTATATCACGACTGCAGAGTTCCTTTTGGGGTAACTAATGGCGTGGCTGTTTTTCAGAGAGAGATGGCCAAACTTGTTGAACAGGAAAACCTTAAAGATGCTTTCCCTTGATAATATAACTATTGCAGGAAAAGACCAAACTGAACGTGATGAAAATGTACAACGGTTTTTAGATGTTGTACGTTCTAAAAATCTAACATTAAATGAGGCTAAGTCAATAACATCAGTGTCATCAATTAATATTCTTGGTTATTGGGTTGGAAATGATAGAATCAAGCCTGATCCAGAAAAACTCCGCCCACTCCAAGAGATACCTATTCCAGCAACATTAAACTCTCTACGAAGGGTTCTTGGGATGTTTGCATATTATGCTAAATGGATACCAAATTTTTCTGACAAAATTCAACCTTTGATGAGAGCAAAATCTTTCCCCCTTGACTCTACAGCAATTGGTGCCTTTGCCTCTTTAAAGAAACAATTGGAATCTGCGACGTTACACGCCATCGATGAGGATCTCCCCTTTGTTGTTGAATGTGATGCCTCTGATTTAGCAGTATCAGCTACATTAAATCAAGGAGGACGACCAGTGGCTTTCATGTCTCGTACTCTCCAAAGTAGTGAATTGCACTACCCATCCGTCGAAAAGGAAGCTACAGCAATTATTGAAGCAGTGAGGAAATTGAGTTATTTCCTTGCTCGCCAGCACTTCACTTTGATAACAGATCAGCGTTCAGTAGCTTTTATGCTGGATAATCGGAAACGATCGAAGATTAAAAACGGTAAAATTCATGAATGGAGGATTGAATTATCTGCATATAGTTATTCAATTGAGTACCGCCCTGGTAAGGATAATGTTGCTCCGGACACATTAACTCGAGCATTTTGTGCCTCTGTTCATTCTTCTGCACTCACTGATCTTCACAATGGGCTGTGTCATCCTGGAGTCACTCGTTTGTTACACTATGTTCGTTCACGCATGTGTGTGTGGTTCATGTAAAATCTGTGCAGAATTAAAACCAAGGATCTTAAATCCTGAAGAAGGAAGATTGATCAAAGCTACTCAACCTATGGAACGTTTGAGTATTGACTTCAAACAGCCTTTACCGTCCTCCTCTCGAAATGTTTATATACTTACCATAGTTGATGAATATTCGAGGTTTCCATTTGCCTTTCCTTGTCCAAATATGTCAGCTGCTACGGTTATCAAATGTTTAGATCAACTGTTTTAATTCTGTGGATTTCCAAGTTACATACATTCTTTTTTTTTCTTCTTTTGTTTTTTTTTTAAATTTATTTTTATTAGAAGTACAGTAAATTACAGTAATACACATCACATATATCTCATTCATTTTTCGAGCTTTAAAAAAGGTAGAAATATAAGAAGTAAGGAAAGTGAGCAAGAGTCGTGAAGGTGCAGGAAAGTGTTGGGAAAAGAAAGCCCCTTAGAAAAGAAGTTAGAGAAGGAAGTAAAGAAAGGAAATAGACCCTAGAAAGAAAAGAAAAAAAAGGAGAAACAATCGCTCTATTATTGCACAAAACTCCACAAAAAAAGATATACCAGCCGTATTTTTTTTTTACCCCACAAGCGCTGTCTGCGGAGGGCGCTCAGCATCGCCAAGGACTGCTCTCACCCCAACCATGGACTGTTTACCCTCCTACCATCCGGGAGGCGCTACAGGTCTCTCCGTTGCTGAACCAGCAGGTCGAGGAACAGCTTCTTTCCGGCGGCTGTCACTCTACTCAACAACGTACCTCGGTGACTGCCAATCACCACCCCCCCCGGACACTTATTATTATTTATTCAAATCATTTGCTATGTCGCTCTTCCAGGGAGATGCTAAATGCATTTCGTTGTCTCTGTACTGTACACTGACAATGACAATTAAAATTGAATCTGAATCTGAATCTGAATTACCAGATCCTGGTACCATTTATTTTTTAAATTACTATTGCACCTTATGCTTGTAATAGTTCCATAAGTTCCTATACCAACAATATAAATGTGGATTTCAAACATGTTCGAAACATTACACCTGGAAGAGATGAGACTCCTCCTAGCAGGCAAAGCAGACCACTTCCAAAAGACGTGGTCTGCAGTTACATACATTCTGATAGGGGCACCTCATTCATGTGAAAAAATTTAAAAAACTGCCGTCTAATAGAGGAATTGCAACAAGTAAAACACCACCATATCACCCTATTGGAAATGGTCAGGTTGAGAGGTATAACGGAATCATTTGGAAAGCAGTGAAACTGGCTTTAAAGTCAAATGATATACCAGGTCAGCAGTGGGAATGTGTTCTACCAGATGCATTACACTCCATCAGATCTCTACTGTCAACTGCTACCAATACTACTCCACACGAGCGGTTCTTTAATTCAAACGGAGTCCTTCTAGTGGTACTTCTCTGCCACCATGGTTGACGAGCCCTGGGCCTGTGTTGCTTCGTCGTTACGTCCGATCAAATAAGAATGAGCCTTTTGTTGATGAAGTTCAACTGACTGATGTCAACCCTTCTTATGCAACTATCAAGTATCGGGATGGACGTCGGTCAACTGTCTCACTCCGTGACCTTGCACCATGTCCGTCTTCTCCATCAGCTCCGTCACTCCTTGATAACATTAATCGACAACTTCCTTCAACACTACCATCATCCCCTATGGAAACTTCTATAAGTAATTCTAAAAATGAAAATGTAAATAACAATATAAATGAAGTTGATGACCAAGCAATGTATGTACCACCAGCTATTGAAACACCATTATCTCCTGAAGCTCCACTGTTGCCACAGTCATCACCTTCGTGACCCTCCCAACTTAAATAGGAGGGGAGAATGAAGTGGGCGCATGTGCGGGGCCTTTCCAGAGTGTGCGGGGGTCTCTGACCAGCGAGGCCTGCGGAATCAGCGATATTTTCCAGACGCTTTGAAGTTATTTATTACGGAAATGAGTTGCTTAAAGATTCAATAAAGTGGAAGTAAATTACGAGTTGCGTCAAAGTTTCATTTGCCTCACAACACAAGGTGCAGTGAAAAGCTTTTGTTGCCAGTCAGTGGAAAGACAATACAGGATTCTAATCAGCCCATACACAGTGTGCAGATACATGATAAAGGAATCTATACATATGTAGCAGTCTGAAGAAGGGTCAGGACCCGAAATGTCACATATTCCTTCGCTCAATAGATAGGGCCTCACACGCTGAGTTTCTCCAGCGTTTTTGTCTACCATGATAAAGGGGTATTGTTTAGTGCAAGGTAAAGCCAGTAAAGTCCAATCAAAGATAGTCCAAGGGTCCCCGATGAGGTAGATAGTAGATCTGGACTTCTCCATTCAGGTTATACCTCACAACCTGTTGAAGAATGTATAAACAAGATACTCACATTCTGCAGCAGGACCACCAAACCAATCTGCCATGGTAGCCCTGGAGAACTGCCCAGAAGGTAGTTGAGGCCACAGTTCATTGGCTATATTTAAGAGGGAGTTAGATGTGGCCCTTGTGGCTAAAGGGATCAGGGGGTATGGAGAGAAGGCAGGTATGGATGATCAGCTATGATCACATTGAATGGCGGTACAGGCTCGAAGGACCGAATGGCCTACTCCTGCATCTATTGTCTATGTTTCTATACAGTGGCAGTTAGGAATGACAAATTAGACATTAAACTTGAATAATAAAACATTATTGACGGTACCATTTTAATGGTAGTTGTCAAAGTTGCTTGATGGCTCCTGATTGTTTGTTTCCCCTTTGCTTTAGGGACGAGTTGGGGATAATGCCTTGCGATGACTTCGGCAAGTACGGTATGGCCAAGTCTGGCATGAAAGGCTCCGACTCCTCCAGCTACTTCCTGAACCACGAGAGCGGGAAGTATTACACCCTGATGGAAGGCGAGAGCTTGGCCGTGAGCTCGGAGTACGAGAGAGGGCGGGCAACTGGCCTGCGGAGAAGAGAGAAGACCACGACACATGGTTGGTAACTCTCGTATATATCCCGCAGTGTTTCACTGCTATTTTTGAGCGGCTGATGTTTTTTTCCCAGCTGGCCTGCGAGGTGCATCCTGTCTGCTGGGTATTCCACGCAATGGTGAAAGACCAAAAGTGAAAGCAAAATTAGAGAATAAAACAACAAAGTTTGTAATTAGAACAAAGACAACAGTACACACAGGAACGGGCCCTCAAGCCCACAATGTTTGTGATCAACATGATGCCAAAGTCAACTGCCCACACCTGCCTGCACGTGATCCATATCCCTCTATTCCCTGTATAACCATGTACCTATTGAAAAGCCTCTTAAACATCACTATTAGAGCATCTTCCCCACCACCCCCAGCAATGAGTTCCAGTCCCGAGCACTCTCTGTGTAGAAAACGTCCATTACACCTTCTCCCTCTCAACTTCGACCTCTAATCCACCCCATGAATACATTTCTTATGGCCCTGTCCCACGGTACGAGTTCATTCCAAGAGCTCTCCCGAGTTAAAAAAAATCAAACTCACGGTAAGCACGGAGAATGAACGTAGCGGGTACGTCGGAGCTCGGGGACGTCCCTTAGCGGCTCGTAACGCTAATGGCAGGTACTCGGGAAGACTCGCTAACGGCAGGTACTCGGGAAGACTCGTGAAGATTTTTCAACGTGTTGAAAAATGTCCACGAGAGCCCCGAGTACCGACGAGCGGCCATTACCGTAAATCTCCGAGTTCGAATCAGGGCAAACTCGGGAGAACTCTTGGAATGAACTCGTACAGTGGGACAGGGCCATGACCGTCCGCCTTGTCTATGCCTCTCAAGTTTTGATAAACTTCTATCAGGTCTCCCCACAACCTCCGGTGTCCCAGAGACAACAATCCTGGTCTTTCCAGCCTCACCCAGTAGGTGAAACCCTCTAACCCGGGTCAAGTCAAGTCAAGTTTATTTGTCACATACATATACAAGATGAGCAGTGAAATGAAAGTGGCAATGCCCGCGGATTGTGCAAAAACTACAGAACAGAATGGAACGGAATCAGTATTTACATTTTAGAAAAAAAAATTAAAATAGATACAACACAACAATAAATTAGTCGCTGGTGAGATAATAGTTTACAGTCCTGATGGCCTGTGGGATGAGTATAGAAGCTGAGATGTAATGTTAAAATTGTACAAGGCATTGGTGAGACCAAATCTGGAGTATGGTGTACAATTGTGGTCGCCCAATTATAGGAAGGATGTCAACAAAATAGAGAGAGTACAGAGGAGATTTACTAGAATGTTTCCTGGGTTTCAACAACTAAGTTACAGAGATAGGTTGAATAAGTTAGGTCTTTATTCTCTGGAGTGCAGAAGGTTAAGGGGGGACCTGATAGAGGTCTTTAAAATGATGAGAGGGATAGACAGAGTTGATGTGGACAAGCTTTTCCCTTTGAGAATAGGGAAGATTCAAACAAGAGGACATGACTTGAGAATTAAGGGACAGAAGTTTAGGGGTAATATGAGGGGGAACTTCTTTACGCAGAGAGTGGTGGTGGTGTGGAATGAGCTCCCAGTGGAAGTGGTGGAGGCAGGTTCATTGGTATCATTTAAAAATAAATTGGATAGGCATATGGATGAGAAGGGAATGGAGGGTTATGGTACGAGTGCAGGCAGGTGGGACTAAGGGGAAAAAAATTTGTTCGGCATGGACTTGTAGGGCCGAGATGGCCTGTTTCTGTGCTGTAATTGTTATATGGTTTATATGGTTTATATGGGATGAAACTCTGTCTCATCCTCTCCACGTGACAGCGGAGGCGTTTGCCTGACCGTAGCAGCTGGAACAGTCCGTTGCTGGGGTGGTAGGGGTCCCTCATTATGTTGCTGGCTCTAGATCTGCACCTCCTGGTGTAAAGGTCCTGCAGTGGGGGTGAGTGTTGTTCCCATAGTGCGTTCGGCCGAACGCACTACTCTCTGCAGAGCCTTCCTGTCCTGGGCAGAGCTGTTCCCAAACCAGTTTGTGATGTTGCCAGACAAGATGCTTTCTACAGCCTCAGAGTAGAAGCATTGGATGATTCTCAGAGACTCTGAATTTCCTCAAGAAGGAATTGCAGATGCTGGAAAATCGAAGGTACACAAAAATGCTGGGGAAACTCAGCGGGTGCAGCAGCATCTATGGAGCGAAGGAAATAGGCAACGTTTCGGCACGAAACGTTGCCTATTTCCTTCGCTCCATTGATGCTGCTGCACCCGCTGAGTTTCTCCAGCATTTTTGTGTACCTTCTGAATTTCCTCAGCTGTCGAGACCCAAAACATCGCCTATTTCTTCTCTCCATAGATGCTGCCTCACCCGCTGAGTTCCTCCAGCATTTTTGTCCACTTTCGATTTTTCCAGCATCTATCCAGCAGTTCTTTCTTAAACATTGAATCTGGAGTTGTGCGTTTTCACACTTCTATACCTTTTCCCCGATGGGAGAGGGGAGAAGAGGGAGTGGCCAGGGTGCAACTGGACCTTGACTATGCTGCAATGTTCATATGTTGTATGTTCCTCTTTATTTAGCACTTTGTAAAATATTGAAAATATTGTAAAGCTCTGCATTTTTCTCTGTGACAAGTCTGTAGTGCTTCCGCCTGCTCCAACTTCACTGCAGATGAATGCTCGCGATCCTTTCCCACTGAAGGCTGACGGCAAGCAAAATTGTAAAAAGCAATTTTGTAGAGTGCTAGACCTTTGAGCTCATGAGCGATGCATTTAGCGATAAGCTCAGTCACTTTGCCTCATCTACTGCATCCGCTGCTCTAGGTGTCAGCTGCTCTACATCGGTGAGACCAAGCGTAGGCTTGGCGATCGCTTCGCCCAACACCTCCGCTCAGCTCGCATTAACCAACCTGATCTCCCGGTGGCCCAGCACTTCAACTCCCCCCCCCATTCCGAATCCGACCTTTCTGTCCTGGGCCTCCTCCACGGCCAGAGTGAGTCCCACCACAAAGTGAAGGAGCAGCACCTCATATTTCGCTTGGGTAGTTTACACCCCAGCGGTATGAATATTGACTTCTCCAATTTCAGGTAGTCCCTGCTTTCTCCCTCCTTCCCCTCCCCTCCCCAGCTCTCCCACAGCCCACTGTCCCTGAAGAAGGGCCTCAGCCCAAAACATCGCCTATTCCTTCACTCCATAGATGCTGCCTCACCCATTTTTCTCCGAGTTTCTCCAGCAATTTTGTCTTTGGTGGTTCTTTTTATTGTCACGTGCATCAAAGTGACAGTGAATTCAGTTTTTTTGCCCATGGATCAGTGTGATTATTGCAGTACGTGAAGACAATCCATGATTAAGTGCCCCATGCATAAACAGCCCACTGAGTCCATATGTATCAGTCGCCAGGGTTCGGCACCATTTTACACAGCCCAGGCTGCATGTGCCCACAGAGGCCCATTGCCGCAATCACCTCATTCAGATCGCCTCGAGCCTTCGTGCCCCAGGGGAGCCGGCACCTCTCACCGCCCACCTTCAGGTTGCAGAAGGACCATAAGATCATGAGTAATAGGAGTAGGATTAGGCCGTTCAGCCCATCAAGTCTGCTCCACCATTCAATCACGGCTGATCTATCCCTCCCTCCAAACCTAATTCTCCTGCCTTCTCCACATAACCCCTGACACCCGTACTAATCAAGAATCTATTTAAGATCCGGTGGCGCTGTTGCTAGCTGCCTCCGCCTTCAGTCCGGTATCTTTTTGTTTTTTTTGTTATGTTTGAAGAGAGTTTTTTGTCGGGGGGGTTTTGTCTTTATGTGGGGGAAGAGGGTACGGTAATGGGGATACCATCCATCACTCGCTTCCTGGAGAGGATGCGATTATCACTCGAGCCACGTCCTCGCCCCCCTCCCCCGCGGCCTACCTACTGGATTGGCGCGGCCTTTCCTGCCGGGACCAACCAGAGCTGCAGCAGCAGCGGCAGGGCAGCGTTGGATACACCGCGGGGCGGGCGATGCCTTACCGGGGGTCGCCGTTTGGAGCTCCGGAGTGCTGGGCCTGCTGCACCGACATCGCGGAGCTGTAGTTCGCGGAGCTCCCAACGCGGGCGGTGCTGACAAACATCGCGGAGTCCTGCGACTCCGCCCGGCTCGGCCTGTGGACTCGGGAGCCGCGGACTCCGGTGGGAGGCGGCTGATCTGGAGGTCCGGGCCGCTGCGGATGTTCTCCGTCGGGGTTCGGCGTCGGGGTTCCATTGTTCCCGGCGAGAGGGCCTGAGCATCGGGCCGCCCGTGGCGGCGACTGCGGGTGCTCGGGAGGCCCCGTCCATGGGTGAACATCTGGGAAGATCGGCAGGGAAGCTGGCTGGACTATGGTGCCTTCCTCAACTTTGGTGCCGCTGTGGGGTTGTGTTGTGTTGTGTCGTGGACTTCTGTGTTTGCGCTTTTTAAAAAATATCATTTATTTCTTTATTTATTTTATGTTACACGACTGTAAGGAAAATCCATTTCGTTGTCTCTTATGAGATAATGACAATAAATTGAATACAGTTCAATAAGATAGACACAAAAGGCTGGAGTAACTCAACGGGACAGGCAACATCTCTGGAGAGAAGGAACGGGTTCTGTTTCGTGTTGAGACACACCATCAGACTGTCAGGTTCAGTCCCTGAATCAGGAGGTGTGTATTTCTTTACATTTCCATACCTTTTGCCCGATGGGAGAGGGGAGAAGAGGGACCAGCCGGGGTGCGACTGGTCCTTGATTATGCTGCTGGTCTTGCAATCATGTCATCCTCCAGTACCATAGAAGGAGCAATCGGTCGACTATGCATTCTGAGGTAATTAGTCATAGTCATACAACTGGGGAACAGGCCCTTCAGCCCAAGTCCTCCACGCCAACCAAGATACTACATCGACGCTAGTCCCATTTGTTTGTGTTTGGCCCATATCCCTCTAAACCTTCCCCATCCATGTATCTGTCCAAATATCTTTTAAATGTTGTGATTGTTCGTACCAGCTACCTTCCCTGGCAGCTCTGAGTGGAAAAAGATAGAAACATAGAAATTAGGTGCAGGAGTAGGCCATTCGGCCCTTCGAGCCTGCACCGCCATTTAATATGATCATGGCTCATCATCCAACTCAGTATCCCGTACCTGCCTTCTCTCCATACCCTCTGATCCCCTTAGCCACAAGGGCCACATCTAACTCCCTCTTAAATATAGCCAATGAACTGGCCTCGACTACCCTCTGTGGCAGAGAGTTCCAGAGATTCACCACTCTCTGTGTGAAAAAGGTTCTTCTCATCTCGGTTTTAAAGGATTTCCCCCTTATCCTTAAGCTGTGACCCCTTGTCCTGGACTTCCCCAACATCGGGAGCAATCTTCCTGCATCTAACCTGTCCAACCCCTTAAGAATTTTGTAAGTTTCTATAAGATCCCCTCTCAATCTCCTAAATTCTAGAGAGTATAAACCAAGTCTATCCAGTCTTTCTTCATAAGACAGTCCTGAGTGAAAAAGTTGCCCCTCGGGTTCCTATTAAATCTTTCCCCTGTCACATTAAACCTATGTCCTCTGATTCTTGATTCCACTACCCTGGGTAAAAGATCCTGTGCATTCACTCGATCTATTTTGTTCATAAGGAATATAACCGGTTGGTCTGAACTTGTCTAAGATGCTAAACATGTCTAAAACAATAACATGGCCACGTCTTTGGGTAAAAAACTGTCCTTCACCCCATCTATTCCCCCTCTTGATTTTATGCACCTCGATAAAATCATTCCTCAGCCTCCCGCGCTCCAGGGAATCAAACCCGGCCAGCCCAACCTCTCCCTACAGCTCAGGCCCTCGAGTCCTGGAAACATCATTGCAAATCCTCTCTGTGCTCTTTCCAGCTTCATTCTACCATTTTCTTCTTTTTTTATTTTAATATTTAAGTCATTGCATAGATGCATTGTTTTTGGCTTCTCAAAAAGCAGATATTAACAAGGCCTTTCATGCTTACGCCATCATTTAACTTAATTTCGAGGCCATCGACATCAGCGTGCACTAATTATTTGTTACTTCTCTGACATTCTTGCTTCTTGCTCGAAGAATTAAGTTGATTTCTGCTTCAATAATCCCCTCTCATCAATTGTGACATTTTGTGTCACAAATTCCTACCTCAGTAATCCAGTCTGGGTAAAAATCGCATTATTTGCTTAGTTCTGATATTAATAGCACTCCTTTTCCCAAATCGCTCTCCAAAAGGTTTTTTTTCCCCATACATTTCCATGTCACCAAAGTGGCTTTTGGTGAATGTCACAACCTATCGGGGGACAGCAAGCTGACTGAGTGTGGCCTTACATATGGCCACTGCATGAAAAAGCAAGATTAGTTTTACAAAACACTACAGAGTGGCGCTGCAGTAGAGTTTTCTTTCTCAGAGAGTGGTGGGTGCCTGGAACGTGTTGGGAGGCAGATATAAATAAATGTGAGGTTATCCATTTTGGTGGCAAAAACAAGAAAGCAGACTATTATCTAAATGGTGGCCGACTAGGAAAAGGGGAGATGCAGCGAGACCTGGGTGTCATGGTACACCAGTCATTGAAAGTAGGCATGCAGGTGCAGCAGGCAGTGAAGAAAGCGAGTGGTATGTTAGCATTCATAGCAAAAGGATTTGAGTATAGGAGCAGGGAGGTTCTACTGCAGTTGTACAGGGTCTTGGTGAGACCCACACCTGGAGTATTGCGTACAGTTTTGGTCTCCAAATCTGAGGAAGGACATTATTGCCATAGAGGGAGTGCAGAGACGGTTCACCAGACTGATTCCTGGGATGTCAGGACTGTCTTATGAAGAAAGACTGGATAGACTTGGTTTATACTCTCTAGAATTTAGGAAGATTGAAAGGGGATCTTATAGAAACTTACAAAATTCTTAAGGGGTTGGACAGGCTAGATGCAGGAAGATTGCTCCCGATGTTGGGGAAGTCCAGGACAAGGGGTCACAGCTTAAGGATAAGGGGGAAATCCTTTAAAACCGAGATGAGAAGAACTTTTTTCACACAGAGTGGTGAATCTCTGGAACTCTCTGCCACAGAGGGTAGTCGAGGCCAGTTCATTGGCTATATTTAAGAGGGAGTTAGATGTGGCCCTTGTGGCTAAGGGGATCAGAGGGTATGGAGAGAAGGCAGGTACGGGATACTGAGTTGGATGATCAGCCATGATCATATTGAATGGCGGTGCAGGCTCGAAGGGCCGAATGGCCTACTCCTGCACCTAATTTCTATGTTTCTATGTTTCTATACGACAGTGATGTATACGGAGAGGTGTCGCAGTGGTAGAGTTGCTGCCTGACAGTGGCAGAGACCTGGGTATTATCCTGAATATGGCTTATGTCTGTATGGAGTTTGTACGTTCTCCCTATGACCACGTGGGTTTTCTCCGGGCACTCAGGTTTGCTCCCACACTCCAAAGACGTGCAGGTTTTTAGGTTTGTAGGTTAATTGCCCAATTGTCCCTAGTGTGTAGGATAGTGCTACTGTACAGGGTGATCGCTGGTCGACGTGGACTCAATGGGCCGAGCGGCCTGGTTCCGCCCTTGTATCGGTGAAGTCTAAAATAATGTCAAAAGCTTTTAGAGTGTCACAGAGATATGCAGTAATGGAGTGGATCGGGAACATGTGCATGCAGATGAGATTAATTTATTTTGCATCATGTTGTAAACCAGTTATGTGTTTGCAAAATCTTTTAAACTGGTGACTGTAATGGGCCTGTCCCAGTTGGGTGATGTTTTAGGCAACTACAGATGCACGGCAACCCTCCCCCAACTGCGTTTGGTCTCGTTTCTAGTTTACTCACCATTGTCCCGCGGCTTGCACTAGCAAGTTTTGTTCAGATTGATTAGTTCTTGACTGTTTAAACTTTAATAAACCTGGCAGTCATGCTCCCACTTGTTCAATGTTCACACTGCTGGGGCACCTCATATTTCGCTTGGGCAATTTACACCCCAGCGGTATAAACATTGACTTCTCCAATTTCAGGTAGTCCCTGCTTTCTCCTCCCCTTCCCAGCTGTCCCTCGGCTCACTCTCCGCCTCTTCCTTTCTTCTTCCTGCCCCCCCCCTCCACCCCAAACCCTCACATCAGTCTGAAGAAGAGTCTCGACCCGAAACGCCGCCTATTTCCTTCGCTCCATAGATGCTGCCTCACCCGCTGAGTTTCCCCAGCATTTTTGTCTACCTTCGATTTTCCAGCATCTGCAGTTCCTTCTTAAACAATTTAATCTAAGGACCTAGTCACGGAAAATAGGACAGTTCCCTTTCCAAGTACAGGTCCATTACATCCCATGTGCCATCTAACCAAACCGCCAAGGCCTATATTTAACTTGGGTTAAAACATCTTACAGTCTGAATTATTTAAAACCATCCCCCAAAGCCAAAAGTGTTAACGCTATTAACAAGTTCTAACAGAATACTACATTGCTCTTCAATAAGTTATTTAGCTCTCTGAACTTGAAAACCATTATCATTTCCATCATTCATCGCATCATTTTATCATCCAGCATCTTTTGGAAAGAGCTGCAGGAACAACTCTGACACCTCATAAAGGACTGCTTTATACACTTCAATTAACCCAAAGAGAAAAAAAGACCTACTTCTCCCTTGCCTCGCGTGAAGATTGATCATCCTAAATTCATATCCCCTCTCCTTGTGATCACAACTCATTTGCTTAATAAATATTAATAATATTCACCAAAGGATAAATTACATGCATACCCATAATAAATGGTCAAAATCTATTAATGGTGTCTAAGGTCATTTGTGTTAATAAAAGCACAAGATCTAATAAATGTATTTTGAGATCTATCCCTGGATAATGTTCTTGCTTTCTATTCCATTGCTCTATCTAATGGACCTGTCCCACTTAGGTGATTTTTTAGGCTACTACAGGCGACTAGTTTGTCACCACGTGTTCGCCGGCGGTCTCCGGGAGCCGTCTCCTCAGCCGCGCAAAAAGCGTCGCGTCTTTCTGGTCGCCGCTAAATTTTCAACATGTTGCAAATTTTGGCAACCGTGTGTTTAACGCTAATGAGCGTAGCTTGACTTTCCCTGATGTAGGTTGTCGCCAGGATCACGTAGGTTGTCGCTGGTTTTTCAGCGACCTGCTACGACTATGACCGTCGCCGGCAGTTGCCTAAAAAAATCGCCAAGTGGGACAGGCCCGTAACTCTTTTTCCCACTGTCCGATAATCTGGAAAGTACTTAACCTACAAACCTGCATGTCTTTGAAACCAGAGCTCCTGGAGAAAACCCACAAACTCCGTACAGACAGCACACGTAGTCAAGATCGAACCCGGGTCTCTGGCGCTGTGAGGCAGCAACTCTACCGCTGCGCCAACGTGCCACAATCTTGGTGTACGGGGTAGAACGATGTGCAGGGGAGGTGTAGACGATGAGATGTAGGGGAGAAGTTTACCTGACATTGGAGAATTCAATATTCATGCAGCACGGATGTTACATAGAAACTGAAACATAGAAAATAGGTGCAGGAGTAGGCCATTCGGCCCTTCGAGCCTGCACCGCCATTCAATATGATCATGGCTGATCATCCAACTCAGTATCCTGTTCCTGCCTTCTCTCCATACCCCCTGATCCCTTTAGCCACAAGGGCCACGTCTAACTCCCTCTTAAATATAGCCAATGAACTGGCCTCAACTACCTTCTGTGGCAGAGAGTTCCAGAGATTCACCACTCTCTGTGTGAAAAATGTTTTCCTCATCTCGGTCCTAAAAGATTTCCCCCTTATCCTTAAACTATGACCCCTTGTTCTGGACTTCCCCAACATCGGGAACAATCTTCCTGCTTCTAGCCTGTCCAACCCCTTAAGAATTTTGTAAGTTTCTATAAGATCCCCCGTCAATCTTCTAAATTCTAGCGTGTACAAGCCGAGTCTATCCAGTCTTTCTTCATATGAAAGTCCTGACATCCCAGGAATCAGTCTGGTGAACCTTCTCTGTACTCCCTCTATGGCAAGAATGTTGCATTAGGTCACTGGGCTGTAAGCTACCTAAACCGAATGATGTGCTTTTCTTACGGTTTGCGTGAGGCCTCTCCCTCTGAACTAAACTAAACAGTCTACAGAAGGGTGTTTAAGAAGGAGCTGCAGATGTTGGAAAATCAAAGGTAGACAAAAGTGCTGGAGAAACTCAGCGGGTGCAGCAGCATCAATGGAGCGAAGGAAGGGTTTTGGCCCGAAACGTTGCCTATTTCCTTCACTCCATAGATGCTGCCGCACCTGCTGAGTTTCTCCAGCACTTTTGTCTACAGTCTACACAAGGGTCCTGACCCAAAACGTTCCCTATCCACGTTCTCCAGAGACGCTGCCTGACCCGCTGAGTTACTCCAGCACTTTGTATCTTTTCTTTGCCAGAAACATTATTGTTTTTTTTCTCCTTCTGCAAATGCTGGCTGACTTTCTGAGTCTCTAAAGTGTTTTGCGTTTTTGCATTGGGTTCAAATCCAAATTGTGGGGAAAATGCAATCCCAAGAATGACAACGCTGATGCCTCTCAGAACAACTTGCCCTCTCGTGCATTCCAGCAACAGGGTCAAACCTTCACTCTTTAATGTGTAGAATGGAATTACAGGTGCGGGTTTATTCCGAAGAGGAAAAGGATGGGTGACGTTTCGGAGTTGAGACCCTTCCTCAGATCGAGAGTCAGGGAAGAGGGGAAACGATAGATAAGGAAAGGAACGTTGAACGAATTAATACAAAGTAGGTGAAAGGACAAATCAAAGCCAGCAACGATGATCAACGAAAGGTTGAGCCCACAATGGTCTGTTGTTGGTTGTGATAACGAGTGATACAAACTGTGAAACTCAGCAGGACTTAGTGGAGCAAGTACAACTGCTATGGTGGGGGGGGGTGGGGGATGGGGACGGAGAGAGGGGGGTGTAAGGGTTCCTCGAAGTTGGAGTGATCGATATTTGTCCCGCCGTAAGTATTTGTTGAGCTCCAGCAGGCAAACCTGCCGCAAATTAATTCACGTACACAGAGCGGCTGCATCAGAGCACACTGAAGCCCTGCCAGCGCCCTGGAAATAATGTTATTGCGTTGAAAGATTCAGCGCTAATCCTCCTTCAAACCTCGCCGCTCGGAATGTACATTTGAGCTCGTCACCAGATTGTGTTATTTCAGTGAGCAATGGGAAAAGCTGAAGATGATTGGGGATGGGACAATGCAGGATGTGAGAAAGGTCTCCTCTCTGCAGATCCGACTGTGATGATCTCGCCTCTTGACAGTTTAGAAAGTACTCACGCAGTTGGCGGCACAGTTGAATCTTTTTGCAGCACTTGATGTTGTCAGTGGCCCAAGTGCAGACTGTGCCAACAGCTCGCTACCTGAAGGGGATCGTTAATCCAATGATTCCACTCCTCACCGCTCACCACTTGCAATATTTAATTGCCAATGGTTTTGTGGCAGCAGCAGCAGCAGCAGCAGCAATCAACGCCTGGCCACAACGTGGACTGATTGCTGATATATCATGTGTAGGAAGGAACTGCAGATGCTGGTTTACACCAAAGGCAGACACAAAATGCTGGAGTAACTCAGCGGGACAGGCAGCATCTCTGGATGGAAGGAATGGGTGACGATTGCGGGTCGAGACCCTTCTTCAGACTCCTGCGTTCCCTCTCTTTCCCCCCCTCCCCCCCCCCCCCCCCCCCACCCTTCCCCCACCCTAGTCCTCCTACCTGTTCCATTGTTCACGTCCTTGTATCCATCTTGTTATCACACCTTCCCCAGCCAACAATGGACCATTGTGGGCTCCACCCCTTCCTGAGGTCAACTGTTGCCGGCCCTGATTTGTTCTGGCCTTTCCCCGTCTCCAATTTAACGCCCCCCTCCCACCTCTACTTTCAGTCTGAAGAAGGGGCCCCCCCTGCAAAGACAAATGCACTTTTTCTCCCCAGATGATGTCTGAGCCGCTGAGTTACGCCAGTATTTTGTGTCGATGTTTGGCTGATAAATGATATATGTTTCATCTTGCACTTAAACCCCACATATATAAATATAAACACAAGGTGCTGGAGTGGCTGAGCAGGTAAGGCAGCATCTCTGGAGGACGTGGGTCGGTGACGTTTCGGGGTCGGGGTAGTTCTTTAATCCCGTGATCTTCAGTACTGCTGCCTGACCCGCTGAGTTACTCCAGCACTTGTTATCTTCTCGTGTAAATCAGCGGCTGCAGTTCCTGTGCCTGCCTGCACCAATGAGGCAAAACAACGTGTATTATACATCAATGTACATCATTTACAATATACATCAATGATTTGGATGAAGGGTTTCAAAGTAACATTAGCAAATTTGCAGATGACACAAAGCTGGGTGTCAGTGTGAACTGTGAGGAGGATGCTATGAGAATACAGGGTGACTTGGACAGGTTGGGGGAGTGGGCAGATGCATGGCAGATGAAGTTTAATGCGGATAAATGTGAGGTTATCCACTTTGGTAGCAAAAACTGGAAGGCAGATTACTATCTAAATGGCGTCATGTTGGGAAAAGGGAAAGTACAATGGGATCTGGGGGTTCTTGTACATCAGTCTATGAAAGTAAGCATGCAGGTACAGCAGGCAGTGAAGAAAGTGTTGGCCTTTATAACAAAAGGTATCGAATATAGGAGCAAAGAGGTACAGAGTCCTAGTACAGCTGTACAGAGCCCTAGTGAGACCACACCTGGAGTATTGTGTGCAGTTTTGGTCCCCTAATTTGAGGAAGAACATTCTTGTTATTGAGGGAGTGCAGCGTAGGTTTACAAGGTTAATTCCCGGGATGGCGGGACTGTCATATGCTGAGAGAATGGAGCGGCTGGGCTTATACACTCTGGAGTTTCGAAGGATGAGAGGGGATCTCATTGAAACATATAAGATTGTTAAGGGCTTGGACACGCTAGAGGCAGGAAACATGTTCCCGATGTTGGGGGAGTCCAGAACCAGGGGCCACACACAGTTTAAGAATAAGGAGTAAGCCTTTTAGAACGGAGACGAGGAAACACTTTTTCTCACAGAGAGTGGTGAGTCTGTGGAATTCTCTGCCTCAGAGGGTGGTGGAGGCCGGTTCTCAGGATGCTTTCAAGAGAGAGCTAGATAGGGCTCTTAAAAATAGCGGAGTCAGGGGATATGGGGAGAAGGCAGGAACGGGGTACTGATTGGGGATGGTCAGCCATGATCACATTGAATGGCGGTGCTGGCCCGAAGTGAATACAAGCCTAGTCTTTTCAATCTTTCCTCATATGACAGTCCCGCCATCCCAGGGATCAATCTCGTGAACCTACGCTGCACTGCCTCAATCACAAGGATGTCCTTCCGCAAATTAGGAGACCAAAACTGTACACAATACTCCAGATGTGGTCTCACCAGAGCCCTATACAGCTGAAATAGAAAATAAAATAATAATAAATTAAGTAGAATAATAAATATGTAAATAATATTAAATTAAGTAGAAATTAAATAAAATAATCAATTAACCCAGGCGTAATCAATAATTACTTTTTTTAATGTGTGCGCCATCCTTTCCTTTCTGTTTTTAATTTCAAAGCTTTGTGCTTTTTCTGTTCATTGATTTATATATTTTTTTCTTTTCCCTGAAGCTGTTGCCAGCAGCCTTCTTCAATTCTTTTTTTCTGAAATATGTTTAATTGGCTTCATTTTCCACAGTTCACAGCACTCCGGTGCTCCAAGATATATCTTTATTTATCTCTAATTTGGAATATATGTTCCTGATCTGACAGAACGATGTTGCCTTCTTTCAAAGCCCCCACCTCCAAAATAAATCTAGGAGGTTCATATAATGTATATATAACGTCCATATAACTATCCAATTTATTTTTAAATTATAAAAACGAACCTGCCTCCACCACCTTCACTGGAAGCTCGTTCCACACAGCCACCACTCTCTGAGTAAAGAAGTTCCCCCTCATGTTACATCTAAACTTCTGTCCCTTAATTCTCAAGTCATGTCCCCTTGTTTGAATCTTCCCTACTCTCAGTGGGAAAGGCTTATCCACGTCAACTCTGTCTATCCCTCTCATCATTTTAAAGACCTCTATCAAGTCCCCCCTTAACCTTCTGCGCTCCAAAGAATAAAGCCCTAACTTGTTCAACCTTTCTCTGTAACTTAGTTGCTGAAACCCAGGCAACATTCTAGTAAATCTCCTCTGTACTCTCTCTATTTTGTTTACATCCTTCCTATAATTATGCGACCAAAATTGTACACCATACTCCAGAATTGGCCTCACCAATGCCTTGTACAATTTTAACATTACATCCCAACTTCTATACTCATAGACCCGAGAGACTGCAGGATGTTGAACAAGCACAAAGTGCTGGAAAAACACAGGGGGTCGGGCAGCATCCGTGGCGGGACCGGACAGGCGGCATTTCAGGTCTAAGGAAGGGTCCCGACCCAAAACGTCGCCTGTCCATTTCTTCCATGGCTACCTGACTTGCTGAGTTCCTCCAGCACTTTACATTTACCCCCAGATCACGTCTTCGTCCCAGTTTATCTCTGCTTTGAGGATAGACACAAAATGTTGGCGTAACTCAGCGGGACAGGCAGCATCTCCGGAGAGAAGGAATAGGTGACGTTTCGGGTCCGAGCAAAGAAACAAGGCAGCATTGAGTTAAAAGTTACTTTTCAAATTTGACACCAATTCCCTGCGACAAAAGTAGATTGGTTATTTGAAATCCTGAGAGTAATCTGGAACTCCAGCGCATATTCTTACTGAATACCACCATGCCCAGAGTTATGTAATTCAAGAAGGCTGTATAATAGACAATAGACGATAGACAATAGGTGCAGGAGTAGGCCATTCGGCCCTTCGAGCCAGCACCGCCATTCAATGTGATCATGGCTGATCATCCCCAATCAGTACCCCGTTCCTGCCTTCTCCCCATATCCCCTGACTCCGCTATTTTTAAGAGCCCTATCTAGCTCTCTCTTGAAAGTATCCCAGAGAACCTGCCTCCACCGCCCTCTGAGGTAGAAAATTCCCCAGACTCACCACTCCCTGTGAGAAAAAGTGTTTCCTCGTCTCCGTTCTAAATGGCGTACTCCTTATTCTTAAACAATAAGAAAGTTTTGAAGAAATCTTGGACGACTGAAGAACATTCCAACCCGAAATGTCACCCATTCCTTCTCTCCCGAGATGCTGCCGGTCCCGCTGAGTTACTCCAGCACTTTGTGTCTATCTTCGGTGTAAACCAGCATCTGCAGTTCCTTCCGACACATTATATCTGCCTTTAATGGCTGTCTGTTTGGTTCTTTTGCACTTGAATTAGAGTGAAGTTTTGAGGATATTTCTCCAACCAGCTGATTGTTGAGATTCGCCTTCCCCTTGCAGTCGCTTGTGTTTTTAATCCTTATCTAATGGAAGCAGAGAATTGTACCGCACAACAGCCCAATCAGCTGTTACACCTCCGTCACATCTCTACCCCACTCCCTCCTCTCTTCCTCCCTGTCTTTCATCAGTACTTTTATGATCTTATTATAAAAGTGCTCATCCACTTCAGGGCGATGGGACTGGTTCACTCCCTCACTCTCAAAGGCATTCATTAACCACCTTTGTCTCTAAAGGGCCTGTCCCACTTGGCGATTTTTTTCAACGACTGCCAGCGTCATATCAGTGTCGCCAAAAGATTTTGAACATTTCAAAATCCAGCGGCGACAAGAAAAATGTTGTGACACTTGAAAAAACACCGCGCATCATACGACATCACGCCGGGTCACGGCCGCCTCACGACGAATCACGCTGCATCACGAAAGCATCCAGAGAACCGCCCTCCACCGCCCTCTGAGGCAGAGAATTCCACAGACTCACATCTCTCTGTGTGAAAAAGTGTTTCCTTATCTCCGTTCTCAATGGCTTACCCCTTATTCTTAGTCCACGGTACATAGAAACATAGAAACATAGAAATTAGGTGTAGGAGTAGGCCATTCGGCCCTTCGAGCCTGCACCGCCATTCAATATGATCATGGCTGATCATCCAACTCAGTATCCCGTACCTGCCTTCTCTCCATACCCTCTGATCTCCTTAGCCACAAGGGCCACATCTAACTCCCTCTTAAATATAGCCAATGAACTGGCCTCGACTACCCTCTGCGGCAGAGAGTTCCAGAGATTCACCACTCTCTGTGTGAAAAAAGTTCTTCTCATCTCGGTACGTCACCCTTACGCAAGTCAAGGATAGCCTGTACATCCTTACTGCTGTCCCCATTTAACATGCGATTTTCCAGGTTGGCTGTAAAATATTGTGTCAATTGGGTCAAGAGTAAAGAATGGCTTGTGGACCTGTCCCACTTAGGTGACTTTTTAGGCAACTGCAGGAGACTAAATGGTCGCGGGTGGTTGCCGGGGAGTCGCCTTCATGGTCGTGAGGAGTTCCCGCATTCGGGGAACTAGTCGCGGCCTCATTATGAAAAATTAGCGGCGACCAGAATGAAGCCGCCATGGAGAGTAGCGAGAATTCTCGAGCCGTAGGTGGGTCGCCAGGAGGTCGAAGGTTCTCGTAGGTTCTCGTAGGTTGTAGCCGGTGCTGACCGGTGAATTTCATTGGCTCTTTGGGGAAAAAAAAAAACGTAAGCAGTAGTTTTCAGAACCAAGGATAACCGACCGGGAATGTTAAATGTCCGTCGAGCTTCACAGCCGTGTATCTCTGGCTTCTTAAATGGTGTTTCAAACCCATCTCCCTCCTTCTCCCCATCGCCCCCCTTCTCCCCATCCACCCCTTCCCCCCCCCCCATCCACCCCTCCCCCCCTCTGCCCCCTCCCCTCCCCCCTCTTTTAAAGAACTTACCGTACACTAACCAACCTACCTGTTCATCGCGGTGTGTGTCTGTATCACATTGGCTTTGCACCGTGTGAATTTCACTCAGACAGCGCTCCCCCCCACTTGCCCTGTCCCCCGCCTGCATAACAGGTTGATGAAGGAAGCGATGTGTGTGTGTGTGTGTGTGTGTGTGTGTGTGTGTGTGTGTGTGTGTGTGTGTGTGTGTGTGTGTGTGTGTGTGTGTGTGTGTGTGTGTGTGTGTGTGTGTGTGTGTGTGTGTGTGTGTGTGTGTGTGTGTGGGGTGTGTGTGTGTGTGTGTGTGTGGTGTGTGTGTGTGTGTGTGTGTGTGTGTGTGTGTGTGTGTGTGTGTGTGTGTGTGTGTGTGTGTGTGTGTGTGTGTGTGTGTGTGGGTGTGTGTGTTCCACTCTGACAGTCGCCGGCAGTCTGCTGAAAAATCGCCCAAGTGGGACAATTGTCATGTGTGCCAACACGAGAACAATGAATTTCACCCTTGCAGCAGCATAACAGGCCTGTAAACATAATATATAGAGATAATATATATAATACACAGACGTCATTAAATTAATAGTTGCAACAGTGTGCAAAAATAACCCAAAGGTCTTAGTGCAGCCCAAAATACCTTTAAACCCTACCCATTACTATGAAATAACACATTAAGTTGTTCGGAAGGAACTGCAGATGCTGGTTTAAACCGAAGATAGACACAAATGGCTGGAGTAACTCAGCGGGACAGGCAGCATCTTTGAAGAGAAGGAATGGGTGACGTTTCGGGTCGAGACCCTTCTTCAGACTGAGAGTCAGGAGAGAGGGAGACGCAGAGACAAGGAATGGTAAGGTGTGAAAATGAGAGATCAAAAGAGATGCAGTTGAAAGAAAATGTAGAATAGATCATTGGTAGCTAGGGGAAGGTGACATCGAAGCAAACGAGAGATAAAATGTAATCGGGGACGGAATAGTGGGAGAACTGGGAAGGGGGAGGGATGGAGAGAGGGAAAGCAAGGGTTACTTGTTGGCAATTTGTTTACAAATTGTTAACTTGTTTATCCCTTTCTTTCCTGTTCCCTTTTACCGAACGTGTTTGAAAACTCATCAAACCTTTGTTAGACTTTGCAGAGTTATTTCACCAGGGACTAGTCGCTGAAATTTGCCATGAGTAGTCTCGCACGATAGCTTTGATAAATTGATGTTTGGCTGAGCAAGCAGTAAACAGCTGAAGCAAGCAAGCAAGCTACGGTGGAATAAAGCACGCAGACAATTGATAATAACAGACTGGCCAGTTTAGTGATGCTCTTTTACACCAAAGATAGACACATGTTTGACTCGGCATTGAAATTCGACAAACATGTCAATGCCGTGGTAAAAGCTAGCCTCTTCCAGCTTCGGACGATAGCTAAAATAAAACAATTCCTCCAGTTTGATGACCTCGAAAAGATCATCCACACATGTATCTCCTCCCGTCTAGATTACTGCAACTCTCTTTACACTGGCATCAGCCAATCTTCCCTGTCCCACCTGCAACTGGTCCAAAACGCCGCAGCGACACTCCTGACGGGCTCCTGAAAAAGGGACCACATCACCCTGATCCTGGCCTCTCTCCACTGGCTCCCTGTGCGGTTCCGTATACATTTCAAGATCCTTCTTTATGTTTACAAAGCCCTTAATGTGCTTGCACCCACCTACATCAAAAGTCTTCTCACCCACCACACCACCTCCAGGTCCCTCAGATCGGCCGACTCGGGGTTGCTGAACATCCCGCGGTCTAGGCATAAGCTCAGGGGCGACCGCACCTTTGCGGTTGCAGCTCCTAGACTGTGGAACAGCATCCCCCTTCCCATCAGAACTGCCCCCTCCATCGACTCTTTTATGTCGAGACTTACAACTCAAGCCTTTCTTGACGTCCTCTGAGTGAGGGCTATATGTAGGTATTTATGTATGTACTTAATCTATGAACCAATGTTGTATAACGTTAGTACCTCCACCAATGTAAAGCACTTTGGTCAGCGAGAGTTGTTTTGTAAATGTGCTATAGAAATAAAAATGACTTGACTTGACTTGACAAAATAGTAGAATAACTCAGGCAGCATCTCCGGAGAAAAGGAACAGGTGACATTTTGGGTCAACACTTCTTAAGACTGAGAATCATGGCTGACATTTTGGGTTGAGGATCTTCAAACTCGGTCCGAAGAAGGGTCTCGACCTGAAACGTCACCTATTCCTTTTCTCCAGAGACGCTGCCTGACCCGCTGAGTTACTTCAACATTTTGTGCCCATGGACAGTTTAGTGACCACTTTAATGAAAGTGAGTCAATGAGCAGCTTGTTTCTTTTGCTGACCCTGAGGGAAAGATTGTTGCCTTCACACCAGGCTCTGTCATTCCTTTCTGTACACTGTCTCATCATTTATGATCTGGTGTCATCTACGAATGAGTAAATGGAGTCTGAGCAGAATTTGGCCACACAATCATGTGGGTATACGGTAGTGCGTAGTGTGCTGGAAATACATAACAGAAGAGACAGCATCTGTTGAAAGAGAAACTGATTTAATATTTCAGTTTGAAGATCCTCTGATCAGTGAGTGATGTTTACGGGCCTGTCCCACTTGGCGATTTTTTACACGACTGCCAGCGAGTGTCACAGTCATAGCAGGTCGCCGAAAAACCGTCATCCCGTCAGGAGAAGTCAAGCTACGCTCATTGGCATCAAAATTCGCCGAAAAATTTCCACCATGTTGAAAATTTAGCGGCGACCAGAAAGATGCTACGAGTTTTACGCGGCTGAGGAGACGACTCACGGCGACAACCGGCGAACACGTGGCGACAAACTAGTCGTGTGCAGTTGCCTAAAAAATCACCTAAGTGGGACAGGCCCATTTGTAACAGTGTTTGGTATCTAATAGTTTTCGATTTGTTCAGTTCTGTTTAGTTTATTATCACGTGTACTGAGGTACAGTGCAAAGCTTTTGTTGCGTGCTATCCAGTCAGCGGAAAGACATGATTACAATCGAGCCGTTCGCATCGTACAGATACAGGATAAAGGGCCTGTCCCACTTGGCCGTCATTCACGCCTCATTTACGCGTCATATGTAAAATAGGTCGACGCGACGTTGCGCGCAAATCACGCGTCATCATGCCGTCTGGTGCGCGTGACATCATTAGAATACCCTGTGGCACACAGCGACGCATGGTTACACACGGTGACGTAACCATGTGTCACCACGCGATACACGTGAGCTGTCAGGATGCCAGCGTGCGACGCCAATGCGTCAACGAGCGTGCGCGATATGTCACACAGGTGGTGCGCGAGGGTTTCGTGCAACACGAAATCCTGGAGCGCCGCGCGATACCGCGAGCAACTCCACACCCCTCCACGCCTCTCCATGCGCCTGTCCCGCGCTACCCACACGCTACCCGTGCGTCACAACGCGCCGACCACATTTTTGGAGGTCGCGCAAATGACGGCCAAGTGGGACAGGCCCTTTGGGAACATTTAGTGCAAGGTAAAGCCAGTAAAGTCCAATCAAAGGTCCGAGGGTCACCAATGAGGTAGATAGTAGATCAACACTGCTCTCTGGTTGTGGTAGGATGGTTCAGTTGCCTGATAACAACTGGGAAGAATTAGAAAAAGTCCCTGAATCTGGAGGTGTGCGTATTCACACTTCTGTTCCTATTGCCCGATGGGAGAGGGGAGAAGAGGGAGTGGCCGGGGTGCGACTGGTCCTTGATGATGCTGCTGGCCTTGCGGAGGCAGCGTGAGGTGTAGATGGAGTCAATGGAAGGGAGGTTGGTTTGTGTGATGATCTGGGCTGTGTCCACAATTCCCTCCAATATCTTGCGGATTTGTTCCTGAAGCATAAACAGTTTTTATCCTCCTGTCCATTGCAAGGTGGTGAATACATTTCAGTTTACAATTTCCAGGAGCTGTGCTTCAATGTATTTTTTTTAAATTACATTTCTTTTTCCAACAAAACAATTTCTGCTCTGCTTTCACGCACTGTGTTGGTCGCTCACTTCCTTGCCACCGTGTGCAGAATCATCTTGCGCAACGGGGCCCAGAAAGTGTTTGTGCAGCCATGTTTCAGTCATGTTTTGAGTCGTGTCCTTGGCCGCATCTGCAGAATCTCACACTGGCCGTGTCTCGTTCTTGGTCAAGCGTTGACTCATAACTCTGAATGTAACGTCGTTTCCCAGCAAAACAACCGGTTTTAGTTCCCTTTAATGGCTAGACACACACTTGGAGGTTGGAGCCAACGTGTACAAATGTTTCCTTTCACAATAATGTGGGCTGGTTTCCGTGGAGGACCACTGTTGTACGATGCAGTGAGTGGCGGAGTGTTCTGGTCTGAAGCTGTACCACACAGTGTGGGATGGCTGTCTATGACAACGTCTGATTTAGGGTGTAGTAATCATTTTAAATGGCTAGTGTTTGCAAGGGGTCAGTGCGGAGAGGGAGCTATATGTCCTGGTTCACAGATTACAGGGTAGGTGAGGCCCACAGTTCTGTCGCCGACTTGAAGAAAGCAGCCAAAAATAGATGCCTCCTCAGGGTGGGGTGGAGTTCCCCTTTTCTGATGACATTCAATCACAGACCAGGATGCTGTTGACCAATGGTCTTGACCCAAAACATCACGCATTCCTTCTCCTCCGAGATGCTGCCTGTCCCACTGAGTTACTCCAGCATTTTCGAAGAATTTACACAGTCCCACGGTACGAGTTAATTCCAACAGCTCTCCCGAGTTTGCCCTGATTCGAACTCGGAGATTTACGGTAATGGCCACTCGTCGGTACTCGGGGCTCTCGTGGACGTTTTACAACATGTTGAAAAATCTTCACGAGTCTTCCCGTGCTTACCTGCCATTAGCGAGTCTTCCCGAGTACCTGCCGTTAGCGTTACGAGCCGCTAAGAGACGTCCCCGAGCTCCGACGTACCCGCTACGTTCATTCTCCGTGCTTACCACAAGTTTTTTTAAACACGGGAGAGCTCTTGGAATGAACTTGTACCGTGGGACAGGGCTATTAGCATGCGGTATCTTTAAACGGAATCAAACACAGATCTGGAAGTTTCCATGGAAGGATGTATAAATCACAGTTGAACAACTTAGTTAGTTAGTTTGGTTTATTGTCACGTGTGCTGAGGTACAGTCAAAAGCTTTTGTTGCGTGCTAACCAGTCAGTGGGAAGACAACACATGATTACAATCGAGCCGTCCACAGTGTACAGATACACGATAAAGGGGATAACAAGATATTTTAGTGCAATATCTAAGTCCAGTAAAGTCTGATCACAGATAGTCCGAGGGTCACCAATGAGGTAGATAGTAGTTTAGGACTGTTCTCTGGTTGTGGTAGGATGATTCAGTTGCCTGATAACAGCTGGGAAGAAACTGTCCCTGAATCTGGAGATGTGCGTTTTCACACCTCTGTACCTTTTGCCCGATGGGAGAGGGGAGAAGAGGGAGTGGCTTTACAACTTATAACTATTTTGAAGGTAGACTAAACTGACTCTTTAGCACTGTATAAGAAAATACTGCAGATGCTGGTTTACTCCAAAGATAGACACAAAATGCTGGATAGTAACTCAGCAGGACAAGCAGCATCTCTGGGCCATTCGGCCCTTCGAGCCTGCACCGCCATTCAATATGATCATGGCTGATCATCCAACTCAGTATCCCGTACCTGCCTTCTCTCCATACCCCCTGATCCCTTTAGCCACAAGGGCCACATCTAACTCCCTCTTAAATATAGGCAATGAACTGGCCTCAACTACCTTCTGTGGCAGAGAATTCCACAGATTCACCACTCTCTGTGTGAAAAAAGTTTTCCTCATCTCGGTCCTAAAAGATTTCCCCCTTATCCTTAAACTATGACCCCTTGTTCTGGACTTCCCCAACATCGGGAACAATCTTCCTGCATCTAGCCTGTCCAACCCCTTAAGAATTTTGTACGTTTCTATAAGATCCCCCCTCAATCTTCTAAACTGTACGCAATACTCCAGGTGTGGTCTCACCAAGACCCTGTACAACTGCAATAGAACCTCCCTGCTCCTATACTGAAAATCGAGACCCTTCTTCAGGCTGAGAGTCAGGGGAGAGAGAGTCTAGAGATATGGAAGGGCGAGGTGTGAAATGCAGATAATGATAAGGAAACGTAGAATGGTAGAAAGATTCTTATGTTTGCATGTGTAGAAAGGAACTGCAGATGCTGGTTATATACCGAAGATAAGCACAAAGTGCTGGAGTAACTCAGCAGGTCAGGCAGCATCTATGGACCCTCATCGGGTCAGGCAGCATCTATGGAGCACATGGATAGTTGACGTTTCAGGGCAGGTACTTCATCAAACTCAGACATGGTTAGCAAACCAGGAAGACAAAGGCACAATTCATAAATTCAAATTTGACATTTTAATAATGCTAAATAGAAAATGAAGCTAAAAGGTCACGAACAATGTACATACATCATTTAAATATTGATTATATTTGAGATACATATCTGGGGGAATTATGATACAATAGTTATTTTAGCATGAGAAATCTCCATAATGATGGCTTAGGAAGTCGTTAGTAACTCACTTATGCCTCTTACTGCAAATACAACGTCCAGGATATTTTTCACACTGGGAATAATTCATGAGTATCAAACGTTAGAAATGTTCCCTCCATTTAATTTGCTAAACCCACAGGAGAGCGTTTGAAATGCTTTGGAAATCTAACATAAGTACACAGAGTTGTGGCAGGTCAGTCTGCATCTGCAAAGGGGGAGTCAGACCAAACATTGTACGTCAATGGAATGCCCTTTGTCAGAACAATAATACAGTGAACTCCTCACTGGGGGTTAGGGGGAGAAGGCAGGGGAACGGGGTTTGGAGGGAGAGATAGATCAGCCATGATTGAATGGCGGAGTAGACTTGATGGGCCGAATGGCCTAATCCTGCTCCCATCAGTTATAAACTATGAACATATCCTGTGAGTGTGTATATATTGTTTAAAGAGTGATAGAGTCATGCAGCACAAACTTGTCCATGCCGACCAAGGTACCCCATCCAAGTGAATCCATTCACTCGAGTTTGGCCCATATCCCTCTAAACCTGTCCTATCCACAAATGTCGAAATGTCTTATAAAAACTGCTATAGTACCAGTCTCAACTACCTCCACTGGCAGCTCGTTCTATATACCCACCACCTTAGGAGTCAAAATGTTGCCCCTCAGGTCCACATTAAATCTTGCCCCCCTCACCTTAATCCTATGTCCTCTTGTTTTTGATTCCCCTGGGTAAAAGACTGTGTGCATTTGCCCAATGTATTCCCCTTGTGGTTTTATGCTCCTCTATAGGATCACCTCTCCTCCTCCTGCGCTCCAAAGACTGAAGTTCTAGCCTGCCCAACCTCTCCTCCTAGCTCAGGCCCTCAAGAGGTGCTGCCTTCACAACGCCACAGACTCTGGTTCGATCCTGACCTCGATTGCTGTCTGTGTGGAGTTTGCACGTTCTCTCTGTGACCACGTGGGTTTCCTCCAGGTGCTCCAGTTTCCTCCCACATCCCAAAGACGTGCGGGTTTGTAGGTTAATTGCCCCAACTGTAAGTTGCCCCTCGTGAGCAGGGAGTGGATGAGAAAGTGGGATAACATAGAACCTGTAGTGTGAATGGGTGATGGATGGTCGACGTGGACTCGGTGGGCATAGGGCCTGTTTCCAAGATGAATCTTTCATCAGTCAATGACAACTTGAATACCCTGGCCGGCATTCGTGGGGTAGTCTGCTACAAGCCTCAACAATGAACAAAGTTTTGTTTATGAAGGAACTGCAGATGCTGGAAAATCGAAGGTAGACAAAAATGCTGGAGAAACTGAGCGAGTGAGGCAGCATCTATGGAGAAAAGGAAATAGGTGACGTTTCGGGTCGAGACCCTTCTTCAGACTAATGTGAGGGTGGGAAGAAGAAAGGAAGAGGAGGAGACAGTGGGCTGAGGGAGAGCTGGGCTGTGGACCGCTTCTTCCTTCCTTCTTCCTGCCCCCCCCTCCACCCTAGTGTACTTGAGTTTAGTTGAGAACATGCAAACTCCGCACAGACAGCACCCGTTAGTCGGGATTGGACCCGGGTCTCCGGCGCTGCATTCGCTGTAAGGCAGCAACTCTACCGCTGCACCTTGAGGTGATTGGATTTAAGTATTGTAATATCTGCTCTGATTTGATAGCATGCAAAACTACCCCTGGAGCAGTAATTGCCAAGAACATTTTTAATAAAACGATTTGAAATTAGCAAGAGGCTAATCTGTATCATTGCTAGTCCCTTTAAGTTAATACCAATGTGGCATAAACTAGCATTGGTATCAGAGGCTGGAATGCAAGGGCGGAAAGTAGTTTGTGAAAAGGAATGTGGAATGGTGTAATGTGGAATGTTATCTCATAAATAGATATTGAAGCTGAGTAAATCATTAACTGGAATTATAGATGAGAGTAGTGGGTGGCCCAGTGGCCCAGCAGTAGAGTTGCTGCCTCACAGCGCCAGAGACCTGGGTTCCATCCTGACGACGGGTGCTGTCTGCACGGAGTTTGCACGTTCTCCCCGTGACCTGCGTGGGTTTTCCCCGGGTGCTCCGGTTTCCTCCCACACTCTAAAGACGGACAAATTTGAAGGCTAATTGGCCCTAGTGCGTGTGGAATAGCGTTAATGCGTGGGGATCGCTGGTCGGTGTGGACTCGAGGGACCTAAGGGCCTGTTTCTGCGCTGTATCTCTAAACTAAACAATTCTGGAGAGAAAATAACAAAGGTTTGAGCAAGGTTAGCAGAAACCTGGGAATATCGTAAATCTCTATGAGGTGTTTAGACTGAAGGGTTGTTGATCAACTTGCCTGCATAGTGGAGGAGAGATTGAAGCATTTTATTGCTCATTTAGGCCGATAAGCTGCAAGATGAGCAGCAGTCTCTGGCCATATGGTGAGCATTTGATTAATATCCTTTTCCCTATTAAAGATTTTATTTTTAATCTAGCTCCGACTGCACAAAACGGAATGCAAACAGACTAATGTATCGAGGGTTGCAAATATAGCCGGATAATTAGCTGAATACATAATCACAGAAACTGTAAGTGCTGGACCTGGATACAAGGAACTGCAGACGCAGAATGCTGGAGTAACTCAGCGGGTCAGGCAGCATCACTGGACAACATGGTCCAGGTGGGCCGAAGGGCCTGTTTCCGTGCTGTGTCTTTCAAGCATTCGATCAAGACTTTGCCCAGAGCCACACAAGAGGGAGAAGCAGGCAATCGGCAGGCCTTTGGTTTGAAGGAAATCCAACCTGTCATTTAAATTCAAAGATTATTAGTGGAAAGTGACATACTCCAACATATCACCTCTCCATGTTCTCCAGACATACTGCCTGGCCTGCTGAGATACTCCAGCACTTGAATAATAATATTGTAGATGGTGCAGAGGGCAGGTTTTCCAGTGGGACACCTGGAAAGGAATTATGAAAAGCTCCCGACAAATTCCATAGTGAGGACAGAGTGCAAACAGGAAATTTTAGTTTAGTTTAAAGATAATCGCGCGGCAACAGGCCCTTCTGCCCATCAAGTCTGCACCGCCCAGCGATCCCAGCACACTAACACTATCCTACACACACCAAGGACAATTTACAATTTTACCAAGCCAATTAGCCGACAAACCTGTACATCTTTGGGATGTGGGAGGAAGCCAGAGCACTCGGGGGGGAAAACCCACACGGTCACAGGGAGAAGGTACAAACTCCGTACAGACAGCACCAGTAGTCAGGGTCAAACCTGGGTCACTGGCACTGTAAGGTAGCAACTCTAAATGAATAGCTGTGAGGAGTTCGGGAATTAAACATTCACACCTGCTTCTGCAGGACTCCCAAATGTCCCTACTGTTGCAGAGGTGAGTGTTAGTTGGAAAATATGGGACATTATATAGACCAGTTTTGTCAATGAAGATTGGGCACTTTTTCTAACATTTGAGATGGTTAATGGTGTGAATTCTGTGGAGAAAGCATGAGGGGCCGTAAAGAAATCAAGTGTCTTTTATTTTAAAAACACTTGTGCAATCTACATGATCCTTTGCGACCATGTTTTCGCTAACTCACGAGCAGTAACAACCACGCTAGTATTTAGCTTAGTTTTAGTTCGAGATACAGCGCAGAAAGAGGCCCTTCAGCCCACGGAGTCCGCCACGACCAGCGATCCCCGCACAGGTCACGGGGAGAAGACACAAACTCCATACAGACAAGCACCCGTGGTCAGGGTGGAACCTGGGTCTCTGGCGCTGTGAGGCAGCAACTCTACCGCTGCACCACCGTGCCCCCCTAATAACAGCTCAAACAGACTGCTGGCCAAGTGCTTGCAACAGGGTGATAATTCTCAACATGTGGACAGGTTATCGCTGGTTGCTCACAGTGCATGGTGATAGAGCTGCCAGATGCATGGGACTGCAGTGCTGAGAGTACATGCCACACCCGCAGCTGTACATGAGCTCCGCACAGCTTCATCCATTAGCTCTGGGACCAATGCACAGTTCTGAAGGTGGTTACAGTCCCATCAATTACTGCAGACTTTATCTTAGTTGGTTGTAAAACTGGCAGCTGCAGACCAGAGCCAGGGGATATTTGTCACTTATAGGAGGAAACCAAACTTATAGAGCTGCTACAAATAGAGAATACAGAAGTACTGCAATTATCTGTTCGAGCTTTCCAGTTTTCTGTGTGTGTTTGGGTTTAGTTTAGTTTAGTTTATTGTCACGTGTACCAAGGTAGAGTGTATTTTGTTTGTCGCGCGCTAACCAGTCAGCGGGAAGACAATACATGATTACAATCGAGCCATTGACAGTGTACAGATGCATGACAAGAGGAGAATGATTGGTACAAGGTAATGTCCGATCAAAGTTAGTCTGATAGCAGGTAGACACAAAATGCTGGAGTAACTCCGCGGGAGAAGCAGCATCTCTGGAGAGAAGGAATGTGTGACGTTTCGGGCCGAGACCCTTCTTCAGGACTGCTGTCTGCTTGCAGTAAGATGGTGTGCCTTTTCACGCTTCTATGCCTGTTGCCCAGTGGGAGAGGGGAGATGAGGGAGTGACCAGGGTGCGACTGGTCCTTGATGATGCTGCTGGCCTTGCCGAGGCAGCGTGAGGTGTAGATGGAGTCCATGGAAGGGAGGTTGGTTTGTGTGATGGTCTGGGCTGCGGTCTTGGATGGAGCTGTTCCCAAACTGGGCTGTGATGCATCCTAATAAACTACTTCCTTTGGTGCATCTGTAGAAGTTGGTGAGAGTTGTAGAGGATGTGCCAAACATTCCTCAACCGTCAAAGGCCGTAGAGGCTTTGGTGCTGTCTTGGTCATTGGATGGCCAGGAGAAGTTGAGTTTAGCGTAGAGATGAAGCATAGAAACAGGCCCACTGAGTCAGTGCCGACCATCCTTTGTTACCCAATTAACCTGCAAACCTGCACGTCTTTGGGCTGTGGGAGGAAACCGGAGCACCCGCAGTGGGAACGTGCAAACTCCGTACAAACAGCACCCATAGTGATGATCGAACCAGGGTCCCTGGTTCTGTACAGCAGCAACTCTACTGCTGTGCCACCATGAATAAGATCCAGGACATCACGATGCAACTGTTCGACTGTTGGTTAGGCCACATTTGCAGTCAATAGGCACTAGACAATAGACAATATGTGCAGGAGTAGGCCATTCGGCCCTTCGAACCAGCACCGCCATTCAATGTGATCATGGCTGATCATCCCCAATCAGTACCCCGTTCCTGCCTTCTCCTCATATCCCCTGACTACGCTATTTTTAAGAGCCCTATCTAGCTCTCTCTTGAAAGCATCCAGAGAACCGGCCTCCACCGCCCTCCACTGTCAGGCAGAGAATTCCACAGACTCACCACTCTCTGTGAGAAAAAGTGTTTCCTCGTCTCCGTTCTAAATGGCTTACTGCTTATTCTTAAACTGTGCCCCTGGTTCTGGACTCCCCCAACATCGGGAACATCGGGAGTATTGTGTGCAGTGCTGGGCTGTGGTACTCCATGCACTCCGGGGAGAGTGGCTGAAACTTGCTACTGGTGGAGGTAGATACGATAGTGGCATTGACGAGAGTCATGGAAAGGCACATGGGTACGCAGGCAATGATATGGATCACGTGCGTTGGTCTTGGCATAATTGCAACACAGACATTGTGGGCCAAAGGGCCTGTTCCTGTGCTGTACTGTTCTATGTTCTATATACAGAAGATGCTGGAAAGACTCAGCAGGTTGGGCAGCACCTGCGGAAAGAGAAACAGTTAATATTTCAGGTTCAGGGGCCCTTGGTGGGAATGATGCCCAGTGGCTGCCTCCCTTCCCCTCCCGCAGATGCTGCCTGACCTGCTGAGCATTTCCAGCCTTTTGTCTCTGTGTTTTCATGATTGCATAACTATGTTAGCATTACCGTCAAGACATTGCCGAAAATAGATCGTGTAGGTGTTGTGTGAGCTCTCTGCAGGAAAGAGTTACGACACAGAACGCAACTATCTGTGACCACGTGTTGCTCTGTCTCGTGGGCAACAGGGACAGAAGTTAAAACTGCACGCTGTTTTTTCTGCTGCAACTTCACCAGTGCCACCAAAATAACCATTTATAGCTGTAGTGGAATATGTTCTGATTGGGTGGCTGCGTGTAGAACTCACATCACACGGGCTATGGGCTGCGATGATGTTGCCTTGTGGTCGCCTGCCTGAACTGTTAAAGGAAGTCATTTTCTTTCGCTTAGTTTGTGCCTTTCGCTGCATTCACTGCTAAATTAAACTCGCCACTTTTTTCTCTGCTGCTTTCCTCCTGTGGCCCAGAGGACCCACTGCTGCAGTACCTGAGCGACGACAAGATTCTGATCATCCAAGAGGACCCTATGACCCAGAGAGACAGCAAGAGGGACACGGGCAGGAGGTCTCGCCGGAGAAAGAACCAGGGGAGTCCCAGCTACCCCATCAGCCCCTCTGTCCTCACGGCCCCAGTCAGGCTCGAGCCCAGCCCGCAAGACATCTTGAACTTCCCACTGCCTGAAAGCAACACTGTGCCTCTCTATCACGTAAGTTATAAAACTCTCTTTGTTTTATCTTCCACTTTGCTTCTCGTGCTCAGATTTAACCTGTGATGTATAAAGAGCAAAACGCATTAACCTCGCATTATCAAACCCAGTCGACGGTTCTTGCTGTAATTTATCTGTAATCTTCCAGGATAATAGTGTCGACTAGGATGGTTTAAAAAAGCACTTCAAGTGCGTGCGGAATGCCAATGGAAGTTATTTAGCACTCAAAAAGCAGACATTATTTCTATTAGTGGCAAATTTATGCTTTTGCTCCCTCTACTAGAAGTGCCCCAAAGGAAAAGATAGCACAGCCTTAACTTCCCTTTCTGCATAAAGTGTGTGTAAATCGTCTCATTGTCTCTTCCTCATAGAAATCAGTTAGCATTGTAAGGGTCATTGGCGTCGAGTGCATCTTAACTTGGGCGTTTAATAGTCCTTCAGTAATTTGGATGGCTGCTCTGTAGTCGAACTTGTTGCTTTTAACTTGTTGCGTTTGAGCTGTGAAGATGTATTCTGCGGCACTCATCTGGTTCATTCATGGCTTTCAACGTTTGTCAGAGTCTGCTGACGATGCAGTCAGAAATCCATGCTCTCCACAACATGGTGTTCATGTCGAAACAAGGAACTGCAGGCGGCTGGTTTACGAAAAAAAGACACAAAGTGCTGGAGTAACTCAGCGGGTCAGGAAAGCAGCACCTCTGGAGGAGATGGATAGGTGGCATTTGAGGTCAAGTTTGGTCTGAAGAAGGATCCTGAGCCAAAACGTCACCTATCCATGTTCTCCACAGATACTGCCTGACCCGCTGAGTTACTCCAGCACTCTGTGAAACGTCACTTATCCATGTTCTCCACAGATGCTGCCTGACCTGCTGAGTTACTCCAGCACTCTGTGTCTTCTTTTTTTCTGGTGTTCAATCAAATATTTACCAAAGAAGCCAATGACTAATATTTAACGTATCTCAGGATCAATAAATGCAGAGTTGTTGTCAGGACACAGAGTGCTGGAGTAACTCAGCGGGTCAGGCAGCATCTCTGGAGAACATGGATAAGTGACGTTTCACAGAGTGCTGGAGTAACTCAGCGGGTCAGGCAGCATCTATGGAGCTAAGGAAATAGGTAACGTTTCGGGCCGAAACCCGTAAGGGTTTCGGCCCAAAACGTTGCCTATTTCCAGAAGGATTTCGGCCCGAAAAGTTGCCTATTTCCTTAGCTACATAGATGCTGCTGCATCATAACTCAGCGGGTCAGACAGCATCTGTGGAGAACATGGATAGGTGACGTTTCACAGAGTGCTGGAGTAACTCAGCGGGTCAGGCAGCATCTGTGGAGAACATGGATAGGTGACGTTTCACAGAGTGCTGGAGTAACTCAGAGGGTCAGGCAGCATCTGTGGAGAACATGGATAGGTGACGTTTCACAGAGTGCTGGAGTAACTCAGCGGGTCAGGCAGCATCCGTGGAGAACATGGATAAGTGACGTTTCACAGAGTGCTGGAGTAACTCAGCGGGTCAGGCAGCATCTGTGGAGAACATGGATAGGTGACGTTTCACAGAGTGCTGGAGTAATGCCCCTGTCCAACTTAGGAAACCTGAACGGAAACCTCTGGAGACTTTGCGCCCCACCCAAGGTTTCCATGCGGTTCCCGGAGGTTGCAGGTGGTTGCCGGAGGTTGCAGGTAGTGGAAGCAGTTAGGGAGACTGACAAAAACCTCCAGGAACCGCACGGAAACCTTGGGTGGGGCGCAAAGTCTCCAGAGGTTTCCGTTCAGGTTTCCTAAGTGAGAGAGGGGCATAACTCAGCGGGTCAGGCAGCATCTGTGGAGAACATGGACAGGTGACGTTTCGGGTCGAGTCCTTTCTGAGCCTTTGTGTTTCTGCAGGATTGTTGTAGTTCATCAAGAGCTTCTTTGAGAGCAGAGAATGTTTATCGAGCAAGCTGAGCAAGGTTAGCTCGGCATTCTGATTGTGAAGAACACATGTTCACATAAATGTTCCCTGACTGTTGGGTACTAATTGATTTTAAATGATTCAAGTCAAGCGGGATCAATATCACAACTGCATTCCGTTGTGCCTAATTTATTCTGAAGGAGTTCGGAGAAAGAAAAGTAAACAAGATGGAACAGCATGGAAATAGAAGCAGTGAAATGTACTGTAGATCAGGCCAGGGCATGCTGGAGCCCGAGACATGATCTCAGCATCCTGGAGAGAGATTGGAGATGTCACAATTTATATACAGTACTTCTATAAAAAGCTTGTGAGTTTGTTGCTGTCACTGGCAGTTGATGTGGTGCTTCACCTCTGCTGGCTTGCTGTCACTTCTGGTCTATTTCCACTCGTCTCCTGGCCGATTGAACTGACTGAATGACACAGGCCCTCAGACCCACCGGATCCACGCCAACCATCGGTTCACGCCAGTTCCCCGCGACCCCGCTTTCTCACCCACTCTCCCGGCACTCAAAGGGCAATTTTACACAGGGCCGATTAACCTGCAAACCGGCACGCCCTTGGAATGTGGGAAGAAACCGGGAAAAAAAACCCACGCCGTCACAGGACGAACGTGCAAACTCCACAAAGGCAGCACCTGAGGTCAGGATCAAACCCGGTTCCCTGGCTGCAGCTGCACCACTGTGCTGCCCTATTTCAGTTTCAGTTTAGTTTATTGTCACGTGTACCGAGGTACAGTGAAAAGCTTTTGTTGCGTGCTAACCAGTCAGCAGAAAGACAATGCGTGATTACAATCGAACCATTTACAGTGTATACAGTAGATGCATGATAAGGGAATAACGTTTAAAGCCAGTAAAGCTCGATCAAGGATAGTCCGCGGGTCACCAACGAGGTAGATAGTAGTTCAGCACCGCTCTCTGGTTGTGGTTGGATGGATGATTCAGATTTATTTAGTATTTTTCCAGGACAATCACTTATCTCGCTGCTATGCAGCTGTTTAATTTAATGTTCAATATTTTTCTCCCAAGCACCAGCTATTGCTCAGTGATATTTTTGGAATCACGCCACTTGGGGGTTAGCTGCTTCCACGCCAGTGACTACATTGGCTTCTGGACTCACTCAGACATGCTGAAGTCATGCAGGTTGATGTATCGATTCATTGGGGAAGAGAGCTCTTCCATGAAGGATGGTGGCAGCAAATTGAAAGCTGATCGAATTAGTGCTCACCGCTGTCTGCTCTCACAGCTGTGTTGTTTTATTTTCGTGTGTCCGTTCGATTAACTCTAGAAATGAAAGTAGAATCTGCTTCCAGCATCCGTGTACATCCCTACCCCATCTCTACAGCTTATTCATTCCAAATCATAACACGTTGTTCATCAGTTCATAAATGATAGGAGCAGAATTAGGCCATTCGGCCCATCAAATCATGGCTGATCTATCTCTCCCTCCTAACCCCATTCTCCTGCCTTCTCCCCATAACGCCTGACACCCGCACTAATCAAGAATCTATCTATCGCTGCCTTAAAAATATCCGTTGACTGCCTCCAGTCTTCTGTGGCAAAGAATTCCACGGATTCACCACCCTCTGACTAAAGAAATTCCTCCTCATCTCCTTTTATTCTGAGGTTATGACCTCTGGTCCTAGACTCTCCCACTAGTGGAAACATCCTCTCCACATCCACTCGTAAAGCCATAAGGTCATAAGGAATAGGGGTAGTATCAGGCCATTTGGCCCATCAAGTCTACTCCACCATTCAATGCTGACCTATCTCTCCCTCCTAGCCCCATTCTCCTGCCTTCTCCCCATAACCACTGACACCCGTACTAATCAAATCTGTCTCTGCCTTAAAAAATATCCACTGACTTGGCCCCCACAGCCTTCTGTGGCAATGAATTCCACAAATTCACCACTCTACCCAGGCCTGCCACTGTCGGGTAGGTTTCAATGAGGTACTCCCCCTCATCCCCCTAAACTCCAGCGAGTGCAGGCCCAGTGCCGTCAAATGCTCATCATGTTATCATGTGTTATCATGTGTGCCCCTTTGCTTTGTGAAGTCAATCACAATCTTGTCTTGCTGATGTTGAGAGTAAGGTTGCTGTCTTGGCATCAGGTAGCGAGGTTCTCAATCACCTTCCTGCACTATGTTTCGTCATTATTGATATCTGTCCCACAATGGTGGTGTCGTCCGCGAATTTGCAAATTGAGTTGTATTTGTACAAGTCTGCATAGTCGTGGGTGTATGAGCAGTAACGAAGGGGGCTGAGAACCCATACTTGCGAGCGCCAGCGTTGTGGAGTATCATGGAGGACGATTTGTCCCCTCTCCTCACTGATTGGGGTCTGTTGGTCGGGAAGTCAAGGATCCAGGTGAGTGCTGACCCCACGTCCCGTGAGATTGGCAATGAGCTTGGATGGTGTTGAAACCAGAGCTGTAGTCTATGAATAGAAGCCAAGCGTGGGGATCAATGGCAACTTTGAATAATCAATACACAACTTGACTGAAGGTATACGGAGAGGACGGGCAGGCTAGGGCTTTATTCCGTGGAGCACTGGAAGCTGAGTGGTGGGAGTGAAGGAAAGAAGCTGCCTATCAGATAAGGAGGAATCCTGCCCCTAACCACCACCAGGAAAATGATCCACTAACTCTTGGATCAATAGAGAAGTCACGACAGTTGAAACTGACAAGGTCCAGAAGGTAAAGAAGAGTCTCGACCCAAAACGTCACCTGTGCGTGTTCTCCAGAGATACTGTTAGGCCGTTGAGTTATGCCCCTGTCCCACTTAGGCGATTTTTTTAGGCGACTACAAGCGACTAGGCTGCCGCCACATGGTCACCGGGGTGTCGCCTGTACAGCCGTGAGTCGTCTCCTCAGTCACCCAAAGAATCGTAGCGTTTTTCTGGTCACCGCTGGATTTTGAAATCGGCGACAGTCGCCTTGTGGTAGATTGTCGCCAGGTGACGTTGGTTATATCGCCAGATGAATTCCATTGGCGACTACCTACGTCAACCCACGTCGACCAGCGACAGGTACCGGCGACTGAATGGTCTTCAGTTGTTGCCGACAGGGTCGTTGCTTGTCGTAGCTTGTCACGGGTGGACGTAGGTTGGCGTAGGTGTGGTCGTAGGCGGACGATCTAATGGGTCGCCGGCTGTCGGTAGCTTGCCGTAGCTTGCCGTAGCTTGACGTAGACTAGGAGGTAGGTTGTCTTAGACATTGTCGTAGCTGGGGGGGGGGGGGGGGGGGGGGGGGGGGGCAGTCGCCGCCGTTTTTTTCGGCAACCGAAAGTCGACAGTCGCCAAAATATTCGTCTAAGTGGGACAGGCCCGTTACTCCAGCACTTTGTGTCCTTTTTGGATGAATGTGTCAGCAGCTAGCAAATGTACAGTGTCATCCTAATCAAATGATTCACACCCATGGAGTGTATTCAGCAGTGCAATTCACACCTCCCAGCGGTTCCAACGTGCTGAGCATCAGTTTAGGAAATCTGCAGCCTGGATGTGTTAACATGCTGAAACAGGACTCGGTGCTTTAGTTATTACTAACAACCCGCAAGCAATGCTCGGGATAAGTGCGTTATTCTGTCAGTGCGGGAATCCTTTGGAAATCAGGGAAGTTTCAACCAAAGCCGCCAACATAACCAAGGACCAGTCTCAGCCCCGGCCACTCCCTCTTCTCCCCTCTCCCATCAGGCAAGAGGCACACAAGTGTGAAAACGAACACACACCTCCACATTCAGGGACAGTTTATTCCCAGCTGTTATCAGGCAACCTCTATCAATAGCTAGAGAGCGGTCCTGATGCCCCATCTATCTATCTACAATATTGGGCTGCCTTTACTGGAGTTTATTTTGTACTATACATCATTCTCTTTATTCTGTATCTGTACACTGTGGATGACTTGACTGTAAACCACAGACTGGTTAGCACGCAACAAAAAGCGTTTTCGCTGTACCTCAGTGCACGCTGCGGATTTTGTAACCGGAGAGAATGCACATTGTGGATATTCTCACTTTCAGCGGGGGAAAAAGAGACAAGAAGTTTCCCCCCGAGGGTTGAAACAGAACTGCGAGGATGCTAGCGTGCGTTGGTCCACGGCTGCCGTTGGGACGCTGCTGAGGAACCTTCTGCAATATTGTTGAGCGTTTGCATCTGTGACATCGAAGAAACGGGGAGCATAGTCCCAAGAAGGATGGTGCCTGCAACTTGAGGTGACTTCTGTTGCCCGTGACCTTCTTGGTGCCGATGCTGGCAAAATAGACCACGAGGGTTAATTCCAGTTCAATCTGAATGCAACACAGAATCACGGCACAGACAAGATGGCGGCACGGTGGCGCAGCGGTAGAGTTGCTGCCTCACAGCGCCAGACACCCGTGTTCGATCACGACTACGGGCGCTGTCTGTACATAATTTGTACGTTCTCCCTGAGACCGCATAGGGTGCTCCGGTTTCCTCCCACATTCCAAAACCGTACAGGTTAGTAGGTTAATTGGCTTTGGTAGAAGTGTAAAGTGTCCCTAGTGTAGGATAGTGTTAGTGTAGACTGGTGCACGCTCAAAGGGCCGAATGGCCTACTCCTGCACCTATTTTCTATGTTTCTATGTACGGGGTGATTGCTGGTCGGCACGGGCTCGGTGGGCCGAATGGTCTGTTTACACACTATTTCTCTAAAGTCTTGAGAAGGAGAGAAACAGCATAGAAATAGGTGCTTTGATGTTGCCAGAACCCAAGGACCTGAACGGCAGGGAGAGGTTGGGAGGCCAAGACTTTACTCCTTGGAACACAAGAGGCTGAGGGGTGATCTTGCAGAGGTGTATGAATCATGTGGGGAATAAATAAGGTGAATGAGTCTTGTACCCTGAGTAGGGCGAGCAAGAACTAGAGGACATGGTTTGTAGATGCGACAGGAAAGGTTTAATAGGAACCTGAGGGTTGTCGGAATTGACCGAATGGCCTCGTTCTGTGTTGCAAAGATAAGTTTAAGAACATGGTGGGCTGATGATGGGTACATGGAGATTCAAATGTGCAACGTGGCACAGCTGGTAGAGCTGCCGCCTCACAGCACCAGAGACATGGGTTTGATCCTGACCCCGCCTGCTGTCTACGTGGAGTTTGCACGTCCTTCTTGTGACTGCGTGGGTTTTCTCCGGATGCTCCGGTTTCCTCTCACATCCCAAAAGTCGTGCGGGCTTGTTGGTTGATTGGCCCTGTGTGCAGGGAGTGGATGGGATAACATAGAACCAGTGCGAAGAGGTGATCGCTGGCAGGCCTGGACTCGATGGGCCGAAGGGCTTGTTTCCATCTTTCAAGTTTCAAAAACATAGAGAGGAGGAGTGAAACGTTTCAGTGGGTAGAATGGGTACAATGAGTAGACCATGAGGTTTAGACTCTGCGACATTATGACTCAAATGTCTCATAAGCACTGGCATTGTTCCCACCTCAACTACATATAACCATATAACCATATAACAATTACAGCACGGAAACAGGCCATCTCGACCCTTCTAGTCCATGCCGAACACATAATCTCCCCTAGTCCCATATACTGCGCTCAGACCATAACCCTCCATTCCCTTCCCGTCCATATAACTATCCAATTTATTTTTAAATGATAAAAACGAACCTGCCTCCACCACCTTCATTGGAAGCTCATTCCACACAGCCACCACTCTCTGAGTAAAGAAGTTCCCCCTCATGTTACCCCTAAACTTCAGTCCCTTAATTCTCAAGTCATGTCCCCTTGTTTGAATCTTCCCTACTCTCAGTGGGAAAAGCTTATCCACGTCAACTCTGTCTACCCCTCTCATCATTTTAAAAATCTCTATCAAGTCCCCCCTTAACCTTCTGTGCTCCAAAGAATAAAGCCCTAACTTGTTCAACCTTTCTCTGTAACTTAGTTGCTGAAACCCAGGCAACATTCTAGTAAATCTCCTCTGTACTTTCTCTATTTTGTTGATCCTCTGCTAAATCAAAAAGTGCTGGTAAGACAAAAACTCAGCGGGTCAGGCAGCATCTCTGGAGAACATGGACAGGTGACTGTTCGGATTCGGCTCCCTTCAGACCTGCCTGACCTGCAGAGTCACCCCGCGCGCTTATGCCCCTGTCCCACTTAGGAAACCTGAACGGAAACCTCTGGAGACTTCGGGCCCCACCCAAGGTTTCCGTGCGGTTCCCGGAGGTTTTTGTCAGTCTCCCTAATGGTCGAAAGTGGTTAGACCTCTTTTTCATCCAGTTTTATTCCATCAGGGAGGTCTCACCTTCCACTGCCTGCAACCTCCGGCAACCACCTGCAACCTCCGGCAACCACCTGCAACCTCCGGCAACCACCTGCAACCCGGCAACCACCTGCAACCTCCGGCAACCACCTGCAACCTCCGGCAACCACCTGCAACCTCCGGCAACCACCTTCAACTAGCATCGCAACCGGCTACAACTAAAAAATCACCGAATTTTAAAACGGCAACCTATTTTTAGTCGCGGCCGGTTTTGAATTTTTTTAAATAATCGCCGGAACATAGTAGAAGCGGACCATTAGGGAGACTGACAAAAACCTCAGGGAACCGCACGGAAACCTTGGGTGGGGCGCAAAGTCTCCAGTGGTTTCCGTTCAGGTTTCCTAAGTGGGACGGGGGCATAAGTGTCCTGTTTTGTAAACCAGCATTTCCGAGCAGTTCCTGGTACAGTATTAACATCACCTTGGCATCTCAGTCCATGTGCCCGCCACCCTCTGAGGGAAAAGGTTGCCCTCCAGGTTCCTATTAAATCTTGGCAAATACGGGAAAGCAGACTATTATCTAAATGGTGGCCGATTGGGAAAGGGGGAGATGCAGCGAGACCTGGGTGTCATGGTACACCAGTCATTGAAGGTAGGCATGCAGGTGCAGCAGGCAGTAAAGAAAGTGAATGGTATGTTAGCTTTCATTGCAAAAGGATTTGAGTATAGGAGCAGGGAGGTTCTACTGCAGTTGTACATGGTCTTGGTGAGACCACACCTGGAGTATTGCGTACAGTTTTGGTCTCCAAATCTGAGGAAGGACATTATTGCCATAGAGGGAGTGCAGAGAAGGTTCACCAGACTGATTCCTGGGATGTCAGGACTGTCTTATGAAGAAAGACTGGATAGACTTGGTTTATACTCTCTAGAATTTAGGAGATTGAGAGGGGATCTTATAGAAACTTACAAAATTCTTAAGGGGTTGGACAGGCTAGATGCAGGAAGATTGTTCCCGATGTTGGGGAAGTCCAGGACAAGGGGTCACAGCTTAAGGATAAGGGGAAATCCTTTAAAACCGAGATGAGAAGAACTTTTGTCACAGAGAGTGGTGAATCTCTGGAATTCTCTGCCACAGAGGGTAGTTGAGGCCAGTTCATTGGCTATATTTAAGAGGGAGTTAGATGTGGCCCTTGTGGCTAAGGGGATCAGGGGGTATGGAGAGAAGGCAGGTACGGGATACTAAGTTGGATGATCAGCCATGATCATATTGAATGGCGGTGCAGGCTCGAAGGGCCGAATGGCCTACTCCTGCACCTAATTTCTATGTTTCTATGTTTCTATGCCCCTCTCACCTAAAAACCTCCCCACAGTGCAAAACAAAATCTACCAGGAAATAGTCCTCATGTCAACCTCTTCTCAGCCCTGAGCAAAGGAGGTGTCACCAGCGATACCATTAGCGTTAAGGAATGCTGACAAAACGGAAATCAAAGGAGAACTGTACATGGTGTGTAATATTAATTAATTTGCATCTATAATGGTGCTGAGGGGAGAAGTCGGTGGCAGAGAGCTACAACTTCCTGCTAAAAGCCTCTATATTACACCATCAATCACTTGCCTGATGTTAAGCCGTCGTTGGACTGTGGTTCAATGTGCACAGTTCAGTTTCTGAATTCATTTGCTCCTTTTGATCCAGCACCAGGAAGAAGATTCATGCTAAAGACACACAGCACAAAGCAGACCCTGAAGAAGGGTCCCTACCCAACATGTCCCACATCCCTTCTCTCCCCTCTGTCATCAGGCTTCTGACTGGTCCTTCCGTAATAGACAATAGACAATAGATGCAGGAGGAGGCCATTCGGCCCTTCGAGCCAGCACCACCATTCAATGTGATCATGACTGATCATTCCCAATCAGTACCCCATTACTGCCTTATCCCCATATCCCCTGACTCCACTATCTTTAAGAGCCCTATCTAGCTCTCTCTTGAAAGTATCCAGAGAACCGGCCACCACCGCCTTCTGAGGCAGAGAATTCCACAGACTCACAACTCTCTGTGAGAAAATGTGTTTCCTCATCTCCATTCTAAATGGCTTACTCCTTATTCTTAAACTGTGGCCCCTGGTTCTGGACTCCCCCAATATCGGGAACATGTTTCCTGCCTCTAGCGGGTCCAAAGCTAAGGCACTGTCCGATTCACCTCTACCCCATTGCGGACATTGGACTTTGTCTGTGGAACTGGTGCGCTACAATGCTGAGAACTATAGTCTGCACTCTGTATCTTCCCCTTTGCTCCACCCATTGTACTTGAATGTGACTCGATTGTATTTATGTGTGGTAGTATCTGATCTATTTGGATAGCACGCAAAACAAAGCCTTTGACTGTACCTCGGAGCACGTGACAATAACAAACATAAACGTAATCACTGCCATGTGGGGAAAATAGCTCGAGATTCTGCTACAGTAAGTGAACCAGGATTATGCTGCCAGATTCCTGCTTAAAACAATGATGAATGAATTAATTTGCTGAAACGTTGCCTTCTACATATTGATACACCTTGAACGGGAAAGGATAAGGAGTTGACTTGATGACAAGATTTTGACAACTTTCACAAAACCCGTGCGTGCTGTTCCGCTGAATTACACAGCCTGGGTGTTCCCTGACACGATGCTCAGAATTGTCACCGAAAAACAAGCAACAAAATTGAACTCAAAATTGACAGACACGTCTTGAGACGTGTCTGTCAATTTTGAGTTCAATTTTGTTGCTTGTTTTTCGGTGACAATTCTGAGCATCGTGTCAGGGAACACCCAGGCTGTGTAATTCTTGAGTCAGTTTAAAAGATTTCTGTTTGGATCGACTGGAATTGAGATAAACGTTCTCCCAGAGCTATTTTTACTCTTCAGTGTTTTCAAGAATGAGAGGCCGTTTCATCAAAGCCCACAACATCTTAATGGGGATTGACAGGGAAAAGGCTACAGCTGTGTCGGAAGGAACTACAGATGCTGGTTTACACCGATGATAGACACAAAATGCTGGAGTAACCCAGCGGGTCAGGCAGCACCTCAGGTTAAAAGGAATAGGTGACGTTTTGGGTCGAGACCCTTCTGCAGACTGAGTCTCAACCCAAAGAAGGGCCTCGTCACCTGTTAAAGATGCAGCTAGTGTTTGCTCTGGCTGGGGGGGTCACCAGAACTAAGTGTCACAGATTCAATATCAGGGGCCAGCGTTCAGTGCAGAGATCACACTTCACTCTGCATCAGCAAGGACCAGTCGCACCCTGGCCACTCCCTCTTCCCCCCTCTCACATCGGGCAAGAGGTACAGAAGTGTGAAAACGCACACCTCCAGATTCAGGGACAGTTTCTTCCCAGCTGTTAGAAACATAGAAACATAGAAATTAGGTGCAGGAGTAGGCCATTCGGCCCTTCGAGCCTGCACCGCCATTCAATACGATCATGGCTGATCATCCAACTCAGTATCCCGTACCTGCCTTCTCTCCATACCCTCTGTTCCCCTTAGCCACAAGGGCCACATCTAACTCCCTCTTAAATATAGCCAATGAACTGGCCTCAACTACCCTCTGTGGCAGAGAGTTCCAGAGATTCACCACTCTCTGTGTGAAAAAAGTTCTCCTCATCTCGGTTTTAAAGGATTTCCCCCTTATCCTTAAGCTGTGACCCCTTGTCCTGGACTTCCCCAACATCGGGAACAATATTCCTGCATCTAGCCTGTCCAACCCCTTAAGAATTTTGTAAGTTTCTATAAGATCCCCTCTCAATCTCCTAAATTCTAGAGAGTATAAACCAAGTCTATCCAGTCTTTCTTCATAAGACAGTCCTGACATCCCAGGAATCAGTCTGGTGAACCTTCTCTGCACTCCCTCTATGGCAACTTATTAGGCAACTGAATCATCCTGCCACAACCAGTGAGTGGTCCTGACCTAACATCTACCTCATTGGAGACCCTCGGACTATCTATAATTGGACTTTACTAGATTTTACCTTGCACTAAACGTTATTCTCTTTATCCTGCATCTCCACACTGTGGGTGGCTAGGTTGTAATGACATATAGTCTTTCCGCAGACTGGATAGCAAGCTACAGAGAAGCTTTTCCCTGTACCTCAGGTACACATCACAATAATAATCTGAGTTATTTTCTCAGTCTCCAGAACCAAGTGCCACAGCTCCAATATAAGATGTCAGCCTTCAGAACAGAGACCACACCTAATGCTGCCTCAGCAAGAATGAATGAATGAATACATTTATTGGCCAAGTATTCATATACAAGGAATTTGCCTTGGTGCTCCGCCCACAAGTGACAACATGACATACAGTGACAGTTAGGAATGACACATAAAACATTAAATATTAATAATAAAACATTATTGACGGCCAGCCTAAAAGGGGATGTGAATCTTTAGAATTCTCCACCCATCAGGGCTGTGGAGGCTCAGTCACTGGGTGTAGTTGGAGAGGAGATGGGTGGATTTGGTAGATATTGGGTGAATCACAGAATATAGAACAGTACAGCACAGGAACAGGTCCTTGGCTCACGATGTCCGCTCCAAACATGATGTTAAGACGTAATTCTCTGCCTCAGAGGGCGGTGGGGGCCGGTTCTCTGGATGCTTTCAAGAGAGTGCTAGATAGGGCTCTTAAAGATAGCGGAGTCAGGGGATATGGGGAGAAGGCAGGAACGGGGTACTGATTGGGGATGATCAGCCGTGATCACATTGGATGGCGGTGCTGGCTTGAAGGGCCGAATGGCCTCCTCCTGCACTGATTGTCTCTTGTCTATCACAAGTCTCCTCCTCTTCTCTCCGAGGCAGCTTCTTTATCTGGTGATGAACCAGCTTGCACCAGAATGAGCGGCACAGTGGCACAACCGGTGGAACTCCTGCCTCACCGCGCCAGAGACACGGGAGAGATCCTGACCTCGGGTGCTGTCTGTGTGGAGTTTGCATGTTCTCCCGGTGACCGCGTGGGTTTCCTCCGGGTGCTCCAGTTTCCTCCCACGTCCCAGGTCTGCATGTTAATTGGCTTCTGTAAATTGTACTTTGTGTGCAGTGAGATAACAAGTGTAAAGGGCTGATCGCTGGTCGGCGTGGACTCCGATATCCACACCGTATCTCTCAAGTAAACCGATTCACCCTCGCATAATTCTTGCACTTCCCATCTGAAAGCTGGGAATTGTTTGGATTCCACTGGGACCCAACTGTCCTGGTAATCGCCAATCAGCCAAGGAGGTGGCACGGTGGTGCAGCGGTAGAGTTGCCACCTTACAGTGCCAGAGACCCTGGTTCGATCCTGACTACGGACACTCTCTCTGCGGAGTTTGAACGTTCTCCCCTGTGACCTCGTGGGTTTTCTCCGGTTGCTCCGGTTTCCATCCACACTCCAAAGACGTACAGATTTGTTGGTTAATTGGGCATTGGTAAAAATTGTCAATTGTCCCCAGTGTGTAGGATAGTGTTAGTGTACGGGGTGAGCGCTGGTCGGCGCAGAGTCAGTGGACCGAAGGGCATCTTTCCACGCTGCATCTCTAAAGTAAAGTCTAAAACTAAAGGTTTGTTGGTCAATTGGCTTCGGTAAAAGAAAATTGTAAATTGTCCTGAGGTTATCGGATGGTGCAAGTGTACGGGGATCGCTGGTCGGTGCAGGTACGGTGGGCCGAAGGGCCTGTTTCCGCGCTGTATCTCTAAAGGTCAGGGATTACATCCACCTCTAGTGCCCACACTTCAGCAGTTCTCTCCAAGGCAGCAGTTCTGAACTGTACCATGGCTCTGTGATTGGGGACACCTCACCCATATTACTCATAGAGTCATGGAGTGATACAGTGTGGAAACAGGCCCTTCGGCCCAACTCGCCCACACCGGCCAACATGTCCCATCTACACTAGTCCCACCTGCCTGCGTTTGGTCCATAACCCTCCAAACCTGTCCTATCCATGTACCTGTCCAACTGTTTCTTAAACGCTGGGATAGTTCCTGCCTCAACTCCTCTGGCAGCTTGTTCCATACACCCATCACCCTTTTAGGTGAAAAAAGTTACCCCTCAGATTCCGAATAAATCTTTTCCCCTTCACCTTAAACCTAGGTCCTCTGGTCCTCGATTCACCTACTCTGAGTAAGAGACTCTGTGCGTCTACTACCCAACCTATTCCTCTCGTAGAAAGTTCTGCCTAATTGAAAGTGAGCTCAGGCATTAATGAACAGATCCACGTTGCAACCTAACAGCCCCCCAGAGAATGCTGGTTTATGGGAGACTGCTTCAAGTCAACCCCTCACTGCGGAGCTGAGCAAAAATACAAAACATGAACACACCAGGAGAATATTCTGCCTCTTGGTTATTTCAAAGAAAAACGGAGCCAAGTGAGAAGACCTGTTTTGAAGATCAATTTCATAAATAAATGATCAGGAATCAGATGAAACATTTCAAGAATACTCAGAGAAATGGGATGGAAGAGGGTGTTCCCATCCTGACGAGACTGTCAGGTGGTTAAGAAAGAACTGCAGATGCTGGAAAAATCAAATGTAGACAAAACTGTTGGAGAAACTCAGCGGGTGAGGCAGCATCTATGGAGAGAAGGAATAGGCGATGTTTCGGGTCGAGAGGTGGTGGGTGGTGGGGGGGGGGGGGGAGAAGAAAGGAAGAGGCGGAGACAGTGGGCTGTGGGAGAGCTGGGAAGGGGAGGGGAAGGAGGGAGAAAGCAGGGACTACCTGAAATTGGAGAAGTCAATGTCCATACCACTGGGGTGTAAACTACCCAAACAAAATATGAGGTGCTGCTCCTCCAATTTGCGGTGGGACTCACTCTGGCCGTGGAGGAGGCCCAGGACAGAAAGGTCGGATACGGAATGGGAGGGGGAGTTGAAGTGCTGAGCCACCGGGAGATCAGGTTGGTTAATGCGAACTGAGCGGAGGTGTTGGGTGAAGCGATCGCCAAGCCTACGCTTGGTCTCACTGACGTAGAGCAGCTGACACCTAGAGCAGCGGATGCAGTAGATGAGGTTGGAGGAGTTGCAAGTGTCATCTGACGAATCTGGACATATAATGGTGTTTAAATGGCATTGTGTAACGGATGTCTCGAGAGTAACTAAATGATGATTGAAGGGCAGGCGGAAATTCCACAGACACATAGAATATTGAGAAAGCAAACTGTCCATCATTTGTGGATAAATAAGCTCACATTGCCTTTCCTCACTGCACGCAGTTTAGTTTATAGAGACACAGCGAGGAAACAGGCCCTTCAGCCCATCGAGTCCACGCTGACCAACCTTAGTTCTATCCTCGACACTAGGGACAGTTTACTGAAGCCAATTGACCTTCAAACTCGCATGTCTTTGGATTGTAGGAGGAAACCGGAGCACCCGGAGAAAACCCACGTGGTCACAGGGAGAACTGACCTGCATGTGATCCATATCCCTCCATTCCCTGCATATCCATGTGCCTATCAAAAAGCCTATTAAATAATGGGGTGACCAGAACCGCACACAATACTTCAAATGCGGCCTAACTAAAGTCCTATCAACCTGCGATATGACTTCTACTCATTGTCCCGACCAGTGAAAGCATGCACACCATTTGCCTTGGATAGACGCATAAAGCCATAGTAAATCAATGGGTCAGACAGCATCTCTGGGTGACGTTTCGAGTCGAAGCCCTTCTTCAGACTGAATGGATGCCGCTTCAGGTCAAGACCCTTCCTCAGACAGAAGAAGGGTCTCGACCTAATACATCATCTATTCTTTCTCCAAAGGTGCTGTCTGACCTGCTGAATTACTCCAGCTTTCTTTGTGTCGAGCTTCGGTTTTTAAGCCAGCATCTGCAGTTCCTTCCTATACATACCATATAGAAACATAGAAACATAGAAATTAGGTGCAGGAGTAGGCCATTCGGCCCTTCGAGCCTGCACCGCCATTCAATATGATCATGGCTGATCATCCAACTCAGTATCCCGTACCTGCCTTCTCTCCATAGACTTCCCCCTTATCCTTAAACTGTGACCCCTTGTCCTGGACTTCCCCAACATCGGGAACAATCTTCCTGCATCTAGCCTGTCCAACCCCTTAAGAATTTTGTAAGTTTCTATAAGATCCCCTCTCAGTCTCCTAAATTCTAGAGAGTATATACCAAGTCTATCCAGTCTTTCTTCATAAGACAGTCCTGACATCCCAGGAATCAGTCTGGTGAACCTTCTCTGCACTCCCTCTATGGCAATAGTGTCCTTCCTCAGATTTGGAGACCAAAACTGTACGCAATCCTCCAGGTGTGGTCTCACCAAGACCCTGTACAACTGCAGTAGAACCTCCCTGCTCCTAAACTCAAATCCTTTTGCAATGAAAGCTAACATACCATTCGCTTTCTTCACTGCCTGCTGCACCTGCATGCCTACTTTCAATGACTGGTGTACCATGACACCCAGGTCTCGCTGCATCTCCCCCTTTTCCTAGTCGGCCACCATTGAGATAATAGTCTGCTTTCCTGTTTTTGCCACCAAAATGCATAACCTCACAATGCCTCCTTGACCAAACTACCTCCTTGTGTTGTCAGTTTTAGGGAGCCTATGAACTTCAACCCCATGATCTCTCTGTCCATCAATGCTGTTGAGGGTCTTGCCATCGCCTGCAGCCTCTCCTCCCAAAGTCACTCCGGTCCACCATGTATTTGCTGTTGTGTCTCTCATCATTGTTGGACATATATGCTGTTGGCTCAGTGAGCTCATAATGAACCAAGAATTCCATTGCACCCTGGTGTAGATGACAATAAACCATTCCATTCTGAACACATGGAGAGGATTAGCTGAGCAAAATTAGTCCACGTGAAACCTGCATTTTGGACAGCTCAAAAATGGAGTTTTGATTTCATATTCAGACCTTGAATCTCATTGGCGATGTAGTTAATATTTCAGATATCTAAGGTATAAGATAAAGTTTTAAGCTACGATTCTTCAGGGGCATTAACCAAGTTCTTTGCCAACTACTGTGACGGCACAGCGGTAGAGTTACTACCTGACAGCGGCAGAGACACGGGTTCGATCCTGACTACGGGAGCCGTCTCCACAGAGTTTGCATGTTCTTCCAGTGACCGCGTGGGTTTCCTCCGGGTGCACCAGTTTCCCCCCACACTCCAAAGACGCACAGGATTGTAAATTGTCCCCAGTGTGTAGGATAGTGCTGGTGTACGGGGTGATCGCTGATCAGTGTGGACTCGATGGGCCGAAGGGCCTGTACCCCTGAAGTCTAAAGTCCAAATGTGATGCAGAGGAAGACATGCATTTAAATGGAATTGTAACATTCTCTGGGTAGCAGAGAGCACTTTAACCTATTTTAATGATGCTGAATCAGCGATAATTATTGGCTAGCCCAGGATTTACGCTTCATTCAGGATCGGAATGGCAATGGCAATGTTACATCAGAATGACATTAGACCCGCAGTTACAGCCCCGGCCTTATCTCTGCACAAATATCATAGTCCCTGTGCTCAGCAGAGCGTTCATACGTGATAGGAGCAGAATTAGGCCATTCGGCCCATCGTGCCCACTCTGCCATCCAATCATGGCTGATCTATCTCTCTATCTTAACCCCATTCTTCCCAACCCCACAGCCCCTTACTCAATGACTTACGACCCCTGCAATCATCTCCCGTTGAGAAGGGATCTGATGCTCCCTACCCTCCTGCATTCTCCATTTCTCCATCAGTTCAGCTTAGTCCAGGTCAGTTTAGTTTATTGTCACGTGTACCGAGGTACAGTGAAAAGCTTTTGTTGCGTGCTAACGAACCAGAGGAAAGACAATACACGATTACAATCGAGCCATTTACAGTGTACAGATACATGATAAGGGAATAACGTTTAGGGAAGGCGACTTTATTTATATAACACATTTCATACACGAGGCAGACTCAAAGTGCTTCACATAAAAACATGTCATACAATAAAATGAAATAATAAAATGAAATAAAATAGAACTAAAAGAAAAGAAAAGCAAAATTAAAAATGCATTATAAAAAGTGCAAAAGTTAAAAGTGCAATGTAGTTAAGATTTAGCTGAAAGCTAAAGTAAACATAAAAGTTTTCAGTCTTGTTTTAAAAGTGGTCAAAGTTGAGACAAGTCTTAAATCTTCAGGAAGTTTATTCCAGCTATTTGTTGCATAGTAACTAAATCCTGCTTTCCCATGTTTTGTATTTACTCTGGGAATCACTAACAGATTGGTTTCAGAAGATCTTAGCGGTCTAGAAGGCTTGTATAGTGGAAGCATGTCAGTGATATACTTTGGTCCTAAACCATGTAGTGATTTATAGGTGAGCAGCAGGATTTTAAAATCAATTCTCTGACATACAGGGAGCCAATGTAAGGATTTAATGTAAGGATTTAGTGCAAGGTAAAGGCAGCAACGTGTGATCAAAGATAGTCCGAGTGTCACCAATGAGGTAGATAGTAGTTCAGGACCGCTCTCTGGTTGTGGTAGGATGGTTCAGTTGCCTGATAACAGCTGGGAAAAAATGTCCCTGAATCTGGAAATCTGAATTTTGGGGATGATGAATCTTCAGGATAGTCATAGTCATACAGCGTGAAAACAGGCCCTTCGGCCCAACTTGCCCATGCCATCCAACATGGCCCACCTGTCAGTGCTTGGCCTATACAGTATCTCTCTAAACCACAACTCCAGAGGCAGCGACTTGACTGATGCACCACTGTACCGTCTGAGAGATTGTAGCAATTATGTTCCACTCTAGAGGTGAGGCATGGAGAGCGGTGATGTGTATGTTTCCACTTTTAGGAGTGTCTAAAACCAGAGGTCGCAGCCTCAGAATTAAAGGTGCGTTCCTTTAGAATGGATTTGTGGAGGAATTTCTTTAGTCAGAGGGTGGTGAATCGGTGGAATTCATTGCCACAGAATGCTGTGGAGGCCAAGTCAATGGGTATATTTAAGGCAATGGGTATATTTAAGGCAGATAGATTCTTGATTAGTGCGGGTGTCAGGGTTTATGGGGAGAAGGCAGGAGCATGAGGTTACACAATACACACAATACACAATACAATTTATTTGTCACCGGCGGGCGATGGCAATTGTCCCGCGGCCATTAAAGCCACGCCGGGCGATGCAAGGCCACGCTCCGGGTCTTGTTGTTGGAGCCCCTGGCGGGCTCTAGCAAAGTCCCGCAGCTGTTGAAGCCGCGCCGGGCGGTGATGTAAGGCCCCGCTCCAGGCACTCCTCGACCCTGCGACTCGGGTGGGTGAGGTCACCATTGCAGAAACCTCGAAAAGCGGTCTCCCACCAGGGACCTGCGGGCTCCCGATATTACTGTCTGCCAGACCTGTGGTAAGCCTCCGAATCCCCGGGGGTCGGGTCACAGCAGCGCGCCACCACCGCTCCTCCCGCTCCGGTCTCGGCCAGCTCCACGATGGTGAGTAGGTCCGCAGCTCCGTGACTGGAGTGCCAGGTTGTTCCTGCTGGAGGCCGCTCCACGTTGCAGCCCCAACGACAACGGAGACCCACCAGAGAAAAGGTCGGGTTCACCGTGCAGGGGAAAGATTTTAAAAGTTTCCCACCCCCCCCCCACACACCACACCACCACCCACACACACACACACACACACACACACACACACACACACACACACACACACACACACACACACACACACACACACACACACACACACACACACACACACACACACACACACACACACACACACGCCCCATCAAAAAATAAATAAAAACTACATTAAAACGGGACAAAAAATAACAAAAAGACAAACGGACAGCAGAGGCCGCTGCGACGTGAGTCGCGCCCGCCCACTGGAGCGGTTAGGAGGGAGAGATAGATTAGACTAGGGTCAGGCAGAGTAGACTTGATGGGCCGAATGGCCTAATTCCACTCCTGTGACTTATGAACTTATAATGTTTAGTTGTAAACAAACGCACTTTGCGTATCAATTTCAAGACCGTTATCACCTGCAGTCCAGCCACAACTGGTGCGAGCGGCCTCTGTGGAAAACGTGACCGGTTTGGTGCTGATGAAAGTCATTGTATCTTGAGTACAGGTGAAGCAGCACTCAGCACCAAAATAGATGCCACGCACTGTCACCCTTTGTCACAATACACTCGAGTCAAGACATGTTTGTTTTTTTTTAAATGTATAATTCCACTTCATAGCTGAGTGTTTGCTGAAATATAATCAGAGAGTGCTCTCAGCAGACGAGGGCAACATCGGTGGAAAGAGAAGCAGAATGAATGATTCAGGTCGAAGGCCCTTCATTGCAGCTCACAAAGGGAGAAGGTAAAAATAGGCACAGCGTGCTGGAGTAACTCAGCGGGTCAGGCAGCATCCCTGGAGGACACGGATAGGTGACGTTTCACGTGCTGGAGTAACTCAGCGGGTCAGGCAGCATCTGTGGAGGACATGGATAGGAGATGTTTTGAGTCGATACTCTTCTACAGACTGATTCTGATGAGGTTGGTGGGGGGGTGGGTGGAGAAGGCCAAGTCAGTGGATATTTTTAAGGTAGAGATCGATAGATTCTTGATTATTACGGTTGTCAGGGGTTATGGGGAGAAGGCAGGAAAATGGGATTGAGAGGGAGAGATAGATCAGCCATGATTGAATGGCGGAATAGACTTAATGGGCCGAATGGCCTAATTCTGCTCTTGAAACCTACGAAAGGTGGAAAAGAGGAGGGGCGGGACAAAGCATGGTGAGTGATACGTGGATATTTGATTGGCAGAAGATTGCACAAAGACAACAAGTGTGGGAGACGGGTAACAAAGGTTCAAATTGTGAAGCTGGAGGAAGGAATATCAGTGGAAGGGGGAGAAATAGTGGCAGGCCCAGGTAGGGCACAGGGAAAATGTGGTGGATGTGTTAGTTTTCAGGTGCAAGGAGAGGGGGAGAGGTGAGCCTGGGCAAGGGGAGAGTCTGTGACAGGGTCGGATCAAGAAGGGTGACGAGGAGGCCTCAGTGTCCACAAGTGCGTCTGGTTAACGGGGACGGCCACGGGAAGAGAGAGCAGACAAATGGACAAGTAAAGGCCACGAGCTGCCTCTAAAACCCAGAACAGAAGGAAAGTGCTGGAAATGTCCAACAGACCAAGCTGCATCTGCCCAGGGGGAAAGAAGCTGAACACCTCCACCTGGGTCCACCTGATCTCCCGGTGGCTCAGCACTTTAACTCCCCCTCCCATTCCCACGCTGACCTCTGACCTTTCTGTCCTGGGCCTCCTCCATTGTCAGAAAAGGACCCATGCTCCCGGCGACAATCAGTGGAAGCCATCACTTGTCGCGGTAGATGACGGTGGAAGCAGAATTAGCTCAGGATAGTTCCAGTTTCCAGCCCCGCGACCTGGACGCTTCTGCTATGGGGCCAGTAGACTGATGAAATTCTGCCATGTCCCCAATGACATCCACAAACCTGCACTGTCGGCTCACATCACAGCATGGTTTGGGGGAACAGCTCTGCCCAAGACCGTAAGAAATTGCAGAGAATTATGGAGGTAGACTCCCCACCATTGACTCTATCTACACTTCACGATGCCTCGGAAAAGCAGCCTGGTCGGAAAAGAATCAAAGTCTTGCCCCACCCCGGTCATTCCTCCTTCTCCCAGCTCCCATCGAGCAGAAAGTACAGAAGCTTGAAAGAGCGCACCTCCAGACTCAGGAACAGCTTCTTCCCCTCTGTTATCAGGCTTCTGAATGGTCCTTCCATTAGCTAGGGTACTGTCCGATTCACCTCTACATTGCATACGTTGTGTAAGCAAGCAAAGAATTTCATTGTGCCTAGTCACGTGACAATCAAGTATTCCTATTCCTATTTGTATCCCATTGCGGACATTAGACGTTGTCCATGGAACTGATGCTCTACAATGCTGAGAACTATATTCTGTACTCTGTATCTTCACCTTCCCTCTCATGATACAGAATGCAGAATATAGTTCTCAGCATTGTAGAGCACCAGTTCCAGAGACAAAGTCTAACGTCCGCAATGGGGTATGAATAGGAATAGGAATACTTGATTGTCATGTGTGACTAGGCACAGTGAAATCATTTGCTTATGAATGGGAGGTAGCCAGCTTGGGGGAGTAAGGGAATGGGAGGTAGCCAGCTTGGGGGAGTAAGGGGAATGGGAGGTAGCCAGCTTGGGGGAGTAAGGGGAATGGGAGGTAGCCAGCTTGGGGGAGTAAGGGGATTGGGAATGCCAGGATGGTTGAAAGTCTCATCGTTGTCTTAAGCAGCAGGCAGAAGTGTTTCGGCAATGTGTAGAATGAGCAAGATTACTGGAGTTATGGACTGTGAGCAAGGCTGTGAAAGTATACAGCAGGATCTCGATCAGCTGCAGAAATGGGCAAAGAAATGGCTGATGCAGTTTAATCCAAGCAAGTGTGATGTGTTGCACTTTAGGAAGGTTGATTGTCAATTAATGGAAAGACTCGTAACAACATTCATGCACAGAGGGATCTTGAGGAAAGTGGCAACACAGGTAGTTATCGTGGTAAAGAATGCGTGTGGTATGATTGCCTTCAGTTAACAAGGTTTTCAGTGGTTTACAGTGGAAGCTTGTCACTGTTCCTTGGTGCTCGTGACAATAAACTAAACTGAAACTGAAATTTCAGTTGCAATCTCGCTACATTCTCATGAGAGCAAGAGATAGGAAATTAAACTCACAGCCCATTGATGGCCAAAGGGACAGGGAATCAAATAAAATGGAACAGCATAAATTGTAAACACAATTGAAACCCAAGATTAAATATAGCTAAAAGGACACAAAGTGCTGGAGTAATTCAGTGAGTCAGGCAGCATCACTTGAGAACAGGAATAGGTGACGTTTCAGGTCTGGGCTTTTTTGTGCATGCTGGCATCTGCAATTTTTATTTTTCTCTACATTCTCCCTAACAAACTAGACTCTCCTATGAAAATTCCTCGCCCACTCAAACTATGAAAGCAAAGGTTTCTCGACAACATTGTTCCCTTGCCACTATAAACAGTGAGCCTTTTACAGCTTTAAAAAACTGGCTACAGATCTGAATGAAATATGCCTGAATGCTGAGAGATCGTCAAATACCTGGCAATATCCTCAAAGTACACCAGAGTTTACAGATCTCTTTCTAAGAATGTTCCTTATGATGTGTATAAATAGTCCAGTGTTGTTCTCGGGGTATGGTGATGCTCGTAGGTATTTTGTAAATCGGTTAATGACTGCGGCTTATTAAAAAGCAGGGTTTTTCTCTCTCAATCCTGCACTAAATCTTTGGAAGGATCAAATCACTTTTAATAAAAAAACGACGGCAATAAAAGTCAAGAGTGAAGGTGCTGAATAATTTACCATACACCGCGCGCTGGTTCTGTGATGTGCCTTCCAGTTTCCCCCGCCCCCCTTCCGCCTGAGATATCCGAAGGAGAGGAGAACTGAAGACATCAGTCTTGGTTCACCAGCTGCAGCTATTTTTAGCCATAATGTAATAAATCTGCCAGCGCTGTCTCTGTGCAGATTGATGAAGTGGATTGATGAGAAAGGCCGCAGGGAGGTACAGGCATTGGTGATGGAAATCCCCCAGCCCAGGCTAAGCAGCCCCCCTGTTCCCCGCCAGTGGAAGTGAGGCAGCAGGGGTGAAGAGCAGCACAAACCGGCTGGGAATGGTCTCTGACATCCCGCTGCAATTACTGCAATGAGGTTGTCAAATGGCGACAATGGTGAAATAGAAGCAAAATACAATGTACAGTCAAACACTAATATACTGTAAAAATAGAATGAACTGAAAGGAGGACCAGAGGACATCGGCTTCAGGCGAAGAGGGAAAGATTTAATAGGATTCTGAATGGCCACATCTTCACACAAAGGGTGAGATGGAAGCAGAATGTAATGTGCAGTAAAACTCTAGTGTACTGCGAAAATATAAGGGGCAAATACAATTGAATTGAAATCCAGTGGACATAAGTTTAAGGCGAAGGGGGAAAGAATTAATAGGAATCTGAAGGGTAACCTTTTCACACAAAGGGTGGTGGGTGTATGGGACGAGCTGCCAGAGGAAGTAGTTGAGGCAGGGACTGTTGCAATGTTTAAGAGACATTTAGATAGGTACATCTATAGGACAGGTTTGGAGGGATATGGACCAAACGCAGGCAGGGGCATGCAGTGTAGATGGTGCATACGGATTAATGGGTTTTATCCCTGATGGTAATTAAACGCATATTTAGTTCACAGAGACACAAAGAACTGCAGATGCTGGAATCTTGAGTAAAACACAAAGTGCAGATTGAACTCAGCAGGTCAGGCAGCATCTGTGGAGGGAACTGATGGTGGGTCTCGGGAAGGCTCACAACCCGAAACGTTGCCTCCGATCTATTCCCTCCGCAGATGCCGCCCGACCCACTGAGTTCCTCCAGCACTTTGGGTCTTTTTCTTAGATCATCCACCTCTGTTATGTTATGACATGATAGGATGTTCACGGAGTTCCTTCGGCCCAACTCATCCCTGCTAACCAGGATGCCCATCTAAGATAATCCCATCTGCCCATGGTCTCAACCCACTGAGTTTCTCCAGCTTTTTGTGTCTGCATTCTAACCTTATCCAGGTACAGCAGTGGGTTGGGTGGACAAACCTCTGGAAATAAGTGAAATGAAACATCGCAACAGGTTAAACAAAATTTGCAACCGGGCAAATGACTTACCCGGCAACAAGTTTAATGATTGGTAGAAATCTTTTAATTGAGAAATATGAAGCATCAGGTTCGGTCTTCATAGAGATGGCTCTGCCACTGTGCTCTGTGCTGAAGAATCTTGGCATGTGACGGCCTGCAAACAAGTTGCTGAGCTCCCCACACAGTTTCCACTCACCCTGACACAACATATAGTGTAGGAGGGACTCAGCGGGCCAGGCAGCATCTGTGGGCAGGTGACGTTTTGACCTGGGACCCTTGTTCAGACTGTCAGAGTCGGCACGGTGGCGCAGAGCCAGAGTTGCTGCCTTGCGGCGCCAGAGATACGGGTTCAACCCTTCTTCTTCGTATCGAGTCCACACACGAGATTGGACGTTGTTCAGCCAGAGTTCAACACACACTCGGCATCTGCACACAATGGTGTCTGTTGTCGCTTCTTGGGCTTCTTGTATGTGGTGGTGGAAAGATTGGGCGCGATGTGAACGCTCTTTCCTTGAGCCCGGTTCAATCCTGACATGGGGTACTGTCTAAACAGAGTTTACACGTACTCCCTGTGACCACGTGGGTTTTCTCCAGGTGCTCCGGTTTCCTCCCACATTCCAAAGACATCGAGGTTTGCAGGTTAATTGACCCTGGTAAAAATTGTAAATTGGTCCTAGCGTGTGTAGGGTAGTGCGAGTGTACGGGGTGATTGCTGGTCGGCGTGGACTCCCAAAGGCCAGTTTCCGCGCTGTATCTCTAAAGTCTAAAGTCTTCCTGACTTACTGAGTTCCTCCAGCACTTTGTGTTTTGTTCAAACCTCCAGCATCTGCAGCTTCTTGTGTGTCCAAGTTGTTCTGGCATCTTCCCCGCCACAGTGCCCTGTACATTGCTGGTGGCCATCTCCACTACAGTTCACCCAGGTCTCCGCTATCATTCCCAACATACTGTGTCGTATTTTGCTACAATTCGTGATAGATTGTCGCCCATTTCCAGCTGGAAACCTCCAAGGAAATTCTTGACATTGAATTTTAGATTAAGTGCACTTTAATCTTTTTTGATATTTGAGCCAGGAATATTTTTGCAGAATATTACAGCACTTCAGACAGAAAAGGCAACGAATTCTTGTAAAGAACATCCTTGAATGGGGAATGACAAAGATTGCAATCTGTGCCAAACAAGAACAAACAGAATTATTCAGTGTAGGGGGTGGCATGTGATTATGAAAATATAAAGTGTACATTCTCTCACTGAAAAATAGAATATTGGATGGTGAAATGCTTGCAATATTTATAGAATTTTTACAGTACAAACAGTGGCCATTTAGCCCATTATGTTCGTGTCTGCCCTTTTTCACCCAAAAAACGTTTTCACCCAGAGAGTGGAGGCCAAGCCACTGGATGGATTTTAGAGAGAGTTAGATAGATCTCTAGGGGCTAGTAGAATCAAGGGATATGGGGAGAAGGCAGGCATGGGTTATTGATTGAGGACGATCAGCCATGATCACAATGAATGGCGGTGTTGACTCGAAGGGCCGAATGGCCTCATCCTGCACTGATTTCAGTGTTTCTATGTTTCTATGTTTCTACACTCTAGACTTTAGAGATACGTCGCGGAAACAGGTCCTTCAACCGACCAGTGATCACCCCGTACACTGTCACACACACTGCGGAAAATTCACACTTTTTTTTTACCTAAGGCAATTAACCTACAAACCCGCACGTCTCAAAATCAGAGCACCCGGAGGGAACCCAAGTGGTCACGGGAAGAACGTACAAACTCTGCACAGGCAGTACCCGTAGCTAGGATTGAACCTGTGTCTCTGGCGCTGTAAGGCAGCAACTCTACCGCTGTGCCACCGTGCTCTGCACTCCCTTCTCTGTCGCCTCGTGATGCTTTAGTCCACTGCCTGCATGTGCTTCATATCCCTGCATACCCACTTGTCTATCATTTATACGCAACTATCGTATCTGCCTCGACCCTCACCTCTGACAGCGAGTTCCAGGCACCCATCACTCGGTGTAAAAAAAAAACGTGATTTATGTGATCCCAGAGATAGGCCGTAAATTTAATTTAAAAGTAATCTCTGCAAGCTGGGAAATAATCTTGTCACCCGCCACCAAATAACTCAGGTGGGGGCTATTCAGCATCTCGCCAGCCTTTGATAGTGTTTGTTGTCAAACTCAAAAGAGCAAAGATTTCAAGAGGGAAGATTTAATAGCATGTTGAGGGCAGCTTTTCCACACAGAGGGCGGTGGGTATGTGGGTGGATGTGCCAGAGGAGGTATTTGACGCAGGTTCTGTAAAGACATTTACAAGACACTTGGACAGGTACATGGCGAGGATAGGTTTAGAGGTACGGTCAGGTGGCCACGGTCAGGTGGCGCAGCGGTAGAGTTGCTGCCTTACAGCACCAGCCTGCAGCACCAGAGACCCGGGTTCGATCCTGACCACGGGCGCTGTCTATACGGAGTTTGTACCTTCTCTCCGTGACCTGCGTGGGTTTTCTCCGAAATCCTCGGTATCCTCCCACACTCCAAGGACGTACATGTATGTAGGTTAGTTGGCTTGGTGTATGTGTAAATTGTCCCTAGTGTGTGTAGGACGGTGTTAATGTGTGGGAATCGCTGGTCGGTACGGACTCGATGGGCCGAAGGGCCTGTTTCCGTGCGGTATCTCTAAAAAAAAGGGTATGTGGGCCAAGCATGAGCAAATGGAACTAGACAATGGACCATAGACAATAGGTGCAGGAGTGGGCCATTCAGCCCTTCGAGCCAAAATCGTCATTCAATGTGATCATGGCTGATCATCCACAATCAGTACCCCGTTCCTGCCTTCTCTCCATATCCCTTAACTCCGCTATCCATAAGAGCTTTATCTAACTCAACTAACTAGTGTAGATGAAGCATGTTGGGCGGCATGGACGGGTTGGGCTGAAGGGCCTCTTTCCCTGTGGCACTGAATGTCCCTGTGACTCTGAATGTGGATTGCCGGCTGGTCCATATTTCTATGGAATGATTCATTGTTTAGAGCAAGGAAATGAATGAAGTTTTTTGGGGAGGTTTTTAGCGATCATTCACATTAACCTCGGCAATCTGACATCTTAGTTTAGTTTAGTTTATTACTATGGTCAAGTGTATCGAGGTACAGCAAAAAGCTTTTTTGTGGCGTGCTATCCAGTCAGTGAAAAGACTAGACATGATTACAATCAAGCCGTCCACAGTGTAGAGGTGCAGGATAAAGGGAACAACAAGATGTTTTAGTGCAACATCTAAATCCAGTAAGGTCTGGATTAAAGATATTCCGAGGGTCTCCAATGAAGTGGATGGGAGGTCAGGGCCGCTACCTAGTTGGTGGTAGGATGATACAGTTGCCTGATAACAGTTGGGAAGAAACTGTCCCTGAATGTGGAGGTGTGCGTTTTCAACACTTCCGTATCTCTTGCCTGACGGGAGAGGGGAGAGGAGAGGATGAGACTGGTCCTTGGATTCATGAATTCGTGATTGGAACAGGTGTCAAGGGTTATGAGGAGAAGGCAGGAAAATGGGATAAGGAGGCAATGATCAGCCATGATTGAATGGCGGAGTAGACTTGATGGGCCGAATGGCCTAATTCTACTATAACACGTGACCATCTACGTCACTAAAATCACAACCGCTCCAATGTCTGAAGGATGCAAATTGCCAATTGAGAGAGGATTGATTCGACTCACTTTAATTAAACTGCTTTTCATGAAAACTTAACATTGGTCATAGAGTCGTACAGCACAGAAACAGGCCCTTCGGCCCAACTCATCCATGACAACCAAGATGCCCCATCTATGCTAGTCCAACCTACCTGTATTTGGCCCATATCCCATGAAACCTTTCCTATCCATCTACCTGTCCAAGTGTCATTTAAATTCTATTCTGGTACCTGCCTCAACTACCCAAAGTGGGATAACATAGAACTAGTGTGAAGAGCTGATCGATGGTCAGCATGGACTCGGTGGGCTGAAGGGCCTGTTTTCTTGCTGTGTCTCTAAACTAAACCTTAGTTGGTGCTGTAAAAGACAATGGTTTGCCACCCAACGTCTAGATATTAATGCTGAATTGAAATTCCGGTGTTGCGATATGAAAGCGTTCTGCTTGTTACAAGACCACAGGCTGTTTGAAACACAATTTCAGGGTGACTAACATCAAATATGAAGCATGAAAATGCAACAATCTCGAAGAATATGAATCACCGACACTGGGATTGGATTGGAACAGAGAATAAAATGGAAAGTAAAACGTGCAGTCGATGAAAGGAAAACCAAAATAACATCAGTGATAAATCCACTGTTGGTCACACATTCTTGATGCAAGAGAGAGCAGACTGCTCATAGCAAAAGGATTTGAGTATAGGAGCAGGGAGGTTCTACTGCAGTTTATACAGGGTCTTGGTGAGACCACACCTGGAGTATTGCGTACAGTTTTGGTCTCCTAATCTGAGGAAAGACATTCTTGCCATAGAGGGAGTACAGAGAAGGTTCACCAGACTGATTCCTGGGATGTCAGGACTTTCATATGAAGAAAGACTGGATAGACTCGGCTTGTACTCGCTAGAATTTAGAAGATTGAGGGGGGATCTTATAGAAACTTACAAAATTCTTAAGGGGTTGGACAGGCTAGATGCAGGAAGATTGTTCCCGATGTTGGGGAAGTCCAGAACAAGGGGTCACAGTTTAAGGATAAGGGGGAAATCTTTTAGGACCGAGATGAGGAAAACTTTTTTCACACAGAGAGTGGTGAATCTCTGGAACTCTCTGCCACAGAAGTTAGTTGAGGCCACAGTTCATTGGCTATATTTAAGAGAGAGTTAGATGTGGCCCTTGTGGCTAAAGGGATCAGGGGGTATGGAGAGAAGGCAGGAACAGGATACTGAGTTGGATGATCAGCCATGATGATATTGAATGGTGGTGCTGGCTCCAAGGGCCGAATGGCCTACTCCTGCACCTATTTTCTATGTTTCTATGTCTATCCCGGTGAGCTGGGTGCTCAATCGATTACCGGTTGCCCAGCACTTCAACTCCCCCTCCCATTCCCACACTGACCTCTCTGTCCTGGGCCTCCTCCATTGTCAGAGTGAGGCCCAGCGCAAATTGGAGGAACAGCACCTCATATTTTGCTTGGGCAGCTTACACCCCAGCGGTATGAACATTGAAGAGCCTGTCCCATTTAGGAGATTTTGTAGGTGACTAATGGCAACTAGGCCGTTGCCGCATGGTTGCCGGGGTGTCGCCTGTATGCTCATGAGTCGTCTCCTCAGTCGCCCAAAGAGTCGAAGCATCTTTCTGGTCGCCGCTGGATTTTGAAATGTTCAAATGTTTTCGGCGACAGTCGGCGACCTGGGCTTGTCGTAGCTCGTCTTCTCCTGACGTAGGAACTGACGTAGGTTGTCGCTGGCGCTGACTTCGGTGAATTCCATTGTCCTAGTCTCTGGCAGTCACCTAAAAAATCGCCTAAGTGAGACCGGCACGTTAGTCCAGTCACCGGTTTTTCAGCGAACTGCTTCGACTATGACAGTCGCTGGCAGTCGTCTAACAAATCGCCTAGTGGGACAGCCCCTTAACTTCTCTAACTTCAAGTAACCCTTGCTTCCCCTCTCTCTCCATCCCCTCCCCCTTCCCAGTTCTCCCACCAGTCTGACTGTCTCCGACTACATTCTATCTCTGTCTCGCCCGCCCTGACATCAGTCTGAAGGAGGGTCTCGACCCGAAACGTCACCCATTCCTTCTCTCCGGAGATGATGCCTGTCCCGCTGAGTTACTCCAGCATTTTGTATCTATCTTTGGTTTAAACTAGCATCTGCAGTTCTTTCCTACACATTTTGCTCACCATGGTGTATGTATGTAAAGGGCTTGTTTTTATTCAGCTGAGGCGTGAGGCAGATTATTGAATGAAACTTGGAAGATGTTCACAAATAAGGCACACACACATGCTGATGATGAGTGGAGGGGAACTTCCCCAGCAGTTTAACACAACCCAATCATCACTCTACTGTGTCCAGAGCAGGGTGATGAGAGCCAGAGAGCCATACAGCACGGCAACAGGCCCTTCGGCCCAACTCGTCTATGCTGACCCATCTGAGCTTGGCCCACTCTTGGGATGACACTGACCTCAGCCGACAATTGGCCTATCAGGGAACCACCCTGTCTGAGGTCATCTGTTGCCAGCTCTGATTTGTCCAGTCTCTAGATTCCCCCCCCCTCCCCTTACACTCAGACTGAAGAAAGATCCCAACCAGAAACGTCACTAGAAACTGCAGAGATGTTGCCTGTCCCACCGAGTCGCCCGCCCCCCCAGCCCCAGCCCCAGCCCCAGCCCCAGCCCCAGCCCCCAGCCCCAGCCCCAGCCCCAGCCCCAGAGCCCCAGCCCCAGCCCCAGCCCCAGCCCCCCCAGCCCCAGCCCCAGCCCCAGCCCCAGCCCCAGCCCCAGCCCCAGCCCCAGACCCAGCCCCCCCAGCCCCAGCCCCAGCCCCAGACCCAGCCCCAGACCCAGCCCCCCCAGCCCCAGACCCCCCCAGCCCCAGCCCCAGCCCCAGACCCAGCCCCAGACCCCAGCCCCAGCCCCAGACCCAGCCCCAGCCCCCCCCCCAGCCCCCCCCAGCCCCAGCCCCAGCCCCAGACCCCAGCCCCAGCCCCAGCCCCAGCCCCAGCCCCAGCCCCAGCCCCAGCCCCCACCCCAGACCCAGCCCCAGCCCCCCCAGCCCCAGCCCCAGCCCCCCAGCCCCAGCCCCCAGCCCCCAGCCCCAGACCCCAGCCCCAGCCCCCCAGCCCCCCACCCCCCAGACCCCAGCCCCAGCCCCAGCCCCCAGCCCCAGCCCCCCAGCCCCAGCCCCCAGGCCCCAGCCCCAGGCCCCAGCCCCAGCCCCACCCCAGCCCCAGCCCCAGCCCCAGCCCCAGCCCAGCCCCAGACCCAGCCCCAGACCCAGCCCCAGCCCCAGCCCACCCCAGCCCCAGCCCAGCCCCAGCCCCAGCCCCAGACCCCAGATGTGCCCATCTCTGGTATAAACCAGCATCTGCAATTCCTTTTTATTGCATTTCCTCCAAACTTTCAGAGTCCGTGTATCTATCCAAGTATCTCTCCACGCTGTCTCTATACCTGCCCCAGCCACCTCCTCTGGCAGCTCGTTCATCATACCCAGCAGCCTCTTGGTGAATGAAGACACAAGGAACTGCAGGTGCTGGAGTCTCGAGTAAAACACAAAGTGCTGGAGTAACTCATCGGGTCAGGCAGCATCTCTGGAGGACACGGATAAAGAGTCTGCAGCAGCGGTCCAAACCCCCAAACTGTCCTGTGTTCTTTCCCTCCACAGATGCTGCCTGATTTGCTGAGCACCTGATAGAAGTATATATACATTTGTGAGAAGCATAGACAGGGTAGACACTCAGAGTCTTTTTCCCAGGATGCTAGATGGCATAGCTTTAAGGTGAGAGGGGCAAAGTTGTGTGGGGCAGGTTTCTGTACACAAAGGGTGGTGGGGTGTACGCTGTGGGTGGGGGTGGAGGAAGATATGACAGTGGCGTTGAGGTTTTTAAATAAATAGGCACATGGATTTATGCAGGGAATGCATCACGTGACAGCAGAGGAGATTAGTTTAACGGTTCTGCACCTTTTCATATCTAGTTTCCCTCTCCCCTGACTCTCACTTTGAAGAAGGGCCCGGACCTGCAACGCCACCTATTCCTTTCCTCCAGAGATGCTGCCTGACCTGCTGAGTGTGTCTATAGTCGGTGTAAACCAGCATCTGCAGTTCCTTCCTCCACAGTTTAACTGGGCATCATGTTGGGATGGACACTGCGGGCTGAAGGGCCTGTTCCTGTGCTGTACTCCTTCCTCTCTGTCCTATTTGAAACGTTGTTGTACTTTCTATACTTTGAGACATTGCTGTAAATTGTTTAATCAATCCCCTTTCTTTGTGATTTTTTTGGAGACGTTTCAATTGCAAATGAATGATGATTTTTCCAAATACTTCTGCCTAGTTTGCAAGAAGCCGAGTTTTACTTGAAAGGCCCTAAGGAAAGGGGCGAGACGAGAAGGGAACGCATATAATACAAACATGTTGTTCTATCAGAGGGAAAGAAGCCTTTGTGTGGGAAGGAACTGCAGATGCTGGTTTAAACCAAAGATTGACACAAAATGCTGGAAGTAACTCAGCGGGACAGGCAGCATCTCTGGAGAGAAGGAATGGGTTTAGTTTGGTTCTGAACCTTTTCATATCTCTGGTTTCTCTCTCCCGTGACTCTCTGAAAGGAATCCCTTCTCTCCAGAGATGCTGCCTGTCCAGCTGAGTTACGCCAGTATTTTGTGTCTATCGTCAGAGACAAGTCTTTCACAGGCTCCCTGCTAGAAAGACGAGTTGAATTGAAAGGGGAGAATTGATAGGAGGCATTCCAACAGGCCTCTGGAGCTTGAGGTAGTTGGTGGAGGAATGTGTACACAAGACATGAGCTGTATTCTGAAGCACTTGCCCATTCAAGTTCGAGTTCGAGTTCAAGTTTGCGTTTATTGTCACTTAAACAAGTAAGGTACAGTTTGAGTTGCCATGCCACCATACTTAGTGTAAAGAACACAATAGACATAATAAATTTAACATAAACATCCACCACAGTGGAGTCAACATTCCCCACTGTGATGGAAGGCATTGAAGTTCAGACAACTTCCTCCTTTGTTCACCCGTGGTCGGGGCCATGAACCCTCCGCACTTGCCGCTGCCGACGGTCCGATGTCCATGCCCTCTCATCGGGACGATCAAAACTCCGGCGTCGGGATGGATTGGAACACTCCGCGGCATGGAGCTCCCGGGTCGGCTCCTTCTTACCGGAGACCGCGGGCCACCGCCAAGTGTACTTTCAGGGCTTCACATATCTCCCGGCGAACAATCTAGATTAGTTGCTGCGGATACACAAGGAACTGCAGATGCTGGAACCTTGAGCAAAGCACAAAAGTGCTGGAGGAACTCCGCGGGTGTAGGCAGCGTCTGTGGGGGGAATGAACAGACCACGAATGAGCAGAAACAGGTCAAGTAGTCCATGTGGTGAGAGTTTGTGTTTCAAGTTGAATTAGGATAGTTTGAAAATCCATTTCCTAATTTTAATAACAGATCATCAACTTGGGACGTTAATTCTGCTTCCCTCTCTACAGAAGCTGCCTGTCCTGTTGACTCTTTACTGGACTTTACATGTTTTATTCAGTATAATACCAGAATCTCCAAACTGAGGGTGTCCACAGAACAGGTGGACACAGGTGAGGTGGGGTTTGATTGGCAAATAGGTGGATAAAGGCCAAATGACTGAGTTGAGCCATCGTTCATTCAGGGGCCTGTTTCCGTGCTCTATGACTCTATGACTAAAGATTCTTTACTTTTGTAACTCCAACTGTTTTGTCACCTCTTTCTGTTCTTTATATCCGTCTCTTTTAGTTTTATGTTTGCCTTAACGTTCCTCTTTGGTTATCCATAGAAACAGACAGATTTGGAGAATATACAGCATCCCATTGACCTTACAGAGCTACAGTGTTTTGTTTAGTATAGTTTACCGATACAACGCCTTCGGCCCACCGGGTCCGCGCCGACCAGCGATTCCCGCACGTTAACGCTATCCTACACACACGAGGAACAATTTACATTTATGCCAAGCCAATTTACCTACAAACCTGCACGTCTTTGGAGTGTGGGAGGAAACCGAAGACCTCAGAGAAAACCCACGCAGTCACAGGGAGAACGTGCAAACTCCGTACAGACAGCGCCCGTGGACAGGATCAGACCCGTGTCGCTGGCGCTGTGAGGCAACAACTCTACCGCTGCGCCACCGCGCGGCCCCATCCTTGTCATTCCCTCTTTCAAATAACCAATGTAACACAATCATCTTGTGATCACTCTCAACTAAATGCCTCTTATTACTTAGTTTAGTTTAGTTTGGAGACACAGCGCGGAAACAGGCCCTTCGGCCCACCGGGTCCACGCCCACCAGCGATCCAAACATATTAATACTATCCTACACACAATTTTTACATTTACAAACCCAATTAACCTACATTCCTGTACGTCTTTGGAGGGTGGGACGAAACCGAAGATCTCAGAGAAAACCCACGCAGGTCACGGAGAGAACGTACAAACCCCGTACAGACAGCACCCGTAGTCGGGATCGAACCCGGGTCTCCGGCGCTGCAAGCGCTGTAAGGCAGCGACTCTACCGCTGCGCCACCGTGCCTCACCTAAACTTGTTTCTAAATGTAATGTGGTCACCTCCCTTGTTCATTACAGGAGATGTCATTCCACAAGAGAAGCTTGTATGTTCAATGGAAATCTATGACCTTTCTTACCCTGGTTTATTTGCATATCCAAATCCTTCATTACTTCCATTCTGCCTTTGAAACGCATTTGTTTATTTTTTTGCATTGTTGAATCCTGCCATTCGGCAGCTGTTCCCAGGGAACATATGGAAAATTCTCACATCCCGTCCCTTACTTCTATAGAGGTTATAGAAGTGTACAAAATCATGAGAGGAATAGCTCGGGTAAATGAACAGAGTCTATTGCCCAGAGTAGGGGAATCGAGGACCAGAGGACAGAACTTCAAGGTGAGTTGGGGGAACATTTATCGACCTCTGAATGTTCAAGGCCCTTTTCGACAAAGTAAATGGAAACTTTGAATCTAAATGAAACTGATTGTATAATTAATATTCAATGTTATGAATGTTAGTGCTTCCTTATAGAACCAACTTTCCAGTGTGGGGTTACTAATTATTAGTAGTAATAATCTGATAATATTAAATATAATAGAGCAATGGTTACTTTAGCTAACTTTAGACTTTAGTGTCATATGTGACAAGCCACAGTGACATTTCTTTGCTTGCAAATGGTCACCGATAAAGGGGGCTTTACAAAGTTACAAAGTACAGGTCCTCCTTTATTTCCGCCCTTCCCCCCCCCCCCCCCCCCCCCCCCCCTCCCCCCCCCCCCCCCCCCCCCCCCCCCCCCCACCCCCCCCCCCCCACGCCACACCGCTCCAAGTCCCGGTCCTTTGTCCTTTGTTCTTCCCCCTCCATTACACACTAGTCCACCCCCCCTTTCACGCCCAGCGTCCAATCTGACCAGGAGTCAAACACGTTCTCTCAGGGATGAAAGAATCAGGGAGCTCATGTGCTATCCTCCAGCGTTGTCTAATGTCAACAGCTTGGAATCGCTTCTTGAACCATGTCTCCCTTCTCAGCCCGAGTCTAATACTGAGTTCTGCTTAAATTAATCATTTGCCTCTCAATGTGTGGCCATTGAGCTCTTCTTGGTGATTCGGTTTTAGGTTTAATTGTGTTACTAACCCCCTGTCCTCTGGTTCTTGATTCCCCGACTCTGGGTAAAAGATTCTGTAAATTCACTTCATTATTCCCCTCATGATGTTATACCCCTCAGCCTCCTGCCCTCCAAAGAATAAAGTCCAACCCTGCCCAATCTTTCCCTCATAGCTCAGACCTTCCAGTCATGGAAGCATAGAGTGATACAGCAATACAGTGTGGAAACAGGCCCTTTGGCCCAACATGCCCACACTGACCAACATGTCCCATTTACACTAGTTCCACCTGCCCGCATTTGGCCCATATCCCTCCAAAACTGCCCTATCCATGTACCCGTCTAACTGTTTCTTAATTGTTGGGATAGTCCCAGCCTCAACTACATCCTCTGGCAGCTTGTTCCATATTCCCACCACCCTTTGCGTGAAAAAGCTACCTATCAAATTGTTTCTCCTTCACCTTAAACCTATGTCCTCTGGTCCTCGATTCACCCACTCTGGACAAGACACTCTGTGCATCTACCCAATCTATTCCTCTTATGATTTTATACATCTCTATAAGATCACCCCTCATCCTTCTGTGCTCCAAGGAATAGAGACCCAGCCTACTCAACCTCTCCCTTTAGCTCACACCCTCTAGTCCTGGCAACTTCCTCGTAAATCTTCTCTATCGTTTCCAGCTTGACAATGTCTTTCCTATAACATGGTGCCCAGAACTGAACACAAAACTCTAAATGCGGCCTCACCAACGTCTTATACAACTGCAACATGACCTCCCAACTTCTATACTCAATACTCTGACTGATGAAAGCCACTGTGCAAAAAGCCTGATGACCACCTGCGACTCGACCTTCAAAGAACCATGCTCCTGTACTCCTAGATCCCTCTGCTCTACAACACTACCCAGAGGCCCACCATTCACTGTGTAGGCCCTGCCCTTGTTAGACATCCCACAATGCAACACCTCACATTTCTCTGCATGAAATTCCTGGCAACATCTTCATAAATCATCTCTGCACTCTTTGCAGCTTAATAACTATCCTTCTAACAGCAGGGAGACCAAAACATATGAATGATTTTGATCAATAGCGTCATAAACTCCTTTCCAAGCAGGAGCTGCTTTCAGCTGTGGCTGTGGGTGTTCTGATATAAATAAATATGTGGAAGTCCTGGAGCTGATCTCTTCTGTCACGATTCCAATTCTGTTAATATATGAGGATAAATGTTTTGATGAAGTATTCCCCAGAGCTCATCTGTCAGACAATTCACAACGCATCAGAAATTTGAACATGATGATCTTCAGCTCAGATGACTTGCGTCGATTTAATTTTATGCAGAGAGAATCTCCTCATAAGAGGCCGTGATTTTCCAAAATCTGTGAGACCACACCTGGAGTATTGTGTGCAGTTTTGGTCCACTAATTTGAGGAAGGACATTCTTGCTATTGAGGGAGTGCAGCGTAGGTTTACAAGGTTAATTCCCGGATTGGCGGGACTGTCATATACTGAGAGAATGGAGCAGCTGGGCTTGTACACTCTGGAGTTTAGAAGGATGAGAGGAAATCTTATTGAAACATATAAGATTATTAAGGGTTTGGACACGCTAGAGGCAGGAAACATGTTCCCGATGTTGGGGGAGCCCAGAACCAGGGGCCACAGTTTAAGAATAAGGGGTAAGCCATTTAGAACGGAGACGAGGAAACACTTTTTCACACAGAAAGTGGTGAGTCTGTGGAATTCTCTGCCTCAGAGGGCGGTGGAGGCCGGTTCTCTGGACACTCTAAAGAGGGAGCTAGATAGGGCTCTTAAGGATAGCGGAGTCAGGGGATATGGGGAGAAGGCAGGAACGGGGTACTGATTCTGGATGATCAGCCATGATCACATTGAATGGCGGTGCTGGCTCGAAGGGCTGAATGGCCTACTCCTGCACCTATTGTCTATTGTCAGGCGGAGTTTATTAACTGTCCACTTTGGCATCCGAACAATTCATTCCCGTCACCTCATGGTCATAGATTTAATTTTTGTTTGGTTTAGTGGAGATACAGGGTGGATACAGGCCCTTCGACCCACCGAGTCTGTGCCGACCAATGATCACCCGTACACTAGTTCTATCCCACACATACGTGGACAGTCACGGTGCACAGCGGTAGAGTTAGAAACATAGAAACATAGAAATTAGGTGCAGGAGTAGGCCATTCGGCCCTTCGAGCCTGCACCGCCATTCAATATGATCATGGCTGATCATCCAACTCAGTATCCCATTCCTGCCTTCTCTCCATACCCTCTGATCCCCTTAGCCACAAGGGCCACATCTAACTCCCTCTTAAATATAGCCAATGAACTGGCCTCAACTACCCTCTGTGGCAGAGAGTTCCAGAGATTCACCACTCTCTGTGTGAAAAAAGTTCTTCTCATGTCGGTTTTAAAGGATTTCCCCCTTATCCTTAAGCTGTGACCCCTTGTCCTGGACATCCCCAACATCGGGAGCAATCTTCCTGCATCTAGCCTGTCCAACCCCTTAAGAATTTTGTATGTTTCTATAAGATCCCCTCTCAATCTCCTAAATTCTAGAGAGTATAAACCAAGTCTATCCAGTCTTTCTTCATAAGACAGTCCTGACATCCCAGGAATCAGTCTGGTGAACCTTCTCTGCACTCCCTCTATGGCAATAATGTCCTTCCTCAGATTTGGAGACTCAAAAAACTGTACGCAATACTCCAGGTGTGGTCTCACCAAGACCCTGTACAACTGCAGTAGAACCTCCCTGCTCCTATACTCAAATCCTTTTGCTATGAAAGCTAACATACCATTCGCTTTCTTTACTGCCTGCTGCACCTGCATGCCTACTTTCAATGACTGGTGTACCATGACACCCAGGTCTTGCTGCATCTCCCCCTTTCCCAATCGCCCACCATTTAGATAATAGTCTGCTTTCCCGTTTTTGTCACCAAAATGGATAACCTCACATTTATCCACATTATACTGCATCTGCCAAACATTTGCCCACTCACCCAGCCTATCCAAGTCACCTTGCAGTCTCCTAGCATCCTCCTCACAACTAACACTGCCCCCCAGCTTACAGCAAAAATGCAGCGCCAGAGACCCGGGTTCGATCCTGACTATGGGTGCTGTCTGTATGGAGTGTGCACGTTCTCCCCGTGACCTGCGTGGGTTTTCTCCGAGATCTTCGGTTTCCTCCCACACTCCAAAGACGTGCAGGTTTGTAGGTGAATTGGCTTGATTAATTGGCTTGATAAAAATGTAAAATTGTCCAAGTTGGCGATATGCAGAGTACTGCCCTGCCGACTACAAAACTCAGAAGCGACAATTTACAGAAGCCAATTTACCTACAAACCCCCACGTCTTAGAGATGTGGGAGTAAATGTGGAGGCCTAGTCACTGATATTTTTAAGGCAGAGATAGATAGATTCTTGATTAGTACGGGTGTCAGGGGTTATGGGGAGTAGGCAGGAGAATGGGGTTAGGAGGGAGAGACAGATCAGCCATGATTGAATGGCGGAGTAGACTTGATGGGCTGAATGGTCTATTTCTGCTCCCATCACTTACGTATGAAACCGGAGCACCCGGAGAAAACCCATGAGCCTGGAGAAAACTCGGAGAAAGCAATGAACGCTCCCAGGGCCAGCATTAGTAGCCACTGCAATGTTTTTCCAGTTTATTAAGAACAAGGATATATTTACCATTTGAAGTGCCTTCATCAAGAATCTTATACGCCATTTAATGCAAATTAGCCGGATGAATGAATCGTCTTTCATTCAGTTTGTGCTAAGTAGGCAAAGACTGAATCAGCAGCATCTGTGGTCCTCTGTGGATGACTGGAGTTCACTGCTGACGCTCTGATCCAGCAGCTATCAGTCTTGTGTGGGTAGACCACCCAAACCCACTGACATACTCCGCTGATGAACCCCACATCACCCATCCACACCCTCCAGAGATGCTGCCTGACCCACCACGTTACTGCAGGACTTTGTGTCCCTCTGCTGTTCCTTGCGTCTCCCACACACTCTACTGATGTTAATGCACTGACTAGGAGTGGCCCCGCTCACCTGCAGAAACTGCCACACACTCAGGACCCCAATGTAACTGTCACATACACAAGATCCCCACTAAACTGACACGTATGCAGGTTCTCCATTGAAAATGTCTCTCGATGATAGACACAAAATGCTGGAGTAACTCAGCGGGACAGGCAGCATCTCCAGAGAGAAGGAATGGGTGATGTCTCTCGACCCGAAATGTCACCCATTCCTTCTCTCCGGGGATGCTGCCTGTCCCGCCGAGGTACTCCAGCATTTTGTGTCTATCTTCAGTTTAAACCAGCTCCTTCCTCCACATTCTGTCTCTCCCCAGCTCTCTCCCCCTCTCTCTCTCTCTCTCACTCTCTCTCACACACACCTCTGTAGCTGGCAGATATCCTCAGTTAAAGGTGCTGACTGGGGAAATTAGGAAGTACTTGAGCCTATCAAGGTCACCAGTGGGACTATCGTAGCAAACAGCGACAGAGACACAAAGGGAACATTATTATGTTTTATATTCGGCAAACCTCTTGAGAGAGTGTTGGCTACAATGAGAGGTTGGACAAACTTGGAATGTTTTCCCTGGAGCGTCGGAGTTTGAGGAGAGTCCTGACAGAAGTATATAAGATTACGAGAGGCATAGATAGGGTAGACAGGCAGAACCTTTTTTACCCAGGGTGAAAATGTTAATGACTAGAGGGCGTGGCTTCAAGGTGAGAGGGGGTGCGGTTGAAGGAGGTATGTTTTCGACACAGAAATTGGTGGGTGCCTGGAACGTGCTGCCAGGGGTGTGGGGAATGGTGGAAGCAGATACAACAGCAACATGGCACGGTGGCGCAGCGGTAGAGTTGCCGCCTTACAGCCCTTGCAGCGCCCGTGACCCGGGTTCAAACCCGACCACGGGTGCTGTCTGTACGGAGTTTTACGTTCTCCCCGTGACCTGCGTGGGTTTTTTTCCGAGATCTTCCGCTTCCTCCCACTCTCCAAAGACGGAGTGTAGGTAAATTGGCCTGGCAAATGGAAACATTGTCCCTAGTGTGTGGGATAATGTTAGCGCGCGGGCATCGCTGGTGGGCGCGGAGCCGGTGGGCCGAAGGGCCTTTTTCCTCGCTGTATCACTAAACTAAACTAAAATTTAGGAGGCTTTTCCACAGGAAGATGATCAGGGAGGAGCTGGAGCGATAAGGACCATGTACGGCCAGATGGGATGATGTTATTTGGGGAACTCTCGGGGCATTATGGTCAGCACAGGCGTCGTGGGCCGAAGGGCCAGTACTGTCCCATTCAATGTTCTGCAGGATTACATTCATAGGCCATTTGTGTCTATGATTCCTAAAGATTAACATTCAATGACTGTTCTGTCCACTGAGGTTATGCAGGATGTTACAGCATTCATTTCTGCAGAATGCAAATTCTTTTCTAAACGGGGAAGGTATTGTTTGCTGCAGAACTGTGAATCACTGCCCTCTGGAGCAACCGTTGATAAATAAGTGTTCAAAGCATTACATTGTTGAACAGTGTGAATGGAATTTCAACCAATAGACTGAAATGAACGATAACTCTGGGCCCATAATTAGTGCAGTTTTTTTCATTATAACATCATTGCAGAATTAACAATACAACATAATAATTTGTTATTAGGAGATATTATCAAAGAACAATGGAAATAAATGACACTAAAACTGTCTCAGAAAAGATCATTCTATTAAAATTTGTGTCCTCGGGTGATAATGAGTTGAAAATGCCCTTTTCTGTCTCAAATCGGTCTCAAATGTCGTGCATGAAGCGATGAGCAGCTATTGTTGCATCTCGGTGCTGAGAAGATTCATCTTTTGATGTGGGGACAATTATTTGCATAAGTCACATGTTGAGGGGAAAAAAAGTGATGTGGTTATTTTAATAATTGCGTGGGCAAACCTGGCAGCTTTAACGGATTAGAGAGGTTGGAGGGGGAACATAGTAATATTCTATTAATACACTTGTGTAGAAAAGTGCTGGGTTCAGCAAGTACAATAGATCAAAGCCCCCGTTAGATCTGAGAAGGAAAGTGACTTGACTTCTGTTTGGCCGAGCAGATTATACCATACAATCCAATGTTGAAACAACTCTCCATTGTGAATTGTTTAAGGAAGAACTGCAGTTGCTGGAGAAATCGAAGGTAGACAAAAAATGCTGGAGAAACGCAGCGGGTGAGGCAGCATCTGTGGAGTGAAGGAATAGGTGACGTTTAGGTCCAACACCTCCGCACTGTCTGCATTAATTAACCTGATCTCCCGGTGGCCCAGCACTTCAACTCCCCCTCCCATTCCGTATCTGACCTTTCTGTCCTGGGCCTCCCTCCTCCATGGCCAGAGTGAGTCCCACTGCAAATTGGAGGAGCAGCACCTCATATTTCGCTTGAGTAGTTTACACCCCAGCTGTATGAACATTGACCTCCAATTTCAGGTAGTCCTTGCGTTCTCTCATCCCCTTACCAGCTCTCCCACAGCCCACTGTCTCCGCCTCTTCCTTTCATCTTCCCCCCCACCCCCCACTACCCCCCACATCAGTCTGAAGAAGGGTCTCGACCCGAAACGTCACCTATTCCTTCGCTCCATAGATGCTGCCTCACCCGCTGAGTTTTTCCAGGATTGTAAACCGTTCCCGTTGCGTAGGATCACGCTGGTGCATGGGGGCAGGGGGGGGGGGGGGTGATCGCTGGCCGGCACGGACTCGGTTGGCCGAAGGGCCTGTTTCCGCGCTGTGCCTCTAATCAAAGCTCAGCTAAACTGAACTGAGACTCGAAGCTCGTCACTGCCCGAGAAGGGGTTAATCTTTTGGAAATAAATGGACCAGCTTTTCCCTTTGAGAATAGGGAAGATTCAAACAAGAGGACATGACTTCAGAATTAAGGGACAGAAGTTTAGGGGTAACATGAGGGGGACCCTCTTTACTCAGAGAGTGGTAGCGGTGTGGAATGAGTTTCCAGTGGAAGTGGTGGAGGCAGGTTCGTTGGGATCATTTAAAAATAAATTGGATAGGCATATGGATGAGAAGGGAATGGAGGGTTATGGTATGAGTGCAGGCAGGTGGGACTAAGGGAAAAAAAGTTGTTCGGCACGGACTTGTAGGGCCGAGATGGCCTGTTTCCGTGCTGTAATTATTATATGGTTATATTATTATTATTATTATTATTATTATATGGTTAAATGGGTTATGGCTTGAAAAGCGGTGGGAAGAGCTGCTTTGACAAATGCCATCTTCAGGGTGCAATCCAGAACTGTATAGTTATAAATGTCACGTCTACTAATGCAGGACCTTTTCCTACAATTGGATGACATTTTTATAAAGGCCGTGTGACCTCTGGTCACACGGCCTTTATAAAAATATCATCCAATTGTGCGCATAGATTTAACCAGCCGGAGATGCCTGGAGTCCTACAGGTTTCCCCGGCATCGGGACAAGGCTGTGTGTTTATGTGCTTTGGGTTTAATGATCTCGTTAGCACACTGCTTGCCTGATCTGTGCCTGGCACCAGCAGCGGTTTAATTAGCGTTCCACTTTCACTTTGTTAAAGACTGCTTTTCATTCCAAGAGGCATTGCCTTGACTGGTCACAGATTCCCTGATAAAAAGTCACAGGAAGTTCGGAACAAAGACGGTTTTCCCAGCACAAAGAAATCGGGTCTTATCTCGTCAATTCCAATGTATTCAGAAAGAGCAATGGAACTCAATCCCCCAGGTAAATGACAATGTATTATTGCAGGGACCAGAGAGAGGAGAGCACAACATCCGCACGTTCAACGACTCACTCAATGGTTCAATGTCAGCTTATTCTCACACGGAGCTAGATACTGTGACATTCTGTTGTTCCAATAGACAATAGACAATAGGTGCAGGTGTAGGCCATTCGGCCCTTCGAGCCAGTGTGATCATATAACCATATAACCATATAACAATTACAGCACGGAAACAGGCCATCTCGACCCTACAAGTCCGTGCCGAACAACTTTTTTTCCCTTAGTCCCACCTGCCTGCACTCATACCATAACCCTCCATTCTCTTCTCATCCATATGCCTATCCAACTTATTTTTAAATGATACCAACGAACATGCCGCCACCACTTCTATACTCAATGCTCTGATTTATAAAGGCTAGCATACCAAAAGCTTTCTTTACCACCCTATCAATGTGAGATTCCACCTTCAAGAAACTATGCACGGTTATTCCCAGATCCCTCTGTTCAACTGTATTCTTCAATTCCCTACCATTTACCATGTACGTCCTATTTTGATTTGTCCTGCCAAGGTGTAGCACCTCACATTTATCAGCATTAAACTCCATCTGCCATCTTTCAGCCCATTTTTCCAAATGGCCTAAATCACTCTGTAGACTTTGGAAATCCTCTTCATTATCCACAACACCCCCTATCTTGGTATCATCTGCATACTTACTAATCCAATTTACCCATGGCTGATCATAATCCATGGCTGCTCATCCCCAATCAAGATACATTAGATACAAGATACATTTATTTGTCACATATGCCAGTTGGCACAGTGAAATGTGTGTTCACCAAATGTGTGTTCACCCCATTCTTTGAGCCAGCACCGCCATTCAATGTGATCATGGCTGATCATCCCCAATCAGTACCCCGTTCCTGCCTTCTCTCCACATCCCTTGACTCCGCTATTTTTAAGGGCCCTATCTCGCTCTCTCTTGAAAGCATCCAGAGAACCCGGCCTCCACCGCCCTCTGAGGCAGAGAATTCCACAGGCTCACCACTCCTCTGTGTGAAAAAGAGAATTGTGACAACGTGCAAACTTCTCACAGACAGCACCCGAGGTCAGGATCAAACCCAGGCCTGTGGCACCGTGAGGCAGCAGCTCTACCCGCTGTGCCACTGTTCTGCCCAAAAGTGTTTCCTCGCCTCCGTTCTAAATGGCTTTCTCCTTATTCTTAAACTGTGGCCCCTTGTTCTGGACTCCCCCAACATCGGGAACATGTTTCCTGCCTCCAGCGTGTCCGCATGTGTTGTCTTTCCGCTGACTGGTCAGCACGGAACAAAAGCTTTTCACTGTACCTCAGTACACGTGACAATAAGCTGAAGTGAAAATTCCATTGGACACAAGCACTATCCTAGCTGAGCACAGGAGGGCAACTGTTGTAGTTTAAGGATAGTAGATTACACAGATGCACCATAAGGTCATATGGTCATGAGTGATCAGAGCAGAATTAGGCCATTCGGCCCATCAAGTCTGCTCCGCCATTTAATCATGGCTGATCTATCTCTCCCTCCTAACCCCATTCTCCTGCCTTCTCCCCATAACGCCAGACACCCATACTAATCAAGAATCTATCTATCTCTAACTCCACAGCCTCCAGTGGCAAAGAATTCCACAGTTTCACCACCTTCCCACTAAATAAATTCCTTCTCATCCCCTTCCTAAAGGAACGTCCTTCCCAAAGAAAGGTGCCATGTTGCCAGCGCCATCTTGCATCCATCAAGTTTCAACGTTCCCAAAAATAGACAGTCTAACTTTGGCCTTAAAGGTCATTCCTTTTCTCTCAGCACCTATCGGGCAGAAGGTACAGGAGCTTGAATGCGTGCACCACCAGATTCTCTTCTGTTATCGTGCTTCTGATAAGCAAGTGGACCAGAAACATAGAAACATAGAAAATAGGTGCAGGAGGCGGCCATTCGGCCCTACGAGCCAGCACCGCCATTCACTGTGATCATGGCTGATCGTCCCCAATCAATAACCCGTGCCTGCCTTCTCCCCAGATTCCACTAGCCCCTAGAGCTCTATCTAACTCTCTCTTAAATCCATCCAGTGACTTGGCCTCCACTGCCCTCTGTGGCAGGAATTCCATAAATTCACAACTCTCTGGGTGAAAAAGTATTTTCTCACCTCAGTCTTAAATGGACCTCCCCTTTATTCTAAGACTGTGGCCCCTGGTTCTGGACTCGCCCAACATTAGGAACATTTTTCCTGCATCTAGCTTGTCCAGTCCTTTTATAATTTCATATGTTTCTATAAGATTATCGCCTCATCCTTCTAAACCCCAGTGAATACAAGCCTAGTCTTTTCAATCTTTCCTCATATGACAGTCCCGCCATCCCAGGGATCAATCTCGTGAACCTACGCTGCACTGCCTCAAACACAAGGATGTCCTTCCTCAAATTAGCCCGCCACAAAACTCCAGTGAATACAAGCCGAGTCTTGTCAATCTTTACTGTCCGGTTCGCCTCTGCCCCAGTGTGGACATGGCACTTGGCCTGTGGAACTGATGCTCTACAATGCTGAGCAAATGGGACCAGCCTAGATGGGGCGTTTTGGTTGGCATGGCTGAGTTGGGCTGAGGGGGCTGTGTCTCTATGATGATGACTGGATGTTCTCATCAGAAGGCCACTGGTCATTGGAAGCTTCAGGATTCCTGGGCCATGCATCAGCGAGAATGAGTGAACGCATCCTTCCGCAGAGCAAATGGAGGAATTGTAATTCAGTAAACCACGCCACTTGGTGAATGGGCCGTACTGCAAGGGTCGTTCCTTCTACATCCCCTACCTCTGTTGTCATGTCCCCTATTCTATCCTGCACTCTGCATCTCCACCTTGTGTTTCACTCGATTGCATTTGTACAGTAATATCTGAAGTGATTGGATAGCATGCAAAACAAAGCGTTTCACTGTACCTCGGAACATGTTTAGTTTAACTTAGTTTAGAGATACAGCACAGGACCAGGCCCTTCGGCCCACCGAGTCCACGCCGACCATCGATCCCCGCACACTAACGCTATCTAATACACTCTAGGGACAGGGTTAGGGGGAGACAAGAACCAGGGGCCACAGTTTAAGAATAAGGAGTAAACCATTTAGAACGGAGATGAGGAAACACTTTTTCTCGCAGAGAGTGGTGAGTCTGTGGAATTCTCTGCCTCAGAGGGCGGTGGAGGGTTCTCGGCTTTGGAGGCTAGATAGGGCTCTTAAAGATCTCTGGGGGATGCTTTCTGAATGATCAGCCATGATCACATTGAGCTAGGGCCGATGGCCTACTCCTCCCCCCTATTGTCTATTGTCTGTTGCCAATTTAAACTATACAAAGCCAATTAATAGCTGGAGTCTTTAGACTGTGGGGGTTACAGGGAGAAAAGCCACGCAGGTCACGGGAGGTAAACTCGGTGATAGTCAGGATCGGTGCTAAGGAGAAACATAGAAGCCATTAATAGGGCAGGAGTAGGCCTTCGGCCCTTCGAGCCTGCACCGCCATTCAATGTGATCATGGCTGATCATCCAACTCAGTATCCTTAACCTGCCTTCTCTCCATACCCCTGATCCCTTTAGCCACAAGGGAACTCCCTCTTAAATATAGCCAACAAACTGGCCTCAACTACCTTCTGTGGCAGAAAATTCCAGAGATTCACCACTCTCTGTGAAAAATGTTTTTCTCATCTTGGTCCTAAAAGATTTCCCCTTTATCCTTAAACTGTGATCCCTTGTCCTGGACTTCCCCAACATCGGGAACAATCTTCCTGCATCTAGCCTGTCCAACCCCTTAAGAATTTTGTAAGTTTCTATAAGATCCCCCCTCAATCTTCTAAATTCTAGCGAGTACAACCCGAGTCTATCCAGTCTTTCTTCATATGACAGTCCTGACATCCCAGGAATCAGTCTGGTGAACCTTCTCTGCACTCCCTTAGGCAGCGACTCCACCCCTGCGCCACCGTGCCGCCCTTAAACAATAACAATGAACCTCAATCTAAACTGTTGTCCTGGCGGTGGGAGTGGGCCGGTGTTGCCAGGGTGGACCGGGCCTGGTGTTGCTGTCGATGTCCTCCACCGCTGCTCCAGCGATCCATGTCGCCAGCTCTCGGTGCAACCATAAGTTATAAGTTAATGAGAGCAGAATTAGTTCACATTCAGCCCAGCAAGTCTACTCCGCCATTGAATCATGGCGGACCCATCTCTCCCTCCCAAACCCCATTCTCCTGCCTCTCCTGACACCCGTACTAATCAAGAAAAACTCGTCATGAAATAGAGTTGAGGCTGTGGTGACCCACAAACTGAGCAACAAGGAACTGCAGATAATGGTTTACTAAAGAAGACTCAGAGTGCTGAGTAACTCAGCGGGTCAGGCAGCATCCCTTTCGGAGTTACTCCAGCACTCTGTGTTAAGACTGATTAACAATAGATGGAGCATGTGAACAGTGATGAGGCCTGACAGCTCGCTGCATTGAGGTGTGGATGTGTAGGGCAGGTATTTCTCGGGTTACAGCTCGTTTCTCGTCTGTTGCTGCTGTTCTAACCTGCAGCGCTTTGTCAGCTGATGTTTCCGGAATGCCGGCGTGGTTCGGGATGAACGTTTCATGATGGGAAATGGGGACGGTTACATTCCTGGTAAAATCTTTTAACAGCTTTTTCTTTTCTCTCTCTTTCCATCTTTCGTTGTTGCAGCGAGCAGGGGATTCTATTGTTGGGGAGACAGACAGGTAAATTTTTCCCTTCCCTTATGCTTCTCGAGTTATGATTGATTGAAAGTGTGTAAGAAGAATCGTTTTCACGCAAGCAGAGAGAGCATGTTAATGTGATCCAAAGTCAACTCAAACCAGGCTACTGTGGTCCGCCCTGTTTCGACGAATGCAATCGACCTGGCGTGCACAATCAAATAAGATCAAATAGAACAAGTTGTCCTGCAACTTTAGGCTGTGCATGCCATATAAGCAAGAAGAAGAAACCAGGCTATTTTAATGTCGAAACAAAGAACTGCAGAACTGCTGGTTTCTACGGATAACTCAGCGGGTCAGGCAGCATCTCTGGAGGAAAAGGATAGTTGACGTTTCGGGTCGGGTACCTTTCTTCAGGTCCCGACCCGAAACGTCACCCGTTCATTTTCTTCAGAGATGCTGCCTGACCTGTTGAGTTACTCCAGCACTTTGTGTCCATCTTCAGACTATTTTAACGTTTATGCTTGCAAGTATTTTTTGAGTGAGTGAAGTGTGGTATGACGCTGACTACAAGACAAATTGCTCTCCACGTGTATTAATTTGGGCCTTCAAGAATTTTTAGGCATTTATTGGTTTCGAGTCGTAGAGGGATAGAGACCTACAGCGCGGGAACAGGCCCTTCAGTCCAACTTGTCCACACTGACCAACATGCCCCATCTAAGCTAGTCCGCTTTGTCGGCATTTGCTCCATATCCCTCTAAAAATCCCAAGGATGGAGAAATCAAACGCTAGAGAGCATTGTTTTAAGGTGAGGGGCAGAGTTTAAAGGAGGTGTGCTGGGCAGGGTTTGTTCCACAGAGGGTGGTGGTCGAGGCAGATACATTAGTGACATTTAAAGGATTTTTGGATAGGCACATGGATAAGCAGGGAATGGAGGGATATCTGAAGAAGGGAACTGCAGATGCTGGTTTACACCTAAGATAGGCACAAAATGCTGAAGCAACTGAGTGGGACAGGCAGCATCACTGGGGAGAAGGAATGGGTGACGTTTTGGGTCGAGAGCGTTCTTCAGGGAGGGGTATGTGCAGGCAGACGAGAGTTGGTCTTGACATCGTGTTCGGAACAGACACTGAGTTGAGTTTTTGAAGGTACACAAAAAAGCTGGAGAAACTCAGCGGGTGCAGCAGCATCTATGGAGCGAAGGAAATAGGCAACGTTTCGGGCCGAAACCCTTGGGTTTCGGCCCGAAACGTTACCTATTTCCCAAGGGATTCGGCCCCCGAAACGTTGCCTATTTCCTTTGCTCCATAGATGCCGCTGCACCCGCCGAGTTTCTCCAGCATTTTTGTGTACCTTCGATTTTCCAGCATCTGCAGTTTCTTCTTAAACACAGTTCCCCGTTATGCTCAGTTGAGACTCTTCTTTGAACTTTTTTGAAAGTTGAGTTTTTGAGTTGAGATGAGTTTAGTTTATTGTCACGTGTACCGAGGTACAGTAAAAAGCTTTTTGCTGCTGGACATTGGGGGGCAGGGTGCAGTGGAGATGAACCTCTAACAGGGAAGGGATATCACCCCAGGGGGGGCACATGAGTGGTAAGGTGTCTATAGACAATAGACAATAGACAATAGGTGCAGGAGCAGGCCATTCGGCCCTTCGAGCCAGTACCGCCATTCAATGTGATCATGGCTGATCATCCCCAATCAGTACTCCTGACTCCGCCATCTTTAAGAGCCCTATCTAGCTCTCTCTTGAAAGCATCCAGAGAACCGGCCTCCACCGCCCTCTGAGGCAGAGAATTCCACGGACTCGCCACTCTCTTGTGTTTCCTCGTCTCCGTTCTAAATGGCTTACTCCTTATTCTTAAACTGTGGCCCCTGGTTCCGGACTCCCCCAACATCGGGAACATGTTTCCTGCCTCTAGTGTGTCCAAGACCTTAACAATCTTATATGTTTTAATGAGATGCCCTCTCATCCTTCTAAACTCCAGAGTGTACAAGCCCAGCTGCTCCATTCTCTCAGCATATGACAGTCCCGCCATCCCAGGTATTAACCTTGTAAACCTACGCTGCACTCCCTCAATAGCAAGAATGTCCTTCCTCAAATTAGGGGACCAAAACTGCACACAATACTCCAGGTGTGGTCTCACTAGGGCTCTGTACAACTGCAGAAGTTTAGTGTAAAGATAGGTGCAACACTATTGAATTCATGGACACTGAGAATACATGAAGAGTTAGTTGGTGTTGGGATTTTATATTGTAAATATTTTTCAAGTCTGAATAAAGTTTATTTTTTGAATAAAGCAAGTGGGCCACATGGTTGGCAATGGTACATTGTGTAAAGGAAGGTATGAGATAGTGTGAAGTGGCTCTCTCCTGAGTATGACACATTGAATGTCTGGTCACTGAGAATGCATGACCACCTTTTGCCCAAGGTTTAATTTGTAGCTATTTCCAATTCTAATTAAAATTTATCTTCAAAATTAAAAATAAAGCTAGTTCGAACCAGCAGGTAACTGGTTAGAACCCAACACCACACAAAGATTTCAGGAAAGACAATTTGGATCAAATAGCTGAAATGAAGTTGGCAATATTCCCTCATCTTCATTGTGGGTTTGGAATGACAGGAATGATCGGGCGGCACGGTGGCACAGTGGCAGAGTTGCTGCCTCACGGCGCCCGAGAGACCCGGGTTCGATCCCCACTACGGGTGCTGTCTGTACGGAGTTTGTACCTTCTCCCCCTGACCTGCAAGGGTTTCCTCCGACATCTTCGGTTTTCTCCCACACCCCAAAAACGGTAAATTGGCTTGGTGTAAATGTAAAATTGTCCTTAGTGTGTGTAGGATAGTATCAGCGTGCGGGGATCGCTGGTCGGCGCGGACTCGGTGGGCCGAAGGGTCTGTTTCTGCGCAGTCTCTGTAAACCAACGCCGTAAACATCGGCTCAGAAAATAACATCAGTCTCAGATTAGTTTGTTTTTTATTTGTACTTGGCATCAGGCTCTCTGATATTTCGCTCTTCACCTCACTCGTATGGCCAGGAGTCCACTTAGAGATCTTGTGATCTGACTAATACCAGTGCACAAGCTTCAGGGAGTTTGTGAAGAAGGACACACAGTGCTGGAGTAACTCAGCGGGACAAGTCTACATACATCTCTGGAGAACACGGACACGTGACCTTCCGGGTCGAGACCCTCCTTCAGACTGAGAGAGTTTGTGAACTCTGATGAGGGTTGTCTGGTGTCATGTAAAGACCCTCTGGGCTGGAATGCAATTGTGAAAAGGTTAATTTGGATCAAATATGACAGTGTTTTTTTCCCACATTGCTACAGCAGGCTCGGGCATGTGCTGTAACATGTTCACATGAATTTAAATTGCAAATCGTGCTCTGTTCACAGTCATGTCAAACCTCAGTGTCAGGTTTAACTGTTCCTTGTGTTGTGTGTGAGCTTCTAGCATTACACCATGCTCTCCTGTAGCCAGGGAACTGTTTTACCCGTGGGAACAGCATAAAATGAACCATAGATGACTTGCAGCTTAAGCAGAGTGCCGGTCCCTTTAGGATTAAAAAAAACATTCTATATCGTTTTTGGTTTAGTTTAGAAATACAGCGTGGAAACGGTCCCTTCAACCCACCGAGTCTGTGCCAACCGAACGCCCCGTACACTGCCACTATCCAACACACTAGGGACAATTTATAATTCTTACCTAAGCCAATTATACTACAAACCTGCACGCCTTTGGAATCTGGGAAGAAACCGGAGCATCTGGGGAAAACCCACGCAGTCACAGGGAAGAACCTGCAAACTCCGTACAGACAGCACCGGTAGTCAGGATCGAAACTGGGTCTCTGGCGCTGTGAGGCAGCAACTCTACCACTGCGCCACCGTGCCGCCCTACATCTGAAAGGTCTCATCCCAGCTTGGATGAAACTTCCAAAAATAGTTTAACAAACCCAAATTTTAACCAGTAGGTAAATCACAGAAGTATAGATGTTCTCCAGAGATGTCCTTTCACAGCACTGATCTACAGAGAGACAGAGACCAAGTACATCGCTCCCTGAAAGTGGCAAAACACGTACACGGTATGGTAAAGAAAGCGGATGGAATGCTTGTGTGGACCATTCAATGTAAGAGTCAGGAGTCACAAGAAAGCTTAGGTTCGGCCACATCTGGAGTGTTGTGTGTAGAGGCCACTCCACTATGGGAAGGACATGGCCTCGATGGAGAAGGTGCAGAGGCGTTTACAAGAACGATGCTTGGATTAGAAGGTGTTGGCTATAAGGGGAACTTGAACAAGCTTGGATGTTTTCTCTGGAACGTCAGAGGTTGAGAGGAGTAGATAAGACTATGCAAGGCGTAGATATGGTAAATAGCTAGAATCTATTTTGTTCCAGGGTGGGAATGTCAAAGATCAGATGGAGTAACTTTAAGGTGAGAAGGTCAATATTTAAAATAAATGTGTGGGGCAAGTTTTTTATAGATAGAATGTAGAACAATGTACTAATTGGAATGCTTGGTGGGTGCTTGGAATGCGCTGCCAGGGGGGGCGTTGTAGTTTAGCTTAGCTCTTGAGTCCTGGTGATATCCCCGTAAATCCTCTCGACACTCTTTCCAGCACAGTAAGTTTCCTTTTATCACTCCGTTCGAAACCTTCATTATTTTAAACCCTGCTAAATCTCTTCCTAATCTTCCTCATGCTCAGTGAAAAAAATCCCTGCCTTTCATGGTCTTTCGACCAAATTCATTCCAGGAACCATTCTAATCAAAGATAGACACAAGAAGCTGGAGTAACTCAGTGGGACAGGCAGCCTCTCTGGAGAGAAGGAATGGGTGACGTTCCGGGTCTCGGTACCTTAGCCCTGCGATTAGCGTGAGGATCATATTGTCAAGTTATCAGGAAGCAACAATGTGAATACAAGTGGTGACGAGCTGTGTGCCTCAGGGATCGTGCTGGGGCCACTGCTGTTTGTGGTTCATATCAATGGTTTGGTTGAGAATGTGCAAGGCGTGATAGCAAGATTGCAGATCACACTAAAGTGGGTGGTTTCGTAGATGGGGAAGGCGGGTATCCAAAATGTTCAGCAGGATCTTGATCAGTTGGGCGTGTGGGCTGAGGAATGATTGATGGAGTTGAAAGAGGTAAGCGTGAGGTGTTGCATCGTGGGAAGTCAAACGAGGGCAGGATCTTCACAATGAATGGCTGGGCCAAGGGGAGTGTCGCAGAGCAGCGGGATCTAGGAATACAAATGTACAGTTCCATGAAAGTGGCATCACAAGTAGTTACGGGCCTGTCCCACTTGGGCGACCTAATCCGCGAGTTCTGGCGAGTTTGCCCTCGACTCATACTCGCAGCATGGTCGACACGAGGTTGTAGGAGGTCTTCGTAACTCTCCTTCATGCTCGAGAGTGGTCTCCGCGTACTCGAGGCCTCAGCTAGGTCACGGCGGTTTTTTCAACATGTTAAAAAATGCCCGCGAGTAAAAAAAGGTCGCCATGGAAAAAATCGATACTTTTTTTACTCGTAGGTTTAGTCGTAGTAGGTCGTAGTAGGTCGGCATGTTAGTCGTAGGTAATCGAGGGTAGTCGAAGGTAGTCGTAGATAGTCTTCATCATAGTCGAAGGGAGGTCGAAGGAGGTCATCTTCACTCTCCACTATTCGGTGTCCAATTTTCCCGAAGTTAGTCGTAGCTAGTCGTAGCTAGTCGTAGCTAGTCGAAGCTGGTCTTCAACTAGTCGAAGCAGGTCTTCAACATGACATTTTTTCAAACTCTCCTAAACTCTTCTAAACTCACCAATTAGGTCGCCCAAGTGGGACCGCCCCTTTACGGTGGTAAGAGGACATTTAAAACACTGGCCTTCATCAGACAAAGTTAGCTTATGGCAGTTGGGATACTATATTACAGTTGGGATGTTTTTGTTGCGTTTATGCAGAGGGTGGTGGGTGTATGGAACCAGCTGCCACAGGAGGCAGTTGAGGCAGATACTAGGATATGAGCCAAACACAGGCAGGTGGGACTAGTGTAGATGGGGCATTTAGTTTGGCATGGGCAATTTGGGCCGATGGGCCCTCTCTCCGTGCTGTTTGACTCCATGATGGAATCTGGATTACCGGCTGGTCAACATTTCTTTGGAACGATTCCTTTAATTAAAACAAATGTAACGAGGTTTTCATGATCCTTCAGAATAACGTCAGAGCCTTCTCCAGGGCAGCTCCCAGGCTCTGGAACTCCCTCCCCCAACTGATCCGCAATTCCGTGTCCCTCACCATCTTCCAGTCCCGCCTCAAGACCCATCTCTTCACCTCTGCCTATCCTTAGCCCCACATCCCCCTCCCTTTTCATCTGTGCATGAATTGCCTCATATTGTGTTTTGAATTGAATTCTGTCTTTAATTTGTGTACTAGTTATGTCTCTACTATTTATTTCATTCCCCTTACATGTTTTTCCTCTACCTGCTAAATTTTTGTACGGTGTCCTTGAGACTCTTGAAAGGCGCCCATAAATAAAATTTATTATTATTATTATTAAAGTAGACAAAAATGCTGGAGAAACTCCGCGGGTGAGGCAGCATCTATAGAGCGAAGGAATAGGTGACGTTTCGGGTCGAGACCCTTCTTCAGACCAGTCTGAAACGCCACCCATTCCTTCTCTCCAGAAATGCTGCCTGTCCCGCTGAGTTACTCCACCATGTTGTGTCTTTCTTCGATTTAAACCCGCACCTGCAGTTCCTTCCTACTTACACTTTAGCTCATGCCAGAAGCAATTATAATTGGCCGTGTTTTATATGTACAACTAACTGCTGGAATTCACATGTAAGTTGAATATATCACAACCCTGTATTTCTAACTACCCTGTCTGCAGTGGGATATCAATTTGTGATTCGTTACATATAAATGTGAAAACCTTACAATCCCTTGTTAAAAAGTGACCTGGTTTATTCAGCCTCTTTCAAACAGCGGATAGATTATAAAACAGACTAATTGGTGTAATATGTTCCCAAAATGCTGGCAAAAATCCCAGACTCAAATCGGAATCTGACTCATTCATTGACTCCCATAGACTCTGTAGTGTAAATTGTGGCAAATTCATCACACAACTGAGATCCCTTGAGGTCGATAGATATTTTTAAGGCGTAGATTCACAGATTCTTGATTAGTACGGGTGTCAGGGGTTATGGGGAGAAGGCAGGAGAATGGGGTTGGGAGGGAGAGATAGATCAGCCATGATTGAATGGCGGAGTGGACTTGATGGGCCGAAATGGCCTAATTCTGCTCTGGGAACTTATGAACTGTTCTATACCTCAGCATGTCACCATGCAGAGTCTCACTTGTTGCTATGACACTTGCAGCCTTCATATACATTCCCTTTAGTGTCATAGAGTCGTATAGCACGGAAACAGTCCCTTTAGCCAATTCTGCCCATGCTCACCAAGGAATTGCCCTGAATTACACCCATTTGTCTGCTTTAGAGAGATAACGTTCCCTAAAATTTTCTTTAAATGTTGTGACTGGATCTACCTCCACCCACGCCTCTGGTCTACCTCCACCCCTTCATCGATTCCACCAGGGGCCACACAGTTTAAGAATAAGGAGTAAGCCATTTAGAACAGAGACAAGGAAACACTCTGGAGGCCGGTTCTCTGGATACTTTCTAGATAGAGCTCTTAAAAATAGCCTTCCTCTAGCCAGCCTTCTCATTTTCCCATCGCTCTCTCTGTTAAAAAGTTGCCCCTCAGATTCCTTTCCAATCTTTCTCCTCCCTCCCGAAACCCACGCCTCTGGTCTTAGATTCCCCTTCCCTGGGGAGAAGAGTGCGGCTATTCCTTTACCTGTGCCCGCCATCATTTCATCAACCTCTTCACAGTCAGCTCTAGGCTCCCTTTCCTCAGGCTCCCCAGTCTCTCCTTGAGGAGACGATGGGTAGAGTAGTGTTGGCATCATGGGTGGTAGTGGCTTGTCGTGGTCCATGGGCAAAGTGTAGGGTACCTTCCTGAAGCTGATTCGGATCACTGGACTCCACAAGCTAGAACACACAAGAGCAACGACTCTCAAAAGTCATAAGATCATCTGTGATAGGAGCAGAATTGAAACATTGAATCATTGAAACATATAAGACTGTTAAGGGCTTAGACACGCTAGAGGCAGGAAACATGTTCCCGATGCTGGGGGAGTCCAGAACCAGGGGCCACACAGTTTCAAGGACAAGGAGTAAGCCATTTAGAACAGAGACGAGGAAACACTTTTTCTCACGGAGAGTTGTGAGTCTGCGGAATTCTCTGCCTCAGAGGGGGGTGGAGGCCGGTTCCCTGGATACTTTCCAGAGAGAGCTAGATAGGGCTCTTAAAGATAGTGGAGTCAGGGGATATGGGGAAAAGGCAGGAACGGGGTACTGATTGTGGATGATCAGCCATGATGACATTGAATGGCGGTGCTGGCTCGAAGGGCTGAACGGCCTACTCCTGCACCTATCGTCTATTATCTATTGTCTAATGCCGTGGACTCTACCACAGTTGGAGTCTCTCCCTCCTCCACCTTCTCAGACCTGGTGGCCTCCACCCTCCTGCCGCCCACCTTTCTCCGCCCATTCCACCATTGAGGTATTGTTCTTGGGCCGCTGGTTGTCAGGGACCTCACACTGGACCGGCCTGCCGTGGGTGGCCCTCTCTGGGGCACGGCCCCTCACACAGCTGACCTCTCAGCATCTCAGCAAGACTAGCATCTCCTCCACAATGGAGCAGCAATCCTCGGAGAAGCTGCACTTGTTGTGGGCACTGAACTCCGCAGATATCTGCCTCCCCATGTGTGTTAGTGCTTCATGTGCATGAAATAACCAGGGGCAAGGTTGCAAACTATAGAATCATTGGATAGGTCCCAAATTTCATATATTTGTCTGCTTTCCAAAATGAAATCCTACAGCTTGGCACGGCTATATTTTAATTTTATGTGCAATTCCATTGCGGTGGCTTTCAAAACACTTTGGCCATAAATATGAATGAAAATGTGCCCTTTTATATCTCATGGACCTGACAAAATAAATAATAATGGGATTCTAAAGGAAGCCGGCTCCAGTTGAAACACTTCTTCAAGTACCACCTCAGGGAATGTCGGACTGTGAGGAAGTTTATCAAACTCTGATGGCAAGGCTGAGACATATCTCTGATTGAGCAAGATCATAGGATAAATAAATAATCATGGGCCGGGGCAGTTCCACAAATCTGAATCGCACCTATTCTACATTTCCATCTCGCTTTCCTTTTCAATCAGGATTCAGCATGAAATTAGATATTGATTTGCTTGGTGTGCTTTTGTAATGGGTTTGAGGATAGTGCCATGTATCATCATTCTGCCGCGTCAGACTGTCCTAATGTAGGCTAACCCGTCTACCGCGGCAAGTTGTGTCACCGGCATTGATTTTGACGTGAATTGTTTTCATCAGATTATCATCCCCCTTCTGTAAACGTGCTTAGAAACATAGAAACATAGAAAATAGGTGCAGGAGTAGACCATTCGGCCCTTCGAGCCTGCACCGCCATTCAATATGATCATGGCTGATCATCCAACTCAGTATCCCGTACCTGCCTTCTCTCCATACCCCCTGATCCCCTTAGCCACAAGGGCCACATCTAACTCCCTCTTAAATATAGCCAATGAACTGGCCTCAACTACCCTCTGTGGCAGAGAGTTCCAGAGATTCACCACTCTCTGTGTGAAAAAAGTTCTTTTCATCTCGGTTTTAAAGGATTTCCCCCTTATCCTTAAGCTGTGACCCCTTGTCCTGGACTTCCCTAACATCCGGAACAATCTTCCTGCATCTAGCCTGTCCAACCCCTTAAGAATTTTGTAAGTTTCTATAAGATCCTCTCTCAATCTCCTAAATTCTAGAGAGTATAAACCAAGTCTATCCAGTCTTTCTTCATAAGACAGTCCTGACATCCCAGGAATCAGTGCTTGTGTGAGGCCCGGCCATTAGTGGACACTCATTACTGGAGTAGCTCAGCGGGTCAGGCAGCAACCCTGGATTGGAGATGTTTGAGTTATGGACAATAGACAGTAGGTGCAGGAGGAGGCCATTCGGCCCTTCGAGCCAGCACCGCCATTCAATGTGATCATGGCTGATCATCCCCAGTCAGTAACCCGAAGGTACACAAAAATGCTGGAGGAACTCGGCGGGTGCAGCGGCATCTATGGAGCGAAGGAAATAGGCAACGTTTCGGGGGCCGAATCCCTTGGGAAATAGGTAACGTTTCGGGCCGAAACCCTCGGGTTTCGGCCCGAAACGTTGCCTATTTCCTTCGCTCCATAGATGCTGCTGCACCCGCTGAGTTTCTCCAGCATTTTTGCGTACCTTCGATTTTCCAGCATCTGCAGTTTCTTCTTAAACACAGTTCCCCGTTATGCTCAGTTGAGACCCTTCTTTGAACTCAAGAAACAGTCTGATGAATGGTCTGATCCAAAACGTCATGTATTCATGTGTAGGATGGAACTGCAGATGCTGGTTTATACCATAGATCGATACAAAGTGCTGGAGTAACTCAGTGGGACAGGCAGCATCTCCGGAGCTGCTGTCTGACCCAGCTGAGTTACTCCAGCGTGTTATGTCTATCTACCTGATGTTTCCATGTTCCCCAGAGATGCTGCATGGCCCACTGGGTTACTCCAGCACTTTGTGCCTTTAGTTTAGGTTAAACAATTACCATTTCTTTGTGAACTAAGCCTGAAGTAGATGAATTCAATGAAGCCATCAGGTCCGATTAAGTTAACAATGCTTGTCTTCAGCTAAAGCTGCATTGGGATGTGTTATACCCACCTGAAGTTTCTGCTCTAAAAGGGTCTGTTTGTCTTTCCGCAGGTATGCAAGTGCTGGCATTGACAGGCAAGGTGGAACATCAATGAGGAAGGTGAGGCATGTGAAAGCTATTCCCTCTCTATCATCCATGACACTGAAATATCATTTCTGTACTCCTCACATCCGGGCTGCCTTGGGAATCTTTTTACTGCTTACAAATGTCAATAACAAGAGCTCGTTGGCAAATTAAACATCTATTCCCGCTGCCTTTTGAGGACAATGTTATTACCACCATTAATGCTACATCTTTTATCCAAAGTCCCATCGAGTTGAGAGATTATTTTGTATTCTATAAATCTGATTGTGACTCTCTTTTTGAGAGGGGTGATGACTCTCTTAAATGTAACTTCTACTGATCCTTGTGTGGGGAAGGAACTGCAGGTGCTGGTTTATACCGAGGATAGACACAAAGTGCAGGAGTAACTCAGTGGGACAGGCAACATCTCTGGAGAGAATAGAGGGGTGGGTCCCTTGAGTTGGGATCTTTCTTCATTCTGACGAAGAGTTTCGACCCGAAACGTCAGCTATTCCTTTTCTCCAGAGACGCTGCCTGACCCACTGAGTTACTCCAGCGTTTTCTGTCTGTGTTCGGTTCCGAGATTGTTCTTGGCAATAACAAATTCCATAACAAATGCGAATACCAAGCTTTCAAGAGAGAGCTAGATAGGGCTCTTAAAAATAGCGGAGTCAGGGGATATGGGGAGAAGGCAGGAACGGGGTACTGATTGGGGATGATCAGCCATGATAACATTGAATGGCGGTGCTGGCTCGAAGGGCCGAATGGCCTACTCCTGCACCTATTGTCTATTGTCTATTGTAAGATTTGCGACATATTGTAAAAGTCCTTTCTCCTTGTGGAAGTCGCAGACTCAGCAACTTCCTCCCAATCATGGAAACTTGTTTAGATAATAAACTGTAATTAGTGTACATTTAAACTAATGTTTTTAATCTTGCACGAAGGAAACAAAGAGCGATAATTGCACGTTGCCACACTTCAGTTCCCTCAAACACGACAAAACATTAAAAGCTTCGTTTGTTCTGTTGTCAAACATTGTATCAAACGCATGAGAGGCCTACACTTCCTTCTCTGCGTGGGGAAACTCCACGGGTGAAAAGTAATCTGGCAGTCAGGGCAACGGCACGGGCTCCAGGGCCTGAGCTACAGGGAGAGGTTGGGTAAGCTTCAGGGCGTTATTACTTGGAGCGCAGGAGGATAAAGGGTGCTCGTTATGCCATCCGTGGGTGCCCGACGCTCGGAGCCTTGAGGAAGGAGGCAGGTTGGTGTGTAGAATGTACAGGTCAGGTCTGAGAGGGGAACGGTTCAGAATGGTTTAGAGAGGAGCGGTGGCGCAGTGGCAGAGTTGCTGCCTTACAGCGCTTTCAGTGCCAGAGACCCAGGTTCGATCCCGACTATGGGCGCTGTCTGTACGGAATTTGTATGTTCTCCCCGCAAATGCGTGGATTTTCTCCAAGATCTTCGGTTTCCTCCCACACTCCAATGACGTACAGGTTTGTAGGTTAATTGGCTTGGATTTGTATACTTGGTATTAGTGTAAATTGTCCCGAGTGTGTGTAGGATAGTTTTAATATGCAGGGATCACTGGTCGGCGTGGACTCGGTGGGCCGAAGGGCCTGTTTCTGCGCTGTATCTCTAAACTCAACTAGTCCCACCTGCCTTTGTTTGGCCCATATCCCTCTAAACCTGTCCTATCCATGTACCTGTCTAAATGTTTCTTAAACGTTGTGATAGTCCCTGCCTCACTTGATTTAGATCTCAATGTAGCTCACACTAATTCCAGGCAACATACTTCCTGCAGATTGTTAAAGAAAGAACTGCAGATGCAGGAACAATCGAAGGTAGACAAAAATAGCTGGAGAAACTCATCGGCCAGAAACGTCGCCTGTTCCTTCTCTCCATAGAAGCTGCCTCACCTGCTGAGATACTCCAGCATGTTTTGTCGTACTTCCCGAAGATGCCCGGATTAGGGTGTACTAGCTATTGGAGGAGGTTAGACAGACTCGGGAAGTTTTCTCTGGAATGGCAGATGCTGGTTTACACCAAAGATAGACACAAAATGCCGGAGTCAAGTCAAGTCAAGTCACATTTATTTATATAGCACATTTAAAAAACAACTCTCGTTGGCCCAAAGTGCTTTACATTTGTTATAAGAATAGTATAAACAAACAAACTACATACATATATACATATAGCCCTCACTCAGTGGACATCAAGAAAGGCTTGGGAGTATAGATAAGTTTTTAGTCTTGACATAAAGGAGTCGATGGAGTGGGCAGTTCTGATGGGAAGGGGGATGCTGTTCCACAGTCTAGGGGCTGCAACTGCAAAGGTGCGGTCGCCCCTGAGCTTATGCCTAGACCGCGGGATATTCAGCAGCTCCAAGTCGGCCGATCTGAGGGACCTGGAGGGGGCGTGGTGGGTGAGAAGACTTGTAATGTAGGAGGGGGCAAGCCCATTGAGGGCCTTGTAATAATACATTTGTAATAATAATAAATTTTATTTGTGGGCGCCTTTCAAAAGTCTCAAGGACACCTTACAGAATTTAACAAGAGTAAAAAACATATAATCGGAGTAAAATAAATAATAAGGATATCACCAATACACAAATTAAAGACAGAATTCGATCCAAAGACAAAAAAATCAAAAACACAACGTGAAGAGAGAGCAGCGGCAGCTAAACCGCGCCAGCGTCCACTCTCCCTTCCGACACCCATCTTGGACACAGACTAAAATAATCACTTCCACACAAAAAAATCATCCTCCCACAATGGTTACCACTGTGGGGGAAGGCACAATGTCCAGTCCCCATCCCCTGTTCTCCCAAAGTCAGGCCTATTGAGGCCTGCGCTAATGCCTCTACGGAGGCCCGATGTTCCTGGCCGTTCCCGCCGGGTGGTGTTGCCCCGGCGTCGGGAGAGTCCTCTCAACAGCTGGGCCACCTGGAACGGCCACTTCCTTACCGGAGACCGCGGCTTCCGAAGCCGACAAGGCCGCGCCGGTTTGGAGCTCCCAGGCTCTCGATGTTGAAGTCGGCGCCGCCCGCTCCGCAGACCCGCAGACCCGCAGGTGTTGAACTCGGCAGTCACAGCTCACCGGAGCTCCAGCGCATCGATCCAGCGCGGCGACCCAGGCAAGGCATTGCCCTCTTCGCTCCGCGATAGCGCTCCAGCGCTGTGCCACCACCGAAGCCGAGGTGCTGGGCGGTCCCTGCCAGGAAACGGCGCTCCACGCCCGCTGGTAGGCCACGAGGACGGGTCGACGGGGCAGCCCGGAGAAAAAGCTGCCTCACCGACCAGGTAGGGACCTAGAAGTATAGTTACCCCATTCCCCCCCACATTAAAAAGTCAATTTCTCCCACAAACAAAACACAGGACTCACTAGAACGACAAAAATAAAGTGAATTAAACGGACGGCTGCAGGTTAGCAGCCGTTCCCCAAGATGGCTCCTCCTCGCCATCTTGTAGACCTAGAGGAGGGTCTTGAAATGTACACGGAGCCGCACAGGGAGCCAGTGGAGAGAGGCCAGGATCGGGGTGATGCGGTCCCTTTTTCGGAGTGACTCAGCGGGACAGGCAGCATCTCTGGAGAAAAAGGATGGGTGACGTTTCGGGTGGGGACCCATCTACAGACTGTAAATAGTTTTCTGTATCTCCCAACAGTTGAAGCCTTCAGTTGATTAAAAAGCACACGTCTATTACAGGAGAAATGTCTCAAATACCCATCATAAATAAACCTTTACAACCTTGAGATGGAGCTGCAGATGAGCGTCCTGGAGTGACAGATCTTCCTGTGTGAGAGGGTTATAAGAAAGTCTATCTCCAACAGAACGCTGATTATTTTACTGAACTGGGCCAATTTCCTCCAGTGCTGTGACCTTTACAGTGAAATATCTGCGGATGTGATCATCATAATACTTTAATTAACGGCTACCTTGTTCACAGACCTCAAAGGTGCTCAGCGACAGAGCCATCAACCACAGCGTGTCAGATTGTCTAATTTAAGACTAAATATCATTTGTGTATTTGAATGCCTTGATTTGCATCTTGTGGATAATAGTTTCCATGTAAAGTAATGTGTGAAATATGAAGAATAAATACATTTGGTGTATAGATAGATATGCCATTTATTGGTACAGATAGATATGCCATTTATCCTACAAATTAAATAAGTGATACATCAACACAAGAATGCCCCCCCCCCCCCCCCCCCCCCTCCCCCTCCCCCTCCCCCCACGATCTGTTAGAAAGGTCAAATCTCAAACAAAACCTTCTTCTTCTTCTCGTGTCAATCATCTCACAAATGTTGGCGTCGCTGTCATCGTCCGTCCTGAAAAGGGACGCAAGCTTCCGGCGACAATCAGTGGGAGCCATCACTTGTCGCAGTAGATGATGGTGGTGGCAGAATTAGCTCAGGATAGTTCCAGTTTCCAGCCCCGCGACCTGGACACTTCTGCTATGGGGCACAACGTCACCCATCCATGTTCTCCACAGATGCTGCCTGACCCGCTGAGTTACTCCAGCACTCTGTGAAACGTCACCTATCCATGTTCCCCACAGATGCTGCCTGACCCGCTGAGTTACTCCAGCACTCTGTGAAACGTCACCTATCCGTGTTCTCCACAGATGCTGCCTGACCCGCTGAGTTATGGTGCAGCAACATCTATGGAGCTAAGGAAATAGGCAACTTTTCGGGCCGAAATCCTTCTGGAAATAGGCAACGTTTCGGGCCGAAACCCTTACGGGTTTCGGCCCGAAACGATGCCTATTTCCTTAGCTCCATAGATGCTGCCTGACCCGCTGAGTTACTCCAGCACTCTGTGAAACGTCACCTATCCATGTTCTCCACAGATGCTGCCTGACCCGCTGAGTTACTCCAGCATTTCCGTAGAGGCTCAGCTCATTCTCCCTGCCACACGCTCACAGCGTAAGCCTCCTAATGCATCTGTGTCGGAGAGAAATTGGTTCAGCTAAAGATTGAAGCCAAGATAAAGAATAACTGCACCAAGGTGACACATCTATCCACATTGATCAGAGCACCATCACACAAGTCAGCTCAGCTCCCGACCTTCCAAGACTGATAGCAGCGCTCGGCACTTAACCCGAATGGAACTGCTGATCCCTTTCAATAGTGTCCATGTGACTCTCTCCCCGTAACTGATGCATTCAGCAGAGCGCTCTGCAAACTCCTGTGTCAGGCTCCAACATATCAGCACTTTGCACATTGCGTGCCCAGTCCACTCAACCACCTCCCTGCACACATTAGGTCGGCTGCGCTAATCCCTTCACCGAGATAGCGGCTGGCGTGGTTCATCCCGCCAATACCTGCACGTGCGTTGCTTGGGATATTGAGACCAATTCAATCACAGAGAGACAAAGACACAAAGGTGGCACGGTGGCGCAGTGGTAGAGTTGCTGCCTCACAGCGCCAGAGACCCGGGTTCCATCCTGACTACAGGTGCTGTCTGTACGGAGTTTGTACGTTCTCCCCGTGACCACGTGGGTTTTCTCCGGGTGCTCCAGTTTCCACCCACACTCCAAAGACGTACAGGTTTGGCTTTGGTAAAACATTGTAAATTGTCCCTGGTGTGTGTAGGGTAGTGTAAGTGTGCGGGGATCGCTGGATGGCACGGACACAGTGGGCCGAAGGGCCTGCTTCAGCACTGTACCGCTAAACTAAACTAAGTGCTGGAGTAACTGAGCGGGTCAGGCAGCATCTCTGGAGAACACGGATAGGTGACACTTTGGGTCGGGACCCTTCTTCAGGTTCGACACAAAGTGCTGGAGTAACTCAGTGGGTCATGCACTCTTTATTTTGGTAAACCAGCCTCTGCAGTTCCTTGTTTCGACAACTCAACCAGTGAATGTGATTTTTGGCATGTTAGATCGCGACTAATTCATTGCTGCGACAATCAAACCAGGTCTCACGGCCTGAAGCCCTCAATCTTTCTTGCCCAAATATTTATTGTGCTTACCTGCAAATGGATCAATTTATTATATTATACTTGGGTGGGGGAGGGATGGAGAGAGAGGGAATGCCGGGACTACCTGAAGTGAGAGAAATCAATATTCATACCACTGGGCTGTGAGCTGCCCAAGCGAAATATAAGATGCTGTTCCTCCAATTTGCGTTTAGCCTCACTCTGACAATGGAGGAGACCCAGGACAGAAAGATCAGTGTGAGAATGGGAAAAGAATTAAAGTGGCCAGCCAGCGGGAGATCCGGTTGGTTCAGGCGGGCTGAGTGAAACTGTTCTGCGAAACGATCGCCCAGTCCACGTTTAGTCTTGCCAATGTATGTGTCCACATCTTGAACAATGGATACAGTAGATACAGTTGGAGGAGGTGCAAGTGAACCTCTGCCTAACTTGAAAGGACTGTCGGGGTCCCTGGACATAGAGTGGAGTGAGGAGGTATAACGGCAGGTGTTGCATCTTCTGCGGTTGCAGGGAAAGGTACCTGTGGCATGATCTTCTGGTGGCATAACGGCAGATCTTGCAAAGCCCCAGGCCCACGGGCTGCCTGCCCGGTGGACCACCCTATTTCTTCAGTCTGGCACAGAATGCAGAGTTCTAGTTTTAGGGATGGAAACTTGACCTTCGGCCCACCGAGTCCACACCGGCCATCGATCACCCCGAACACTAGTCCCCACTTTATCATCCACACCAAGAGCAGTTTACAGAGGGCCAATTAATTTACAAACCCGCACGTCTTTGGGATGTGGGAGGAAACCGGTGCACCCGGAGGAAACCCACACGGTCACAGGGAGAACGTGCAAACTCCACACAGACAGCAGCCATGGTCAGGATCGAACCTAGGTCTCTGGCCCTGTGAGGCAGCTGTTCTACTGTGAGGCAGTGGTCACTGTGCCATCCTTATCCTCGTCCTTCCCAGCTAAACCTAAAACCCCTAGCCCACGGTACGAGTTCATTCCAAGAATTCTCCCGAGTTTGCCCTGATTCGAACTCGGAGATTTACGGTAATGGCCACTCGTCGGTACTCGGGGCTCTCGTGGACATTTATCAACATGTTGAAAAATCTTCACGAGTCTTCCCGAACTTACCTGCCGTTAGCGAGTCTTCCCCGAGTACCTGCCGTTAGCGTTACGAGCCGCTAAGAGACTTCCCCGAGCTCCGACGTACCTGCTACGTTCATTCTCCGTGCTTACCACGAGTTTGATTTTTTTTAAACTCGGGAGAGCTCTTGGAATGAACTCGTACCGTGGGACAGGGCCATTACAGTACTGTGTTGTGCCCAAGCATTCCTACACTGACACTTGGTCCATATCAGCCATCGATTTCCCTGGATGGTGTCAAGCTGGAAAGCCTGCAGCGAAGATTTACGAGGATGTTGCCAGGACATGAGGGCCTGAGTTTTTCGGGAGAGGTTGGGTAGACTGGGACTTTATTCCTTAGAGCATAGGAGGCTGAGGGTTGATCTTATAGAGGTGCATGAAAGCAGGAAATGCCAAGTGTTTTATTCAAGGTAGGGATAACACAAACCAGGGATATCAAGATCAGCTTCATGTGAGAGGGGGATTTAATAGGGACCTGAGAGACAACTGTTTCACACTGAGAGCGGTGGGAATATGGAATGAGGTAGTTGACACAGGTACTGCAACAATACCTAAAAGAGAATTGGACAAGTACATGGATAGGGAATATTTAGAGGCATGTGCATCAAACCGGGGAGGTGGGACTAGCGTAGATGTGGCCTCTTGGTCGGCATGGGCAAGTTGGGCCGAAGGGCCTGGTTCCCTGCCGTATGACTCTATGACCCGGTGGCGCAGCGGTAGAGTTGCTGCCTTACAATGAATGCAGAGCCGGAGACCCGGGTTCGATCCCGACTACGGGTGCTGTCTGTACGGAGTTTGTGCGTTCTTCCCGTGACCTGCGTGGGTTTTCTCCGAGATCTTCGGTTTCCTCCCCCTCTCCATAGACGTAAATGTTTGTAGGTTAATTGGCTTGGTAAATGTAAAAAATGTCTCTAACATGTGTAGGATAGACAATAGACAATCGGTGCAGGAGTAGGCCATTCGGCCCTTCAAGCCAGCACCGACATTCAATGTGATCATGGCTGATCATCCCCAATCAGTACCCCATTCCTGCCTTCTCCCCATATCCCCTGACTCCGCTATTTTTAAGAGCCCTATCTAGCTCTCTCTTGAAAGCATCCAGAGAACCGGCCTCCACCACCCTCTGAGGCAGAGAATTCCACAGACTCACCACTCTCTGTGGGAAGAAGTGTTTCCTCGTCTCCGTTCTAAATGGCTTACCCCTTATCCTTAAACTGTGGCCCCTGGTTCTGGACTCCCCCATCATAGAGGAACATGTTTCCTGCCTCTAGCGTGTCCTAACCCTTAACAATCTTATATGTTTCAATGAGATACCCTCTCATCCTTCTAAACTCCAGAGTGTACAAGCCCAGCTGCTCCATACTCTCAGCATATGACAGTCCCGTCATCCCGGGAATTAACCTTGTAAACCTACGCTGCACTCCCTCAATAGCAAAAATATCTTCCTCAAATTAGGGGACCAAAACTGCACACAATACTCCAGGTGTGGTCTCACTAGGGCTCTGTACGACTTAGTGTTAGTGTGCGGTGATCGCTGGTCGGCACGGACCCAGTGGGCCAAAGGGCCTGTTTCTGTGCTGTATCTCTAAACTAAAACTAGACTAGACTCCACCTTGTTCATTCAGGTGGCTCTTTAATTCCAGCTGAATAGAAGTGTATAAGCTCGCTAGACATTTCACATTCAGAATCTTTAGCAGGAAACCCTAGCCCTGTGTCAAATCTCTTTTGGGAAAATGTAGCCCGTCTCTCCTGGGTGATGAGTTATTCCCATTGACTCTTGTAGCGAGCAGGATTGGAGCCGGTCTGTGATCCTGTGCTGAATTACCAGCTGCTGTTGATGGGTTGGGGACGGCTGTAGAATTCGTGGAGTCCGGGGCAAGTCTGTACAATGCTTCTGGCTGGCAGTCGTGTCTGGTTCACACGTCTAGACGCTCACCTGCGGGCCGGCAGGGAAACTAGTAACATCAGCAACTGCATCACTTTGACTGCTCACCACAGTGCATCTCAACCATTGGTTTGAATGCATGAGGTTAATACGATGGATGAACTATAGAACTTGATGTAAAGTGCGACGCAGACTCGGCAAACATTTCGCACAACACTTGCGCTTGGCCCGCCAACGCCTGTTGGATCTTCCAGTTGCCATGTTCCCGATGTTGGGGGAGTCCAGAACCAGGGGCCACAGTTTAAGGATAAGGAGTAAGCCATTTAGAACGGAGACGAGCAAACACTTTTACTCACAGACAGTGGTGAGTCTGTGGAATTCTCTGCCTCAGAGGGCGGTGGAGGCCGGTTCTCTGGATGCTTTCAAGAGAGAGCTAGATGGGGCTCTTAAAGATAGAGGAGTCAGGGGATATGGGGTACTGATTGGGGATGATCAGCCATGATCACATTGAATGGCGGTGCTGGCTCGAAGGGCCGAATGGCCTCCTCCTGCACCTATTGTCTATTGTTTATTTACTATTGTCTATCCATTTAAACTCCCCTTCCCATTTCCATTCCCATTCCGTCCTGGGCCTCCTCCATTGCCAGAGTGAGGCCACAAGCAAACTAGAGGAACAGCACCTCATCAGCATCAATTATATGAACATTGAATTCTCACGCTGTGTCTAAACTAAAACTAAACTCGATTCTACCTTGTATTCTCCCATCTTAGATCACTAACCTACATCTAACCCCACTTTGTGACCGATTTATTCATTTATCTGTTTATTTGTTTAATTACCCTCCTGGATTCACCTATTTTATCCCTTTCCCTTCACTAGTCTCATTCCACACATATTCCTTCTCCAGTTTCTCAACTCTCACCTTTTCTTTCCGTATCTCACATTGTCTGTCTTTTCATCTTGGGCCTTTGCCCAATCATCTGCCAGTGAACTTGTCCCCTCATCTACACCCACCTATCACTCACCAGGCTTTGTCCCGCCCTCACCTCTTTTCTAGCTTTCTTCCCCAACCCCCCCTCCCCAAACCCCAACCCCACACACACCCCCATCCCCACCCCCAAACCCCAACCTCATCCACAACCCCACCCCCACCCCCATCCCCACCCCCACCCCCACCCCCACCCCCACCCCACGAATCCGTCCTAACTTGAAACTTCACCCATCCACATTTAGTTTAGTTTAGAGATACATCATGGAAACAGGCCCTTCGGCCCACCAAGTCTGTGCCAACCACCGATCCCCACCTTGCACGAGCACTATCCTGCACATTGGAGACAAATTATAATTTTTACCAAAACCAATTAACCTACAAACCTGCACGTCTTTGGGAAGAAACTTAGAGCACACTGAGAAAAGCAACGCGGTCACGGGGAGATGGTACAAACTGCGTTCAGACAGCACCCGTAGTCAGGATCGAACCCGTGTCTCTGGCCCTGTGAGGCTGCAACTCCACCACTGTGCGATGTTCTCCAGTGACGCTGCCTGACCCGCGGCATTACTCCAGCACTTTGCTTCTTCTTGTTTTGCAATGTTTCTGTTACCAATTGTACGATAAATATCTGTTGTCGGTGTACAATATCTTCTGTATAAACCCATAACCGGGACCTGAAAATGTTTAATGATCTTGTTTATTTTTTGCAGTCTTTCCATTATGCCTCCCTGAGGTCGAAAACCAAGAAGAGACCTAAAGGTAAGAAGCCTGCAGATACATTGGGTGTAATGATTGTAAGATGCAGGATGTTCATAAACCATTAACTGTTTCACTTTAAGTCGGATTCATGAATCAAAGCACGAGTAACACAGCGATTATGTTATTGTCAATTATTGGTTCTAGCTAGTGCTTCCTTTATGTGCTGCTACAGCGGTTCCTCTAAAGTGTTACACGTCAGTATCTAATATCTCACCAAGTGACATAGAAACATAGAAACATAGAAAATAGGTCCAGGACTAGGCCATTCGGCCCTTCGAGCCTGCACCGCCATTCATGGCTGATCATCCAACTCAGTATCCTGTACCTGCCTTCTCTCCATACCCCCTGATCCCTTTAACCACAAGGGCCACATCTAACTCCCTCTTAAATATAGCCAATGAACTGTGGATAAATATAGCCAATGAACCTCAACTACCTTCTGTGGCAGAGAATTCCACAGATTCACCACTCTCTATGTGTGAAAAAAAAATGGTTTTCTCATCTCAGTCTAAAAGATTTCTCGGAGCAAAAGGAGCATCTCGGTTTTAAAGGATTTCCCCCTTATCCTTAAACTGTGACCCCTTGTTCTGGACTTCCCCAACATCGGGAACAATCTTCCTGCATCTAGCCTGTCCAACCCCTTAAGAATTTTGTAAGTTTCTATAAGATCCCCCCTCAATCTTCTAAATTGTAGCGAGTACATGTATGTTTATTACACGTGTGTGCCAGCACAACGTTAAAAGCACTTGTTCAGTTGCAGTATTCAGACTTTAAAAGGACGAACACACCGAGCACAGAAGAGTACAGCACAGGAACAGGCCCTTCGGCCCACAATTCCTGTGCCGAACATGATGCCAAGACCGACTGCCGGCATCATTGACTGATGTATCAGGTCACCGAAAAATTTGTGACGTGGCGTGCCGACGTATTGACACGCGGTGTTTTTTCAAGTGTCACAACATTTTTTTTGTCGTCACTGGATTTTGAAATGTTCAAAATCTTTTGGCGACACTGATATGACGTCGGCAGTCGCCGAAAAAAATCGCCAAGTGGGACAGGCCCTTCATCTGCCTGAACGTGATCCATATCCCGCCATTCCCTGCATATTCATGTGCCGATCCAAAAGCCACTGTTGTATCTGTCTCCACCACTGTGTTCCAGGCCCCTGCCACCCTCTGCGGCCCACACATCTCCTTTAAACTTTGCCCCTCTCTCCTTAAAGCCATGCCTTATAATATTGGATTTTTTCCACCCTGGGATAAAGGTTCTGGCTGTCTATCGTATCTGTGCCTCAATCTCATTACTTTATATACTTCAATCAGCTCTCCCCTCAACCTCTAGCGTTCCGGAGATATATTAGATTGGCAGCGAAGATGATCAAATTGTGAGTGAAAAGACTGGAAAAGCCGGGATTGTTGCCCCTGCATCAGAGGAAGCAGGAGGACATTGAATAAAAGTCGTCAACATTAACCGGCCCACATGACACGCGCACAAGATGACCAGGAACAGATTGCCAAATGAAGATAGATAGACACAAAGTGCTGGGGTAACTCAGCGGGTCAGGCAGCATCTCTGGAGAAAAAGGATGGGTGACGTTTTGGGTCACAAAACCTTCCTCAGACCCCACAGATGAGCACTAGGCCATTATCTCTTGTTCCATCTCTGATTTTATCACTTCCGGTAGTCTGCCCGCCACAGCCTTACCGTACCCCAGCCCCGCACGGCCCAGTTTTATCTTCTCCCTACACGGATGGCAAAACGCTCGTGTTTAAGAAGGAACTGCAGATGCTGGAAAATCGAACGTGGACAAAAGCGTCGGCTTGGCGATCGTTTCGCCGAACACCTCCGCTCGGTCCGCATTAACCAACCAGACCTTCCGGTGGCTCAGCACTTCAACTCCCCCTCCCTTTCCGAATCCGACCTCTCTCCATGGGCCTCCTCCATTGGCCAGAGTGAGCACCACCGGAAATTGGAGGAGCAGCACCTCGTATTCCGCTTGGGCAGTCTGCACCCTAGCGGCATTGACTTCTCCAATTTCGGGTAGCCCTTGTTGTCTCCTCCCCTTCTCAGCTCTCCCTCAGTCCTCTGGCTCCTCCTCTTTCCTTTATCCTTTTTCTTTTCTTCCGACTCTTGCAAATGGAAGTGCAGAGACCAGAGGGATATGGATCATGTACAGGCAGATGAGGTCAGTGTCACTTATTCGGCAACTCATTTGGCATAAGCATTGTGGGAGGAAGGGCCAGTTCCTGTGGGGCCCCAGTTCTATCTGTTTATGTTCGTTTATCACTGCTACATGTACCGAGGTACAGGAAAAACACTTTTGCTTGTGCGCTATCCAGTCAAAGCAAAGACTGTACAATCACGCAGCCCATAGTGCAGGGATAAAGGATAGAGGGGTAGAACATTCAGTGTGAGATATAACATTGAAGTCCGGTATAGTCCCATTAAAGATGGTACAAAGGCCTACAAAGAGGTAAATGGGAGGTCACTCGTAAGCTGCCCAAGCAAAATACGAGGTGTTGTTCCTCCAATTTGTGCTGGGCCTCACTCACTCTGACAATAGATGAGGCCCAGGACAGGAAGGTCATTGTGGGAATGGGAGGGGGGAGTTAAAGTGCTGAGCAACCGGGAGATCGGGCAGGTTTAGGCGGACTGAGCGGAGGTGTTCAGCGAAACGATCGCCGAGCCTGCGCTTGGTCTCACCGATATACAGGAGTCCACACCTGGAACAGAGGATGCAGTAGATGAGGTTGGAGGTGGTGCAAGTGAACCTCTGCCTCACCTGAAAGGACTGGCGGGGTCCTTGGACGGAGTCGAGGGGGCCTGATAAGATTTGTTATATGTGCTCTGCCCATCACTCTATGATTTTAATTCATCCTTGTGTTCGAGTCAGGTTCCACAGACATCCTCCACCTTCCTGGTCCACACGCTCAAAGTCACAATACACCGTTACTTTCAAATTGTTAATTTTCTGTTACATGCATTTGATAGTCTTACAGAGGTTCCAACAATCTTCCTGCTGGTAACTCATCATGTTTTCAATGTAAGGTTTGAGCAAGGTGCAACCTCGGGAAATGCAACTAATTAGGTTTTCGGTGTTGATCTGACTGTCTGTTGTCATGCATAAATGGAACAACTACAACAGAGTGAGATTGCAAACCAGCATGTGTACAATATGTAAACCCCACTGCTTAAATTACCTGTTCCTGACAGCATCAACAGCTCTCTCTCCCCTGCTCCCGACTGCAGTTCCTTAGTCAGAGGGTGGTGAATCTGTGGAATTCTTTGCAACGGAAGACTCTGGAGGCCAAGTCAGTGGATATTTTTAAGGCGGAGATGGATAGATTCTTGATTAGTACGGGTGTCAGAAGTTATGGGGAGAAGGCAGGAGAATGGGGTTGGGAGGGAGAGATAGATCAGCCATGATTGAGAGGCGGAACAGACTTAATGGGCCGAATGGCCTAATTCTGCTCCTATCACTTATGATCTATTCATGTTCTCCAGAGATGCTGCCTGAACCACTGAGTTACTCCATGCAAACACCGTACGGACTCTGTACAAAATTCCCCGAGCTACCGTCAAAGCCCACTAACTACAGCCACATTCCTTCCCCCTCCCCCTACCCTGACCCTGTTGCATGCCAATTGTCCCACTATCCCACACCCCCTCTAGCCCTCTCTTCCCCATTCACCTATATCCCTCCCCCTGGTCATACATTTTGCTCCTCTTTCAAACGTCTTCTCTCCTTATCAACACCCTTTTGTCTCCTTTGGACCACAAGACATAGGAGCAGCATTGGGCCATTCAGCCCATCAAGTCTGTGATGGGTCATAGGCCATTTGAGCATAGCTGATCTAACCGTTCCCTCAACCCCATGCTCCTGCCTTCTCCCCATAACCTTTGTCCACCATTCGAAACCCCCGTCACCTGTATACACCTATCACTGCCCTGGTTTTGTCTTGCATCCACCTCTCTTCCAGCTTTCTCTCCCCCACCACCATGAGTCTGAAGGAGAGTCCCGGCCTGCGTTAGCCGCTGTTTATTGCTTTGCAATCATTTGTTAAATGTTGGCCATTTAACAGATTCTAACTGCAGAACCTGACTCAGTGCAGTGAATATTCTGACTCATCTCATCAGCCTGAGAGGCAACTCACATTGATCAAGTATCCTCAGTCTTTGAGTGGAGAGTTACAGATTTATACTACTCTTTGAAAGAAAACCCACTTGCTAATTTTGTATATTTTGGAAGCGCTTCAAAAGATGCCTCCTTGGCATTGATCCCGCAAAAGCAGGAATTGAAGCTATCTTTCAAATCTTTTCAAAAAGCCTCCATAGGATTGAAGCAAGATTCAAACAACCTCAGTACAACATCGGCAGAAGGAACTGCAAATGTAGTTTGAACCAAAAAAGATACAAAGAATAACTGAGCAAGTCAGGCAGCATCCCTGGAGAACATGGAGAGGTGTCAGATGCTGGTTTAAATCGAAGGCAGACACAAAATGCTGGAGTAACTCAGCGGGACAGGCAGCATCTCAGGAGAGAAGGAACGGGCGACGTTTCGGGTCGAGATCCTTCTTCAGACTGGCGGGACCTGGATAGAATATAGTTGGAGACAGTAAGACTGGTGGGAGAACTGGGAAGGGGGAATGGGATGGAGAGAGAGGGAAAGAATAGAATAGAATAGAATAGTTTCTTTATTGTCATTGTAACATGGGCCATGTACAACGAAATTTAAAATGTCAGCCAGTCAGTGCAGCATTCAAACATTTCTAAAGCTAACGAAAGATCCACGGAAAGAAAGCAAAGGGTTCACAGACAAAGAAGCATACACACCCAAGTCAATCGTTCATACCACAGTCCGTCTGGGCGTTCCTTGGCGGCCCAAGCGTTAAATATGAGTTCATACCGCTGGGGTGTCTGCTCGAGCAATATGAGGTGCAGCTCCTCCAATTTGGCCTCACTCTGACAATGGAGGAGGCCCAGGACAGAAAGGCCAGAGTGGGAATGGGAGGGGGGAGTTAAAGTGCTGGGCAACCGTGAGATCAGGTAGGTTAAGGCGGACTGAGCGGATAGGTGATGTTTCAGGAAGGGTTCTGACCTTAAACGTCACCTATCCGTGTTCTCCACAGATGCTGCCTGAGCCGCTGAGTTACTCCAGCACTCTGTGAAACGTCACCTATCCACGCTCTCCACAGGTGCTGCCTGGCCCGCTGAGTTATGGTGCAGCAGCATCTATGCTAGGCCGTTTCGGGCCGACCCCCTTCTAGAAATAGGTACGTTTCGGGCCGAAGCACTCTGTGAAACGTGCCTATTTCCTAGCTCCATAGATGCTCTCCTGCTGAGATGCTGCCTGTCACCCCATGTTCTGAGTTGACTCCACTGCACTCTTTGAAACGTCACGTCACTATCCATGTTCTCCACAGATGCTGCCTGACCCACTGAGTTACTCCAGCACTCTGTGTCCTTTCTCAGTAGAACGCAGGTGCTTTTGTGCTGTAACCTCTTCAAGACCAGTTTATCTATTTTGAAACATATTTTATTAATTATTCAGAATACAAAATATATCCAAAAAAACATGAAAAAACTATTTGTACAATCTCAGTGTCTATACATTCAATCGCCTAATACTCAGTAGTACTCAGTAGGACACAGAGTGCTGGAGTAACTCAGCGGGTCAGGCAGCATCTCTGGAGAACATGGATAGGTGATGTTTGGGGTTGAGACCCTTCTTCAGACTCTGTCGTACCTAGCACACCCATCTTCACCACTCATGTGCCCCCCTGGGGTGATATCCCTTCCCTTGTTTGAGGGGCGTCCCCAATGGACTCCATCCCTCAATGCCCAGCAGTGGAGGACCCTAGTCTACGGTCCTCCCCCATCGAGGGTCAGTGCATCCCTCGGCACGTACTCCTGCAGCCTGCAGCGGGCCAGTCAGCAACATTCCCCGATGGACATCTCGCTCCGCTGGGAGACCAACAAGTTTGGGGCCAATCAGTTTATCCTTCCTGGGATTCTGTGGATGAGATTGGATCAATGATGTGCATTGTGGCCTGACTTCCTGCACCCTGTGTTTCTATCCCCGCCCACGTGAAGGCTGGCATCTACGCACCTGTTTACTGCCCTTAATGAGTTGTGGCAGTCTTAACATTGAGATACATACAACATTAGTTCCACACATGAAGTAATCAATACTGTCACATTGAAGTCCCTTTACAGCCTTAGCCCAAATTCTTCATAATGCCACAAATGTAAAAACTTCTATAAAAATCTATTCAACTTAATTGGTGTATGTGAAGGCAACAAATATGTGCATTAAATCAGCACACACTCTGGGTAGGTTACACAAAAAAGCTGGAGAAACTCAGCGGGTGCAGCAGCATCTATGGAGCGAAGGAAATAGGCAACGTTTCGGCCCGAAACGTTGCCTATTTCCTTCGCTCCATAGATGCTGCTGCACCCGCTGAGTTTCTCCAGCTTTTTTGTGTAACCTTCGATTCTCCAGCATCTGCAGTTCCCTCTTAAACACACTCTGGGTAAAATTGAAAGCAGAATATCCTTCAATTTACTGCCTGTTTATCTATGCGCTTCATTCCCAATTATCCTTTATGTTGTAGATTTCAGTCAAGGACACACCATCCTTTCATGTGAAACGGGAATCTCTGTTATTGGAATGTGTTACTATTTTGAGACCCGAAAACGTCACCCGTTCCTTCTCTCCAGAGATGCTGCCCGTCCCGCTGAGTTACTCCAGCTTTTTGTGTCTATCTACGGTTTAAACCGGCACCTGCAGTTCCTTCTTCCCCTGTACTCTTCATCCTTCCCTGAACGGGTGTGGGAAAATATAATCCTGTGACAATGGTTCTCATTTACCAGCCCGTACAGAATAAGCAGGAAGAAGATGACCATGTCTGGCCTTTGTCCAACTGCCTGCCAATAGGAAAATGCCCCCTCACCTGTCACTTAAGATAGACACTAAATACTGGAGTAACTCAGCGGGACATGTTGGGGAAGTCCAGAACAAAGGGTCACAGTTTAAGGATAAGGGGGAAATCTTTTAGGGCTGAGATGAGAAAAACATTTTTCACACAGAGAGTGGTGAATCTGTGGAACTCTCTGCCACAGAAGGTAGTTGAGGCCAGTTCATTGGCTATATTTAAGAGGGAGTAAGATGTGGCCCTTGTGGCTAAGGGGATCAGAGGGTATGGAGAGAAGGCAGGTATGGGATACTGAGTTGGATGATCAGCCATGATCATATTAAATGGCGGTGCAGGCTCGAAGGGCCGAATGGCCTACTCCTGCACCTATTTTCTATGTTTCTATGTTTCTATGACATGCAGCATCTCTGTGTGATGTTTCGGGTCGACACCATTCTTCAGACTGAGAGGGAGATACAGGGGAGAGGGAGATACAGAGATAAGGATGACAATGAAATATCAAAAGAGATGGAGATCAAGGCAAATGTAGAATAGATCCTCAAGGAGAATAGAGTAGAATAGCGAGGAGAAGGTGACAACAAAGCAAACAGAGATAAAATGTAAACAGGAGGACAGTCAGACTGGTCGGAGACCTGGGATAGGGGAGGGGATGGAGAGAGAGGGAAAGCAAGGGTTACTTGAAGCTAAGGAAGTCAATGTTCGTGTCGCTGGGGTGTAAGCTGCCCGAGCGAAATATGAGGTGCTGTTCCTCCAATTTGCGCTGGGCCTCACTCTGAGAATGGAGGAGGCCTAGGACAGAAAGGTCAGTGTGGAAATGGGAGGGGGAGTTAAAGCATTTAGCAACCTGTTACTTGCCAGGCTTTGATCTGCCCCCACCTCTCTTCCAGTTTTCTCCACCCTCCTCTCCACCACCAGTCAGTCTGAAGAAGGGTCCCAACCCAAAACGTCACCTGCCCATGTTCTCCAGAGGTGCTGCCTGACCCGCTGAGTTACCCCAGCACTCCAGTGTGTGGTCCTGGGATGTCAGGACTTTCATATGAAGAAAGACTGGATAGACTCTGCTTGTACTCGCTAGAATTTAGAAGATTGAGGGGGGATCTTATAGAAACTTACAAAATTCTAAAGGGGTTGGACAGGCTAGATGCAGGAAGATTGATCCCGATGTTGGGGAAGTCCAGGACAAGGGGTCACAGTTTAAGGATAAAGGGGAAATCTTTTAGGACCGAGATGAGAAAAACATTTTTTCACACAGAGAGTGGTGAATCTCTGGAATTCTCTGCCGCAGAAGTTAGTTGAGGCCAGTTCATTGGCTATATTTAAGAGGGAGTTAGATGTGGTCCTTGTGGCTAAAGGGATCAGGGGGTATGGAGAGAAGGCGGGGATGGGATACTGAGTTGGATGATCAGCCATGATCATATTGAATGGCGGTGCAGGCTCGAAGGGCGGAATGACCTACTCCTGCACCTATTTTCGATGTTTCTATGTTTCTATGACGTTGAAAGTCTCTGCTATCATTGCCTACTTTGCCACGGTGCACAACTTGACGTACGATTTCTCCACCAGGTACCCTCAGCGGTGGAAGCAGGAGACGAATTTCTTGCAAGGACTTGGGCCACGGGGACTGTGAGGGCTGGCTGTGGAAAAAGAAGGATGCGAAAGGATACTTCACCCAGAAATGGAAGAAGTACTGGTTTATCCTAAAGGAAGCCTCACTCTACTGGTACACAAACCAAAATGTAAGGGAGATTATTTTTCCTCTGCACTCCTTTTATTTAAGAGAATATACTGTTTGAGGGTCTCTGTGGCACAGTGCCAGAGACATGGGTTCGATCCTGACCTTGATGCTGTTTATGCTGGAGAAACTCAACCCGAAACGTCACCTATTTCCTTCGCTCCGTAGATGCTGCCTCACCCGCTGAGTTTCTCCAGCATTTTTGTCTACCTTCGATTTTTCCAGCATCTGCAGTTCTTTCTTAAACATTGATTCTGTTTATAGTTTTTATTATTATTTATTTAATTTTATTAGAAGTAAGTACCTTGGAGATACCTAATATATATTGACATGTTACATTTTATGTACAACATCTTATTTTTCTTAGTAAAAGAAAAAAAAGAAAGAGAATTTTTTTTAGCAGTGAGGAGAAGGAAAGAAAAAAAGAGAGAGAGGAAAATAGTAGAAAAAAATGAAAGAATAGTATTGTTCTTGATTACCTGAACAGTGATGTTGCTGTTTATAGTTAGTACAGTGAAAAGCTTTTTGTTGCTTGCCATCCAAGAAGACAACAAGAGAGAGATGTGGATGCACGAGAGCGTGGGAGTTTCCTCCACATAGAAAAGGAGACAGAAAACAGGCAGATTGATCAGGAGATCAAATAGCTCTTTATTATTCTTGACCACCCTTCACCCGATCCTGAAACAGTTAATGTTGCTGTTTATAGTTAGTTTAGTCTATTGTCAAGTGTACTGAGGTACAGTGAAAAGCTAAAACTTGAATAAGGCTGTCTTAATGCAAGGATTTTGAGTACAGATTTAACATTTTAAGAACAGATTTACCATTCATTATCCCAGCTTCCTATTGAACAGAATTCTTAAAAATGATAGATTTCAAGATAGACGAGCTCCAAGTATTGTGAACTCATATGTTTGAGAAAGGCTGCACAACACAGATTTAACATTTTAATTACAGATTTACCATTCATTATCCCAGCTTCCTATTGAACAGAATTCTTAAAAATGATAGATTTCCAGATACACGAGCTCCAAGTATTGTGAACTCATGTTTGGGAAAGGCTGCACAACAAAGCATTCTCCTAAAGCTGAATACATTCTGAATGCTCACGTGTGCCTTCTTCTCAATGCCTTCACTGTTCTCTTTGGTGTTTGCTGATTTATTGCACAAACCAGGTCAACACCTCAAACCCACGGATGAATCCAGATTCGAGACTGAGGTTGAAGTCTAGGTTTATCATTGTCACGTGTACCGAGGTACAGGGAAAGGCTTTTGTCTGAGTGCTATCCAGTCCAGCTTTGTGGTGAGAGGGGCAAAATTTAAAGGAGGTAAACAGGGCAAGGACTTTCCACAGAGGGTGTCGGGTGCCTGGAACACACTGCCAGGGGTGGTGGTGGAGGAGGCAGATACGATAGTGGTGTTTAAGAGGCTTTTGGATAGGCACGTGGATATGCAGGGAATGAAGTGCAGAGGGGTGAGATTAGTTTAACGTAGCATCATGTTCGGCACAGACACCGTGGGCCAAAGGGCTTGTTTGTTCCTGTGGATGTGTCTGTTGTATTTAACACACCTGGTGAATGTTAAAGATGGAGTTCACCACCACCGTGGAATTTCAGTTACGAATCGACAATAAATGATGGCCTTGCCATCGATTCCCACATCCCAGAGAGAAACTCTAAATTCCCACTTTAATCGATCGATTTATAGTGAGTATGTTTTGTAACCCAGTATACTGTGTGTCCCAATCGTTAGTATGCCAGCTATATTTTGCCTCTTATCAGTTTGCAAACAGTTTCGCTTCAGATTCTGTGGTTAGTATGAGCACCAAAAGCTAAAGCAATCCCTTTTATTTCTGGTGCTGAGTTACTCCAACACTTTGTGTTTCCTTTCCCCCTTTTAATTTCATAAGATCATGGTGTATAGGAGCAGAATTAGGCCATTCGGCCCATCGAGCCTGCTCTGCCATTCGATCAGAGCTGATCTATTTTCCCTTCTCAATCTTATTCTCCTGCCTTTCTCCCCTTAGCCTTTCATAGAAACATAGAAACATAGAAAATAGGTGCAGGAGTAGGCCATTCGGCCCTTCGAGCCAGCACCGCCATTCAATATGATCATGGCTGATCATCCAACTCAGTATCCTGTTCCTGCCTTTTCTCCATACCCCCTGATCCCTTTAGCCACAAGGGCCACATCTAACTCCCTCTTAAATATAGCCAATGAACTGGCCTCAACTACCTTCTGCGGCAGAGAATTCCAGAGATTCACCACTCTCTGTGTGAAAAAAGTTTTTCTCATCTCGGTCCTAAAAGATTCCCCCCTTATCCTTAAACTATGACCCCTTGTTCTGGACTTCCCCAACATCGGGAACCATCTTCCTGCATCTCCCATCCTATCCAATCCCTTAAGAATTTTGTAAGTTTCTATAAGATCCCCCTCCTCTTCTAAATTCTAGCGAGTACAAGCCGAGTCTATCCAGTCTTTCTTCATATGAAAGTCCTGACATCCCAGGAATCAGTCTGGTGAACCTTCTCTGTACTCCCTCTATGGCAAGAATGTCTTTCCTCAGATTAGGAGACCAAAACTGTACGCAATACTCCAGGTGTGGTCTCACCAAGACCCTGTACAACTGCAGTAAAACCTCCCTGCTCCTATACTCAAATCCCCTTTCATCCCCTTACCCATCAAGAACCTATCATTCTCTGCTTTAAACATAATGACTTGGCCCCCACTGCCGACAGTGGCAATGGATTCCACACAGATCTGCCACCGTCTGGCTAGAGAAATCCCTCCTGGTCAATATTCTGAAAGTATGTCCTCGACTCCCGACTACTGGAAACATTCTCTCCCCATCCACCACGTGAGCTCTGGAAAGGAATGTGCAAACAGCTAGTAACTATTTTGATACAGCATTTAAAATGTTCTGTCCAAGTGGTCAATTCTCATTATGAGCCTCAAGAGGGACATCCAACAAAGCACAAAGTGGTGGAGTAACTCAGCAGGTCAGTCAGCATCTCTGGAGGACTTGGGTAGGTGGCAGCTGACAACCCAGTGGATACACACAAAAAGCTGGAGTAACTCAGGGGGACAGGCAGCATCTGGAGAGAAGGAATGGGTGACGTTTCGGGACAAGACCCTTCTTCAGACCCACTCGAAACATCACCCATTCCTTCTCCCCAGAGATGTTGCCTGTCCCCCTGAGTTACTCCAGCTCTTTGTGTCTATCTTTGGTTTAAACCAGCTCCTGCAGTTCCTTTTTACAACCCAGTGGTATGAATATTGATTTCTCCAAGTTCAAGTAACCCCGGCATTCCCTCTCTCTCCATCCCTCCCCCACCCAAGTCTTGCTTTCACCCAACAAACAATGGCCTTTATCATCTTTACTTTTTTGCATATCTTTCATTCATTGTTCTATCTCTCCCTTGTCTACATCTCTCGTTTCCCTCTCCCATGACTTTCAGTCTGAAGAAGGGTCTCGACCCGAAACGTCACCCATCCTTCCCTCCAGAGATGCTGCCTGTCCCGCTGAGTTACTCCAGCTTCTTAGGTCTGTCTTCGGTTTAAACCAGCTCCTGCAGTTCCTTGTGCAGGAAAGAATGCTGGTTTCAATCGAAGGTTGAGACAAAATGCTGGAGTAACTCAGCGGGACAGGCGGCATCTCTGGAGGGAAGGAATGGGCGACATTTCGGGTCGAGACCCTTCTTCAGACTGATGTTCAGTTCCTTCCTGCACATGGGTAAGTGACGTTTTGGGTGAGCCTAAAGAGGGGTCCCAACCTGAAACGCCACCTATCCATGTTCTCTCGGGATGCTGCCCGACCCTCTGAGTTACTCCAGCACTTTGTGTCTTCATCTGCATTGCCGGCAGCTTACATGTTGGCATTCAGACAGTGCTGACTGCTCCAGTTATCTTGGCAGAAGCAGCTGTGTTTACAGGCTGCTTCACTCCTCGTTAAAATGCATTGACTGCAATAACAAACAGAAGTAAATAACACCTCATTACTAAATTGTCTTTGGTGTAAAACCCTCAGCTTTGTGACTGATTGCCTTTTTTCCTGGATCACATGCAGATTTATGAATGGCCTCTGATTTTCAGGAGACATTTGTTCAGGTCGAGATTGGCCATTCAACAGTGTTGCAGAGAGAGTTCCCTGGTCTAACAATGGGATAGATAATGTTTGACATTCTGCTTACATGAAAGGGCGGCACAGTGGCACAGCTGGTCGAACTGCTGCCTCACAGTGCCAGACAGAGACCTGGCTTTGATTCTGGACTCGTGTGCTATTTGTGCGGAGTTTGCACGTTCTCCCTGAAGGATTTTCTGAAGAAGAAGGGTCTCGACCCGAAACGTCACCCAATCCTTCTCTCCAGTGATGCTGCCTGTCCCACTGAGTTACTCCAGCTTTTTGTGTCTACCTTCGAGTCAGACAGCATTTCTGGAGAAAAGGAATAGGTGACGTTTCGGGTCAAGACTCTAAAGAAACCTTTACATCATTGGAGTAAGTTAGTTACTCCAGCATTTTGCGTCTATAAACTCATTTGCACCTTTTCCACAGCCATAATCTTTCCATAATCATCGGTTCAGTCGACGATTTGTTATTTTCAGAACTTTAATTCATCAAAACAGGATATATGTTCCCGATGTTGGGGGAGTCCAGAGGTAGGGGCCACAATTTAAGAATAAGAGGTAGGCCATTTAGAACGGAGATGAGGAAACACTTTTTCACATGGAGTGCTGTGAGTCTCTGCCTCAGAGGGCGGTGGAGGCCAGTTCCCTGGATGCTTTCAAGAGAGAGCCAGACAAAGCTCTTAAAGATAGCGGATATGGGGAGAAGGCAGGAACGGGGTACTGATTGTGGATGATCAGCCATGATCACTTTGAATGGCTCGAAGGGCTGAATGGCCTCCTCCTGCTCCTATGGTCCATTGTCTATTTGTTCTTTGTACCTCCTCATACCTCCACTTTCCCTCTCAGTTTGAAGGAAACGTCACATATTCCTTCTCTCCAGAGATGCTGCCTGACCCGCTGAGTTACTGCGGCACTTTGTGTCTATCCAAGGCTTTGTTTTACAGTTAGCTGGAGGCAGAAGCCACTGCCAACATGAAGGGATTAAAGCTCTACTAATACAATTCAGCCACAATGGCAATCTTTTTGGCATTAATTTTGCAAAGTCTTTGTTTGGGTTTTGGCCGGTTGCACAGAGCACACTGAGTCTGTCATTAGGAAATATTACACCCTACATACAATGCAATGCTCAAAGTGCTGGAAGAACTCAGCGGGGTGAGGCAGTGATCGGAAAGCAAGGTTTTGGGTCAGGACCCTTCAACAGACAGTATCATTCCCTCCCCAGATGTTACCTGACCCACTGAGATCCTCCAGCACTTTGTGGTTTTCTCAAGATTCCAACACCTGCAGTTCCTAGTGTGTCTTCATGCAATAATGAACAAGTTGAGGCTGGTCACACGAGAGCACTGTTTGAATGAATCACCCAGGAAGTTCATGATTAAATTAGAGCTGTCTGAGCTACAACTCGATGCTCTCAGTAAAGAACTGTAGAGATACAGCGTGGGAACAGGCCCTTTGGCCCACCGAGTCCGTGCCGACCAGTAATCATCCCTTACACTAACCTACACAGACTGGGGACAATTTTACAACTTACCCAAGCCGATTAACCAACAAACCTGTACATCGTTGGAGTGTGGGAGAAAAACAGAGCACCCGGAGAAACCCCACGGGGAGAACGTACAAACTCCGTACAGACAGCACCCGTGGTCAGGATCGAACCCGGGTCTCTGGAGCTGTGAGGCAGCAACTCTACCGCTGCGCCACCGTGCCACACAAAATTAACTTACACTAATTCCTATTTTCATCAAAGACTAAATGGCCCAAAATGTGACATATTTTTCAGCCAAAACAGGAAGTTCGTTGAGTACGTGGGGGAAACCGGGCATCACCAACACGCACTGTGCTTTGTTTCTATGTTCCAGGATGAAAAGGCGGAGGGATTCATCAGCCTGCCAGAGTTCAGAATCGACAGAGCAATTGAATGCAGACGGAAATAGTAAGTGTTGACCTGAAAGCTGAATTGCAATATTTGTAACAAGATGAACTCTGTAAACCAAGGACATTGTTTGCTAAAACATAAAACAATCGAGTAACTCAGCGGGTCTGACAGCATCTGCGGAGGGAATTGGACAGGCGACGTTTCGGGCGGGGGCCCTTATCCAGACAGATTGGAGAAGGGGGGAGAAAGCTGGAATGAAAAAGGTTGTGGTGGCACAGTGGCACAGTGGCAGAGTTGCTGCTGTACATCCCCAGAGACCCAGGTTCGATCCTGACTACGGGCGCTGTCTGTACAGAGTTTGTACCTTCTCCCCGTGATCTGCGTGGGTTTTCTCCAAGATCTTCCGTTCCCTCCCACACTCCAAAGACGTACAGATTTGCAGGTTAATTGGCTTGGTGTAAGTGTAAATTGCCCCCAGTGTGTGTAGGATAGTGTTAGTGTGCGGGGATCGCTGGTCGGTGCGGACTCGGTGGGCCGAAGGGACTGTTTCCGCGCTGTATCTCTAAACAAAAGCGGGGTGGGACAAAGCCTGGTGAGTGATAGGTGGAAACGTAGAAATAATGAACTGCAGATGCTTGTTTACAAAAAAAAATGACAGAAAGTACTGGAGTAACAGCAGGTCGGGCAGCATCTCTGGAGAACATGAATAGGCGATGCTTCGGGTGGAGACCCCTCTTCAGATAGCATGTGTCCATTGATAATTACATGCTAAAAATAATTACCTCCCTTCTTTTCTGTTCCGTGTTGTGTGACTGTGACAATTTTGTTTTCCTGAAGTGCCTTCAAGGCTTGCCATCCAAAGATAAAGAGCTTCTACTTTGCCACCGACTGTTTGGAGGAAATGAACAGGTAAAAAGAGTTCTATTCTGACAGACATTATTCAAGCATTTGAACAGTAGCTTCAGGCTCAAGCAGCAATGAGTTTTATTTGGACCGCTTTATGCATGCTTCAATGGCACCTAAATGATAGATTACGCAGAGTAATCGGCAGTCACATTGTGATCAGAATCACAGATTGAATCAGTGAAATTGCAAAGTGCGTCCATTAACACAGTCTGATTACACTAAATGTTTTAAAACAAGACGTGTATGTTGCTGCTGGTCTCCTCCGCGAGAGGAAGTTGATAAGATAATCATCGTTGTTCAACGTAGACATTGAAATCCATTTGACGAGAGCTTGCCGTGACCTCGCTGTTCGTTTTATGTGAATGTGAATGCCTTGGTTGTTTACCTGCAGATGGGGAGAGTGTTTATTTCAGCGCCTTAAATGCTTCATCTTGAACAACATCTCTGAGCACGACTGCTCTCTGTCATCACTTCTCTCTGCCCGGGCACTTTGTTGTCAGTGTATAGAAATGTTGTGTGTACAGAATATGTGTACATGTGAAAATGACTGGATAGTCAACGATCAAAGATCAAGTTCAAGTTCACATTTATTGTCACATGCACCAGTTGGTACAGTGAACTGTGAGTTACCATACAGCCGTACGAATAAAAAGAACACAACACACAATAGAGGATAACATAAACATCCACCACAGTGGGATCAATGTTCCTCACCGTGATGGATGGCAATAACGTTCCGTCATCTTCCTCCTTTTGTCATCAAAGTATGTTTTAAACAGCCTGATATATAAAGGGTCTCGAGCCGAAACATCACCTATTCCTTCGAAAGGTCTCGACTCGAAATGTCACCTATTTCCTTCACTCGATAGATGCTGCCTCACCAGCTGAGTTTCTCCAGCATTTTTGTCTATCTCTGATATATCAACTGATCATTGCCACCAAAACGTGGTGACACTAGTGTAGTGCCTTGGTGATGGTGGCTGCATAATGCAAAACACCGCATTACACTGTACTATATCTGTACACTGTATCTGTACACTGTATTTGTACACTGTATCTGTACACTGTATCTGTACACTGCATCTCTACACTGTATCTGTACACTGTATCTGTACACTGTATCTGTACACTGTATCTGTACACTGTATCTGTACACTGTATCTGTACACTGTATCTGTACATAGGTTCATGTGATAAAAACGCATAATTGAATCATTATAGTTTAACATCACGCTAGTTTGTACACTGTATCTTCGTTTGGTTTAGAGATAGAGTACACTGTATATAGGTTCATGTGATAAAAACGCATAATTGAATCATTATAGTTTAACATCACGCTAGTTTTTAGTTTGGTTTAGAGCATTGAAACAGGATTTTCAGCCCACTGAGTTCACATAAATCATCATTCACTCGCTCGCAAGCGTTCTATGTTGACCCTTTCTAATCCACTCCCTACACATTGATTAACTGAAAGTCCTACCATCCCAGGAATCAGTCTGGTAAACCTTCCCTGTACTCCCTCTATGGCAAGAATGTCCTTCCTCAAATTTGGAGACCAAATTCCAGGTGTGGTCTCACTAGGGCCCTGTACAACTGCAGAAGGACCTCTTTGCTCCTATACTCAACTCCTCTTGTTATAAAGACCAACATGCCATCAGCTTTCTTCACTGCCTGCTGTATCCGCATGCTTACTCTCAGTATTAAGTAAAGTATTATTTCATGGAGAGAGAAAATCCGTGCTGCATTGACTAATCTGTGAACAGGTTGCCTATGTATATATTTCTTTAACAGACATTAATGTTTACAAGCGATACCATACATAATTAATACACAATACATACACAATACATACATAATTAAACATGAAGTGTTTGAACAAGTTAATTCCGTTTAGCTAAGCTGTAATTTTACCTAATGAAAATGTACTTTATACCAAAAGTTAGTCTGAAAATGAGAAGCATAGAATCTAAGAAGGATGCGAGAGAAAGCCATTTGGCCCATCATGTCTATGCCAGCCCTTTAATGGAGTCATCCAATTAACCATTCTTCCCCATAACATTTAGTTTTAGACTTTACTTCAGAGATACAGCGTGGAAAGAGGCCCTTCGGCCCACCGATTCTGTGCCGACCAGCGCTCACCCTGTACACTTGCACTACCCGACACATTGGGGACAATTTACACTTTTTACCAAAGCCAATTTCCCTACAAATCTGTACATCTTTGGAATGTGGGAGGAAACCGGAGCACCCGGAGAAAACCCACGTGGTCACAGGGAGAACGTGCAAACTCCATTCAGACAACACAATACAACACAATACCATTTATTTGTCATTTGAACCTCACATGAAGTTCAAACGAAATTTGGTTTCTGCAGTCATACAAGAAAAAAACCAAGACACACACCGACACAATTTACACAAACATCCATCACAGTGAATCTCCTCCTCACTGTGATGGAAGGCAAAGTCTTGTCTCTCCCCTGCTCTCCATTCTTCTCCCAATGTCAAAGTCAAAGTCAAAACCCCCGACGGGCGCTAACAAGTCTGCGGCCATTTAAAGCCGCGCCGGGCGATGTAAGGCCCCGCTCCAGGTCACTTTCAACCCCACAATTCGGGCGGGTGAAGTTGCTGTTGCCGGTGCCCCACAAAGCGGTCTCCCACCGGGGACCCGCGAGCTCCCGGTGTCACCATCCACCAGAGTCGGGTCGCAGCAGCGCGCCACCGCTGCTCTCCACGCTCCGAAGCCGGCCAGCTCCATGATGGTAGGTCCGCAGTTCCGCAGGCTCCGTGACTTGAGCTGTTGTTCTGGTTGGAGGCCGCTCCACGGTGCTGGGCCCCAACGACAACGGAGACCCGACAGGGAAAATGTCGGGTCCCTGTACAGGGAAGAGATTTAAAAATTTCCCCCACCCACCCCCCGCCCCCCACACATACACATTTAAAAACCCACTACAAACAATACCCTCAACGGGACAAAAACATTTAAAAAAAGACAGACGGACTGCAGAGGCCGTTGCAACATCGGTCGTGCCGCCCACCAATGTGGTCATTATCAATGTGGACAGCACCCGTAGTCAGGATCGTACCAATCCCTGGTGCTGTTACAAGCAACTTTACCCCGGCCCCATCCTGCCATCTCAGCTGACGGCGTTCATCACTCATGTCAGTAATTTCAGATACCCAACCTTTCCAGTTTGTGTTTCCTGCCAAGAGGCAACACAAGGAGATGGAGTGATGTAGCAGGTGTACGTCAGCTTACCTTTGTCATTAGGGCCATTGAGTACAAGTCACGCTGTCAAACTTTGGTTCAACCACATTTGGAGTATTGTTTCAATTCTGGTGGCCCTATTATGGGAAGAATGTAGAGGCTTTAGAAAGGCAGAAGAGATTCATCCCAATGTGGCTGGATTACAGGGTATTAGCTACCGGGAGTTTGGACAAACTCGGCTTGTTTCCTCAGGAGAGCTGGAGGTTGTTGGGGGATATGATATTATGAGGCATCACTAGTGTAGACAGACTGAATCTTTATCCCAGGATAAAGTCAAAGTCAAGTTTATTTGTCACATACACCCGAAGGTGCAGTGAAATTAATTTGCCAGCAGCAGCACAATTAAAAAAGAACACACAATCTACACAATAAGATTTAACACAAACATCCACCACAGCATTCTTCACTATGGTGGAAGGCACAAAGTTCAGTCAGTTCTCTTCTTTGTTCACCCGTGGTCGGGGCTATAAACCCAATACAGTCGCCGCTATGGACGGCCCGATGTACAGGCCCTCTCGTCGAGACGGTCCAACACACTCCGCAGCTTGGATTATGTTCCCGAATGGGCACTGTCTTACTGGAGACCGCGGGCGGCTTCAAGAAGTTATAGGCCGCAGGCCGGCGGTCGGAGCTCTTCTCTGGCTATCCCCGGCGGGAGGGTCCAACGCTCCGGATGGAAATGTCAAAGACTAGATGGAACAGCTTTAAGATGAGAAGGGCGAAGTTAAAGGGGGTGTGCGGGGGAAGTTATTTTACACGGAGGGTGGTGAGTGCCTGGAACGCGCTGCCGAGGATGGTGGAGGAGGAAGAAATAATAGCGTGCTTAAGATTCAATGATTAGAGAAGTTCCAATCTGTGATGGAGATGGTGGCAGTGATATTATGTGAAGTAGGAAAGGTTTGGACCGGTTTAGAGGGACATGGGCCCAACGCAGGCAGGTGGGACTAGTGTAGATGGGACATGTTGGTCAGTGTGGGCAAGGTGGGCCGAAGTCATTTAGCGGCGAACAGAAAGACGCGACGACTTTTTGCGCGACTGAGGAGACGACACCCGGCGACCAGCGGCGACCAGCGGCGACCAGCGGCGACCAGCGGCGAACGTGGCAACAAACTAGTCTGTAGTTTGTTAGGGGCTTGTTAAGGGTTTGGACACGCTAGAGGCAGGAAACATGTTCCCGATGTTGGGGGAGTCCAGAACCAGGGGCCACAGTTTAAGAATAAGAAGTAAGCCAATTAGAGCGGAGACGAGGAAACACTTTTTCACACAGAGAGTGGTGAGTCTGTGGAATTCTCTGGAGGCCGGTTCTCTGGATGCTTTCAAGAGAGAGCTAGATAGGGCTCTTAAAGATAGTGGAGTCAGGGGATATGGGGAGAAGGCAGGAACGGGGTACTGGTTTGGGATGATCAGCCATGATCACATTAAATGGCGGTGCTGGCTCGAAGGGCCGAATGGCCTCCTCCTGCACCGATTGTCTATTGTCTGTAGTTGCCTAAAAAATCGCCTAAGGGGGACAGGCCCATTATTCCACTGGTGGACTGTGGGTGCATGTTTTATTAATGTATGCTGGTGCATCACACAAAGTGTCATGTAGTCTATTCTAGAATATTCTTGTATAAATAAGTTGCCAGTGCCACTGAGAGTCGGGGAGGGTGAGCAGGGCTGGAAAGGGTGGATTTAAACATGCGCTTCTATCTGTGGAGGCAATGATTAGGACAAGATATTATCTCAAGCATTTGTGGGGGTATTTTTAGAAATGTGACAAAGAGTCATTTTTGCATTTTCTCTGATTGCCACTCATGTGTAGAGGCAGCATGAATCAGGTTAGAACAGAAGATGATATCAGCAGCTGGAATGTTTCCGCCAAATGCTTCTCTTCACTATTTTAAGGCAAAGATTCAACTCCTATTTAAAATGAGCTTGTAACTTTATTTACAATTTTACAAGTCTATAAAATGGCAGGCGAATAAATTGTGACATAGCGCTAATTAATATTCATACATTACCGAGGGGGGATCTTATAGAAACGTACAAAATTCTTAAGAGGTTGGACAGGCTAGATGCAGGAAGATTGTTCCCGACGTTGGGGAAGTCCAGAACAAGGGGTCACAGTTTAAGGATAAGGGGGAAATCTTTTGGGACCGAGATGAGAAAAACATTTTTCACACAGAGAGTGGTGAATCTGTGGAATTCTCTGCCACAGAAGGTAGTTGAGGCCAGTTCATTGGCTATATTTAAGAGTGAGTTAGATGTGGCCCTTGTGGCTAAAGGGATCAGTGGGTATGGAGAGAAGGCAGGTACAGGTTACTGAGTTGGATGATCAGCCATGATCATATTGAATGGCGGTGCAGGCTCGAAGGGCCGAATGGCCTATTCCTGCACCTATTTTCTATGTTTCTATATTTCTATGAATAAGCAGAGGCCACCCAGACTGAAGTCCCGTCACCCCTTTGCTCCACATGGTAAACAACTCCTAGCATCCATCCATCCAACTGGGACAAAAGCACACTGGATAGCCACCAAGTGGACACAGGAGCGGAAGGCAACCTCATCTCCATTACACACCTACATCTCTTCACCAGATAGAAGCTGTCCAGGGTCTGACCTCCCCAGAGGAGCATGGGTGAAGCTCAACAGACTTGGTGCTGGAGTTGGGCGTTTCAATGCCAGCGTGTGGAGATGGGGGCTCCCTCCGCCAGAGCCCAGCCTGTGAATGTGGAGCAGAACAACAGCCAGCCAACCATGTCATCTCTGGGTGCCCGCTCTACCACCCACCACATGGAGCTGTGTCAGGGCCTGGCAGACATTGACGCCAACAGAGACAACAACCTGGCTGCTCAACACCCGGATTGAGATCTAACTATTCCTTTGGTTTATTGATGTTTCATTCGCAAGAAGGAGAAGCAATTTGTAGATTAGTCCCCTTTTAACCATATAACCATATAACAATTACAGCACGGAAACAGGCCATCTCGACCCTTCTAGTCCGTGCCGAACACATAATTCCCTAGTCCCATCTACCTGCTCAGACCATAACCCTCCATTCCCTTCCCATCCATATAACTATCCAATTTATTTTTTAAATAAAAACGAACCTGCCTCCACCACCTTCACTGGAAGCTCATTCCACACAGCTACCACTCTTGAGTAAAGAAGTTCCCCCTATGTTACCCCTAAACTTCAGTCCCCCCTTTTTCAGATTGGGAAAAGCTTGCCCTACCAATAGCTAATGAAATGATTTAAATATAAAAATCTAGTCATAGCGCTCCAAAGAATAAAGCCCTAACTTGTTCAACCCCTTTGTAACATCTGAAACCCTGCAACTCATTTACAGTAAACCCCCTTCAGTTTTTTGCCCCCACATCCTTATCATATGACTAGTCATGGAACTGTCACCTTGGCGTACAGTAAACCCCTTCATTTTCCCACATCCTTATCAACTATGTGGACTGTCACCTTGTCGTGGTGGAGAAGCTTGTGTGGTCCTGAGATCCTGAGGGTGGGATGTATGTGGCAGGGGATGGGCCGGGGTGAGGGCAGGAGAAACAGGTGCCATAGGGGGGAAGGAGGAACAGGAAATATATTATCAAGATCTCGCCCATGTTGACAAATAACAAGCTAGTTTCTGTGAGTACATTTTACTTGGAGCAGGGCCTAGTTGAGACAACCTTTTGATGTCGGTCGGCCTGACTGCCTTTGAAGCATTCACTCGTGAGTTGGCTGATGTTCTGTATCCCAATGATCACATACTCTTGCTACAAAGAAATCTAATTTGCCACTGATGCATTAGTGTTACGCCTCTCTCCATCTGAAATGCCCTTGGCCCAGACCACAGCAATTGCTTAATGGCCGCATTTATTTCCAGAGTAGTAAACAACAAATGAAATGTTGTAATATCCTCCAATTGAAAAGCAAACTGGCGAGAGATTAAAGGAAGGGGAATGCTAATGAATTCCACACTTGCAGGCAATAATGTCGGGAGCTACAGTGATGATACTCAGATCTGTTGATTACACAGGGCTTGTTTAAAATGGAGCCAATCATTTGTAGCATTGGCAACAAGTCCATGCAGCAATTAGAATGACTGTGGCAATCAACCTTTCCCCTGCCGAGATTTATTGCAGTCATTTTTTTCTGTTGCATATTTTATTTCTTTTGGTGTTATTTCTCTTAAAAAAATAGGCAGTTTAGTAGCACATCGTACAGAAGCTGTGCTGTTAAATGATCAGTTTCAATACGTATATTTCATCACACTTGCTGATTAAATGTGTAGAATGCAACTGCAGATGCTGGTTTATACCGTAGATAGATACAAAATGCTGGAATAACTCAGTGGGTCAGGAAATGAAGCTCGACTCAATCGCACGTCAGTCTGTGTTTGGTCACTCTGCCGTGATGTTTTAGTGAGGCTAAAAGAACAAGAACCCTTTTTTGCTTGTCCACCCTCCACCACCTCCAGTTTAAAGTCCATTTGGAATATTTTTGGAGGACCAGGAAACCAAGAACCTAAATCGAACATTTGCAGATTTCCTCACTTTGTGAAAGTCACTTGTTGAAGAGTTGATTGCATGTTTGTTGTGTCCCTCTCAGAATACTGGAAAGCAGGATATCCACATTGATGCTGGGATACATCCCGGCCTTGGGAATGATCTGCCACTATTTGTGGTGGAACCAACCTAGACCTTATCTTCTGCATTGAAACCGAATTAATTCATAATCTAACTGTTTCAATACAGCAGATAAGGTCGAAGGTAAGGGATCCTCAAGGGAAATGTGATTACAATTTTAGTTTAGGAAGGAACTGCGGATACTGGTTTACACCAACGATAGACACAACATGCTGGAGTAACTCAGCGGGAGAGGCAGCATCTCTGGAGACAAGGAATGGGTGATGAAATGTTTTGGGTTGAGACCCTGCATCACCCGTTCCTTCTCTCCAGAGATGCTGCCTGTCCCGCTGAGTTACTCCAGCATTTTGTGCCTATCTTCGATGACAATTTTAGTTTAGTTTTAAAGATACAGGGCGGAAACAGGTACTTCAGCCTACCGAGCCCGCGCCGACCAGCGATCCCCGCACACTAACACTATCCTACACACACTAGGGTCAATTTACAATTATCCCAAGCCAATTAACCTACAAACCTGTTCGAGGGGGAGACAGATCAGTGAATTGAAGATAGACCATTCTATAAGAATCGGAGTAAAATGGTTTAAATCATTTGGGAAATTAGATTAAAAACCTTTGTTCCCCTGTAGTCAGGCTTGGCCAAGATCTGCTATCTCTGAATTCTATCCACAGACATTACATCGACAAATTCTTTGCTGTCAAATGCTACCGAGAGGCATGTTTTGTTCCAATTGTAGAGGTGAATCCCATCGGGTGGATTGGTATATGTTTTCAGATTTGAATCAAATCGGCTTTCTTCCCTGTAAGAATTGGAAAAGATAATCTGGTGTCGCTGAAAATAGCTCATTCAAATGATGCGCTGAAGTCCCACAGTCTCACTTTGAATCATTTCTTCTGGATTTCTATAGTTCATCTATGCGCCTAATAATGTCTCTCTTCTTCCATTATTTAGTGCTTCATTCATTTTTAATTCATGCTAAACCATAAAGCAATCAAATATGTTGTTTGTTCTAAGCTTTTGTGGTCACTTTGTAAAATGTACACATTCTCTCCACTCCTCTCTGCTCAAAACGTTTAAGTGCTGGAGACGAGACAAAGTGAACTGCAGGTGCTTGTTTACAAACAATATACAAAGTGCTGGAGTAACTCAGCAGGTCAGGCAGCATCTCTGGAGAACATGGATAGGTGATGTTTCGGGTCAGGACCATTCTCCGGTAATAAATTTCGGTGGAAGTTTAAAACAGATGCTCACTTCAGTATCTTGATCAGCTTTTCCTAACAAAATCCGTAGAGTGTATTAAACCGGCTGCCTTTAAAGTTTTTTTAAATTATACTAGTACATTGGCATTATGTACTCATCTTCATGTTCGTCACAGACCCGAAATGTTGCCTATTTCCTTCGCTCCATAGATGCTGCTGCACCCACTGAGTTTCTCCTGCATTTTTGTCTATCTTCGGCACAGACATTGTGGGCCAAAGGGTTTATAATAGATAATAAATAATAATAAACAATAGGTGTAGGAGGAGGCCATTCGGCCCTTCGAGCCAGCGCCGAAAATTCAACGTGATCATGGCTGATCATCCCCAATCAGTACCCCGTTCCTGCCTACTCCCCATATCCCCTGACTCCGCTATCTTTAAGAGCCCTATCTAGCTCTCTCTTGAAAGTATCCAGAGAACCAGCCTCCACCGCCCTCTGAGGCAGAGAATTCCACAGACTCACAACTCTGTGTGTGAAAAAGTTGAGAAAACTTTAAAAGTACAGGAATCTCTAAAGTCTAAAGCACAGGAACAAACCCTTTGACCCACCAATCCCACGTTGACCTGCGACCTCCAGAACTATTCTACACACTGCGGACAATTTATAATTCTACTGAAGCCAATTAACCTCGAAACCTGTACGACTTTGGAGTGTGGGAGGAAACCGGAGCACCCAGAGAAAACCCACTCAGGTCACGCCCCACTGTGCTCCACTGTTCTAGGCTCTGTGTTCCATTCTTGAACACAGAAAGTAAGCACACACTTGTAACATTCAACTAAAGAATAGGCCGTGTTGCTTTGAAGGATATATTGCAGTTCCCTGTCCAACACGAGGGAATTGGTCACTCAAATATCACTGTCCCTTAATTGATGCATATGACAATAAATTTGAACTTGAACTTGAACTTTATCTCTCAGCGATGGCACACCTACTCCTGATGTCCGTCAGTAGTGAATGATGGACCGGGAGAGGCTGGTGCAGTTGGTTTCGAAGATCTCCCAATGGGATATACAAAATCTACACTGGAATTTAGAAGGATGAGAGGGTATCTCGTTGAAACATAAAAGATTGTTAAGGGCTTGGACACGCTAGAGGCAGGAAACATGTTCCTGATGTTGGGGGAATCCAGACCAGGGATCACAGTTTAAGAATAAGGGGCAAGCCATTTAGAACGGAGACGAGGAAACATTTTTTCTCACAGAGAGTGGTGAGTCTGTGGAATTCTCAGCCTCAGAAGGCGGTGGAGGCAAGTTCTGGATAGGGGTCTCAAAAATAGCAGAGTCAGGGGATATGGGGAGAAGGCAGGAACGGGGACTGATTGGGGATGATCAGCCATGATCACATTGAATGGTGGTGCTGGCTCAAAGGGCCAAATGGCCTACTCCTGCACCTATTGTCTATTGTCTATTGTCTACACAGAATGTGAGGTTCTGCCATCTCAGTTACACCCACACATAATTCTCCCTTGATGGTGAGAAACTCTAAATACCCACCCGTAAATTAAGGTTGATCTTCTCAATTTTAGTGATGCACAGGGAATATTAATTTGAGCAACATGTGCCAGACATGTCTCTACACTCTATAAATGCTGGGAAGCATCGCTACAAGTACGGACACTCTCCTGTGGATCCTATGGACATCCTCCCAGGGAATGTTTTCAACTCCTGATGAACCCCAAAGGAGTCCCTTCAAGTTGGCCCGCGCTAAAGAACTCACTACAAGATTCATGCACTATAGGCTTTCGCTAAAAATATCCTCACGCTCCAGGGATATCGTTGAGTACTAACGTGCTCCAGGGACTTTGCACAAGAAGTTATAATGATACCATCCAGACACAAGATACCTCCCGATTCTCTTGGGACAGGGAATCAAAGATCCCCTCAGGTACACGGCCCAGAATGTGTCATGGTGATGGGAGCTTCTGTCTCTGCCACTTTATCAGCTCAGTGCTGTATTCCAAACTCACATTACCCACTGGGTGAACACATTCCCTTTCATCCTCCTTCTCATTCTTCCAATTGTTGAGCCAATCACTCGGAGAAATGTCTCCTGCTGATTCACTCCATTCATTCCCTCTCAGTCTCCCTTGTTCCAAGTTTATCCAGTTGCAACTCACCCATTTGCACACATCCACACATGTACACACATTCTACAGCAACACACACATGTACACACATTCTACACCAACACCCACATGTACACACATTCTACACCAACACGCACATGTACACATTCTACACCAACACGCACATGTACACACATTCTACACCAACACCCACATGTACACACATTCTACACCAACACCCACATGTACACACATTCTACACCAACACGCACATGTACACACATTCTACACCAACACCCACATGTACACACATTCTACACCAACACACACATGTACACCCATTCTACACCAACACACACATGTACACACATTCTACACCAACACACACTTACACACATCCACCCTCTCCGCACACTTACACGCAACTCCACCGCCATGCCACGATGCCAATTCAATAAACTAATAACCGTAATACTGATGCAAAGAAAACAAAGTCTTTGGTGCAACTACAAATATCCCATGTGTCTTGGCTGTATTTTCAAGTGGATTGTTGATGGGATGTTGACATGACAGACAATGCTCCACTTACTGTCTATCTGTGATTCCCTCTGAACCAAGAGGCAGTTAATGAGTCAACCATGTTGGCCGAGAGTCACTGTGAGATGGGCCAGAGAAGGAGGGCCGTTCAGCACAGTGAAGGATGTTTGTGAACCGGATGCATTTTGTTTTATGACATTGTGTAATTTGGTAACTGCCATCAATCAGGAAGGCTTTTTTTTACAGATTAATTTAATTACTGGAAATTAAATCTGCCTAGATGGGGTTGAAAAGTTTCGAACCCCGGAGTGAGGGATGTAATTTAATTATGTCCTGTTAATCCTTGGTCTTTGACGACTGACGGACTGACTTGGACATGTGCATGGATAGGAAAGGTTTAAAGGGATATGGACCAAATGTGACTAACTTAGATGGAACACCGTGGCTGGCATGGGTGAGTTGGGCAGAAGGGACTGTTTCTGTGTTGTAATGAATCTATGGCTGTTGGACATGCAGTAAAACGTACCTACACTTCTCACTGTCTCAGCAAGACCAGCAGCATAATCAAGGACCAGTCTCACCCCGGCCACTCCCTCTTCTCCCCTCTCCCATCAGGCAAGAAGTACAGAAGTGTGAAAACGCACACCTCCAGATTCAGGGACAGTTTCTTCCCAGCTGTCATCAGGCAACTGAACCATCCCATCACCAACTAGAGAGCGGTTCTGACCTCCCATCTGCCCCATTGGAGACCCTCGGACTATCTTTAATCGGACTTTACCGGACTTTATCTTACACTAAACGTCATTCCCTTTATTCTGTAACTGTGCACTGTGGACAGCTCGGTTGTAATCATGCATAGCCTTCCACTGACTGGATAGCACACAACAAAAAGCTTTTCACTGTACCTCGTGACATGTGACAATAAATGACACTACACCCACTCAACCACCTCTCTCCCTCTATGCTGTAGGTGGATGAATCGGCTGGGCTTGGCTGCTATTGGCTACGCTCCCGATGATAAGGTGACCAGACCCGACGAAGGTGAGCTGAAGCTTTTAAAACCATTTTTTAAATCCCCTGCACAATGAGGATGCTTTCTATTAGGAGCTGGGAGAGGGAGGAACTCCTACTAATACTTCCTTTAGAACTGGTTGCTCTCGATCAGCAAGATGGGTCCAATGTTGGCTCGGAACCAGAACAGACTCAGTCCGGAGCACACACAGGAATGTCCATCGATGCCCTACTGGGAGGGTATGACACAGATGCATTAGACACGTTAGACACATACAGGAACATGGAACCCAATACAAAAAACTCAGCGGGTCAGGCAACATCCATGGAGGTGACGTTTTGGGTCAGGAATTTGTTCAGACCCATCTCCGTCTCCGGAGATAAACACACATATATCAGTGGATATCCTTGATGTTTTCTTATCCTTGGCATAGATAGGGTGAACAATCAGAACCTTGTTTCCTCAGGGTGGAAATACCAAAGACTGGAGGGCTTAACTTTCAGATGAAAAGAGAAAAGTGTAAAAGAGATGTGCGGGAGCAAGTTGTTTTGTACACAGGGGGTGGTGAGTGCCTGGATCACACTGCAAGTGGTGCTGGTGGAGGCAGATATGATCATGGTGTTTGAGAGGCTTTAAGATGAGCACACGGATGTGACGGAAATGAAGGGATATGGATCGCGTGCAGGCAGATAAGATTTGATCAGCTCAACATCATGTCCCACACAGACATTGTGGGCCAAAGGGCCTTTTCAATTGCTGTACTGTCCCATGTTTGATATTCTTATTATTGCTTTGGGAGAAACTATGTCCTTGTGCTTATGTTTGTTTGACCATTACTAATCAGATAAAGAGGTTCAGAAGTCTTTAACTGTTGTTTTATATTAGCAGACAAAAATAGTCTAGTGAGAAGTTTATAATTTTAAACGGGATTAATCAGTTGAAACATTTAGCCAGCACCAACCCACATTATACAAGTTTCTATTGAGGGTTTCACAAGAGGTTAACATTGAGGGGGCAGGAGAGTGTTGCCTTATCCCTGTGAGAAGATCACTTGGTATTTATACTTGGCCTTGTGGTTTGGATTGTGTTCACCACCCACTCCCACCCTCAACCTCCCAACACAGAGTGGGAAAGACGAGCTGTGTAGGAAGGAACTGCAGATGCTGGTTTAAACCGAAGATAGACACAAAAAGCTGGAGTAACTCAGCGGGCCAGGCAGCATCTCAGGGCATGCGGGTGGTTATAGCCTTGCAGTCAATTCATGGTCCATGAATGAGTAGCCCATCATCAGTTGGTCGAATCGGGGGGTTGAATGCAATATCAGAGCGTAAAGTACAGATGTTTCCACTAGTGGGAGAGTCCTGCACCAGAGGACACAGCCTCAGAATAAAAGGACGTACCTTTAGAATGCAGATGAGGAGGGGGCTTTCTACCAGGGTGGTGAATCTGTGGAATTCTGCTACAGACAGCTGTGAAATGAATAAAATGAAATAAAATAAAATGAATGTTATTTATTCATGTGTGTATATATTTATATAATGGTACTTGGACACACTGATCTGTTCCGTATTCATGCCTACTATATTCGGTTGTGCTGAAGCAATGCAAGAATTTCATTGTCCTATCTGGGACACATGACAATAAACTCACTGAATCTTGAATCTGTGGACGCCAAGTCATTGGGTATTGTTAAAGTGGAGATTGATAGGCTTTTGATTTGGTGAAGGCATTAAAAGTTACGGGGAGAAGGCAGGAGAATGGGGTTAAGAGGGGAAAATGGATCAGCCATGATTGAATTGATGAGCAAAATGGATTAATTCTACTCCTATTTTTTATGATAAGATGTTGAATAGTTCGGCAGCCCCTGAGGAAACAATAACACAGAAAATGTTAACAGTTCATCTTTAGTTTTCTTTGCAAACCTTTTCGTTAATTTAAAACCAGCACATCGGGCATGGGTAAATATGAGTTCTGGACCAGAGGCCAAGCTTGCCTTAACGCATGAAGAGTTATTTAACTCACTCCAGCACAAAGCAGGCAGCCACAACACCACGAGCAACATTTCTAGAGGAGATTACTTGGCTGAATGTAAAGGCCAACTGAACTTAGTTATGACTGTGTGGGCAGAACACTCGCTCACCATTTCATTGTTAGTCATTTCCTAGGGCAGGCTGTTGCTCCCCAAGCTACGGGGAGCTTGGGGAGCACCAAGAATCACCAAGAATCATTCTATCATTCCCGGGAAATGGAATTTGCTGGCAGATTCAACATTTATTGTCCATCCCTAAAGGGGCTGTCCCACTTACGCAACCTTTTCGGAGACTGCCAGCACCCGTCATAGGTTGTTACAGGTCGCCGAAAAGGCCTGCCCCAACTAACTCTTCTGGCAGCTCATCCCATAGTGATGGAGTCTAACCGTACGGAAAAACTAGTCCATGTCAACAAACATTCCCCATCTCCGCTAGTCCCATTTGCCCATGTCTGGCCCATATCCTGCCAAACCTTTTATATGTATGTACCTGCCCAAGTGTCTTTCAAATGTTGCTATACCCACCCCCCTTTGTGTGAAGAGTTGCCCGTCAGATTCCTGTTCATTTCCCCCCTCTCACCTTAAAGGTTTACCCTCTAGTCCATGATTCTTCAACCCCAAGGGAGACTGTGTGTATTCACCGTATCTGTACACCTCGCCATCTTATACACCTCTACATAATCATGCTCCAAGCTATCAAATCCTAGCCTGCCCGGCTCTTCCTATCTGAAAAAGTTGTGCAGTGGAACTGCAGGTGCTGGGTTACCCCATACCATATAACCTCATAACATTTACAGGCCGGAAACAGGCCATCTCGGCCCTACAAGTCCGTGCCGAACAATTTTTTTTTCCCTTAGTCCCACCTGCCTGCACTCATACCATAACCCTTCATTCCCTTCTCATCCCATATGCCTATCCAATCTATTTTTAAATGATACCAACGAACCTGCCTCCAACCACTTCCACTGGAAGCTCATTCCACACCGCTACCACTCTCTGAGTAAAGAAGTTCCCCCTCATGTTACCTCTAAACTTCTGTCCCTTAATTCTGAAGTCATGTCCTCTTGTTTGAATCTTCCCTATTCTCAAAGGGAAAAGCTTGTCCACATCAACTCTGTCTATCCCTCTCATCATTTTAAAGACCTCTATCAAGTCCCCCCTTAACCTTCTGCGCTCCAGAGAATAAAGACCTAACTTATTCACCCTATCTCTGTAACTTAGTTGTTGAAACCCAGGCAACATTCTAGTAAATCTCCTCTGTACTCTCTCTATTTTGTTGACATCCTTCCTATAATTTGGCGACCAAAATTGTACCCCATACTCCAGATTTGGTCTCACCAATGCCTTGTACAATTTACGCCAAAGGAGACAAAACGCTGGAGCAACTCAGCGTTGTCAGGCAGCATCTCTGGAGACCATGGATAGGTGACAGATCGGGACTGAAGAAGGGTCCCAACCCATGTCCTCCAGAGATGTTGCCTGAGCCACTGAGTTACTCCAGCACTTTGTGTCCCCTCCATATTTGTATTTGTGAAAGTGTGGTGTTTTTATTCCACTTTAGACTACTGGAGTGAGAGTGACCAAGAGGATGTGAACGACTCCTTGACGGTGAAGGCAGAAGGCCCATCAGCCGTGTGTGACACGTACCCCCGAACCCCATCAGTAAGTCTCAGACTGCAGTGCCCTTCATTAATAGCAGCAATAGTCTTGCACACTCACATAGTGTTCAGCCACTCAGCACGGGAATGGCCACATGGATTAGTCTTGGACTCGGGGTGTGACTGCCCCGTTTTCTGGCAGATAGGGGTGTCAGGCAAAGGTTTGATACGTTGAAAGCAGAACGATAACCTTTCATTAATAGGTGGTCAATAATGCTGGAGTAACTCAGCGGGACCCGAAACGTTGCCTCCATAGATGCTGCCTCACCCGCTGAGTTTTTCCAACATTTTTGTCTACCTTCGATTTTTCCAGCATCTGCAGTTCCTTCTTCAACGATTCATTAATATGTGTGGATAACTGCAAATGAAGGAGCGGGGGGGGAGGGGGGGGGGCCACGCTCTCGTAAATGGACGTAGAGTTAATATTTGGATTTGGATGGAAACAGGCCCTTCAGCCCACCGAGTCCACGCTGATCATTGATCACCCAGTTGACACTAGTTCTGCGTTATCCCACTTTCTCATCCACTCCCTGCACATTAGGGACAATTTACAGAGGGCCGATTAAACTACAAACCCGCACGTCTTTGGGATGTGGGAGGAAGCCGGAGTACCCGGAGGAAACCCACGTGGTCACAGAGGGAACGTGCAAACTCCACCCAGACCTCACCCGGGTCCCTGGCACTGTGCGGCAGCGACTCTACCAGTTGCACCACTGTGCCGGCCTTCTTTAGAAACACGGACAGGTGAGACTGGTGTAGATGGGGAATCTTGGCTGGCGTGGGCAAGTTGGGCCGAAGGGCTTCTGTCCCTGCTGTGTGACCCCCATGATCATTACTCTACATCGCTTCGCCCAACACCTCCGCACAGCTCGCATTAACCAGCCCGATCTCACGGTGGCTCAGCACTTCAACTCCCCCTCCCATTCCGAATCCAACCTTTCTGTCCTGGGCCTCCTCCACGGCCAGAGTGAGGCCCACTGCAAATTGGAGGAGCAGCACCTCATACTTCGCTTGGGTAGCTCTCACCCCAGTGGTATGAACATTGACTTCTCCAATTTCAGGTAGTCCCCGCTTTCTCCCTCCTTCCCCTCCCCTTCCCAGCTCTCCCACAGCTCACTGTCTCTGCCTCTTCCTTTCTTCCCGCCCCACCCCCACATCAGTCTGAAGAAGGGTCTCGACCCGAAACATCACCTATTCCTTCACTCCATTGATGCTGCCTCACCCGCTGAGTTTCTCCAGCATTTTGTTCTACCTACGAAATGGAGGTGAGATTAGGATTATTGTCATTGTTATGTTTGGCGGTAACCGCATCTGCCTACTTCCCTACAGGTGAATTCTTCCAGTCCCTTTCCTGAGCCGAAGCACGGGCGCCACTTCTCGAGCGAGTCCACGTACTCGCACTCGTCCGCGGAGGACTCGCGGCACGAGGCGTCGGGGAGCACGCACTCGTCCGGCTGCCGGTCCTCGTACAGGGAGCGGCGATCGTGGCAGGACCTGATCGAGACGCCACTCACCAGCTCGGGCCTACACTTCCTGCAGACCGTCCCGCTGGAGATGGAGTACGTCCCGGGCCGCACGGGGCCCATGTCGCCCGAGAGGAGGCGGCAGGCCACGCTGCCCGTCCAGAGGCACCACCACCACGACCGCGACGGGCCCTTCCCGCTGGTGGAGTGCGAGCGGGGGCACAACACTCACGCTAGAGTCTGCAAGCAGCGCAGCCAAAGTCTACCGAGGAACCGCGAGGCCAGGATCAAAGCGCACGTGCTGCCTCCCGGGTTGGCCGAGGAGAGGTCGGAGGATGACGAGATTCAGGGCATCAAGCAAAATGGCGGCGGCGGCAGCAGCAGCAGCAGCAGCAGGCAAGGTCAGTGCTGGCTACATCCCTCTGTGTGTGTACACCGCCCTCAGTGAGTGATTGGGCAGCACTCAGTGTGACTGCCGGTCCACTTCATTTGTCCTCTCGCATTTCACATTCTCTGTACATCACAAAAGGCTTCATAGCCAACAACATTGGTCTTGTACCAAACAGCAAGCTGCTGGGAGAACTGACCTGGAGGCAGACAGGGTGGTCAAACTTTGAGAGCTGAGAATGAGCAGGGAGCTGAGGGCAAGTAAGGATTTCATTGTTCTGGTTCAGGACATCTGGCAATAAAACACCCTTGATTACTGAGTGCCATAGGTTCATAAACTACAGCTGCAGAATTAGGCCATTCGGCCCATCAAGTCTACTCCACCATCCAATCATGGATGATCTATCTCTCCCTCTCAACCCCATTCTCCTGCCTTCTCCCCATAACCCCTGACACCTGTACTAATCATAAATCTGTCAATCTGGGCCTGGTAAAATATTCATTGGCATCTGTGAGGCAATGTAGAGGAGGCCGCATGGAGAGGACCAAATGCAACATACAAGGTTGGAGGAGGAGCATCTCTGTCATAGAAACATAGAAAATAGGTGCAGGAGGAGGCCATTCGGCCCTTCATTGCCATCACCCGCCATTCATTGTGATGGGTGTACCAGGATGGGTTGTTTGGGTCGGCCACATTGGGAATATTGCCTGCAGTTCTGGTCGCCCCATTACAGCAAAGATTTGGAGACTTGAAAAATGGTGTAGAGGAGGGTTTCCAGAATACTGCATGGATTAAAGTTCAAAGTAACATTAGCATGGTTCAAAATAACATTAGCAAATGTGCAGATGACACAAAGCAGTGTGAACTGTGAGGATGAAGCTATGAGAATGCAGGGTGACTTGGACAGGTGGGGGGAGTCCAGAACCAGGGGCCACAGTTTAAGAATAAGGAGTAAGCCATTTAGAACGGAGACGAGGAAACACTTTTTCTCACAGAGAGGGGTGAGTCTGTGGAATTCTCTGCCTCAGAGGGCGGTGGAGGCCGGTTCACTGGATGCTTTCAAGAGAGAGCTAGATTGGGCACTTAAAAATAGCAGAGTCAGGGGATATGGGGAGAAGGCAGGAACGGGGTACAGATTGGGGATGATCAGCCATGATCACATTGAATGGCGGTGCTGGCTCGAAGGGCCAAATGGCCTACTCCTGCACCTGTTGTCTATTGTCTATTAGAGGGCATTGGCAGCAGGACAGACTTGGATTGTTTCTTCTGGAACACAGGAGGTTGAGGGGAGACCGGATAGAAGTATATAAAGTTATGAGAAGCATAGATAGAGTGGACAGCCGACCTGGATGTAATGTCACTTTAAGGGATCAATGTACCGGTACACCTTGATCCCTCTCCTCTGCAACACCCCCCTACCATTTAGTTGAGTTTAGTTAATTGTCACGTGATACAGTGGTGCAGTGTAAGGCTTTTGTTGTGTGCTAACTAAACAATGGAAGGACAATACATGTTTACAATCGAGCCATCCACAGATATATGATAAGGGAATAACATGAATAATGTCTAGTGCTGGTTTAAACTGAAAATAGACACAAAGAGCTGGAGTAATTCAGTAGGTCAGGCAGCATCTCTGGAGAAAAGGAATTGGTGTGTTTCGGATCAAGACCCTTCTTCAAACTGCGAGTTAGGGGAAAGGGAAATGAGAGATATAGATGGTGATGTAGAGAGATATAGAACAAATGAATGAAAGCTATGCAAAAAAGTAATGATGATAAAGGAATCAGACTATTGTTAGCTGTGGATAGACACAAAAAGCTGGAATAACAGCGGGTCAGGCAGCATCTCCGGAGAGAAGGAATGGGTGACGTTTCAGGTCGAAACCCTTCTTAAGACTAAAGTCGAAAGTGTGAAGAAGGGTCTTGACCTAAATCATCACCCATACCTTGTCTCCAGAGATGCTGCCCGTCCCGTTGAGTTACTCCAGCATTTTGTGTCTATCTTCGGTTTAAACCAGCATCTGCAGTTCCTTCCTACACATTGTTAGCTGTGAGCTAGGTGAAAATGAGTTACAGAAAATGAGACTCAACAAGACGACTTTGAAGCTGGTACGAACTGGGTGGGGGAGGGATGGAGAGAGAGGGGATACTTGATGTTAGAGAAATCAATATTCATACCGCTGGGTTGCAAGCTGCCCAAGCGTACTCAGTGCCCTGACTGGTGAACGCCAACGTACCAAAGCCTCTCGACCACTGGTGTTGAACTTTACCACTACTTGGTGTTTGATCCATTACATCACGTGTGTGTGAGAGAGAGAGAGAGAGAGAACTTGACTGAATGACCCTGGAGCAGTAATTCCATACCAACAAATATCGCCAGATTACCGTTTAAAGAAAAAGAAACAGTGCATGCAAATGATGTTGCAGTTTAATGAATCAGCCACTGGAGGAGTGAGTGTTGCCTCTCTTACTTTAAAAATCCCCTGTTCCCTGTTTCAGGCCGATCTCCAAGGCCACAGTCACATGACATAAATAATGTAATCCCCGCGAGATTACATTGCTTATGTCTGAAAACAGTGGAAACAGCTCAAGAGTGGAGAATTTGTAAGGTAAGAGGAGGCAGAGACCAAGTTGGTGATTTTTAAAATATGTTTGTTTGGTGTTCCTCGTTTGTTTTTATTGTAATCATAAAATATATAGCTTTAGACACCCTGTCGGTTCTTTTCACGTGTTACATAAACTTACGCTGCACACTTCTATAATCATCTCATCCCGAGAGGAGGAGAGAGGGTAGACAGCCTGAACCTTTCTCCCAGGATGGAAAAAAACCCCAAATACTAGAGGGCATAGCTTTAAGGTGAGAGGGGCAAAGGGGAATCGAGAACCAGAGGACGCAGGCTTAAGGTGATGAGGGGAAGATTTAATCGGAACTTTTTCACACAAAGGGTGGTGGTCGTATGGAACGAGTTACCGGAGGCGGCAGTTGAGGCAGGGACTATCGCTATTTTTAAGAAACGTTTAGACAGGTACATGGATAGAACAGGTTTAGAGGGCTATGGGGCCAAACACGGGCAGGTGGGTCGAGTATAGATGGGATATCTTGGCCGTTGTGGGCAGGTTGGGCTGAAGGGCCTGTTTCCTTCATAGAAAACTCTACAACTCTATGAAATGTGTGGGGCATGTTTTTCACGCAGATGGTGGTGGGTGCCTGGAGCGTGCTGCCGGGGGGTGGTGGTGGAAACAGATACGATATTGGCATTGAAGAGGCTTTTGGGTAGGCACATGGATATACATAGATACATAGAAAATAGGTGCAGGAGTAGGCCATTCGGCCCTTCGAGCCTGCGCCGCCATTCAATATATTCATGGCTGATCATCCAACTCAGTATCCCGTACCTGCCTTCTCTCCATACCCCCTGATCCCTTTAGCCACAAGGGCCACATCTAACTCCCTCTTAAATATAGCCCATGAACTGTGGCCTCAACTATCCTTTGTGGCAGAGAGTTCCACAGATTCACCACTCTCTGTGTGAAAAATGTTTTTCTCATCTCGGTCTTAAAGGATTTCCCCTTTATCCTTAAGCTGTGACCCCTAGATCTTGTTTAATACAGGGAATTGATGGATATGGCAGACAAGAGTTAATCTTGGCTTCATGTTCGGCACGGACATTGTGGGCCGAAGGGCCTGTTCTTTTACAGTACGGTTGTAAGTGCTAAGTTCTATCTCCAATTAAGTTGCAAAGATATCTTGTATGATCTGTAAATAGAAACACCTACAATTCCTTGAATAGTTTTAATCAGAGATCCAGCCAGGATATCCTGCATATCAGGGGAGGGCTAGGGTGAATATACAAACTTGTTTTACCCAGTGGGGGAATCAAGAACTAGAGGAAATAGGTTTAAATTGAGGGGGGAAAGATTTAATAGGAATCTGAGGGGCAACTTTTCACACAGATGGCGGAACGAGCTGCCCTGGTGAGGAGGTAATTGAGGCGGGTATTTTAACATTTAAAAGACATTTGGACGGGTACATGGATAGGAAAGTTTAGAGGGATTTGGGCCAAACGTAGGCAGGTGGGATTAACATTGATGAAGCATCTTGGTTGGTATGGGCAAGTTGAGCTAAAGGACCTGTTTCTGTGCTGTATGACTCTAGGACTCTGTCCAACAATAATATTTATACACATAAAAATCATTCTCATTTGTATTTGTGACCTTGCAAACTGTGGGAGGAATGACATGTTAAAATGTATCCGTTAACTTTGAGACTGATGAATCCATGGGTGTTACAATAATTACAACCACGATGACGTGTGTTGGCCACTCGATGGCTTCCCATGCTGTCAGTCTCTGAACACATTAATATTTATTTTAAGAAAGTAATTCCACGCAAAACATCTCAGTCAGTGCACAGGGCTTGGCTGTCTAAAGAGTGTGTATTCTGTTTTAATGGATGTTTTTCCCTATGTCTCTCTGCAAACAGAACTCTGTTGACAAATGTAAATTTCGATGGTTTTTGTAACTTTAGTTCCAATATTGAGATTAGTCCCCCAGATCTTGTTTAATCAAAGCAGGTTAGCAAACACGTTTTTAAATGTTTCATATCATTATACTATTAAGGTATACATTTGTATTTCAGTTTTACAGAGCTTAATTCTGTTATAAATCCATGAATAATGAATCATGTTTTTATATGAACTGCTCTTCAAGTGATGGCTTCCTCATTTTGGATTATACCATGAATTAGTTTAGTTTAGAGATGCAGCATGGACATGAGCCCTTTGCCCCACAAAGTCCACGTCCGCCATCACTCACCCGTTTACACTAGTTCTATGTTATCCTGCTCTCTCATCCTCTCCCTAAACACCAGGGGAAATTTACAGAGGGCCATTTAACCTACAAACCGGCAGTTGTGAGTCTGTGGAATTCTCTGCCACAGGAGGCAGTGGAGGCCAATTCACTGGATGTTTTCAAGAGAGCTCTTAGGGCTAACAGAATCAAGTGATATGGGGAGAAATCAGGAATGGGGTACTGATTTTGGATGATCAGCCAGGATCATATTGAATGGCGGTGCTGGCTCAATGGGCCGGATGGCCAACTCCTGCACCTATTTTCTATGTTTCTCCAGCGATGCTGCCTGACTGGCTGAGTTACTCTAGCACCTTGTGTCTTATTTCAGGCTGTGTGTTGGTGTGTAATTGACTTAGTTGGTGTGCACCCTAAGATTCCAACAGCGCCGTTCTTTCTCTGCAGAAAGTGCAACAGAGACAAGAAGATCTACAGACGGTTTGCAGGAGCTGTACAGATCCTTGGAGCAGGCGAGTCTTTCAGCAATCGGAGAGCAACGCCCTTCGACCAAACAAGAGTTCCGAAGGTCATTTATAAAAAGATGCAATGATCCAGTTGTCAATGAAAAATTACACCACATTCGGGCATTGAAGAGTACAATTAAGGTGAGAAGCATGTGCCTTGCTGGCTTCCGAGTTACAAAGCCCTGGCTAATCTGATGCCCACTATTTGAGTACATTTTTGAATCACTCTGCAATTCAAATGTGATCACATTTTTTCTCGTTGGAGAAATATCTAGAGAATAAATTGATTCTCAGCATGACAGTATAAGTTCAAGATACAAAGGGTTAAATCAGGAAGTAATGAGCAGAGGTTGCATTAAGTGTGGATTTGAAGCGGTTAATATTAAGATTCTCTCTTTAGACTTTCGAGATAAAGAGTGAAAACAGGCCCTTCAATCCACACCAACCAGCGGTCACCCGTACACTAGCACCATCTTACACACTAGGGACAATTTACAATTTTACCGAAGCTAATTTACCTACAATAGACAATAGACAATAGGTGCAGGAGAAGGCAGGAACGGGGTACTGATTGTGATTCGAGCCATTGAATGGCGGTGCTGGCTCGAAGGGCCGAATGGCCCTTCGAGCCAGCACCGCCATTCAATGTGATCATGACTGATCATCCACAATCAGTAACCCGTTCCTGCCTTCTCCCCATATCCCCTGACTCCGCTATTTTTAAGAGCCCTATCTAGCTCTCTCTTGAAAGCATCCATAGAAGCTGCCTCCATCGCCCTCTGATGCAGAGTAATTCCACAGACTCACCACTCTCTGTGAGAAAAAGTGTCTCAACATCTCCGTTCTAAATGACTTACTCCTTATTCTTAAACTGTGGCCCCTGGTTCTGGACTCCCCCAACATCGGGAACATGTTTCCTGCCTCTAGTGTGTCCAAACCCTTAACAATCTTATACAAACCTGGATGTCTTTGGAGTGTGGGAATAAACGGGAGTACCTGGAGAAAACCCACGCAGCTATTGGGGAGAACGTGCAAACTCCGTACAGACAGCGCGCGTAGTCAGGATCGAACCCGGATCTCTGGCGCTGTGAGGCAGCAACTCTACCGCTGTGCCGCCCGCTTTCATGGGGGAATCAAAATTAAGAGGACATGTTAACAATATTAGAACTGTATCATTAAGGAAGGGAATCGAGAAACATTATTTTTACACCCTCTCCAATGTGAATCTAGAGCCCTATTCCCCACCACCAGAAGGAATTAGATACTGGAAGACAATTAGAATATTCAAAGTGAGGATATGTAAATAAGATGCAGATTAGGCATGAACATGAGCAACATAAACCCAAATTATTGGTGCAGTAATTGTACTTTATTGTTAATAATGTGGTGAAATAAGGTGGTTAAAACTGCTCAATAGAAAGAGGACCTTCATTTGATTGTGTGTAAAATTATTTAATCTCTGTTGATTTTAACACCCTTAAATGTCCATGGTAAAAGGGAGCAATCACCAATTTTATAATTTGTTAAAATGTGTTTGTTTGGTGTTGCTCTTTTAATCTTATTGTAATCTTAAAAGATGCAGATTGAGACACTCTATTCGATCATTTTTCTTGTATGTAGACTCGCTCTGCACACTTTTATAAACATCTCCAATGTAGATAATTATATTGTAAAGATATCTTGTACGACTTGTAAATTAAAACACTCAGAATATCCTGAAGAGCTTAATCAACGGTCCAGCCAGGATATCCTTGATATCGTGTGGGGAATAGATAGGGTGAAGGCACAGAGTCTTTATACAGCATAGAGAAATCACGGGGACTCTTTTATGCAGTGTAGGGGAACCAGAGGATATGGGCTTAAGGTGAAAGGGGTGAGAAGTTTCCAATATGAGCCATTTTGAATTCACCTGGTGATCCAGCAAACATCCAATTCTCCCATCACTAACCCCCAGCAGTTAATCCAGATCCATCCTGAATCCTCTTCATTTAGTCAACGAACACAAAGAATGGCCTTCAGAATTGACCCGAGGAACAAAATCTCCAAGGAGGAAAATAGTGGAGTGAGAAACAAAAGAGATGACGGGCGTTTCTGTAAAAATACAAAAAAGGAAAAGGCCAGCCTCTACCCCACTGCGGACATTGGACTTTGTCCATGGAACCTACTTGCTGCAATACTGTACCCTGCACTCTGTATCTTCCCCTTTGCTCTATCTACTGCACTTCAGTTTGAACTGATTTATCTATGTGTGGTATATCTGATATAGCACTCAAAACAAAGCTTTCCCCTGTACTTTAATACAGGTGACAATAATAAATCTGAATTTAAACCGTATATTAGAACAATGTCATCAAGGAGTGAAATCTACCAGTATTTATTTTTACACAGTGCGTCAGGGAAATTTAGAAAGTAGAAACAAAAAATAAACAAAGAATTCCGTGGAATTAATTGCCACAGACGCCTGCGGAGGCCAAGTCATTGGGTATTTTTAAGGAGCAGATTGACAGATACTTGATTAGTAAGGTTGTGGGGAGAAAGCAGGAGAATAGGGTAGAGGGGGAAAGATTGATCAGCCATGAGTCAATGGCAGAGTAGATCTAATGGGCCGAATGGCCAAATTCTGTTCCTATAGCTTATGAACATGATGGGTGTTTCTATACTAAAAGGAAAAGGCTGGTCCTTAAGCAGCTTCCCTTCCAGACTGAGATGAAAGCAACTGGGATTATCAAATATAAATGGGAAGTTAAGCAAATAATCCATTTCTCAATGTGCTCAAAGAAATTAGCTTTGGTTTGAAGAAACTAGTATTGGAGAAATTGATGGGATTGAAATGTCTTCGACCAGAGAGTGGTGCATCTTTGGGAGTCCGTTGTAGCTTAGTCTCTGACAGAGGTCAGAGGTCAATAGATTTTGACATATTAAGGAACTCATTAGATACGGGGATGTGCAGGAGAGTGGCAGTGAGGTAAACAGCCAACCAGGATCTTTTTGAAAGGCAGAGGAAGAATGAGAGACCAGAAGGGTCCATTCCAAAATAAAACCTTACAGGAGTATATAAAATCACGAGGGGCATGGATAAAGTGAACAGTCATTCCATTTTCCCTAGGGTAGAGAAGTCAAAAAGGCATAGTTTTAAGGTTAGTGGGGAAAGATTCAAAGGGACCTGAGAGGCAACTTTTCACACGGTGGGTGTATGGAACAAGCTGCCATAGGAGGTAGTTGAGGCAGGTACTATAACACCATTTAAAAGACACTTTGACAGGTACACAGTTAGGAAACGTTTGATGGGCCAAGTGAAGGTACGTCGCCTGTTTGACAATGTGGATGCCAGTTTGTGTGCTGCGCCTCTCTATGAACAGAATCATTTAAAATAATTTCCTGGAAGGCAGCAGTGAGTTTTCACAAGAATCTGAAAATTCTGCCCAACATTACTGAGACTGCTTTTTAGAATTCCAGAATAGTTGACTAACAGAATTGAAATTCCACATCTGCTGCAATGAGATTGGAAATCAAGTCTTCAGCCAAGACATTAAGTCTTGCTCTTGGCCAACCCAGTACTTTCCCTCACAGAGGCTTCCCAACACAGCTTGCACATGCAGTGGTCAATGCACTTACCAACAAAGGCACAGTGGGGTGGTCAGCATTGCACCTGCAAAGGCAATGAGCGAGTATCATGGTTATACTAAATGGAAACAAGCCCGTCAGCCCAACATCCATGCCAACCAAGATCTGAGCTGGTCCCATTTGCTTGCGTTTGGCCCATACCTCTCTAAATCCATGTACCTGTCCAAGTGTCTTTCAAATGTTATTGTAACTGCTTCAACTACCTCCTCTGGCTGCTCATCCTTATACCCACCAAGTTGCCGCTCAGGTTCCTATTAAATCTTGCCCCTCTCACCTTAAACAAATGTCGACTTGCTTTTGATTTCCCACCACTGGGTAAAAGACTGAGCTCCTCCGTAGCAGGACTGAGATGACGGGGTGCATTTGTGCCATAACATTGAGTCTGCACACCCCCTCTCTCCACTGCCCACCTCCAGCATCTTGGGAGTCAGTTCAATGAACTTTTGCACTCAATGTTATGCTTTAGATTTGAGTCACCCATGAACCCTCGGTGAGGTTATTTGCATGCACACTAAAATGATACGCACTCCTGTCAGCAAGAGACACATCGCTCTCCCTCCATTTGTCTATTTCGGTCTTGAGGGCTATTGAGTCAAACAGCACGGAAACAGATCCTTCGGCCCAGCTTGCCTACGACCATCTACACTAGTCCCACCTGCCCACGTTTGGCCCACATCCCTCTAAACCTTTCCTATCCTTTGTCTTTGTGCAGTGGGTAGAATGCATTGAATGAGGAGAATGCTTTGCTCAACAGAGGCACCTGGTGTCCGTACAAAGCCGAACACTTAAAGGCAGACAATGGTAGATGAAAAATAACATCATCAATTTATCCAGCTTATTTCTTAGTCACATAAAAATCTTTCCATTGCATGATCCTGGGAGAGTTAATGAGTTTCATAAATTAAATATTTGGAACTATTTCCATTTTTCTGACAGGTTTCATTTTTTAAGTTAAAGTCTTTGAAAATGCATGGCATGATTTGAAAAATGAAATCAAAAGATAGATCATTTCTTTTCAATTTGGTGTGTGTGAAATGATCAGTTATATACAGTTGGTAGATCTGACCTCTGATGGGTTTGTAACCCTTTGTGGTCTTGAGATTTAACCCCTCGCCTACACGCCACCCTTGAACCAGGTCAGTATTGTCTGACAGGATGCTTCGGATCTCAGCAGCCCATCAAATAGACATGAAAGTTAACATAGTTTGTGTCATAGAGTCAAACGTGGCATACAGTACAGAACGAGACCCTTCAGCCCAACTCATCCATGATGCCTCCCATCTAAGCTAGTTCCATTTTCCTGCGTTTATCCCATATATCCCTACTTCTTTTCTATCTATGTACTGATCCAAATACATTTTATATCTTGCAATTGTACCTGTCTCAACTACTTCCCCTGGCAGCTCGTCCTATATCCACTATCCTGTGTGAAAAAGTTGCCCTTCAAGTTCCTATTAAACCTACCCCCTCTCACATTGAACCTATGCCCTCTCGGATTTGACATTTGGGCCTGGGAGAAAGGCTCCAACAGCCTACCTCTCACAGTTGTAGTTGCTTCTATCAGGTCTCCCTTCAATCTCCAGCATTCCAGAGAAAGCAATTCAAATTGGTCCAAATCTCTGCTTGTAGCCAATACCCACCAACCCAGGCAGCATGCTGGCTGCCGCAGTGGCGTAGCTGGTAGAGCTGCTGCCTCACAGCACCAGACACCACTAGATGCACAGAGTCTCTCGCCCACAGTACGTGAATCGAGGACCAGAAGACACAGATTTAAGGTGAAGGGAAAAGATTTAATAGGAATCTGAGAGGTAACTTTTTCACACAAAGGGTGGTAGGTGTATGGAACAAGCTGCCAGAGGAGGTAGTTGAGGCAGGGACCATGCAACATTTAAGAATCAGTTAGACAGGTACATGGGATAGGACAGGCTTGGAGGGATATGGACCAAACGCAGGCGTGTTGGAAAAACCTCTTTCAACAATCTTCTGCACTTGGATGATAGGTTCTGCTCCAAACGTCAATGCATTATGTTTGAGATTTGTATTTTACTTTTTAATGAATCCTTTATTAAATAATAAATGCACGTCTTCTTCTCTTTCACTAATACATATAACCTCTGTGTTCATGCATTAGGCTGGCAAGCTACTTTTAATCTAAATGATCTTGAAGTCCCTTGCAATGTGCTGCATGAACATTCTCCCCACTGCCATTAATAGAACATTTAGGTGTCTAATTCATCAATAAAAAATCTCTAATCAATCAAGTCTTTTTTCTAAAAATAGAACCAGCGGTCCAACAAAGTAATTATTCCTGACTGGGGCATATTGTTTAAACTGCAAACTTGTTCCTATCTCAATTGAACCCTGAAACAGCAGCAAAAATATATATTTCTGACTTAATCAACCAAACATAAGAAAACTTTATTGAATGCCCAAAAAGATGATCAGTCAGTATCTTTTAAATGTTGTTTTGGTACCTGCCTCAACTGGGGCGGCACAGCGGTAGAGTTCTCCCAGTTTTGCTAGCCCTTGCTGTCTCCTCCCCTTCCTTAACCCTCGAGCTCTCCTCCCATCCCCCCGCCCTCGAGCTCTCCTCCCATCCCCCCGCCCTCGGGCTCCTCCTCCTCCCTTTTTCCTTCCTTCTCCCCCCCACCCCCCATCAGTCTGAAGAAGGGTTTCGGCCCGAAACGTCGCCTATTTCCTTTCGCTCCATAGATGCTGCTGCACCCGCTGAGTTTCTCCAGCATGTTTGTGTACCTTCGATCTTCCAGCATCTGCAGTTCCTTCTTGAACACAGTGGTAGAGTTGTTGCCTCACAGCCCCAGAGACCCAGGTTCGATCCTGACTATGGGTGCTGTCTGTACGGAATTTGTGCGTTCTCCCTGTGATCACGTGGGTTTTCCCTGGGTGCTCCGATTTCCTCTCACATTCCAAAGACGTACAGGTTTGTGAGTTAATTGGCTTCTGTAAATTGCCCCTCGTGTGTAAGATGTGAAACTGGGTTAACATAGAACTAGTGAACAGGTGTTCATTAGCCAGTACAGACTCAGTGGGACGAAGGGCCTGTTTCCACTCTGTATCTCTAAACTAACCTACCTACTCTGGCAACTCGTTTCATATATCCACCAACACCTGAGTGATAACGTTGCCCCTCAGGTTCCTATTAAATCTTTCCACTCTCACTTTAAACCTATGTCCTCTGGTTCCCCAACCCTCAGTAAAATACTCTGTGCATTTACCTTATCAATTCCAACTGGCGGAATTTTGCTCTTAATTCAGTACATGCCGACTTTCTTACAGAGCCACATTGAACACCTTAAGAAATGTAACCAAGAGTTTGGTAATGTCAGGAATTACTCTTTACTCAAAAGCCAATGGAAATCAATGGATCACTGCTCCCAACAAGATTTTTCAGCCTTAGCCAGTAGAACATTTCGGCTAAGTTTGGCGACCTCTTTGCAGTGTAAGGACATTAAGGATCAGGTAGTCAAGGAGGATAAGGATTTTGCACTATATCATGCACTTTATCTTACACTAAACGTTATTCCCTTTATCCTGTATCCAGACACGGTGGACAGATCGATTGTAATCATGTATAATCTTTCCGCTGAGTGGATAGCATGCATCAAAAGCTTTTCATTGTATCTTGGTACGCATGACAATCAACTAAACTGAATTAAAACTAAATGAACAGAGCACACAGTTGCTACTTACTGTATATACCTACATTCATACGAGTGTAACAAAAGGGTTGGACAGTAACAGCGGTCTTAGCAATCTTGTCCATTGAGTCGAGTCTTATGAAAAATGGAAGAATTTTGCATTGCTCACTTTAATCTATTTACTTATTCAGGCAAAAGAAGGAGACCTGGTGATAATCAACCAGGTTCTCGAAGATCCCTACATGACATCCAAACAATTTCGAGAGTGGAAGTGGCTGAATCACGAGTTTTTCCTGGACATTTGTGGATACAGTCCTGTGATGAAGCCACAGAATGGTGCATCTGAACTGCTCTCGCCAGCACCTCTCTTGACTCATACGCACTCGTTCATCGAAACCCATGTGTGAATCAATTTTTAACGGGAGCACACAGCCCAGCAGACAGCAGCATCTCACCGTGCTAACACATGGTTAGCATCCGCGTTTGTATATTTGTACATAATGTATTCAGCAGTATTCTTGTACATAGATCAGATAACACCAATAGTGTCACAGGATGCCTAATATGTGCATGAGATAACGTCTGTATTCTGTTTCTTCCAAAATTTTATTTGTTTCTGTTGGTCGACACAGTGTGCTTTCAAACTTGCATCTGAAAGGGTGAACAATAGAACTCATAAAAGTTATAAGTATACACATATGTTGTACTAAAATAAAACCAAGCTTTTAGTCAACAGCATCTACACGTTCCAAAGTTTTATACTGACACAACTCAACCCATCTTAATAAATAACACTGGTGAAAAGTGGTTGATAACAATCTCTGAACCAGAGGGGAATGTCTTAATCTACTCACAGTTTTAGATGAACATTTGTTTTTATGTAAGCATTGAACATACAAATTGCTGAATGTATGTAAAGTATGTAAAGTTTTGCTAGTATAACACTGAATGAACAAGAGTAATTTTTGATGTCCCTTTGAAAACAACCAGCTTTTATTAAAACTATAGCTAAAAGCTGTATATGAAAATGACTAAAAATATCTAAGTATTAAGATTTATATATGACTCCCTGCTCACAATTTTTTATACAGTTGCTTGTCAAAAACAAATTGACTCAAAACGTATATGCTTGGGCCCAGAGTCTAAAAGGTGAGCTGTGGATACATCCATGGTAGAATCTAGCCTTCAGTTTTGTACCATTGTCAATGGTGAACTGGCAGGGAGGGGTTGGCTCTGGGTCTTAGGGTAAAGATTCTAATTATATGCAGGTAGACAGAAGACTTGTTAGATCACACCGTACCTTTAAAAAAAGACACAAATAGTAAGACTTATCTGAACACATTATTGTGTTGTCTTTATTGCTTGCACTTTACTTGCGCCATTAACTGTAGGCTGAGGAGAAGGAGTGTACTGAAACTGTGATAATCATCATTTGGATCACTTAATGTCGACAGAATTCCTTATTAGTGTTCGAAGACCTCATTGAGTCTTTTTTTTTCATCCATGCCAATTTGAGAATGTAATTCAGTCTGTTTTTAATTTGAAGTCGATGGAAAACACATCAGTTACTGACGGGCATTGAACTCACTTGTTTATGTAGTGATGACAAGTAGGTTATTTGGCAACTGTAGCTTTTCACTGTACGTTTCCACTGTGTCTATACCTCATAATACGTACAACCATGTATGAGTTGTAAGTTGCACTGCAACAATAAAATCAAACATTTTACTTTTGCAATGCTATGGTTAAATATTAACAGGTGTTTTGTGCATCATTGAAAGGAACAGTTATTCTTCATAATTTAAAGTTAGTCTTTTTAAACAGTTGTAAACTTGAGTTGTAAAACTTCTGACTTCATTAAATTAAACTCGCTGTGATACAGTATCTTCTTTGACTGTCTTCATCCGGTTCCCTTGAAGAGATGAGATGTGTTTTGATCTGCCTTGCGCAAAAGCCTTTCATGATTGTGATAGAGACACAAGGAACTGCAGATGCTGCTTTACAAAAAAAGATACAAAGTGCCAGAGTAACTCAGTGGGTCAGACAACATCTCTGAAGAACATGCATTGGTAACATTTCAAGTTCAAGTTCAAGTGAGTTTATTGGCATTGGTAACATTTCAAGTTCAAGTGAGTTTATTGGCATTGGTAACATTTCGGGTCGAGACCCTTCTTCAGACCAGTGTTTGCAAAAATGAGCCTGAAGAAGGGTCCCAAACCAAAACGTTACCAATCCATGTTCTTCAAAGATGTTGCCTGCCCCGTTACTCCAGCATTTTGTGTCTTTTTTTTAATGATTACAATCGAGACAGATTGGTATAAACAACTCCTGATTCAGTGATGTTGTGTTCCAATCTTTCTAAAACCAGGGAGCAATGAAGTGAAATGGCCACTGATAAAATTCAATGATCAAAGTAGGTATGTATACTAAGAACAAGAGGAGACGTGCAGATTGGGTAAGATGCCTTAAGTTTGGATGAAGATTATGTGGAACTTAAGCACTGACCTAGACAGGGCCAAATGACTTCAGTTCTATGTGATCCTTGCTATGTGTCTAGTGACAGTATGGAGATTGAATGGAATTGGTTGCATGTTCTCGAGTCATACAATATGGAGACAGACCCTTTGGTCCAACTCATCCATGCTGACCCAAACGCCCCATCTAAGCTAGTCCTGTTTGCCTGTGTTTGGCCAATATCCTTCCAAACCTTTCCTATCCATCTACCTGTCCAAGTGTCTTATAAATGCTATCAGAGCACCTGCCTCAACTACCACCTCTGGCAGCTCGTACCATGTATCCACCACCCTCTGAGAGAAAGTATGTGTCCTGGAACAAAATGGACATTGTGTTACATTTGGTTACATGTACCCAGACAGTATGGAGGTAATGTTATTATTGAATGTGTCCTGTGATAGTGAGGAGTCCACATGGACATTTTGTCAATCCCCAGTTTGCATCAGTTGGGTCACATTGTAGCATTATTCTTTGGGTTTTATTTTATTTGGCAGGTTAACCTTGTTACATATGGACAAGATCAGAATGTTTTACTTGGAATAGAAAAACTTGATCCAATATTCATTGCACAATGGAAAGAGAAATTAACACTGCAGAATTACCTCGATCATATTTAATATGAATGATACATGCCAATGATTCTTCACAAAAAATCAAGATAAATATCTGCATAAGGTTTCTTCACTATGGATGGTATTCCTTCATTGAATTTGATAGAATCTACGTTTAATAAACAGTCGTCAAAATAAGCAGATTATTTTTTATTATTTTCTAGTCTAGTAATGGAAGCATAATGCCGTCTCTTTTGTGTAGGATGGAACTGCAGATGCTGGTTTAAACCGAAGTTAGACACAAAATGCTGGACTAACTCAGCGGGTCAGGCAGCATCTTGGAGAAATGGAATAGGTGACGTTTTGGGTCAGAACCCTACGTCAGACTGAAACATCTATCATGTACTGTCTCATTTAATTACATTTGTCTTTTATCTTTTCCTTTGATTCCAGTTTTCTCACACAGAGAGTGGTGAATCTCTGGAACTCTCTGCCACAGAGGGTAGTTGAGGCCATTTCATTGGCTATATTTAAGAGGGAGTTAGATGTGGCCCTCGTGGCTAAGGGGATCAGGGGGTATGGAGAGAAGGCAGGTACAGGATACTGAGTTGGACGATCAGCCATGATCATATTGAATGGCAGTGCAGGCTCGAAGGGCCGAATGGCCTACTACTGCACCTATTTTCTATGTTTCCTGCCTTCTCCCAATGTTAACTCTGGGCATGGTGTTGTGAAGCGAGAATATGCTATAGTGCTCCAGATTACTATCAGGATTTCAAATAAACATTATAATTTTGTCACAGGGAATTGGGGTAAAATTTCAAAAGTAACTTTTTTTTTAATATTGCCTTGTTTCTTTGCTAGGATAAGGCTTTGTCATGTGTACTATTTTATAACTGCATCTTAATGATAAATAACTGGTGATCATTTTCTTTAGTACAATAATCCAGTGACTTTGATAATGTTTATACAACACCATGCCCTCAGTCACTCAAGGCGTTCCCCAAGGCTCCGTACTCGGCCCCCTCCTCTTCATCATCTACATCCTCCCCCTTGGTCAGATACTCCGCCACTTCAACCTGGACTTCCACTGTTACGCTGAAGACACCCAGATTTACCTTGGCACCAAATCCCCCCACAACCCCTCCCCCCCTCCCCCCCTCCCATATCAACTCCTGTTTGTCAGCTATAAAAACCTGGATGCAACATAATTTCCTCAAACTCAACAGCGATAAGACAGAATTCCTCCTCATAGGCTCCAAAGCCACACTCAGCAAAATCAATAACCCCACTCTCACCATCAACGGCACCACTGTCTCCCCATCTCCCCAGGCCCGCAACCTTGGCGTGATCTTTGATTCCACCCTCTCCCTTGAGCCTCACATCCGCCATGTCATTAAAACCTCCTTCTTTCATCTCCGCAACATCGCCAAACTCAGACCCTCTCTCACACCTCCCACTGCTGAAAGACTCATCCATGCCTTCATCTCCTCCCGACTGGACTACTGCAACTCACTTCTCCTTGGCATCAGCTCCACCTACATCAACCGACTACAACTGGTCCAGAACGCAGCCGCCCGACTCATCACCCACACCAAATCCTGGCATCACATCACTCCAGTCCTCAAACTTCACTGGCTTCCCATCTCCCACCGGATCACCTACAAAATCCTGATCCTCACCTACAAAGCCCTCCACCATCTGGCCCCCACATATCTCACTGACCTCCTCTCCCCCTACCAACCCTCACGGTCCCTCAGATCCACATCTGTCGGTCTCCTCTCAATCCACAAGTCCAACCTCCGCAGTTTAGGGGACAGAGCCTTCTCCAGGGCAGCTCCCAGGCTCTGGAACTCCCTCCCCCAACTGATCCACAATTCCGTGTCCCTCACCATCTTCCAGTCCCGCCTCAAGACCCATCTCTTCACCTCTGCCTAACCTTAGCCCCACGTCCCCCTCCCTTTTCATCTGTGCATTCATTGCCTTATTATTGTGTTTTGTATTGAATTCTGTCTTTACTTTGTGTACTAGTCATGTCTCTACTATTTATTTCATTCCCCTTACATGTTTTTCTTCTACCTGCTAAATTTTTGTAAGGTGTCCTTGAGACTCTTGAAAGGCGCCCATAAATAAAATTTATTATTATTATTATTATTATTATTATTATTATTATTATAATCCCGCCATTCCAGATGAATGAAACTGCATTGAATTTTATAGTTTGTGGACTGACTCTGGAAATAAATAACTGTATAAATCGTTTGATTAGCTGACTGGAAAGAGAGGTGTAATTGGCAGAAGATTTTGTGAGGTGATTCTACATCTGCTGTCTGATAGGATTGCTGTGCCAACTACCTACTTTCTGGAGCTGTCTGGTTTCATCTTCATTTTGTGGTTGGATTTTCCAACCGCTGGGAAAGCTAGCCTGGAGTTGTTGCGTTTACACCAGCCTTCCTTATGCCCCTGTCCCACATAGGAAACCTGAACGGAAACCTCTGGAGACTTTGCGCCCCACCCGACGTTTCCGTGCGGTTCCCGGAGGTTGCAGGTAGTTGCTGGAGGTTGCAGGTAGTGGAAGCAGGTTGGGAGACTGACAAAAACCTCCGGGGAAAACACGGAAACCTTGGGTGGGACGCAAAGTCTCCAGAGGTTTACGTTCAGGTTTCCTAAGTGGGACAGGGGCATTATGGTCAGCATGAGCCTGAATGAAGTTTTATAATTATGTGTGCTGTCTTGCAAAGGCAAGATCCACTCTCACCTCCACACCCACCGTCGTAAAATTGAGGGGTTATCGGCTAAGGGAGGGTGGCATCCACAAATGTATGACTGAATCCTCTCCTTTCGATTACCATTTGGGGAAGAGTATTCAGGTCAACACTCTGCAGTGTTGTCACACAGAGTTCTAAAACTTCCTTTTAAAAAGTTTGCTTGAATTTTCCTTTTTTTTTACCCTCTACACAGCTACAAACATTCAGTCTGGAATATTTTATGGAATTGGTTCAGATGAAGAGTTTGGCAATATGTTTCCTTCCCCGATCCAATGTTAAACTGTAAATAGATCTCTGGAGTAAGTTATGCAAAGGAATCTTGATGTTTTAACTCTGTGACCAATTTGTATTGACACGTGACTTTCTCTGGTTGTCCAGAAATGTTTTGGCCAAGATTGAAAATGATTGACCAAAATGTGTCATTCGCTTGATCTCATTCCACAAAAAGAGCTTCACAAAGTCAACATTTTGACCATTGTCTCAATGGTGGTATGAAATGACCTTAAATAAATGACCTCTATTGGGCTATGTGCGATACATCATGGCTTGATGCATTCCAACAGCTGAGTGGGCACTAATGTGCCACATTCCTTGGCAGATCACCAAGGAATGGAACTGACGTATATTCTAACAGCCCAGTCCTCTCAAAGCTGGAAGCCCACCCGAAACGTCACCCATTCCTTCTCTCCAGAGATGCTGCCTGTCCCGCTGAGTTACTCCAGCATTTTGTGTCAACCCTTTACCACACCTTGGTTATTTCCTTCAGGCCTTTGTGACAACTCTGCAGTATTCTGGTGCATTATGCAGTTTCTGTTGAATATCTTCAAAGAGTACACTTATAAATTGACATTCTGTAGGTTTTACTTGGTTGTTGCACAATATCCAAACAGGTGGGTGCTAAAATTAGCAGAAACAAGGAACTACGGATGCTGGTTTATAGAAAAAGATGCAAATTGCTGGAGTAACTCAGCGGGTCAGGCAGCATTTTTGGAGAACATGGATAGATCATAAGTGATAGGAGTTGAATTAGGCCATTCAGTCCCTCAAGTCGACTCTGCCATTCAATCATGGCAGATCTATCTCTCCCTCCAAACCCCTTCTCCTGCCTTCTCCCCATAACCTCTGACACCCATACTAATCAGGAATCTATCTATCTATGCTTTAAATGTATGATTGACTTGGCCTCCACAGCTTTCTGTGGAAAGAATTCCACAGATTCACCACCCTCTGACGTCCTTTTATTCTGATGCCATGACCTCTAGTCCTAGTCTCTTCCACTTGTGGAAACATCCTCTCCACATCCATTCTATCCAAGCCTTTCACTATTCAATGAGGTGCCTCCTCATTCTTCTAAACTCCAGCGCATATAGGTCCAGTGCCATCAAGCACTCATCACATGTTAACTTACTCATTCCTGGGATCATTCTTGTAAGGTAGGTGACCTTGATAGGTGATGTTTCGGGTCAGGACCCTTTTTCAGACTGACCCAACCCGAAATGTCATCGACCCATGTCCTTCAGAGATGTTGCCAGACTCACTGAGTTACTCCAGCACATTGTGTTTTAGGTGCTAACATTAGTTTGACTCCTTGATTCCCTCGTTGCCCATATCTCACTATTATTTGAGTATATTCCAATTGCCAGCACATTGCATTGAACTGAACTGCAATTCAATTGCCCCAGTTCTACATGTTTCATTTGTTCTGGTGTTTCTGTACTTCCTTGATTGTTTCATCAATGCTTACTGGTCCTCCTCTCCAATCCCAAATGCAAACATAGTCAATTGTCAGTGCAGTTCTGAACACAGGTTATTTAAGTGCATTCTTCTTCTTGTCGAGTCCACATACAAGATTAGAAGTTGTTCAGCCAGAGCTGAACACACCCTCGGCATCTGCACACAATGGTGTTTGTCTTGCGCTTCTTGTGCTTCTTGTGCGTGGTGGTGGAAAGATTGGTGGAAACAGGGCCGTGACGTGAACGCTCTTTCCTTGACCCCATTTAAGTGCATTGAAAACAGCAGGCAGCATTCAGTGAGTCATCTCAACCACAATATATTTCTGGTCTTACGGCCAACACTTTTTACTTGACATATGCAATGTTTAACCCGATTTAACAGCCATTAATGGATAGGTTTGCAGGAATGCAGGGGCAAGATATCACATGAGTTCTTGGAACAACAAAAATCTCCAATCTCCTTGACATTTTGGTGTGGCAGTCAGAAACCATGTTAGTTACATGGTGGACTTCCATATGGTAATCCTCAGACTTGTTCCCAATTATAGTTACAGGCAGAAGCCAAATAATCTGTCAAATTTTTATGTTTAAGAAGGAACTGCAGATGCTGGAAAATTGAAGGTAGACAAAAATGCTGGAGAAACTCATCGGGTAAGGCAGCATCTATGGAGCGAAGGAAATAGGCAACGTTTCGGGTCTGTAGAAGGGTTTCGAAACATTGCCTATTTCCTTCGCTCCATAGATGCTACCTCACCCGCTGAGTTTCTCAAGCATTTTTGTCTAATCTGTCAAGTTTGTTATCTTAGTTTCATTCCAGTGAAACCTTGGTACGCATCGACATCTTAAGAGATTGTTATCCCTTGTCTGATATCAGTTCTTTTCGCTTAAAGGGTCCCGACCTGAAACGTCACCTATCCATGCTCTCCTGACTCGCTGTGTTACTCCAGAACTTTGTCTTTTTTAGTGTATACATTTTTTTTCCTACTGTAAACGTCATGCACTGTTCTCAGCGGCACAAACCTTTGCCACTGAATATTGAGGACAAGAAGTAATGAGAACTGACAGGATCAGGACACTGAACAGTTATGTTCGGGCTCAGAATGGATTGGCTAGGCATTACAGGAATATTATATTACCTGTCCCACAGCAGGGGCTATAAATCTGTATGGTCCAGTCCCTAAGAGAATGCACAGGGCTATCAGGAAATATCACGTTGCATTAAGAAAGTGTGCTCAAGTCTACTATGGAAAAGAATACATTACGCTCCATCCATTCACCCACAGTCTGCTGGATTCTGGAATGCAGCCAAGTCCTGTGACTAAATACACTTTTCCATTCCACTCATCTATTTATAGTTTGGACTCATTTATCATTTTATTAAAACAAATTCCACATATACATGGCCTGCCATTTCACAGCATGGTAATAATGCATCATATTTGTCAGTTGCCATTCTGCTTTCCATAACAGTGAACCAAGGCTCTTGAGAAAATGCAAACTTTTTTTGAATGCCTTTTTACATTAAATTTAATCTCTGTCTTAATCAAAAGTACAGAACCTTCCCCTTTATTTTTGATTTGGATTTCCATTTATAAAAACTAAATGCAGAAAATTTCAATGAAAGAGGAAACTGAGAATTAAGGATCTTCAGAATTACTTACAGTAGGTTTAGAATATTTTGATGGATATGAAAAAACAAATAATAAAAGGAAAACAGAATATCCTGGATTGGATCAAAATCATTTTTGACAAGAGAACCAGCTTCAGTCCAAAGAAGGGTCCTAACCCATAACATCACCCATCCATGTTCCTCGGTAGCGGGGGCAGCGGTGAAGCCTCGCGGCGGTGGGACCTCGGCAGTGGTGAGGCCTCGCCTGTGGCGACGGTGAAGGCTCGCGGGTCGACCCGCAGTCGGCGGTCGATGAGAGCGTGGGGGAAACCACAGTGGGGAGGGGAGGGGAAGAACAATGGATGACCCGGCATGGGGTGCGGAAGACCAATGGACAATGGGGATGGAGGGGGGTGAGGGGGAGAACAATGGACAATGGAGAACCCGGAGGGGGGGGGGGGGGGGGGGGGGGGGGGGTGTGGGGGGGGGGGGGGGGGGGGGTGTGAACAAAGGAAGAGCCGGTGTACTTTGTAACTTTGTCAGCGCCGTAGATGGCCGCTACTTGCATGCCTCGTGTAAGAATCACATCTGCGCCTTCCTCCCTCGGAACATGGACCCGTTGCAGTTTGCATACCGTCCGAACAGGTCCACGGACGATGCGGTCTCCCAGGTCCCGCTCTCTCCCATCTGGACAGCCAGAAGGGGGGCTACGTGAGGATGCTGTTCATAGACTACAGTTCAGCCTTCAACACGATAGTCCCCACCAGACTGGCCGGGAAGCTACTGGAATTGGGGCTCAACACCTCCCTGTGCGCCTGGGTCCTGGACTTTCTCACCGCCAGGCCCCAGGTAGTCAAGATGGGAGGGAATACATCGAAGTCCCTCACCCTGAGCACAGGATCGCCCCAGGGTTGCGTCCTCAGCCCCCTATTGTATTCCCTGTACACACATGACTGTGTGGCTAGGTTCAGCTCCAATTCAATAATTAAGTTTGCTGATGACACTGTGGTGGTGGGCCTGATCTCAGACAATGATGAGAAGGCCTACCGGGAGGAGGTGGCTGATCTAGCACTCTGGTGCCAGGAGAACAGCCTCCTCTTGAACATCAAAAAAACGAAGGAGCTGATCATGGACTTTAGGAGGGCACATCATCCGAGGACGTACACTCCATTGAGTATAAAGGGGGATCCTGTGGATAGGGTGAACTGTTTTAAATATCTGGGAGTCCACATCTCTGAGGATATGACATGGTCATCACACGCCTCAGCACTGGTGAGTAAGGCAAGGCAGCGCCTTTACCACCTCAGGCAATTCAGGAAATTCAGAGTGTCTCCGAGGATCCTACAGTGCTTCTACGCAGCGGCGGTGGAAAGCATCTTGTCCGGGAACATTACCATCTGGTTTGGGAATTGCTCTGCCAAGGACAAGAAGGCTCTGCAGAGAGTAGTGAGTTCGGCCGAACGCACTATGGGAACTTCACTCACCCCCCTGCAGGAACTATACAAGAGGAGGTGCAACTCCAGAGCAAACAAAATCATGAGAGACCTCTTCCACCCCTGCAACGGACTGTTCCAGCTGCTACGGTCAGGCAAATGCCTCCGTTGCCATGCAGTGAGAACGGAGAGGTTGAGAAGGAGTTTTCCCCAGTGGCAATTCGGACTGTAAAGAACCTATCTCACCAGGGATAACTCTACGGAAGACGTTTTTCCTTCTATTATGGGGATGGAGGGGAATATGTGTGTTATGATTGGTTTACAATTGTTTGGTTGTTTTGTGGGGGTCTTTTGATGGCGGCATTGCCACTTTCAGAACACTGCAGATCTCGTATGTGTATGTCAGCGCCGTAACTTGACTTGCTCATTTGCTTGCCTTGTGTTGCAAGCAAATAATTTCCATGTGCCTTGTTTCATGTGACAATGAGCTATTCCATTCCACTCTCCAGAGATGCTGCATGAAAACCACAGGTGATAGATATAGTTTTCTAAGAATTTTAATGCCAGAGACATCTCCACTTTCCAACTTCCCGGCTTTTCACACTGTAACATTTTTTATTTCTTTACAATATCCGGCCCCATTCTCTTTATCAGTTTTATATTAAATTAAATTGTAAACCTTTTCATGACTTTTGGAGTTCTGTGTACAATCATGGGTGATTTTCTAAGAAATTCAGAAATAATTAATGACAAACACACAATCCGCCGTGCACATTGATTTGAACTGAATTTTATTAAAGCTGCGTGAATGGCTAACGGAGCCACCCATTATGACTGTGTGTGGAAATTAGGGATATCATTGTTTGGGATGAGAAAGTGGTGACAAATGTCACGCCACACGTCAGGATAATTTAGGAAGAGAATTCATGAGAATAATTATACTGATTGGCATGTCCCATTCACAATGGAAACTCTCATTGGACTAAATCTTAACATTTAGTCAAGTTTAGAGGTACAGCATGGAAACAGAACCTTCAGTACACCAAGTCCATGCCGACCATCGATCACCCGTTCCCACTAGTTCCATGTTATCCACTTTCTCATCCAGTCCCCACACACTAAGGGTCATTTCCAGCAGTAGTCAACTAACTTACAAACCTGCACATTTTTGGGATATGGAAGGAAACCGGAGCACCCGGAGAAAACCCACAGGGTCATAGAGAGTGTGTGCAAACTCTGCACAGACAGACTCCGAGGTCAGGGTCGAACCCGGGTCTCTGGCGCGGTAACAAGTAACAACAAGTAACAACAAGTAGCCTTTATTGTCATTCAAGCCTTGCGGTCTGAACGAAATTTTGTTGCCTTGCAGTCCTACATATAGTAAAAATGACAAAACACACAATAAACACAAATTAACATCCACCACAGTGAGTTCACCAGGCACCTCCTCGCTGTGGTGGAAGGCAAAAGTCTTAAGTCTTTGTCTCAACCCTTCTTATTCTCCCTCTGCGCCGAGGCCGCTGCCGCTGTCCCAGCCGCCGCTGTCGTCCACTGGGCCCGCGGTCGGGTCGAGTGGCCGCTGCCGCCGGAACGTGCCCCAGCTCCGAGTTCTGGTCGCCGCTGTCCCAGCTCCGAGGCCACGCCGCCGCTGTCGCTGCCCCCCAGCTCCGATGCTGTGTGGCTGCTGTCGCTGCCCCCGCTCCGAGGCCAGGCCGCCGCTGTCCCAGCCGCCGCTGTCGTCCACTGGGCCTGCGGTCGGGTCGAGTGGCCGCTGCCGCCAGAACGTGCCCCAGCTCCGAGTTCTGGTCGCCGCTGTCCCAGCTCCGAGGCCAGGTCGCCGCTGCCGCCATCCCAGCCACCGCTGCCGCTGCCCAGCTCCGAGCTCGCCAGCTCCGCCATTAGGCCTCGGCGCAGGCGGAGACGGGGGATACGACAAAAGAAGTCGCATCCCTAGAAGGAAGAGACCAAAAACGTGTCCCCCACCCCCCCCACATACACAACATAATAAACCAAAAATCAACTAAACAGGACAAAAGAACAACACAAAAAAAGAAGAAAAAAAAAACAGACTGCAGGCGAGCCGCAGCTGCTAAGGCAGCGCCGCCATCTTTGTGTTAGCTCTACCCGCTGCGCCACTGTACTGCATCTTGGCACCAAATTGGGGTTTTTTCACTAATACTCTGTCACGGGTTGCCAGTCTGGAAATTGTGTTGCTCTGCATATATTTTAGTCATTGAACTTATACCCAAGTGTATAATAGAGTGGGCACACTCATTCCTTCTCACAGTGCATTGTCTTTGCTCCATGAGTAACTGTGAATTTGTTGCTCTTTACAATGCTTGTGCAATTCAATCTTTGGTGAACTGCTGTGTTTGTGAAAACCTGCACCATGCACTTTGCAATCGGTTGTTTCAGGCATTTGGTAGTCAAATAAGCAACCCCGCCCGAAAAGGATAATTGGAGACATTGATCCTGCATGCAGCTACACCTGCACACTTTATCTAATCCATACCGACTTTAATAGGACGATAAGGTGTGATGAGTTGATAGAAATTGGCTTAGAAGTTGTATATCTCTTACCATTATACTTGAAAGAATCAACCTTCAAAAATGTTCTCAACGCAGACTGAGAGTGTACCATAGAAACATAGAAAGCTAGGTGCAGGAGTACTCTGGCCATAGGCAAGCATGTTTCGCGACGCCTGCACCGCCATAGTTTTCGGGGAGTTTGCAAAATTGGAAGCGATCAGGGAATTTTTCTGCATGATTCACTGACGATCCTGCTGCTTCTCTCCAACCCTCTGATCTTTTAGCCACAAGGGCAACATAGAGTACATCCCTCTGAAATATAGCGGAATGAACTCGGATGCCATTTCCTTGAACCACATGTGCGGTGCTTTGAGAGTTTTCCATTGGAGGGCGATCGACCGACTCTCTGTGTGCAATCTGTGAAAAAGTATTCAAATGCATTTCGGAATTTTAAAGGATGAGCCCCTTTTCATTACAAGCTGTGACAAACCCTTATCTTGGACTTCCCAAAACATCGGGACTGAGCAATCTTCCTATATCCTAGCCTGTCCACTTCTTTAATGGTTGGCCCCTCTAAGAATTTTGGTAATTTCCCCACAGATCCCTCTCTCATTGAGATCCTATTAATTCAGAGATCTCTATGCAAACAAGTCTAGTTCCAGTCAACTTAATTTTTCATAATGATGGCTCCTTGGTATATGTTCCTCTGTGAATTTCTCTAAACCTTCTCTGAGATTTTTTTTACCAACTTCCACAGTGGCAGCATCAATGAATCCTTCCTCAGATTTGGAGACCAGCAAAATGTACGCAGACACTCTTGGGTGTGGTCTCACAAAGACCGGTACAACTTTGCAGTAGAACCTTCCTGCTCCTATACTCAAACCCTAGTCCTTGCTATCCCCCCCCCCCCCCCCACAAAGCTGAAGAAGGGTCTACCCATTCGCTTTCATTCTCACTGCCCGCTGAGTTTCTCCTGCATGCCTACCTTGATTTTTACCAGCATCTGTAGTTCTTTCTTAAAAAGGTGTACCACTGAACAGCCAGGTCACGCGAATGCACGGTGGCTTCCCGGTTTTGCCTCGGTGGTGGAATTTTATTTTAAGTAATATATGTTTTAGACGTTAATAATAACTGCTTCTGCCACCAACATGGAAAACCTCCATTGATCCATCCCTTACTAGAGAAAATAGCATGCGACGTGGTTCAAACGGCAAAAGTAGTTCATGTCTGCAGTATGCTGTTCCTGAAAATCAGGCATGAGTTGGACTGGCTCTACAATAATGCCATTCTTGATGCTGGATTTATTTCAACTGTGCGAGGGCTTGGCCTGAACAAATCTCTGCAGAGCTTCCTTTTTAGAGAAATGCTGTACCAGGCCATGAACATATAGTCAAGCGAGTCCTACAGTTATTTGTAAAAGTTTGTTAGTTACTTGGTGACATGAGAATCTCTTGAGGGGCAACATAGTGGTGCTGGTAGAACTGCTGTCACATCGCCAGGGACCCGTGTGCAATCCTGACCTTGGACATTGCCAGTGTGGAGTTTCTTCTCTATGCAACATAATATGGATCTCAAATAGACGATTCCACCACCGATGAATGCTGTGGGGAGATAATTTTTTTTATTGCCAATGTGGTTATCGGTACACTAGAGGCAGGCCAACCATCAAAGAAGTATTTGTTGACATCGGACGTATTGGAGAAGTCGGTAGTTTAATTGCCCCAAGTGTGTTGGAAGTAGATGAGAAGGTGGAATAACATATAACTAGTGCGAACGGGTGAAAGACTACAAAAAGTAGTAAACACTGACCAGTCGGCTCTGACCGCCCTATCATCGCAGTCCCTACGATCTATCGCAGTCGCTGCCTCAAAAAGGCTGGCAGCATCATCAAGGACCCACACCATCCTGGCCACACACACATCTCCCCACTACCATCAGGTAGAAGGTACAGGAGCCAGAAGACTGCAACGTCCAGGTTCAGGAATAGCTGCTTCCCCACAGCCATCAGACTATTAAACTCAACTCAAACAAAACTCTGAACATTAATAGACCATTATCTGTTGATTTGCACCTTATCTGTTTATTTATTCGTGTGTGTATATATTTATATAATGGTATATGGACACACTGATCTGTTCTGTATTCATGCCTTCTATATTCTGTTGTGCTGAAGCAAAGCAAGAATTTCATTGTCCTATCTGGGACGCATGACAATAAACTCACTTGAATCTTGGATGGTCGGTGTGGATTCGATGGGCCAAACGGCCTGTTTCCGTGCTGTAACTTTAAATTCCACTCAAGTAATGACTGGAGACCCAATAGTTTTCCAAATATCCCTTGGATGTGGCTCGATTCCAGCAAGATCTTGTTGGACATGAAGGACAATGCGGGGAGTGTGGGGTGGAGGAGGTTGGGGCCATGGTGTGGCCTTGCTGGCCTCCAGCTTGTTGGCTTTATGGCGGGCCCTGGGCTCAGGATGTCCACATGGAAGGGCAGAGATGCTGCCTGTCCCGCTGAGTCACTCCAGCTGTTTGTGTCTATCAGATGTTCACACGTCCTGCCTCAAGTCCCTGGAGAGAGGCCTTCATGGCCGTGGATGGTGTCCAAGCTGTGCGCGCTCCCGCGTTCCCCAGCGCGCCCCCGCATCTCTCAGCGCGCCCCCGCTGGCGAGCCCGAGCCGCCAGTGCGCATGCCCGGTGCTGTCCAGGCCGGGAGCCGGTCGCCATGGCGTCTCAGGTGAGCGGCGGCCTCGGGCCTCGGGCCTGGTGCCTGTGTCTGTGTCTGGGGCCTGCGGAGCGGCCTGGCTCGGATCTGGAACCCGGGCAGCAGCGACCTGGCCTGGTCTGGGTGCAGGGACCGGGCCGCGGGGTGAGGGGAGGGGACGGGGTGTATGGGGGACGTGATGGAGGGGACGGAGGGAGTTATGGAGGAGAGGAGTGGGCAAAGATCCTATAGCTCTGCTATAAGATCTTTGGGGGTGGGTGCGGGGGGGACGCGGTCCGGTCCGGGCCTCGGTGGGGGGTGGGGGCAGCGCAGCGCAGCGCACGGCCTCAGCTGCCAGGATCTCGGCAACATCAGGCTGCCCACTCCGTGCAGTTCTGGGGCGGCTGGAGGGGCCAGTGGGAGGGAGAGGGGGGCAGAGCCAGTGGGAGGGAGAGGGGGGCAGAGAGTGGGAGGTTGGGTGTGGGGACGGAGAGATGGGCTGGGGGCAGAGAGAGGAGAGTGGGAGGGTAGAGCCGAGGCCAGAGAGTTGGCCTTTGAGCAGTATCTCGGTGTTGTGGGAACCAAAGTTTGCAATCACAGCGCTGGAGATTCGGGTTCAATCCTGGCCTTGGGTGTTTTCTGTCTGGAGTTTGCACGTTCTCCCAGTGATAGTGTAGGTTTCCTCTGGGTGCCCTGGTTTTCTCCCACATCTGAAAGACTTGCGGGTTTGTAGGTTAGTTGGCCTCTGTAAATCACCCCTTGTGTGTATGGAGTGGATGAGAAAGTGGGATAACAGAACGAATGTGAATAGGGGATCGATGGTCGGCGTGGATTTGGTGGGCTCAAGGGCCTGTTTTCCTGTTGTATCTCCAATTTAAACAACAGGCTTCTACAGTAGCATAGTAAACTCTGAAACTGTTATCTGTGAGGGTGGTGGTGAACTTGAACAAAATATCACACCCAGTGGACATTTGTCCAGCAAGATTAAAAAAAAAAGTAGAGCCTCCCATTACTTTTTAAAATTTCATTTCTGTCTGAATATCAGTGGCACGCAACGGTATGTATTTTTTCTCGTCTTCCCCATTCTACTGGCCTTTACAGTTTTTATGGACATCAAATAAGAACGTGAGAAATAGTAGAGGCAGTCCTTTCGGCCCCGAGAGTTTGCACCATCTTTGAACAAGATTGTGGTGAATCAACTTTACGCAGCATTTTACTTTTTAGTTTAATTTAGAGATACCGCATGGAAACGGGCCCTTCGGCCCACTGAGCCAATGCTGACAATCGACCATTCACACTTGTTCTGTTATCCCACTTTCTCATCCATTCTCTACCCACGAGAGGCGATTTACAGAGGACACTTAACCTACAAACCCGCACGTGTTTGGGATGTAGGGGGTAAGTCACAGGGAGAATGCGCAAACTCCACAAAGACAGCACCTGAGGTCAGGATTGAACTTGGGTCTTTGGAGCCATAAGGCAGCAGCTCTATTAGCTTGAGGATTTTCCTGTATTTTGTTGTATGGAAATCTATCTGCCTCGGCTGTGAATGTAATCATTGACTCAACACGGACAGGTCTAGGGTAGAGAATTTAAAAGAACATGCTCCATATAAAGAAGTGTCTCTTCACTTTAGTCCTGAGTAAGTTGCCTGTTGTTTTGCACCTGATTTCTGCTTATTGATCTGTAGAAACATCTTTGCTACATCTACTTGTTGAGCCCACCTAACAGTTTTGATGGTTTTAATGAGGTCACCTTTTATTTTAAGTATTAAGAATAGAGGCACTATTTACGCAATCTAGTGTCCTGTGACAACCTGCCTTCTCAGTAATGTGGTGTACAAAAACACAAAGTTCTGGAAAAACTCAGCAGGCCAGGCAGCATCTGTGGACAGGTTGGATGAAGAATGGTCCTGACTCTGAAACATCTATCCACTCATTCCACAGATCATCGCTGAGTTCCTCCAGTACTTTGTGTTTTGCTCAAGATGTCAACATCTGTAGTTTCTTGTGTCACCAGTCAGGTGAAACTTTGCTGTATTTCTGCTGTAGTAAGTATGTCCTACTTTAGGTAAAGCAACTAAACATGCACAATACTCCAGGTGAGCTTCTGCCAAGGCATTAAAGGCCAATGTACCATTTTTGTTTCAAATTGCCCCTGCATGTTAGCTGTCAGTGACTTGCAGAGAAGGGGATCCAAGTCCATATAAACATGAACATTTCACAATCTTTAATTATTTAAAAATACTGACAAATTATTTTTCCATCAAAGCTGTTGAAGTGTTGAACGGGCCGGTTGATTTGTGAGAATGTAGTCATCCTTTCTCTGGTTCCTGCAACTAAATTCTGGAGCTTATTGACCCCAGTTCAGTGGGAGCACGTTCATCATACACTACAGCTTTTCCGCATAAAAAGGGCTCAAGTGTAATTGATGATGGGTAATAAATGCTGGCCAACCCAGCGAGCATTGATTTTGGGGGGAAAAGTGCAAGTGCATTTACATTATGCTGGCACCATTGTTGTTAAACACTTTCACCGCACTTATAAGAACGGTCCACAGTTAAGGCATAATGTGACTCTGGAGCGAAAGTTAATGTGATTCATTGAAGCTAACTCCAGATCAAGTTCGAACATGATGCAGATATCTACTGCAGAAATATACATTGGTAATGCAACTCAAGTAACATGGTAACCACGATCTATTCAGTGTCACAAAGTTTACTTTTCAATTACTACCCTGGATAGAAATAATTTCAATGAATAATGATGTTAATGTTTTTCTTAATCAAGTTTTCAAACCTGATATTTTTACTTGTTCGAGGCCAGAAAGTTGTTCAAGTAAAGCAATTGATTACAGTCTGAGCAGAGGACTGTTCTTTTTTTATCAGATGCTCTTATAAAAGCACTCTGTTTGGGTGGAATTTATTCAGAATAGTCTCTCAATCTTAAACATTGAACTTGGTTCATGGACAAAAGTATGAAGAAATGTTTTTATTCCTACTGACTACTGAAAAATAAGCTGCGTATATAGTTGCAGATTTTCAGATTGGAATGATTTTTGGCCTTGACGTAAAAAGTATTCAAGGTAAATTCTGTAAATTGAGATTTAATATGTGCACTGCTTACCAACACAAAAGAGCAAACACATTTTTTTGTAAATACTAACATGCAACCGATTCTCCAAGATCAGTGGGCATATGTAAGTTCTGCTTAATAGGGATACTTAGATTTATTATAAATACCTTTCATAACCTTGGAGCAACTCAAATCATTGTGCAACTAGTTCTGAGGTTTAGTTATTGTTGTACTGGATGGCCAGTTTGTCCAGAGTAGCATCAGCTACCGTGTTTAGTGTTACATAAGGCATGGCACAGATAAGTTTTCTTTGAAGTGGAGCATAGCTCATTGGGCAAATGGGGATTTAATTGAACAATTCTTCTGAAAAACAGCATTGTCCTCTATCAATGCAGCATTCCTTCAAAACCTAAGTCCCTTTTGGTACTTGAACCAACAAACTTCACATTGAGGTGAGTATGCTGCCATTCATGTTTGAATGTAAAAGTTGCATGTCTAAAAAATCCTGGTGATCACTCATGGCGTATCTACAACGTGCCACTTTTATGATATTTATCTAAATAGCAAGTCGTCTTATTTGTAAGCAAGGCTTTATTTGAATTTAGCTACTATCTAGAAGTCCAATATCCGTGATTTAGGAGCATGTAAAATCTAAATGATTAAATGAAATTTTACCTATAACAATCAAGATTTTGTATAAACATTCATATAAATGTTAGATTTAGCTCTTAGGGCTAAGGGAAACCAGGGATATGGGGGATAAAGCTAGAACGGGGTACTGATTTTGGATGATCAGGCATATTGAATGGTCTACTCCCGCACCTATTTTCTATGTTTCATGAATTGCATTAGCTGAGTCGAAATCAAGGTGGAGAAAGTTTAGGTGTTGCTAATTATATCTCTCAGCACCTAGACATAGGCTGGTTTAATACATCACCATGATCAGCCATGATCACATTGAATGGCGGTGCTGGCTCGAAGGGCCGAATGGCCTACTCCACCTATTTTCTATTGTCTATCACTGTTTTAAAGTCATACACATTCCTTTTGGTATGAAGCCTTACCATTCTAATCCTGCGTCTAGTGGTATTCGCCATATAAAAGAAAAAGAATGAGCATTTATAAAATTCGAGTTGAGAAAGCACAGAGGTGATGAGTGACCGACACGAGATTTGAATTGAATTAGGATTCAGCAGCAGAATTTTGGGTGAAATCATGTTATGCAAGGCTAAAGCAGAGTGTTAAAATGGTTGATTGATGCAGCAAAAGCATTAATTCAGGAGCGGATGAGCTGAATTGGAGTGGAGTGGTGTGAAGTTAAGCTAATATGGGTAACAGAGCAAATACGTGTCAGATTGGATAGGATGTCAAGATTCAAATGGTTGGTTTGCTGGAATTGGTGGCTGTGATTTGGAGTCTGAGCTGCAAACAAAGATTTTCCATGTGGAACCGTCATTGCTTTCTTGGTCCCTCCTCACTCATCTGGTCTGATCGACTTCTGCCTTCACTCTGTTGAACATAGACGGAGATAGATGTACACAGGCAAATGATTTTATCTGCTTGTTCTCCATTAGCTCTAATTTGCAGGAGTGATTGTTTGATATCAGGTCAAGTACCACAAATGACAGCACAGTTTTATAACAAACCTTTTAGACAAAACGTAGAATTGGTCATGGTTTGATATTAAAATTCGTCAGATTTTATAAATTAAACAAAGAGACAATTTATAGCTAAAATGGTATTTCACAATGAATATATTCTAGATTTAATAACTGCTCTGGTCCAAAATGTGCTGCAACTGGGCATCCTTTCGTGTCGGCCAGTTGTGAGGTTTGTTTCGCTAATGTTGCAGAAACATCTCACAAAGTTGCTGAGAGTGCAAGCCGGTAGCAGAGCAAAACAAGAAAGGCAAGCAACTATGTATCTCCTTTTTCATCACGATGAATAGTTGGGTTAATTTAAGCTCCAAAATCTGTCACTGAGATTGAAACGGACAAAAAATAAATTGAGGACAAAAATGATATGAGCAAAAGTAATAATGTAACATTCAACATTTCTTAAACATCCTCGGATCTTTCCAGATTTGAAGAGTCCACACACACATTTTTGATCCTATATCAGTCATCAACGTATCACATTGTTAAAAATGGTTCTTTAATATAATAAGTCTCTCGATTTATTATATTGTTTACAGTGTGCTATGTTTACATATTCCGTTGTGCTGCAGCAATTAAGAATGTAATTGTTCTATCTGGAACATATGACAATAAAATACTCTTGACTCTTTTTCTGGTGATGTTATTGTCCAATGTACGGAGAGACTTGGGGGTGGCCCTCTTTTTAAATCAATCTCAGCGACCAGTGATGCAGTTCAAGCAACTGCACAAAGTCTCTGCTTGAAATGATTTTGACAGCAAATTCTAGCTCAATATTTACTGAGGTAACAACAAATTAATTTTTAGATAGGAGGTATTCAACCTAATCAGTTGAGCAGGTCTCCGCATACACAATCCTCAGCTGTGAAAAATAATCAACAAACTTTGTGTATTGAAGGACAGCAATCCTTGAGTAGAAGAAATAGTTAGAAAAATAGGTGCAGGAGTAGGCCATTTGGCCCTTCAAGCCAGCACCACCATTCAATACAATCATGGCTGATCATCCAAAATCAGTACCCTGTTCCTGCTTTTTCCCCATATCACTTGATTCCTTTAGTCCCAAGAGCTAAATCTAACTCTCTCTTGAAAACATCTAGTGAATTAGCCTCCACTGCCTTCTATGGCAGAGAATTCCACAGATTCACAACTCTCTGGGTTAACTCATTTCAGTCATCTCAGTCCTAAATGGCCTACGCCTTATTCTTAAACTGTCGCCCTTGTTTCTGGACTCCAACAGCATCGGGGACATTTTTCCTGCATCTGGCCTGTCCAATCCTTTAAGAATTTTATATGTTTCTAAAAGATTTCCTCTCATCCTTCTAAATTCCTGTGAATACCAGCCCAGTCAACCTATTCTTTCATCATATGTCAGTTCCACCATCCCGGGAATTAACCTGGTGATCCTTCCCTGCACTCCCTCGATAGCAATAATGTCCTTCCTCAAATTAGGAGACCAAAATTGCACACAGTACTCCAGGTGCGGTCTCACCAGGGCCCTGTACAACTGCAGTAGGACCTCCATGCTCCTAAACTCAAATCCTTTCGCAAGGAAGGCCAAAATGCCATTAACTTTCTTCAAACTTGGAGATGTCACATTTAATTCCCCAGCACTGAGCCTTGCGGTACCCCACTAGTCATTGCTTGCCATTCTGAAAAGGACCCGTTAATTCCTACGCTTTGCTTACTGTCTGCCCCAATACCATACCCCCAATACCATGTGCTCTAATTTCGCACACTGATCTCTTGTGAGAGACACCACATCCACTGGCTCTCCATTATCCATTCTACTTGTTACATCCTCAAAAAATTCCAGAAGATTAGTCAAGCATGATTTCCTCTTCTTAAATCCATGCTGACTTTGATCGATCCTGTCACTGCTTTCAAAATGCGCTGCTATAACATCTTTAATAATCGACTCAAGCATCTTCCCCACTACCGATGTAAGGCTAACTGGTCTATAATTTCCCATTTTCTCTCCCTCCTTTCTTAAAAATTGGAGTTACATTGGCTGCTTCCAGCCCACAGGGTCTAATCCAGAGTCGAGAGAACATTGGAAAAGGATCATCAATGCATCCACAATTTCTAGGCCCACCTCCTTGAGTGCTCTGGGATGCAGACCATCAGACCCTGGGGATTTATCTGACTTCAGTCCCAACAGTTTACCTAACACCATTTCCTGACTAATGTGGATTCCCTTCAGATTCTCCCTCCGACTAGATCCTCGTATTTCCGGGAGATTGTTTGTGTCTTCCTTAAGACAGAACCAAAATATTTGTTTAACTGTTCTGCCATTTCCCTGTTTCCTATTATAGATTCACCTGTCTCTGTTGTAATGGACCTATAAGTTAGTCTTCACTAATCTTTTCCTGTTTACATATCTAAAGATGCTTTTAGAGTCCGTTTTTATTTTCCACGCAAGCTTTCTTTCATGCTCTTTTTTCCTCCTCTTAATTAACCCCTTTGTCTTCCTCTGTTGAGTTCTAAATTTCTCCCAGTCCCCCGGTTTGCTCCTTCATCTAGCCAATTTATATGCCTCTTCCTTGGATCTAACACTATCCTTGAGTTCTCTCGTTAGCCACGGTTGAGCTGGCTTCTGCATTTGATTTTTTCACCAGACGGAAGAACAATTTTTGCAATTCATCCATGCGGTCTTTAAATCTTTGTCATTGCATCTCCACCGTCAACCCTTTAAATATAATTTGCCTGTCTATCTGAGCCAATTCCCGTCTCATACCTTCAAAGTCTCCTTTCTTTAAGTTCAGGACACTAGTGGACATCAGTGTCACCCTCCATCCTAATAACTGTGTCATTCAGCCTTTCGAGCCAGCACCACCATTCAATATGGCCATGACTGATCGTACCCCGAACCAGCTTTTTCCCCATATCCCTTGATTCCCTTAGCCCTAAGAGCTAAATCTAACTCTCTTGAAATCATCCAATGAATTGGCCTCTACTGCCTTCTGTGGCAGAGAATTCCACAGATTCACAACCCTCTGGATGGAAAAGGTTTTTCCTAATCTCAGTCCTAAATGGCCTACCCCTTATTCGTAAACTATGACCCCTGGTTCTGGACTCCCTCAACATCGGGAGGTATCTTCTCATCCTTCTAAATTCCAGTGAATACAAGCCCAGTTGACCCATTGGTTTCGGCCCGAAACGTTGCCTATTTCCTTCGTTCCCTAGATGCTGCTTGCACCCGCTGAGTTTCTCCAGCACTTTTGTCTGACCCATTCTTTCATCATACGTCAATCCTGCCACCCCGGGAATTAACCTGGTGAACCTACGCTGCACTCCCTCAATAGCAATAATGACTTTCCTCAAATTAGGAGATCAAAATTGCACACAATACTCCAGGTGTGGTCTCACCAGGACCCTGTACAACTGCAGTAGGACCTCCTTGCTCCATATTATGGTCACTGTTGCCCAAGGGGCTTTGCACAACAAGATCGCTAACTAATCCTTCCTCATTACACAATACTCAGTCTAGGATGGCCTGCCCTCTAGCCAGTTCCTATACATATTGTTTTAAAAAAAACCCATCCTGTATACATTCCAGGGAATTCTCCTTCTCAGCGCTGTTACAAATTTGGTTGGCCCAATCTATATGTAGATTAAAGTCACCCATGATAACCGCTGTACCTTTGCAACACGCATCCCTGAATTCCTGCTCGATGCTATCCCCAACCTCCAAACTGCTGGTTGGTGGTCTGTATAGAACTCCCAACAAGCGTTTTCTGCCCATGGCTATTCCGCAGTTCTACCAATAACGATTCTCCAGCGTCCAAGTTCACCTTGGTTGTTGTCTGTCTCTGTACTTGCATGAGGTGCAATGCTGATTCCTGTGCTAACCAGTTGCATGGACATGTACTTGAATTCCAAGGTCCAAGAAATGTATTGTCCAATCTAAAAGCTCGCAAGGATTAAATTTGCAGGCATTTCTTAATAGATTATTTTTTTCATTGCATTGGCTTGTGAATCATTCAAATACTAAATATTTTGACAATATTTGTTCGGAAACTCCTCTCAAGTTTTAAGTTAAACTTTGCTCTAGTGGAGAAAAATGAACATAACTTCTTAACCAGTCTGGGAGCTTACATCATTATCTAGGGAAGAGATGTAAAAGGCTGAGAGCATTTTCCTTTTGAACTGTTCCCAGTAAATTTAGGCCTGTAACCCTTTGGAATACAGCACTAGAAAAATGTTAAAATTATCTCTAATGTTGGAAATACATAGGGATATGTTCTTCAAGATGAAAGTCTGCTTGATCAGTATAAATACAATAAAGTTGAAAGTCTTTCTCCTGAGCTGTGTCTTAGATTTCGAGGCTGTCTGGCTTGAAGTGATTCTCTGTCATTTTTGCCTCTGGAAAATGCATTTCCTTGAAGCCCAGACTATCACTGAGAGAAGGGTCTCGACCCGAAAATTCACCCATTCCTTCTCTTCATAGATGCTGCCTGTCCCGCTGAGTTACTCCTGATTTTATCACTGAGACATCCGAGTTTACTATTGAGAAAGGGGGACACTGTTGACCAGCGTTTGGGTATTTTGTTCACTTCTCCAGTGAAGAAACATCTTTAGTGTCACTAAAGCTCTTAAACTAAAGATTATATTCTTGTGAGCCCAACATAGTATACTCTGGAGTTTAGAAGGATGAGAGGGGATCTTATTGAAACATATAAGATTATTAAGGGTTTGGACACACTAGAGGCAGGAAACATGTTCCCAGTGTTGGGGGAGTCCAGAACCAGGGGCCACAGTTTAAGAATAAGGGGCAAGCCATTTAGAATGGAGACGAGGAAACACTTTTTCTCTCAAGAGAGTTGTTAGTGTGGAATTCTCTGCCTCAGAGATCGGTGGAGGCTGGTTCTCTGGATTCTTTCAAGAGAGAGCTAGATAGGGCTCTTAAAGAGTCAGGGGATATGGGGAGAAGGCAGGAACTGGGTACTGATTGGGGATGATTAGCCATGATCACATCGAATGCCGGTGCTGGCCCGAAGAGCTGAATGGTCTACTCCTGCACCTATTGTCTATTGTCCAACCTTGTGTTTCGAACACTGTCCCATTGCCTGTTCGACTGTAAGCTGAATGCAGGACTACCAAAGCTACTATGTTGTCTTTGGGTCACTTCCCAGTGAGGGCATGAATTCTAAAGCGTTACAAAGTTATTTGACCATGCTTATTATCATCTGAGTTGAGTTCTGTACCCATGCTTTCTAGCTGGGCTCAGTGTTTGGATTCATTGATGGTATTTTCATTGACTCCCTCTTCTCACGACCCAAGGTAAATTTTAACCATCTGTAGCTTCCACCACCCGCAAAGTTTGAACAACCAAATACACAATCCTGATCTGTGTACATCAGCTTTACTGTTCCTTTATATGCAGAGTCACAGGCAAAGAGATAGCCTTAGCCTTTAACACGCATCTACATCCATGGTCAGTAAATTGTGATGTAGCAAAAAAAGGATTGAGGATGCAAATAACAAACCTGGGTTATCCCTGCTGTGAGTCTGAAGTCCCACAAGATGCTTGTAATCGGTTTTTTTTCCCCGAGAGCTGAAAACACAATACAGTATAAATAATGAAACTCTTTGATCTTTGAATCTCTGCAGTATATCCACTCAACAATTTGTTGAGAGTTCAGCTGGTTCTTGTTGCTAAGCTATAATTTTATCCCAGCTACTGAGTGTGTGTATGTCTGCACTTTGAATTGCTGAAAGATGTTTACATTGGCACAACAGTCATCTTTAAATTGGATGTGTTCAATCATTAGATATAGACTTGGAAGGAGTGCCCTACTGAAGTCTAGTTGAAATATTGAAAATGCTTGATGGTAACAGAGGCAGTTTTATCAACTTCCCAAGATTTAAATAAAAGGAATCCAGTAATATGATTGGGTAATACATTCAGAACTGGCAACGTCAGTTGCTGCCAAAATGCCCTTCAAGCTCCTTAATATCTCAGATCAACTGCTCAAATTGGGTGTTTTGCCCGACAGAGTAGTCAAGTAAAGGCTTAACATAATGGTACACCAAATATCAAAAGACTCTTCAACCCCTTCATCATGATCCTTATAGGTATGCGTTGTCTTACCTGTAGAGCATGCCACAAAAGAGAGGACATATTGAATATCATCGGGAAGAATCTCTTGGATTCTACAACCTTGACACGGATCATGGGTCAGATATGAGCAGCAAAACTGCCTGCTGATTGTCACCTGCTCCCTTCCCTCGACTAATTAATCAACATATCTTTCTGAAAATCTTACCACAACCAGAGAGCAGCACTGAACTACTAACTACCTCTTTGGTAATGCCCCTGTCCCACTTACGAAACCTGAACGGAAACCTCTGGAGACTTTGCGCCCCACCCAAGGTTTCCGTGCGGTTCCCGGAGGTTTTTGTCAGTCTCCCTACCTGCTTCCACTACCTGCAACCTCCGGCAACCACCTGCAACCTCCGGGAACCGCACAGAAACCTTGGGTGGGCCGCAAAGTCTCCAGAGGTTTCCGTTCAGGTTTCCTAAGTGGGACAGGGGCATAACCCTCAGACTTCCCTTGATTGGACTTTGCTGGCTTTACCTTGCACTAAACTTTATTCTCTTATCATGTAAATGAGTCGATTGTAATCATGTATTGTCATTCTGCTGATGGATAGCATGCAACAAAAAACGTTTCACTGTACCTCGGTACACGTGACAATAAACTAAATGATTCTGGGAGAAGGTTTCATTGTCCGTTATTAAGAATTACCCATTAATTCTACCATTGACCAAGGGGGCTGAGTCTTGAGTTAATGGAAGTTGTCGGTAGCAAATACATTCTGAAGAACTCTGATCCAGTTCTCATGAAAGCCTTTCCAGTGTGTGATTGGACTTGACATCGTGGAGCATGGGTAAAACTAAAGTCAGTGGGTTTTAAGTGGCAATTTCTCCAATGGTTTATCTTGCATGTTCCAGAGAGCAAGATGGTTGTGATGTTGGGGATTATTCACTTCACCCCAGGATATTTCTTCAGGAATCTCTCAGAGTAATGTTTCGGGCCCATTCATCTTCAGCAGCTTCATCAGTGGTTCATCATGGTTGCTATTTATTCTACATTAATTTGGAACCCAAAAAAAGAGAAGCTTTTTATAACTAAATACTGCTGAAAGACGTAGACATAATTCAGGCATAAGTGCCAAGTAGCAATGAATGACTCCTCTTGTATTACCATTGTTAAACCTTTCACCGCTGGTGTTCTGAAGGTAGTGCGAAAAGGGTGAGATCACCATTAATTAATATGGATCAGCCGCATACTGTGGTTCCAAGATCAGATCCCAAGGCTGGGAAATATGCAGCAACACAAAACTTTTCCATTTCGCCATCTGCACGGCAATGTTTGGGAAAGTAAGAGAATGATCATTCCTTGCCTGGATGAGTTGTGCAGCAGCAGTAGTCGAGCACAACGCTATCCATAATAAGTGGAAACAAGGAACTGTTTCTCTAGGTGCAGTCTGCTTGATTCGCTTCCAGGCCTCCATCCTTGCTATTTTCTCTCTCCATCATCACTGCACTGTGCTTCATCCACAAAATTCAACCACGGCTACTTGGCAACACTTCACAATTTCTGCCACTCAGAAACAAAGGGGCAGCGAGTGTATGGGAAGACCATCTCAAACTGACACTCTATTCTAACAAATGATCTTTTCATGCCTATGATCTTGTATATCTTTAAATTCAATCCCCAACAATAGGATCTCTACAATCCAAGTTACCACATCCTTAAGGTGCTGGCTCTGGAGAGGGTCCAGAGGAGGTTTACAAGAATGATCCCAGGAATGAATGGGTTAACTTATGATGAGCGTTTGACAGTACTGGGCCTGTACTCGCTGGAGTTTAGAAGAATGAC